>NC_053039.3:354827287-355432754 GCF_002575655.3 Aegilops tauschii subsp. strangulata
CTCGCTAAAAACCGGAAAAACGCTCACAAGTTCACCTGTCCAGCCCCCTCGCGAGGGATGCAAGAGAGAGTACAGGTCAAAACAAGGAACTGAAGGCAGAAACGGAGGCAAAAGGCGATCGAACCAAGCCGGCAAGGAACACCAGAAAGCAAATTTTCATTAAAGAGAGGCAAGCCAACTACGGAAAGCAAATGAAAAGCCGCGTCCGGCACCTAGTCTAGTCTTCTTGTCTTCTCACCAGCACGGAGCTAAGTGCTGCCACTAGGACATGGGAGGGAGCCACCGAGGCCCGAGGGCGGCACTCCTGAGACTCCGGGGCGTGTACATCCCCACTCATTATTACGTGAGAGCGTCACGAGCAGAGACCTTCACAGGCACTGGGCCTTGCTTCACAGGCGCTGGGCCTTTCTTCATGGGTAGAACTTCCGGAGGTGCTGGATGTTCCAGGCGTTCTGGATGGGGACCCCGTCCTACGTCTCCAGACGTAGGGCGCCAGGCCTGGAGACATGGGCGACCCTAAACGGGCCCTCCCACATGGGTGAAAGCTTATGCAGCCCTTCCCTGGAGAGCACCCGCCTTAGGACGAGGTCACCCACCTCGAGTGTCCTGGAGCGGACGCTGCGACAGTGATACCGTCGCAGCGCCTGCTGGTATCTTGCCGCCCGGAGCATGGCTTCACGGCGGCGTTCCTCCCCCAGCACGAGGTCCATCCCCCGCATGGCGTCCTGTTGCGCCTCATCGAACACCAGGACCCGTGCGGAGCGATGCTTGACCTCGTGAGGGAGAACTGCTTCTGATCCGTAGACGAGGAAGAACGGGGTCTCGCAGGACTTCATCAGCTCAGTCACGTCGTTGAGCGCCGTAGGCCAGTAGAACCCGCTGCGGAATGCCTTGCCGACGAGGGTTCCTGACGACGAGTGGTGTCCGCGGTCTCCGCCGTGTATGTCAGCTAGCAGCTCGTTCCCCTGTTCCCTGGAGATACAACGCAAGGAAACGTCATTCGGCTGCTTCCTGTATAACTCACCGTCCTGGATGCAGTACGCCGTGGCCTGTCGGGCCACACGCTCCGCGTCCTCCTCTTTCTCCGGCGGCGTCCCCTGTGCCAGGTATTCCTTGAACTCCTTGGTCCAGCACCCCTCCTGAGGCTCGAGCGCCCAGAGTAGGCGCGCTCCCGAGGTCGGGCCGCTTCCTGAGGCAGGTGGCTGGGGGAGCTCCTCCCGAGGCTGCGCCGGCCTCGAAAGCGGAGGTGCTGCTGATGGCTTGAAGAGCTGCTCCTCGAAGACGCTAGGCTCTTGGGGTAGTCGCTTGGACGCTCTTTTGGCGATGTCGTTGGCCTCCTTGTTGGTGCCACGGGGAACATGCTGCAATTCCAGGCCCAAGAATTGCTTTTCCATTTTGCGTACCTCTGCGAGGTATGCCTCCATGTGCTCGTCCCTCGGCTCGTATACATTGTTGGAGAAGTTGACGAGAAGCTGCGAGTCACTCCTGATGGTGAGGCGCTTCACCCCTAGGGCCACCGCAGCCTTGAGGCCAGCTATGAGGCCTTCGTACTCCGCTATGTTGTTGGAGACCTTCTCGCCCTGCTGGAAGCAGAGCTGCACGGCGTAGTAGAGCTTGTCCTGAGTGGGCGAGATGAGCACTGCTCCAGCCCCCGCGGCCTGGCGCGCAAATGCACCATCGAAATACATAACCCAGCCGTCTGGCGCTTCACTTCCCGGCGAGAGGGATCGATCCTTTCCTGCTTCAAGCTCCAGGGCGTCCGTCCATTCTGCCACGAAGTCGGCGAGCGCGGCTCCCTTGATGACCCTGGTTGTGCTGAACTCCAGCTGGAATGCCTGCAGCTCGATATTCCATTCGGCGACTCTCCCAGCAGCATTGGGGCTCCTGAGTAACCTCTCCGGAGGGTAGGCCGAGACGACCTTGATTGGGTGACCCTGAAAGTAGTGCCGTAGCTTGCGCGAGGCCACCAAGAGCGCGAGCAAGAGATTCTGAGGCATGGGGTACCGTTCCCTTGCATCCCGCAGCACCGTGCTGACGAAATGCACTGGGTGCTCGATGAGGGCGGGCGCGTCGACGGGGCCTACGTCTGTTGGAGGTTGAGGCGCCTCCTGAGGTGATAGAACCCCCGGAGCCTGGTCGCGCATTGGGGCCTCTGCGGGCCTAAGGACCGTCTTGCTGAGCTGGGTCATCCATTGGCGTTGCTGCAGCCCCCACGGTGCTCTTCGGGTCTTGCATCGCCTCGGCTGGGGGCGTGGCTCGGCTTGTCGTATCCTTGGCCTGGCGCTCTTCCCGAACCGCTACTAGAGCTGCACTGGCTGAGTAAGGAGTGACGGCGAGGTAGAGCACCAGGGGCTCGAGAGGGCGGGGTGCCACCATCACCGGAGGGCTGGTCAGGTATCTCTTGAGGTCTTGAAACGCTTGGTCAGCCTCCGGGGTCCACTCGAATGTGCCCTTCTTCTTCATCAGCTTGAAGAATGGTAAGGCGCGCTCTCCCAGCTTGGAGATGAAGCGTCCTAGCGAAGTCACGCTGCCGACAAGCTTCTGCATCTCCTTGATAGTTTGTGGTGGGCTCATGTCCTCAATCGCCTTGACCTTCTCTGGGTTGGCCTCGATCCCTGTGTGGGACATGAGGAAGCCCAGCAGCTTGCCGGAGGGGACACCAAATACACACTTCTCTGGGTTGAGCCGCAAGTCCACCTGACGCAGGCTCGTGAAGGTCTCCTCTAGGTCCTGAATCAGAGTCCTTGCCTCCCGAGACTTTACCACAATGTCGCCGATGTAGGCTTCAGTGTTCCTCCCGAGCTGCTGACCCAGGGTGATGTGCGTCAGCTGTTGGAAGGTCTCGCCCGCGTTGCGCAGCCCGAATGGCATGCAAGTGTAGCAGTACACCCCACATGGGGTCAGGAAGGCCGTCTTCACCACATCCTCTACTGCCATCTTGATCTGGTGGTAGCCTGAAAAAGCATCCAGGAAGCATAGCAGGTCGCACTCGGCAGTGGAGTAGACAATCTGGTCGATGCGCAGAAGCGGGAATGGGTCTTGGGGGCAGGCCTTGTTGAGGTTGGTGAAGTCGACAAACATGCGTTCCTTCTCGCCTTTCTTGGGCACAACGACGGGGTTCTCCAGTTACTCGGGGTACCGAACCTCGCGAATGACGCCCGCTGCCTCCAGCTTGCTGGTTTCCCGGACGATGAAGGACTGCTTCTCTGTGGACTGTCGCCGCGCCTTCTGCTTCACAGGGCGCACATTGGGGCACACTCTCAAGTGATGCTCGATTACCCCTCTTGGGACCCCTACCAGCTGCTTGGGCTCCCAGGCGAATACTTCCTTGTTTGCACGCAAAAACTTCACCAATTCCTCTTCTTGATCCGGGTCGAGGTTGGCACCTATGGTGAAGGTGGCTCTAGAGGACCCATCTTCCTCGACTGGCACCTGCTTGGTTTCTGCCTGATCTTGAGTGAACAGCCGCTTCTTCTTAGCCAGCGCGGCCTCCTTAACTCTAGAGGTGGCCTCGTCGGCCGGTCGCACTGCCGCGATGGTTTTAAGGGCAAGCTTGAGCGCCACCAGGGCCTCCTTGGTATCCCCAACTACGGTGAGGATGTCCTTGCTCCCGGGCATCTTCATGAGGTTGTATGCCGGATGGGTCGCCGCCATAAACTGAGCCAGAGCTGGGTACCCGAGGATGGCATTGTACGGAAAGGCCAATGCGGGCGATGTCGAAGTCGATCAGCTCAGTGCGGTAGTTGTCGTGGGTGCCAAAAGTCACGGGAAGACGAATCTGTCCCAGGGGGCTGGTGGAGCCGCCGCCGACCCCAGAGAAGGGCTTGCTAGGGCGGAGCCACTCGAGCGGTACATGAAGAAGGCTGAAAGCTTCCACAGAGAGCACATTGAGGCCGGCGCTGCTGTTGATGAGGGTGTTGGTGACAGCTACGCTGCAGATGGTGGGCGTGCATAGCATTGGGAGCACGCCCGAGCCGACGGTGGTGACAGGGTGATCCCTCGAGTCGAAGGTCAGGTCGGCCTTGGGCGCCGCCCAACCTGGAGGAGCCCCCTGCCGCGCGGAGGCGGCGCCGATCTGGCGAAAGAACAGCTTGGCGTGACGGTCCGAGGGCGGCGCTTGTGAGCCACCGAGGAGGGCCGCGACAGCGAGGGGCGCCGGTGCCGCGAAGCACGCAGCGAAGAGGCTGCGCAGCTCCTCCCAAGATGCCACCGTAGATCCTGGGGAGGTTGAGAAGCCAGGCGTGGGGCGCACTAGTGAGGGCCATGGGAAGCCAGCTGGCCATGACCTTGTCGTCGCCCCAGCCTTCAAGACGTCCTCTTCATATGCCAGCAGGAAAGCCGACGGATCCGCCGCGCCATCGTAGCGCGGCGGCATCTCTGGCTTGAACTTGGGTGGCCACTGCACCCGCCGCAAGGCGGGGGCTAAGGCTCGGAGCCCCTGGCCCCGCCACGGGCGTCTGTCGTCGCAGCCGGAAGAGCAGCGCCGGCCATGGGGGCGAAGCGCGGTGGTGGCGGAGCATAGATCGACGGAAGGAAAGCTTCGGCGCACCCCTACCTGGCGCGCCAAATGTCGGATTTCGGGTTCTGGCAAACCCTTGAGGTTCGAACACTGTTGTGCGCACGAAGATCTCTCCCTCCCTAGCTCACTCTCGCAACGATCGCAAGGCCTAGATCGACGAACCCAAAGAACGAGAGACACAAGAGTTTACACTGGTTCGGGCCACCGATGTGGTGTAATACCCTACTCCAGTGTGGTGTGGTGGATTGCCTCTTGGGCTGAGGATGAACAGTTACAAGGTGAAGAACAGCCTCCTGAGGAGAGGTGCTCTTGTGCTTGGTAAGCTTGTGTGGGTGTCGAATCGATCCCCTTCCTATGGTGATGGCTAGTCCTATTTATAGAGGCCCTGGTCCTCTCCCCAAATATTGAGCGGGAAGGGACCCAACAACGACCAAATTCGAAGGGAGACAACTAGTACAAGTTATCCTGACTAAAGGTGGTCTTCCCCTGCCAAAGGCTCTGGTGCTGACGCCGTCTCGGACTCCACGGTGACCTCCGTCCTGCCGTCCTGCCGTCTTGCTGGTCTTGGTATTGTTGCACCGATATGGAAACCTTTGCCTGATGCCTCAGGACTCCTCGCCTGCGCTTGCCTCTTTAACACCAAAAAGGAAACGAGGACACTACGCGCGCTGGCGCCTGCCTGGCGCCCGCCTGGCCACGGTCGTCATGGCTTGCGTCACAGGAACCTCGCGAGGTGTCCCTTGCCTTGATCTCTCCGCCCCTCGCGAGCCAGCCTGGTGAGGCCGCCCCCGAGGAGGTCTTGCATTGTCTGGCTCGTGAGGTTGGCCCCTCGCGAGGGTCATGGGTGTTTGCTGGTGAAGATGGGCCGTACAGGGCCGCTAGTGGAGCCACGTCGTGGGCCGCTGGCAGGCAAGTCTGGGGACCCCCGTTCCCAGGACACCGACACCAGCCATCATGGATTCAGGAAGTGTGCAACTCGTACGCCACGGACGCCAAGACCACAGAGTTGCTCCAGGCTCTAGCAGTACACAGTACGGATGATCAAGGACATGAACTGGACAGAGGAATGATTAAGTATAAAGGTCGCTTGTGGATTGGGAACAATGCAACCTTACAGACCAAGTTAATCAAAGAACTACATGCAGCAGCAGTCGGGGGTCACTCCGGCATACATCCTACATATCTAAGACTGAAAAATTTATTCTACTGGCCTGTTATGAAGCTGCAAGTAGAAGAATTTGTCAAGCAATGCCAGACATCTCAACAGACCAAGCATGAGCGCACACACCCGGCTGGTACCCTGCAGCCATTGCCAATTCGAGAGCGCGCCTGGAGCAAGGTGATAATGGATTTTATCGAGGGGTTGCCACGCTCCGACGGCGCCGATGTCATTTCTAGTGGTAGTCGACCGTCTCTCCAAGTACGCGCATTTCATTCCTCTCCATCACCCCTTCACTGCAACTCAGGTGGCCCGCGCTTTCCTCGACAATATTGTCAACCTTCATGGGGTACCTCTATCGATCGTCTCTGGTCGTGACAAGATCTTCACAAGAGCATTCTGGCGCGAGCTTTTTGCACTGGTGGGCACGAAACTTCTGTACACCACGGCGTACCATCCTTAGACAGGCAGAGTGAAAGGGTGAATCAGTGCCTTGAGCACTATTTGCGCTGTGCCGTCCACGACACTCCTCACCGCTGGAAGCGCTGGCTGCCAATGGCAGAGTTCTTGTATAATTCAAGCCATCATAGTGCCATCAACTGTTCGCCATTCAAGGCTCTGTATGGAGTGGAACCAAATTTTGGTGCTCTTCCCAACCTATTCAACACCAAGACACGGAAATCGCTGCATCAGCTGGCAGCAGAGCACCAACAGTTCACCGAGATGCTGAAAACGCATCTGCTGTGTGCACAACATCAAATGAAACATCAAGCGGACCGCAAGCGCATCAACAGGGAATTTCAAGTAGGAGATCAGGTCTTGCTCAAGCTATAGCCCTATGTTCAGTCTTCCGTGGTGAGCAGACCATGTCCAAAGCTCGCGTACAAATTCTTTGGGCCGTACAAGGTCATCAGCCGCATCGGATCCCTCGCATACAAGCTCGACTTGCCTCAGGAAAGTAAGATTCATCCGGTATTTCACGTTTCTCAATTGAAGCCATTCACCGCCGACTATACTCCGGTGTTCAACCAGTTGCCAGCCCCACCAAACCTCACCATTGGCGATCTGGTACCCGAGGCGATTCTGGAGCGTCGCTTGGTCAAGCAAGGTAACACAGCGGTGCCTCAGGTACTTGTGCATTGGCATACGTTGTCTCCGGCGAGTTCCACTTGGGAAAATTTTAATGTCCTCCAGCAACGTTTTCCGACGATGGACCTCGAAGCAGGGGCTCCGTTTCAAGGAGGGGCGAATGTCATGCCCTCCACTCCAGTCATGCCCCAGGCTGAAGCAGAGGCGGACAGAGAGGCACAAGTGCAGCAACAGGAACTTGGAGGAGAAGAAGAACTGGACCCACAGGAGGAGCCAGTGGAATAGTCATCACTAGGAGGTGTGAGTATGACATGTGGGCCTGAGCCAGGCTGTGGCGTTAAAGGTGTAACCGCGATGGCAGTGTAGGCATGTTGTCATTTGAGATAATTCAGATCCCTTATCATCTTGAACTCTCTTCTCACCTACCCCCTTCTCCTACCTCTGGATCTCATCCCCTTCTCCTGATCTCCTCCCACTTCCTGTTCGATCTCTCTCGGGGTCGTAACACACTCGCGCACCCCGTGCGGACGCGATTTCCGTGCAGCTGTGCTGATGTGGTTGATTGCTCGGGCGTTCGCTTGTTGCGCGGCGCCGTGCAGGTCCGAGCTGCTCCGTTGGATGTATGTATTCCCCGTGCTTGCACGCACGTACGTGTATGTGCACCGTCCCGCCGCGTGCTATTGGACTGCTGTCTCCTGGCCGCTCGCTCCTCCTGCCACGTCCGCCCGCCGACACGCATATCGCAAGTTCCTCGCCGTCTGTCGGTATCTTCGCAGTTTTGCTTATCGCGCCTTTATCTGATCAACCGGATACACGCGTCTCCACAGAAATTCGTGAAGATCGTCATCAAGTACAATGCACCATTCACCGATCGAGCTATGGGCTGCCATTCCGTCATCCCTTCGGACCGCAGCGTCGCCGTTTCATGGTCCTCTCGACGGCTGCATCGACTCACGCACTACTACTGCGTCGCCCTTTGGGTCGTAGTCCTACGGCCCGCGGTCCATTGCCGCCCCGAGGCCGTCTGCTTGAGGCCATCTTCGGGGTTGCACCGATCCTCGTGTTGCCACTGTGTCGCCTCATTGGACCATAGCGAGCATGGCACGCGGTCCTTGCCGCCGCCCCGTGATGCTCCCCTCGCCTGCACCGACACGCGCGCTGCCGCTGTGTCGCCTTTTTAGGCCGTAGTGCCGCGGCCCGCGGTCCATCGACGCCCCGAGGCCGTCCGCTCTAGGCCGTCCCCGTGGCTACACCGACCCACGCGCTGCTGCTGCGTTACCCATCGGGCCTTAGCGAGCGTGGCACGCGTTCCGTGCCACCGCCCCGAGGTCTTCCTCGCCATCACGCCGCCGCGCGCTGCCACTACTTCGCCCCTTCGGGCTGTAACGTCGCGGCGCGCGGTCCACTTCGCTGTCCCCGCGCGCCGACTTCTACGTGGTATGCGTCGCGCCGCCTCCCTAGGCACGGGAACATCACCGTCCGCGCCGGTCTTCGTCACGCTGTTGGGTTCTTCCTCGTCTACTTTGAGCACCGTCGCCGCGCTTCTGACCTAGCCGCCGCCACCGCCGCCGCCGCTCTTCTTTCCAGTCCATTGTGACTACCTCGATACCGGCCACCCCGACTCAACATCGACCACGGCGTCCCTCGCACGGCTACCTCAACCACGGCTACACCATCTTACGCTCTCGGCTACATCGACATCGGCACAAAGAGCTACCGACTTCCTTGAGCAACCTCGGCGGTTTCCACTCCAGCCACGACTTCCACGATGCATCGAACGTTACGACTGTGGGGGTGTTTGTCGGTTTGCCTTCGAATTCTTCTCCAGTCTCACCGTCTGCGTCGCTACCGTTGTGATTGCGGGGGAATGTTGAGTATATTGGTTATTAGGAAAGAAAAAATAGACTAGAATTTGTTCTGTTTTGTCTTGTACTTCAAGTTGATCATTGTATTTCTATATATATGCCCACGAAAATCAAGCAATACATCAAACGATTCCATCAATCCCTCTCTCTCTTCTAACAAGGATTTTTAAAAAAAATTCCGCTGCTGGTCGATCCACACTGGCGGCCCGTAGGGTCAATGATGAATAGATGTACCGCTATACCAGCACGGTGTTAACATACTAGTATTTTTTTAGGGGCGGTGTTAACGTACTTGGAATCCACGAGTACAACCGAACCAAAGGTCACTAGACCGAGATAAAAAAATATGATGAAACAACATGATTGCAGTACATGCACCTAGTTTACCGGACATCCAGATGTCGTAGCCGAAGTTGGAACCCCTATGGCGGCGACGATGCACGCCATGGCAACGGCGAACGTCATTTGGCCCTTGTACTCCGCCGCCCTCTCCTTCTTCACCCCCAGCGGTGCCATGCGGCCAGCCATCGTCTGGTCCTCTCCTCTGCCCTCCGGGAATTCAAGTCAGGAGAGAGTCGTGCGTACGTTAAGCCGAAGGAACAAGACCGCCACATACATAGTCGGGTGAGCGACGGAGCGCGACGCCTTTTTGTAGCTCGGCATAGGGGAGCGACAGGAGCTGCGGGGCAAGTAACATCGCGCGATCCCATCAGGTCTGGTGTTGGCGACGCGTGCGCTACCACCTTTTTTGGGGCAAATCTTAGCTCGCTCGATCCCAGTGGATCGGCGATCGGGCCATGTGTGAAGTGTGAACCTGAGCAGCAGGATCTGGCTCCGCTATCCTCCTCGGCCACGTCGACGCACACTTTGCCGATGCCGCTCCGAGGTCCACAGCCCTGTGTCGGCACTTATAACCCGGTCGATCGCCTCTGGGGTTGGATCACATTATTCCGCTGTCCCAAACGGTACGGTTAACAACAATCCGATGCTGAGCTGCTGACAAGCAAAAGAGATGTCTCGTCGCCGTCGCGTCCCATGGTACGCACGGTTCCGAGCGTTTGCTTTGGCTGCACTGAGGTGAGGTGTGGTGCCGTCCCGTCCTTCACTTGTGTCCCGTCCCGGTGGTACGTAAGGTGGCGAGGACGAACCCTGTCGCGTCGAACGCATCTTTCTCTTTTCTGAGAGGGAGAACGGAGCGTAGCTTAGTTGGCAAGGCGCGGGAGTTCGCAGCCAGTCCAGAGTTTGAGCCTCGACTTGAACGCTTGGGGTGTGTTTGGTTGCCCGCATAGAGCTTAATCAGGCCCGCGAGAAAAGCAAGAGGCTTGTTTGGTAGCCCGCATACATTATTGGACCTGCATCGCACGTTTCTTAAAGCACATCTAGGCCTGGATGGCTGGAAACGCAAGAATCGGCAGTTTCTCTGCAGCCAGCCTGAGCGGAAGCGCAGCGAGCGGCCCCTGCATGAGGATAAACGGAAGAGATACTAGGTGTTTAGGTGGTGTCTTCTTCAACCTCAGTAAGCTCCTCTCTAATCTCCTCTCTTTCATGTTCCTCTAATCTACACAACAAAGCTTCGATTCGTGGTAAGCTCTACACGAAAAAGATGTACATCGATGCTACGGTTCCATTCAGGCGATCGGTTCGTAGTTTCGTCGGCCGTAAGTTCTTAATCTCGTGTTCTCGTTTGGAGCTATTCTGGACGAATTCTGTCAGATTCGTCGCGCACGACCGATCATTTGAAATTTCCTTTGACTAGAAGCCTAATCTTGCAGTTCCTCACAACATCCGTGTTGTAAGTTTTTGATTTCGACGATTGTAGCTTCATCTCTCTTTGAACAACAGTCTACTGCATCGACGCCGCCATGTCGAGCTCCTCTATCCTCTGCTCAGAGCCCTCCTATTCGCCCTTCTCGATGCCGAAGACCTTCCCCTTGATCTCCTTGCCCGCGTGCTACTACACTAGAGTCGTTTCTGGCGTCGCTCATCTCGGCTTACTCTCTGTCGTCCTCCTACTACACTGACGTTGCAATGGCGCACACACTGCTTTCTTGTGTCCTCTGCCTCCGTGCACACTGCAGTTCGCCGTGTCGCTGACGGGGTCGATCATCTTCGCCTCCTCTCTCTCGCCCTACTACACTGGAGTCGTTTTCAACGTCGATCATCTCAGCCTCCTCTCTCGTCCACTGCACTGACGATAGCATGACGTGAGCACTGCATTCTCCTCCTCTGTCCACTGTCTTTGTGCGAGCACCGCAACTAGTTCACCGACGGTGTCGCTCGCCGTGCCGCCGACGGGGTCGCTCGTCCACGACTCCATGCTTGTCATGTCGGACACGGCGCCACGGCCACTATCCACCGTAGTCGCCATTGTCCGGCGCACATTGCACTTCTTCTCCCCTTCCCTCTGTTAGCTCTTAACCCTATCTGCTAAGTGAAGTGCTAGCTCTTAATCATACCTCATGCGTGCAACCAAACACCGAGTTCATGTGCCGCTTGGGCCAATGCAGGCAACCAAACAAAGTGCACTTGCGTATACCTAATGCAGAGACCCTAGATGCAGGCAACCAAACAACTCGCAAATGTCGCATATGAGGCTGTTTTTTCAGAACCAGGCTGGATTGAAGTGTGTATGCAACGCAACTACTATTCACTACGGCAATCAAACACGCCCTTGATGTTTACAGAGTTTTCTTTTATAAAAAAAATACCAACAGTCTAGTCTAGCCCTGGTTGGTCTCGTTTTTTTTTTTTCTTTTCTGAGAGGAGACGAGTCCTGTTTCGGGGAAGCATATGAGTGGTTGAAGCTTCAACGGAACAAGTCAGCAAGTCAAGTGCGTGGCCGGCGACGGCGTGCACGTGTCGCCAGGTTTGTGGGACGGACGCTCGGGCGGAAGAACAATACAGCGTCCATGGACGGAGCTATCCAGCAGTGAACCCGCCCCGCCGGCAATGATTACGATCTTGATGTATGTGCAAAGGCGTTGCAGATCTCCTGCGGGTTGGACGATGAAATGATTCGTCTGTGGACTATGTATGGCCTACAAATTTCGCCTGTGGACTATGTGAAATATCATACGCTGCCAGAAAATTGGTAGAGCAAATATGGCACAACGCCAGATTTGTTTGACGCACACGAGAGGAAGAACAGTACGTCCAGCTACCGGCGATGATTGCTATCTTTGGAAACTACAGTAAGGACTTCCTCTGTAAACAAATATAAAAGCGTTTACATCATTAATTTTGTGATCTAAACGCTCTTAGCGTTTACATCACTTTAGTGATCTAAACGCTTTAATATTTTTTTATGAAGAGAGTATATACAAAGACGTCGTAGATCTCGTACGTGTTCGGGACGAGGAAATGATGAATCGCCCGTGGACTATGAAGATGCAGGCTGATTAGGTCATAGCTCATGGTCCTGAATTATTGAAATTGTATCGTGTACATCGTTGTCTGATGAGCATCATAAAGCTAATAGGTGGCTCTTTGCTTTCGCCTGTCATTTCCAGAACAAAGGTGTGTGCAAGATGCATGCACTCCCAGCACGATCGAGATCGGATGCCCGAGTTTATGATTGGGACATTCCCTTTGACGCTCAAACTACCTCAGTGCCGTCACATATCTTGCTGCTCCTGTAAGTACATTAAGGAGACAACAAAATGCCAATTATTTGTTTCTCAATCCATTGTCGTTGTTAAACTGGAAAATATTTGCTCACTCTACAAAATTAGAGTAAGAAATGGCCAATAGGTAATAAAGCACTCCATATATTCAACCTGATAGGTCATGATCACAATATCTATTGAGTATCACACTCATGCAATTTTTTACCTGCCAAAGTAAGCATCTCGTATCAGCTGGTGCCACGAGGTGAAGAATTTTGTTATGCGCAAATTGATTGCATGTATTTTAACCTAGGCAAGTGGTATCGTTTGACATAGTCATAGATTGCACTTACATGGTGCGCTTTTTCTCCATCTTAGAAAGTTAATTTGTAAGAAATGGACAAAAACACACACACACACGATCAAATGCAATGACCTCAGTGGTGTGTGTGATGTACCTTTTATGTGTGCCTGATCATTGAGTTTTGACGATCTTCACATGATTTTTTTATTAATTAACCGGGCAATTCTCTTACTCTTAGTTAAAAAAGGGCAAGTGTTTGATGCGGTGCGAAAGTGGAAGCTAAGATTGATGTATACTGGACCAGAGGGTGGGGGTGAATATTCCTATCAAAAGCTAGACTCCAAATTTTAGGGGCCGATGAGTTTTAGACTTGCAACTAGTTGAACCTTAAGCAACACCTACACAAGCAAGCTAACAAAGTAAGACTGCGAAAAAATAACATGCAAGTAATTGATAAGGATTTGAGTTTCAAAGGATACAAACTAGAGTTATCTCCATGATATATCCCTAGATTTGGATAGTTGATGCAATCCTACTTCTCAATTGTGCATGCTCGAACAACAAAAGTACTAAGACCACAAAGGTCTCGGAGTCGGAAGCGTGGGCAACAAAGAGCCCACAAAGTGCACACCACATATGCCACAATGGCTCATGGACCACAAATGTCATTCACAACCATCTAGGAGGCAAAAAAGCAAAGTCACTTGGTACAACGCCTCAAATATCCGCAATCATACCATTCCCAAGAACTTAAGAGCCGAAATCTGATCGTTAATTTGGAAAAAGTAACTAGCCTATAAGTACGTGAGAAAAATTCTCTGGGGCATTGGACGTATTCAATTTTTGCATTGTGAGAAGGGAAACACACGTTCATGGAGGATGCAAAATACGTTCAGAGGTGCCATGTCTAGCAAGCCTCTCAAAGACACAATACCTAGAAGTAAAGAAAAAAGAAAATGTGGAGGTACCGAACAAAAAGGTGGCTCATTTATAAGAAGATTGAGCTAGCATGGAAGTACAAGATAAAATCAGTGTCTCGAAAGTACCGGGGTCAACATAGATACTCTCAATCGAAAAGATGGCAGAAATGTTCAAGTCGCGGCCTGAAGTGTCGGTGTCAAAACCGACAGATCTCGGGTAGGGGGGCCGACCTGTTAGATCGGATCGGTGGGTAACAAGAGAGAGCACACACGAAGTTTACTCAGGTTCATGCCCTCTCTATGTAGGTAAAACCCTACATCCTGCTCTTGCTTATATTATGGAAGTATCAAAGTATAGAGTTGATCTACCTCGAGATCGTGAGTTGTGGCCTAAACCCTAGGGGCATGATGAATGTATGAATGGGTGTGTGGATGGCCACTACGGACTAAACCCTCTGGTTTATATAGGCACCAGGGGTATTTAGGGTTACACATGGTCGGTTGCCATCTAAGGATCTACATGCCGAATCTAACCATATATGCTTGAAGTACACGCCAAGTCTTCGGTCACATATTGAAAACCTCCAGAGTCCTCCCCACTTGATGGGCCGGTGGTCCAGCCCATACATCAGTCCCGCTGGGCTAGGACCCCCTAGTCCAGGACACCATCAGTAAACCCCGAACTTGTCTTCGAAGCTGAGGTTGTCAACCTTCATCGGATAATGTTTTCGGCTTGGCAAGCAAGTTCCCATTTTACCCTCAGAGTTTTTAATTTGGATCGTCGAGCTCTTCTTTGGCCCAAGTTCCCACCTCACGCCGCCTCGCGCATTGTGTCGTCTAGGGAATCGTGTCGCCTTGATGGCCAGACATCGAAACGTCACCTCAGATGGCCTTATTTAACCAGTGACATGCCCAAATTTACAGGCAAGCGCATCTTGGACCTCCTATCCACCGCCCAACACCATTCCCCCCTCCCAAAGTCAAGCTTGAGGAGTTCTAACAATGGAGAACGATGCTGGCTCATCCAAGCACCCACACGGCCCTCTCAAGGGCGACTGGGGGAGCTGCTTCGTCACGCGCCTCAAGCTGAATCAACTTTCTACTCAAGGGTACTGGCCAGATGCAGAATTGGCCTCAACTCGCCCGGGCCTAATATCCATTGACAAGCAGACACACGCCGACAGTTATCCCATCCCTCATGGGGATGAGCGGAAATCCTTCGTTCCCTTCCTCCTGCGCGAGCTAGGATTCCCAATCCACCCTTTCCTTCGTGGTTTGCTTGAGTTCTACAGGATTCAAATCCATCACCTGACCCCCCAACTCGATCATACACATCGCGGGGTTTGTCGACCTATGTGGGATCTACCTCGGATGGGATGCCCACTTCGGGTTGTGGAGACGATAGTTCTACGTGATGCCCTGCTCCCGAGACAAGAAATTACACGAAGTAGGAGCTGCCGAGGTGTGCAGAATAGTCAGAACCGGCTACCCCACCGTCACTCCTAGAGAATATGACACGTGGGTGTCGGAGTGGTTTTACATGGCTGACGTACCCTTACATGAGCCAACTCGGCCCGGGCTTCTGCTCTTTTCTTCGGATCCTCCTAAGAAGCTCTATAGCTAGAGTCCACGAAGCAATGCTCAACATGATGATGCTGACGTGGCTCGTCTTGCAGCAAAGGTGAGGTGTCTGACAAATATAGGCCTCACCATTATAGATGTGATGGCAATGGCCATCGACTGAAGAGTCCAACCTCTTCGCAATGACAGCATCCGTTCTGCATGTACAACGGCACCGATGACACCACCCGGTCAATCCAAAGAGGCTTCGATAATGACGCAACTTTGTCACAACCATAGCTGGCCTACATAAAGGCGAAGCCGTGGACTTCGCTAAGAGGAAGTTTATAGATGGCTTGTCTTACTACAATCTCGGTGACAGAGTAAGCCCCCTCCAACCCTTTCATTTATCGAGCAATACACCTCACTCTTTTTAAATATCAAATGTATTTGACCAGCAATGGAGACTCTGGGTCGAGGAGTTGAAGTGCCCCGCGCTTGAGCCGGTGACCTACTGTCGAGATGCCGCCCCCGTTTTTCACGAAAACGAGGAGATGTCCATAATATACGAGGAAGGGACATTCTTCCAAGAGAGCCTTGACGGCTCCAAAGTAGCCAATACTCCGGACTTGCCGCAGATACGACCATCCTCCTCAGTAAAACCTACCTCTGTTTCATCCAGAAAGAGAACTTCTGCCTTGAGCACCCTGACCTCTCTTCCTAAGGGTCGATGCTGAAAGCGCTCTTGTAGCGGTATGGCTCCTCGAGGGGGCCTTTCAATTGCTACACATGGTGCTCCTCAATAGGGGGCGGCCATGGAGGCGGAGCATAACACTCCTCCCCCGAATAGGTAATCTTATCAAAATTGCACTTGTCCAGGAGGTTAAGTATTTCATGCCTGACCATTTGGTTTCCTATGTAGGCAGTCCACTAAGGTTCCATTAACTAGAGGGGCGTGCAATTCGACCCCGAAACCAGGTGGGCAGCCGGTCTTTACTTCGGGAGATGCCCCTGAAGTGCCTCAAGTAGTCACTTCGGGATCCTACTCAACCACTACCTCTGAGGTTGAAAGCCTAATGAATCATCGACGTCGGAAGGCCTCCCTAAGGAGCTCTGCTTTTGTCGACTAGGAGTTCAATGCCCTTAGATCGATGGACACCTACCTTGGCGCCACCCGCACCATTTTTGAGAAGGCGGTAGACCTTTTTTCCAGTTGTCTGCAGGTTTTTTTCTTCTAGAATTCACTTTTTTCTGGGAGTAAATCATAGTCGACCGTAGTTATCCGTGCATTGAAGCTTTTATCCAAAGGGGGAACAAACTGTCGCATAGGCAGTAGCCCCAAGACGCCAACTGGATGGTACATCCGGTTGGTGGATTCTATTAGTAAGATAAGAATCAGAGACATTTGTGCGAGTAGCCCCCAAGTCGTGGTGAGGTCGGGTGTGACCATATGGAGGCTTGATAAAATTTGGTGTGAATTCGCAGTCATCTCGGGAGAAGAACGGAAAATTGTCTGAGGAGCTAGCTCGGACCAAGGCACAAGTAGGCGTGTCAGAAGCCGAGGTGTCACAGGTCAAGGCCTTTACCAGGGAAGCACATAGTAAGTGTAACGCCCCGAGACCGACGCTCCAGACGCTTTCCATGTTTTGCTTTGTTGCCGCGTGTTATTTTTGTTTGTTGCATTTCATCATAGCATCATGCACTTTGCATCTGCATGTTTTCATAAAGTTTGCATCCGTTCGTAGTTGCCGCGTCCCTCCTCGCCTCCGTTGACGTTTCTCAATCCAACCGTTCTTTGTTGTCCGATCGTCTGAGCCTCTCTGCACAATGCACAAAACCCCTTCTCGCGCGTGTCCAAAAATTGTCCCGAACCCGACCCAGGTTGTTGTCACCGTTGGATTCGGATCATCCCCAAACATCTATAAAACATCATCGTTTCTTATATACTCTCCCTACCTATTTATTCTCGATCGTCCGTTTGCGATCGGACGGACCGAGTTAACCCCTATCCTAATCCCCTACCTATATAATCTGCCTAACCCTAAATCCTAGGACATTTGTCCCCCCTGCCGCCGCCACCCACCCACTCACCAAATCCCCATCGGGATCCCCTCCCGATCCATCCATCCACAGCCTCCACCTTCTCCTCATTTTTCCCTCCTGTCCAATCACCACCGCCACCCAAATCCTGCAGGAGCCCAAGCTCCTCTGCCCGTCGCCATGAACGCCCACAGGAGCACCAACGCCACCAGCAGCCGTGCGCCTCCTCCCTCATCCCAGCGGAGCCCCGTCCTCCCCGCGCCTGTCCCGTGCGCCTGGCGCGACGCCGGCAAGCAGCAGCAGCAACCAGGTCGCCGATGCACCCGACGGGATGAAGCTGCCGGTGCCCCTGCTCCAGCCCTGCGTCCCCTTTTCCCCGCGTTGTTCCCGGACGGCCACCTCGCTAGCATCCCAGGGCCCGAGCTCCGCCGCGCCATGCCCGCCTCGCCTCTGCCTCCTGTTTCTCTGCATCGAAGCAGTGCAGAGGAGGACAAGCACCTCGACCCCGCCTCTCCTGCCCGTTGACCGCGCTGCCGGAGCCCCACAGGTCGCCGTGTCTCCTGCTTCCGTCCTTCTCCTGCTCACCTTCCCTCTGTATCACATCTCTCTCTCTCTCTCTCGTTCTCTCTCTGTACCAGGATGCAGCCGCTGCATCGCCTACGCTTCGAGCGCCCGCACGCCCGCGTTGACCTCCACATCCGGCCACGCCGCCGGCAAGCCCTACCTCCGTCGCCTCGCCAAGTTCCGTTGCCGGCGCCTCCTGCATCGCTGCCGTCGCGCCAAGCTCCGCCGTCGCCTGCCCGCGTCCCCGTCGCCCGCCTCCGCTTCCTCTGCAACGAGCAGGAGCACGTTCGTCAGACGCCCGTCTCCCCTGTTCCTGCTCGCGTGGGCCGCGAGCCTCTCCAAGGCCTAGCCCAGCGCTGCTGCCTCCATCCAGCCCAACTCCAGATCCGGGCCTTGGCCCAGGGTGAGCAGCACCCACCCCTCTCCTGTGCACCATTGGGCCAGTCAGTTTCGGCCCAGTGTTGTTGTTTTTTCTCTGTGCGATTTTTGCCTATTAATGCTGAGAAAACAGATTTGCAGAAAAACCTTGAACTTCATGCATATAATACTTCACAACCGTGCATCGGATTAAAATAATTTATATATGAAAAATGCTTAGATTTCTGTCTAGTCTCATAATTTGCAACTCTCATCCATGTTTAAAATGTTTAACTTGCTGTTTGTTTAATTTTGCATAAATAGCATGTTAAAATGATTTATTCCACAACTAATTAACCGTAACTCGGAATTTAATAAACTTTATATGTAAACGGGGTAAAAAATGCCTAGATTAACATGGTGCACTTTATTTTGCTGTTTAATAACATTAAAATTGTGTTTAGGGCAGAACAGTACCTAATCAAAATATGCACATGAGGATTTTCCGGAATTGTTGTTTGTTATTTCCGGCCTCATTTAAACTTGACTAAATAGTTAGTTTTCTTATGCCTCACCCCTTGCCATGTTAATCAACATTTAATATTGTTGGGTACATAAACGGGAGAGAACTAAATAATTGATGTGGTGTTTCATCAATATGCAACTCGTTGCATATTGAGCTCCACTTAATTTGTAGTATTATTTGTTGCATTTTCCCATGCCATGCCTCATTTAAACCGGACATGCATCATACTTGACTGTGCATCATGCCATGTGTATGTGATGGTTGTTTACCATGTTGTTTGTTTCTTTCCGGGTTGCTTCTCTCGTTAGCTTCGGTTTCGTTCCGGAGTTGTGAGGATTCGTTCGACTACGTCTGTTTGTCTTCTTCACGGACTCGTTCTTCTTCCTTGTGGGATCTCAGGCAAGATGACCATACCCTCGAAATCACTTCTATCTTTGCTTGCTAGTTGTTCTCTCTATTGCTATGCTGCGCTACCTATTCACTTGCTCTTCAAGCCTCCCAAATTGCCATGAACCTCTAACCTTTGTCACCCTTCCTAGCAAACTGTTGTTTGGCTATGTTACTGCTTTTGCTCAGCCCCTCTTATAGCGTTGCTAGGTGCAGGTGAAGATGAAGATTGCTCCATGTTGGATTATGTTTATGTTGGGATATCACAATATCTCTTATATTATTAATGCATCTATATACTTGGTAAAGGGTGGAAGGCTCGGCCTTATGCCTGGTGTTTTGTTCCACTCTTGCCGCCCTAGTTTCCGTCATACCGGTGTTATGTTCCTTGATTTTGCGTCCCTTACGCGGTTGGGTGATTTATGGGACCCCCTTGACAGTTCGCTTTGAATAAAACTCCTCCAGCAAGGCCAAACCTTGGTTTTACATTTGCCTCACCTAGCCTTTTTCCCTTGGGAGTCGCGCTCCCGAGGGTCATCTTATTTTACCCCCC
The DNA here is from genome assembly GCF_002575655.3 of Aegilops tauschii subsp. strangulata. Taxonomy (NCBI): domain Eukaryota; kingdom Viridiplantae; phylum Streptophyta; class Magnoliopsida; order Poales; family Poaceae; genus Aegilops; species Aegilops tauschii. The sequence goes on from NC_053039.3 coordinate 354,846,736, forward strand.
CCGGCCAGTGCTCCTCGGAGTGTTGGTCCAAACTAGAGCCACTTGCAGCGCCACCTCGGGGAAACTTGAGGGCTGGTTTTAGTTGTACGTAGTGTTCATCCGGTGTGTCCTTAGAACGAGGTACGTGCGACTCCTATCAGGATTGTCGACACATCAGGCGGCTTTGCTGGACTTGTTTTACCATTGTCGAAATGTCTTGTAACCGGGATTCCGAGACTGATCGGGTCTTCCCGGGAGAAGGAATATCCTTCGTTGACCGTGAGAGCTTATAATGGGCTAAGTTGGGACACCCCTGTAGGGTATAAACTTTCGAGAGCCGTGCCCGCGGTTATGTGGCAGATGGGAATTTGTTAATATCCGGTTGTAGAGAACTTGACACTCTACTTAATTAAAACGCATCAACCGCGTGTGTAGCCGTGATGGTCTCTTTTCGGCGGAGTCCGGGAAGTGAACACGGCTTTTGGGTTATGTTTGACGTAAGTAGGAGTTCAGGATCACTTCTTGATCATTACTAGTTGACGACCGTTCCGTTGCTTCTCTTCTCGCTCTTATTTGCGTATGTTAGCCACCATACATGCTAGTGCTTGCTGCAGCTCCACCTTACTACCCCTTTCCTACCCCTTAAGCTTAAATAGTCTTGATCTCGCGGGTGTGAGATTGCTGAGTCCTCGTGACTCACAGATACTTCCAAAACAGTTGCAGGTGCCGACGAAACCAGTGCAGGTGATGCAACCGAGCTCAAGTGGGAGTTCGATGAAGATCTTGTTCGTTGTGTTGTTTCATTTCCTGTTGATCGGTAGTGGAGCCCAGTTGGGACGATCAGGGATCTAGCATTTGGGGTTGTCTTCTTATAAGGGACGCGAAGTCCATGTTAAAGGACCATGCTTCAATAGAAGTGGAAGTGATTGGTCAATTGGAGAAGGATTTGAAGCAGGCCCGGGAGGACCAGCTGTATGCGGAATCATAACGACAGGCCCATAATCTCGTGTTGACTCGCTGTAAGGAAGAGGTCGCTAAGTTGAAAGCAAAGAATGACCAACAAGCCCAAGAGCTTGATCTGCTGAGGGCTCGACTGGCTGCTGCCAAGGCTAAAGACTAGAAGACTAGTGAAGCTGTGTACAGTAAGTGTTTCTAACCTTTTCCAAGAAATGATTACTAGATGCGATAGCATGACTACTCTAGACTTAACAAGCCCAAGCCTAATTAAGTTTGAGCGCATGCTACACGTTGTGAACCCTCGCTCAGTGTGGTTTATGGTTCCAAAGCATGGTGCCACATCAAATTTGCGCATTGGGTATTCAAACACCACACACACCACTTCCATATACATACTTGGGCCACATGCACAGAGTGGTTTTGTCTTCATGCAGTACTCCATTGCGACGTTATCGGCGACAAGCTATCCCATTTTGCGGGGCTATGTGGACGTCCATCACTTTGACCAACAATGAGCGGGAGAGGTTGTATGTCCAAGTTGGATTCTGCTTGGTCCGTGTTATAGTACATCTTGGTGAGATGCCCTCCCCCCCCCCCCCCGACATTTGTGTGGTTGGGGGATGGGGGCTACTTCGCACTACCTGGAACCTCCGTGGGGTCAAGGAAGTCCGGTTAATTTGCGAGGCACACGTGCCACATCAAAGTTGTGAATGGTAGTTAAATATCACACCACACCCTTTTTATACATATAGTAGGGTCACCCACAGGTGGTTCGTATGTGGTCTCACCCATCTCGCGCCACAGGCACACATTTGTGGGTCAGCACACGGTCCACCTTTGTCGGGAAGCGAAAGGGGAAGTTTGACCATATACATGATGGACTCCTATAGGTTTTGTGTTACGGTAGGGTGAGATTTCAGACCTAGCTATTTGGGGCATGCATTTGTAGCTAGGATTCCCTTACCGCCGACATGAAGTGTGGTTCGTAGGGGTGGCTGACTAGCAATACTGTGCTTTTGTGCGACAGGTGCCACATCAAAGTTGTGCATTGGGTATTCGAACAGCAAACCACCCTTTTCATACATAAATTTGGTCCACATGCAAGTGTGTTCGTGTTCTGACCCTTTCCCGCGTTATTCTTTTTCCCAAATTTATAAACAGCACACGATTTGGATGCAAAAACCGTGTGCAATTGGGGATGCAACAAACATGGTTCGTCCAAACTACCCGTGTGCCACGCCCGTGCCCATGCAGTCACTCACATCAGCACAATAGATTGGGCTCCACGAGGCTTACCTGCTGTTCTCGAAAATATCTACTGCCTGGACGGTTTTTATGTTTGATAGCACACGATTAGTATGTGTGGACCTTGTGCGAAGTCTGTTACTCCCACTCTGCTTCAATCCCTTGATTCAATTTTTCAGTAGCTGATAACCCACAAGTATAGGGGATCGCAACAGTTTTCGTGGGTAGAGTATCAACCGAAATTTATTGATTCGACACAAGGGGAGCGAAAGAATATTCACGAGTATTAGCAGTTGAGTTGTCAATTCAACCACACCTGAAAGACTTAATATCTGGAGCAAAGTAATATGGAAGTAATGGTAACAGTGGCAAAAGTAACAGTAGTAGTTTTGTAGCGATTGTAACAGCAGCAACAATGAAAGTAACTTAGCAAAGATCAATATGTGAAAAGCTCGTAGGCAATGGATCGGCAACCATAATTGTGCTGGATAATATTCATCATGTAGCAGTCATAACCTAGGTTGACATAGAACTAGCTCCAATTCATCAATATAATGTAGGCATGTATTCCGTATATAGTCATACGTGCTTATGGAAAAGAACTTGCATGACATCTGTTGTCCTACCCTCTCGTGATAGCGGGGTCCTAATGGAAACTAAGGGATATTAAGGCCTCCTTTTAATAGAGAACCGGAACAAAACATTAACACTTACTGAATACATGAACTCCTCAAACTACGGTAATCATCGGAAATAATCCCAATTATTGTCACCTTGGGGTATGCGGATCATAACTCATAATAGGTGTCTACAAGTTGCAAGATAGGATCGAGAACACAAGTATATTCATAAAAACATAATAGGTTCATATCTGAAATCATGGCACCCTCGGGCCCTAGTGACAAGCATTAAGCATAGCAAAGTCGTAGCAACATCAATCTCAGAACATAGTGGATACTAGGAATCAAACCCCAACAAAACTAACTCGATTACATGATAAATCTCATCCAACCCATCACCGTCCAGCAAGCCTACGATGGAATTACTCACTCCCGGCGGTGGGCATCATGAAATTAGTGATGGTGGAAGGTTGGTGATGATGATGGTGACGAATCCCCCTCTTCGGAGCCCCGGACATACTCCAGATCAGCCCTCCAGATGAAGAACAGGAGGCAGCGGCGGCTCTGTATCGTAAAACGTGATGAATCCTTTTCTCTAATTTTTTTTCTCTGTGAATAGGTACTTATAGAGTTGGAATTAGGGTGAGAGGTGGTCCAGGGGGGCCACAAGCCTGGTAGGCACGCCCCCAGGGCTTGTGGCCTCTGGGTGGCCCCCTCTGGTTGTTTCTTGCGCCAATATTTTTTTATATATTTCAAAAATATTCTTTGTAAATTTTCAGGTCAATCCGAGAACTTTTATTTCTGCAAAAAAATAACACCATGGCAATTCTGCTGAAAATAGCGCCAGTCTGGGTTAGTACCATTCAAATCATGCAAATTAGAGTCCAAAACAAGGGCAGAAGAGTTTGGAAAAGTAGATACAATGGAGACATATCAACTCCCCCAAGATTAACCCATTGCTTGTCCTCAAGTAATTCAGTTGACAAACTGAAAGTGACAAAGAAAAACTTTTACAAACTTTGTTTGATCATGTTGTTGCAAATATGTCTAGCTAGTATTCAAGTTTTCAACAAAGATTATGAACTAACCATATTCACAATAACATTTAGGTCTCACATTTACTCATAACAATAGCACAATCAACTAGCGAGCAATAATAATTAATCTCGGATGACAACACTTCTTCAAAACAATCATGATATAATATAACAAAATGGTATCTCACTAGCCCTTTCTGAGACCGCAAAACATAAATGCAAACCACCCCTAAAGATCAAGGACTGACTAGATATTATAATTCATGGCAAAAGAGATCCAGTCACACTCATACTCAACATCAATTAATAACAAAGCATATAGATGACAGTGGTGCTCTCCAGCTGGTGCTTTTTATAATAAGATGATGACTCAACAATAAAAGTAAATAGATAGGCCCTTCATAGAGGGAAGCAGGGATTCGCAGAGGTGCCAGAGCTCGAGCTTTGACAATAGAGATGGATATAATTTTGAGCGGTATGCTTTCATTGTCAACATAACAACCAAGAGATCTCACTGTCTTCCATGCTAGATACATTATAGGCGGTTCCCAAACAGAATGGTAAAGTTTTTACTCCCCCTCCACCAACAATCACACTCCACGGCTTGCCGAATCCACGGGTACCGTCCATACCAACAACAGTCCTGCAAGAGTTTTGTTTGATATTTATATTTTGATTTGATTTAGAGCATGGAACTGGGCATCCCGAATACCAGACACTTTCTCGTGAATGACAAGTGAATAAACAATCATCGTGAGAATAACCCACCTAGCATGGAAGATACTGACAACCCCCAGTCACTACATGAGCGATCCAGGCATACAAAAAAGATTATCATTTGAAGGTGTAGAGTTTGGCACATGCAAATTTACTTGGAACGGCAGGTAAATACCGCATATAGGTAGGTATGGTGGACTCATATGGAACAACTTTGGATTTAAGGAAGTGGATGCACAAGCAGTATGTATTCCCGCTTAGTGCAAGTGAATGCTAGCAAATAGATTGAGGAGCGACCAACTAGAGAGCGACAACAGTCATAAACATGCATTGAGATTAACCAACATTGAGTGCAAGCATGAGTAGGATATAAATCAGCATGAACATAAATATCGTGGAGGCTATGTTGTTTTTGTTTCAAATACATGCGTGAACATGTGCCAAGTCAAGCCACTTGAATCATTCAAAGGAGGATACCATCCTATCATACTACATCATAACCACCCCGAGCTAATTAAGCATGCCATGAGTAACTATAATCTCTAATTGTCATTGCAAACATGTCTCATTCATAATGGGCTGAATCAAGGACGATGAGCTAATCGTATTTACAAAAACAAAATAGGTCGAGTTTGTACCAACTTTTCTCCATCTCAATCATTGCAAACAGTCTCGCTTCTGTGTCTGGTCTACTCGCGCCCCTCTGATATGTCTCCAATGTATCTATAATTTTTGATTGTTCCGTGCTATTATATTATCAATCTTGGATGTTTTATAATCATTTTATATAATTTTTGCTACTAAACTATTGACATAGTGCCAAGTGCTAGTCGATGTTTTCTGCATGTTTTTTACATCGCGGGAAATCAATACCAAACGGAGTCCAAATGCAACGAAACTTTACAGAGATTGTTTTTGCACCAAAAGACACCTAATGGGCCAAGGCTGTGCCTGGGGGTGCTCTGAGGAGAGCACAACCCACCAGGGCGCGCCAGGAGGCCCAGGCGCGCCCTGGTGGGTTGTGCCCACCTCGGGTACCCCCTGGACCACCTCTTTGCTCTATAAATACCCCAATATTCCAGAAACCCTAGGGGAGTCGACGAAAATCAATTCCAGCCGGCGCAGGGTCCAGAACCACCAGATCCAATCTAGACACCATCACGGATGGGGTTGACCACCTCCATTGGTGCCTCTCCGATGATGTGTGAGTAGTTCTTTGTAGACCTTCGGGTCCGTAGTTAGTAGCTAGGTGGCTTCCTCTCTCTCGCTGTATTCTCAATACAATGATCTCTTGGAGATCCATATGATGTAACTCTTTTTGTGGTGTGTTTGTTGGGATCGATGAACTTTGAGTTTATGATCAGATCTATCTTTTTATATCCATGAAAGTATTTGAGTTTCTTTGATCTCTTTTATGCATGATTGCTTATAGCCTCGTATTTCTTCTCCGATATTTTGGTTTTGTTTGGCCAACTTGATCTATTTATCTTGCAATGGGAAGAGGTGCTTTGTAGTGGGTTCGATCTTACGGTGCTTGATCCGAGTGACAAAAGGGGAACCGACACGTATGTATCGTTGCTACTAAGGATAAAACGATGGGGTCTATCTCTACATAGATAGATCTTGTCTACATCATGTCATCGTTCTTATTGCATTACTCCGTTTCTCCATGAACTTAATACACTAGATGCATGCTGGATAGCGGCCGATGTGTGGAGTAATAGTAGTAGATGCAGGCAGGAGTCGGTCTACTAATCTAGGACGTGATGCGTATGCAATGATCCTTGCCTGGATATCATCATGATTATTTGAAGTTCTATCAATTGCCCAACAGTAATTTGTTCACCCACCGTTTGGTATTTTTATCGAGAGAAGCCAGTAGTGAAACCTATGGCCCCCGGGTCTCTTTCTCATAGTATTTGCCTTTGCGATCTATTTTCCTTTACTTTTATTTTCAGATCTATTAAACCAAAAGTACAAAAATACCTTGCTGCGTTTTATTCTTATTTATTTTATTTGGCATTCGATCTATCAATCTACTACAATTTTATTCACATTCGTTTGCTCATCTTGGGGCGCCGCTACCCGAAAGGGATTGACAACCCCTTTTACACATCGGGTTGCAAGAAGTTGTTATTTGTGTGCAGGTGCTGTTTACGTTGTGTTGCTTGGTTCTCCTATTGGTTCGATAACCTTGGTCTCATAACTGAGGGAAATACCTACCGCCGCTATGCTGCATCATCCCTTCCTCTTTGGGGAAATACCGAAGTAGCTTCAAGCCGCATCACCCTCCACTACTGGAATCAGCTTCTTTGTCGTCCGCCATGGCGGACGGCAAAGGCATAGATCACGGACGGCAAACTGTCCGGATGAACACGTGCCAGCAAAGGCCTTTTTTGCCATCCGCTTCTTAGAAACGGACGGCAAAGGATTACGCCGTCCGCCATCCGAGGCCAGCAGACGGCAATGACAGCGGACGGCAGTGCGGTGGCGTGAGGGCCGTTAGGGGGTTAACGACGCTATTTGCCGTCTGCCAGCGGACGGAAAAGAGTCAAAGCTCTTTGCCGTCCGCTGACAGATGGCAAAGAGCCCAGCTAGGTAGCACTGGGAAGCTTCTACGTGTCCAGATATGCCATCCGCCAGCAGACGGCAAAGAGGTTTGAATCTTTGCCGTCTGCCGGCAGACGGCATAGCTGGTCACTTTGCTGTCTGCCAGCGGACGGAAAAATGACCAAATAGGCAGCCAGTGTTCCTAGTTTGCACAGGTGACTGCCAGTGTTCCTAAGGCATAGCTCTTTGCCGTCTGCTAGCGGACGGCAAAGAGGACACGTGGCCCCCTGTTTTTATTTAAATCCCATTAATTAGACATGGTTTCAAACACGGATATACATGCATACATATCCAACATATCCAACAGCATGGCCAACAACATATTTCATCAAATCCAACAATATAGGTCAACAAAGTCCAACATATCCATATATACATAACCTAAAACAAGTTTCCAACAACATATCCAAACAAGTTTTCATAAACAACAAGGAAGCACCAGAAGAATAGTACACTCCATGGATCCAAGCTTCCTCATGTAAAGCAAATCTACAAATTGGGAAAGATGAAATTTAGAAGAAGCAGAAGAAGAAGAAGAAGACTAGTTAGAAGAAGAAGAAGATTATTTTTCTTCTCTTTCTTTTTCTCCTTTCCTCTTCTTTATCTTCTTCTTCTTCTAACTAAGGTAGGTAAAAATGTCATTTTATTGCTAAGCTAGGTAAAAATGCTAAGTGTAGGTCATTTTAGAGCTAAGCTAGGTAAATAGGTCATTTTGGAGCTTAGTAAGGTTATTATGTCATTTTCGAGCTAAGTCTATATCATTTTGGAGCTAACAAAGATTATCATGCCATTTTTTACCTAAGTATGCTAAGTATGTCATAAATGAACTGAAAAAGCTAAGTATAGCTCATTTTTTTATCTAACTTAGGTAATTATGCCATTTAGGAGGAAAATAAGCTAAGTATCCATTTGTAAAGCAAAACACTAGAGAAAACTTACCCTCATCACAACAAATGTGATGAAGATCGCAACTAAGGTAAAAATTGATCCAACGGCATAATGATACCAAGCCTCATTATCAATGGCATATTTTCTAATCTTCTTAAGCTTCAGGCGCATTGCATCCATCTTCAAGCGCATTGCATTCATCTTCATCTTGTGATCATCGATGACATCGGCAACATACAACTCCAATGTCATCTTCTCTTCTTCAATTCTTTTAATTTTTTCTTTCAAATACTCATTTTATTTTTCAACTAAATTTAACTTCTCGACAAGAGGGTTCGTTTCATATTCCGGTTCACATACCTCCTAGATTAAAATATCTCTATGTCAACTTGATGGCCATAATTGTCAAAAATGCGAAATGCAACAAATAGTTATGAAAGAGAATTTACCACATCCGAATCATAAAGCGGGCGAGGGCCGCCTGGGACGGACATCGAGACCATGGCACTATGTATAAGAAACAATCATACAAAGTAAGAAAATTATAAATACCAACTATATAAATCATACAATCATACAAATAACTATATAAATCAAGTATAACATAAAAATTTGAATACCTAATAATCACTATCGGTAATGACGTGCTCATCATCATCATTAATAAAAGCATCATCATCATCACTATCGGTAATGACGTGCTCATCATCATCATTAATAAACGCATCATGTGGAAGGCCACCTTTACGTAATCGTTCAAGCATTGACTGGTCATCTGCAGCAGTAACTTCTTCTTCTTCCGACTCTTCTTGTTCCGGCTCAGGGGTGAAGTCGGATTCACTATCATTGTCTACTTCAATGTTCTCGGGTGGAGTAGAGCGGTTCTTGAAACGTTTTTTGGAAAGACGTGTTTCTTGGAATAATTCTCCTTCGTCATATGTGTCTTGGTTAATGTGAGGTTCATAATCCTTTTCATTGGGGGGAGGTGGTCTAACACGTGGCGGCACTTCATAAACGACGTCCCAACCACTGAGATTTGGATCACTTTGACAGGCCCACGGTAGATAGAAAACTTGGGTTGCCTGTTGAGCCGTAATATAGACATCGGGAACATCCAAATGGGTGCTTTGTTTGATTTTGACTAGACCTATATGTTCATGAGTCCTTCTAGTCTCCCTCGGCTGGAACCAATAACATCTGAAGACTACGACGTTTGGTGGGTTTTCACCATAGAATTCAAGTTCATAAATTGCTTCAACTCTTTCATAATACTCGATACCTCCTTCGCCGATAGCAGAGACACAACAATTTGTAGACTTTCAGTCGGCCATAGACAGCTCTTTGCCATAGGTACGAAAGAGATACCCGTTGATGTCGTATTTGTCAAATGAACGGACCTTATAGTCAAAACTATTAGCTACTTGTTTCAATTCGGCATCTAATCTCTGAATTAGCCTACAAGTTTAATACGAAAGGATTGTTGCATTAGTCGCAAATTAGCCAAAGAAATGAAAGGGTCAAATGGAAATTACCGTTTTTTGAACCAAGAGATGAAACCGGGGTATTCGGCTCCTTGTTTTGCGAGAAGCTCACACTCTTCGACGGAATCCTTTTGGATCACCGCTCCATACGAGAATATGGCGACGTATCGACTGCATCAAATATCCAGGAATAAGAGAAGTTCAAAGGAATTAGAAGTTGTGAAACAATGTACCGAGATCTTACTCGATGTACGGCCTCACCTCCGTTAGGTTGTTGAAGAGATACAGCGAAATGGTCTGCCATTCTTCAACATCCAACCTTACTGGTTTCCAACCACTGGCTGGTGTGAGATTCCCTCTTTTTTTGACAGAAAGACTGTAAGGGAGGCCCCTACAGTATAATTGGTGCAACAAATCCAAATTGCAAGTACCATGCCTTGAACCTGGGTGGGTGGGAAGGCATCAACCCCTTCCCACCACTAGGCTATGCCTTAGTCTGCGTGCAAGATTCCCTTTGAATAGGCTGAGGTTGGATTGACCCTGTTGAGGTTCGTCAGCATTGTACCGAGGCTTCGGATTATGCAAATGACGTTTTTTTGGCTTCGTAGTGTGCTGTCACGAAGTTTGCCGCCTCCTCAGTGATGAATGCCTCCGCCATCGATCTTCTATTCTACGTTTATTTTTACATTTTGCTCGAAGCGTCTTCTGCATCCTCTCAGTTAAGTAGCACCAACGATTTTGCACGAGCCCCCCCCCAATCGTGCCTCGGTCGGGAGATGCAAAATCAAGTGTTGCATTGGATTAAAGAAGCTTGGTGGAAAGATCATCTCTAACTTGCAGATCAACTCCCGCGCCAACTGTGTGAGTCCAAGTGTGTTCCTTATTATAACCCTTGAAATACCCTGGACGCTCTGGATCTGGCTCGAGAGCGTTTAACTGATCTAGGGTCTGTTGGCCTGTCAACGCAGGTGGTGCAGAGTGTTTGACAACTCTACCTTTGATGAAGTTCTTCTTGTCTTTCCTGAAATTATGGCCAGGATGTAGAAACGGTCTATGCAAGTCGAAGCAACTATACTTGTGCCCTGCCGTCAGCCAACGAAACTCAAGAGCTCCCTTGCATGTGGGGCACGGGAACCTTCCATGCACACACCAGCCAACGAATAGCGCATACGCCGGCAAGTCATGCGTCGAGTACATGTACCAGGCACGCATTATGAAGTTCTCTTTGCTAAAGGCGTCGTATATCTTGAACCCATTATCCCAAGCTTCTTGCAATTCGTCCTTAAGCGGCTGCATGTGCACATTCATATTCTTCCCCGGATAGTTGGGCCCTGGAATTATCAACGTCAGGAAAATGTTCTTTCTTTGCATAATCTGCCCGGGGGAGATTGAGTGGAATGACAAACACGGGCCAACAGCTGTATGGGGTTGCAATCTGACCAAACACATTGAACCCATATGTGCTGATGGTGACTCGAGGATGCCTTGGATATGCCGTTTTTTCCTTATGTAATGCATCAAAGCGCTTCCACGCTTCACCATCCGATGTGTGCACCATCATCACATTCCCATCTGCATCTAGTTCGGTTCTTTTGCCCGTTTTGTGCCATGTCATCTGTCTGGCCGTCTCTTCGACCATGAAAAGACGTTGAAGTCTTAGTACGATTGGCATATACCGAAGAACATTAACGGGTATTTTGGTCTGCGTCTTCTCACCCATACCGTTGTCTACCACAACATACCTGGAAGAATTGCAAATGGGACAATAGTTCAAGTCCTCATACTGAAGCCTAAATAAGACACATCCTTTCTCACAGGCATGTATCTTCTCATAGGGCATCTTAAGAGCACGGAGGATTTTGTCTGACTGGTGCAGGTTTGGAGGTAGCACATGGCCTTTGGGTAGAAATCGTCTAAATACTGTCATCATCGCGTCGTAGCATTCTCTGCCGAAGTTGAATTGAGCCTTCAGAGCCATTATTTGTGAGATGGCATCCAGCTGACAAAGCTCAGTGTGCTCGTGGAGAGGACGTTTTGAGGACTCCAACATTTCAGTGAAGGCCTTTGCAGATTCCTCCATCTCCTCGTCCGAGTCCCGAGCATCGTCAAAGTCTTGCACCATGTCTGCGGTCTCGGTACCATGCTCGTCGGTGCGACGACGAACCACCTCGGCTCTGGCACGTTGGGCAGACTCACCATGTAATGTCCAGACCGTGTAACCAAGCGTAAAACCAAACTTCTGGAGGTCTTTACTCATTTCAAGCTCGTCCCTCTTTTTATAGTTGTCGCAACGGGCACAGGGGCACCAACTTAATTCCTGGCCATTTGCAAATGCGGCTCTAACAAACCCCTTGGTTTTTGTTAACCATTCATCGGTCCAAACTTTCTGACTAGTGTAGCCGGTGTACATCCATGCACGATCACTCATATGGACTTCCTACTAGACACACAAGAAATATATACATAATTAAGCAAACCATGCATATCCATCAGTTAATGGAGTTTGTCAGTTTTATTACGTCCATGCAACCTACACACTAATAGGTAAAGATAGGTCCTAATCCCACCCGAGTATGTGTAGATTGGGTTCTTTTTCCCATGCTCTGCTCCGGATCCGACGCAAAATTTTGATAGCACCTCCCCGCTGTTCTCCTGATACACGTCTCGGCAATAAGCAGAGAGGATGTGTACCCGGAGAACAACAGGGAGGCACTGACGAAATTCTGCATCGGATCCGAAGCAGAGCATATGAGAAAACGAACCCAATCTACACATACTCGGGCTGTCCATGGATAACGTTGGACAATTCGAAATAATCACGATTATAAATATGCAAATGCATGCATATTTATAGATGTAACCCTTTCGAACGGGAGACGCATAGTCGTTACGCATACTGATGATTGACACCTATAGCTAGCAAGTTTCATCGGCACAAAGACCGGAACAGAGCAAATGAAGCGGGGAGGAGGAGATGTCATTTGTGCTCACCAACGAACGCAGGGCAGAGCTCGTCGAACACCAGACCCTCGCAGCAACGAAATAACTGCACATTTAAATCGAAAGATGAATGACATAGAAATTTTGTTTCTTCCGTCGACCTAACTAAATTTTTACAACAGGATGAGCGGGTTACGGGGTCCTTGGCGTTGATGGAACCCTAAATAGCAAGTATTATCAGTGCGAGATACATGTGGCGCTCGGCGTTGAACACTAGATCCACATCCCACAAGTGAAGCCGGCGCCCGGCGTCCCGCAACAATAGTTCTGGTGGCCGATGACGGTCGAACACCTTGGCGAATTTGTTTAGCAGCCTATATGATGAGGATTAAAGCCGAGTTTTGAAATTTCAAACAACCAAACCGACTTGAGTCAGTTTGGGTGTTTCAAGTTTCAACACTTGCCTTTTAATCGTCATTGCAGAGGCTGCCAGACAAATTGGCAATGGTGTTCGACCTCCATCGATGCCGAGAACAGTTGCTTTGGGACGCCGAACGTCGGCGTCACTTGTGGGACATGGATGTAGTATTCGACACCGACGGCCACATGTATCTCGCACCGACGATACTTGCTATTTACGGTTCCATCGACACCGAGGAACCCCGAACCCGCTTGTCCCCGGGCGCCCTCTTTTTTCCTTTCCTTCTTCTCTTCTTTTTCTTCTTCTTCTTCTTGTTCTTCTTGTTCTTCTTCTTCTTTCTTCTTCTCCCTCCTCCTCTTCCTCCCTCCTCCTCCTCTTTCTACTCCTCTTCTTCTTCTAAACTAAAACTAATCTAAAATAAACTAAACTAAAATAAATTAAAACTAAAACTAAAACTAAACTGAAAATAAAACTAAACTAAAACTAAAACTAAAACTAAAACTAAAACAGAAAATAAACTAAAAGAAACTAAAAAACTAAACTAAAAAAAAGGGGGGAAGAACAAACCTGCAGGGGATCGCCGCTGGATGGCGTGGTCGGCCAGTGGGGCGGGGCGGCGCAGGGGCCGCGGGGAGGAGGGCGGCAGCGGGGCGGGGCGGCGCAAGGCCGCGGAGAGGGGTCCGGCACCAGCGCGGCCCGGCACAGGTCTCTCCGGCGACGGGGCGCGGCGGGGCGACGGGGCGACGAGGCGCGGCGGGGCGATGGGGCGACGGGCGCAGGGGCGGGGGGAGGGTTGGACGGCGGCGGGGGCTGGGTCCGGGGGCGGGGCGGGCGGGCGGCGGCGGCAGAGTGGCGGGGGAAGAGAGAGGCAGGCGCGTGGGAGGGAGACAGGGAAAGAGAGAGAGAGAGGGAGACGGCTCGGCCCGTTAAGTGGGCCTTCTTTGCCGTCTGCTAGGAGACGGCAAAGAGGGCGGCCGTTTAGGGCTAGCCCACGTCTCCGCTTTGCCGTCCGCTGGCGGACGGCAAAGAGGTGGCAGACGGCAAATTGCCAGATTCCAGTAGTGCTCGTTGCTCGAGGGGGGCGCCTAGGTCCTCTCGCCCACGTCGCCTACGGCGGTGTGGCGGACTTTTTGGCCCCCTTCCTGGCAGGGGTGTGATTATGCTTCTTCGCGAGGGCTACCTGCAGGCTACCAGGGGGCTCAGCCAAGCTTCGGGAAGCGAAACCCAAAGACCAAGGAGAAACAAGCAAAAGATGTCAAGTTAGTTTTCATCATGCTCATATGGTTCGCGTTCGTTACTTTGATAATTTGATATGTTGGTGGACCCTTGCTTGGGTGATGTCCTTACTTGGGCAAGACTCACACTTGTGATTAACCCCTCTCGCAAGCTTCCACAACTATGAAAGAAAAGAAATAAGATAAATCTAACCATAGCATGAAACATGTGGACCCAAATCAGCCCCTTACGAAGCAACACATAAACTAGAGTTTAAGCTTCTTTCACTCTAGCAATCCATCATCTACTTATTACTTCCCAATGCCTTCCCCTAGGCCCATATCATGGTGAAGTGTCATGTAGTCGACATTCACATAACACCACTAGAGGAAAGACAACATACATCTCATCAAAATATCGAACGAATACCAAATTCACATGATTACTTATAACAAGACTTCTCCCATGTCCTCGGGAACAAATGTAACTACTCACAAATCATATTCATGTTCAAGATCAAAGGGGTATTGAATATCATTAAGGATCTGAACATATTTTCTTCCACAAAATAAACCAACTAGCATCAACTACAAGGAGTAATCAACACTACTAGCAACCCACAGGTACCAATATGAGGTTTTGAGACAAAGATCGAGTACAAGAGATGAACTAGGGTTTGAGAGGAGATGGTACTGGTGAAGATGTTGATGGATATTGACCCCCTCTCGATGAGAGGATTGTTGGTGGTGACGATGGCTTCGATTTGCCCCTCCCGGAGGGAAGTTTCCCCGGCAGAATAGCTCCGCCGGAGACCTAGATTGCCTCTACCAAGGTTCCACCTCGATATGGCGGCGCTTCATCCCGAAAGCTTCCTTCTGATATTTTTCCAGGTAAAAACCCTTCATATAGCAAAAGATGGACACCGGGGACCTGCCAGGGGGGCCCACAAGCCCTAGGGGCATGCCCCCAGGATTGTGGCCACCTGGTGGGTCCCCCTCTGGTATTTCTTCGCCCAATATTTTTATATATTCCAAAATAATTCTCCGTAAATTTTCAGGACTTTTGGAGTTGTGCAGAATAGGTCTCTCAGATTTGCTCCTTTCTGGTCCAAAATTCCAGGTGTCGGCATTCTCCATCTTCATATAAACCTTGTACAATAAGAGATAAAAGGCATAAGTATTGTACCCTAATGTGTAATAACAACCCATAATGCAATAAATATCAATATAAAAGCATGATGCAAAATGGAGGTATCAACTCCCCCAAGCTTAGACCTCGCTTGTCCTCAAGCGAAAGTCGAAATCGATAAATATGTCCACATGTTTAGAGATAGAGGTGTCGATAAAATAAAATATGTACATGAGGGCATGATGATCATGCTTAGAACAGCAACATATATTGTCATATAATTTCTTATGCTAAAGTGACAATTCGTTCACAAGGTAGAGTATGAATAAAACTTCATTGAAACCCAACAAACTGTGATCTCAGCCATTGATGTTAACAATAATAATTTATGATAACCTACATCCGAGTGTATATATATATATATATATATATATATATATATATATATATATATATATATATATGGATCTTTCCCCAACTTATATTGCTTGCCAAAAAGAAAAAGTGTAAAAAGGAATGGTGAAGATAACCATGACTCTTGTATAAAGGTAGAAGTAAAAGACATGCCCTTCGCAGATGGAAGCAGAAGTTGTCATGCGCTTTTATGGTTGTATGCACAAAGTCTTAATGCAAAAGAATGTCACTTTATATTGCCGCTTGTGATAAAGAACTTTATTATGCAGTCCGTCGCTTTCATTTCTTCCATACCACAAGTTCGTATAAAGCTCATTTTCTTCACACTAAAAGATCATACATATTTAAAGAGCAATTTTTATGGCTTTGCATCGATTACAACTTACTTCAAGGATCTTACTCAATCCATAGGTAGATATACTGGACCCTCATGGCAAAACTGGTTTAAGGGATGTTTAGATGCACAAGTAGTATCTCTACTTGGTGCAAAAGAGTTGGCTAGCATGGGATTAGAAACAAGATCAACATGTTGGAGGATCCATGACAATATAACTTCTATTCAGATATAAGAAAGCATAACACATTATGTTTTCTTCCTTGTCCAACATCTACTTTTTAGCATGTAATATTGTATTGAGTGCTCACAATCACAAAAGATGTCCAAGTTAGTATATTTATATGTGAAACTCTCAACCAAAGGGATCAAACTAAGAAAACGATAAAGGTAAAGATGTGATGGTGATACGATACTGGGACACCTCCCCCAAGCTTGCACAAGCCAAGGGGAGTGCCCATACCCTTATACTCCATTTTCCTTCTTCGGAGGTGGTGATGATGGAGTTGATGATGTTGTGGGCTTGTCCTCCGTCTTCCAAGGCATAGGTTCACCATCGTAAAAATATGAACGAGTCTCCGGGATCCTCAAATCTGCAGCCAAACTCATCCTCTTAAATCTGAATTCATACTCATAGTTTTGGTTTTGCAGGTCATAGATCAGGGCTTGGAGATGCTCGATTTTCTCATCAAGCTTGAAGATGGCCTCCCCGATGTTCTTGGTGTCCAGCTTGTGGTCACGGGTAAATTCCGTGATCATGGAGTGATTAGCATTGACACCATCCCTTGGCACTTTAAGACTTGCTGCTCCATTGCTTCAAGCCTTGTCTCCACGCTTCCGGTCCTCTTTGGCCCTTGAACATCGCGGATGTGCAGCACCCCCACACGCATCTCAATGGTTTGAGGGTGTTGCAGCACCTCCGCAAGGTAGGGGTTGATGACCTTCTCGAAGAACTTGTCCTTCGGTGCGCTTGGGGACGTCATAGCGATCTAGATCCGCCAGAAAAACAGCTCGAAACATGAACAGAGGATTTTGCCGTCGTACGGTGCTCAAATACTTCGGGAGATTATATAATGAATTTTTACTGACCAAAAGAAGTGTACTGCAAGAAAACGGGGTCCGGAGGCCACACGAGGTGGCCACAAGCCTGGGAGGCGCGCCTAGGGGGGTAGGGCGCGCCCCCAAGGCTTGTCGCCTCCTCGTGCACTTTTCGGACTACTTTTTATTTTCCTACTTTTTTAAATATTCCAAAATGGAGTAAAATTGCCATCGGAAAAGTTTTGGAGTCGGTTTACTTTCCGTATCACATACCTATTCCTTTTTGGGGGTCTGGAACGTTCTGGTAGGTCTCCCTTTTGTATTCCTCCGGTGTTATGGTATTAATAATATCGGTTTCAACATTTATGGGAGTAACTGAGATATAATGTTTGATTCTTTGCCCGTTTACCACCTTCTGGTTAGTGCCTTCGACGTTGTTAATCTTGATGGCACCGGAACGATAAACTTCCTCGATTATGTAAGGCCCTTCCCATTTAGAGAGAAGTTCTCTTGCAAAAAATCTTAAATGAGAGTTGTATAACAGGACATGGTCGCCTACATTGAATTCACGCTTTTGTATCCTTTTGTCATGCCATCTCTTAAATTTTAAACAACTTGGCATTTTCATAGGCTTGGGTTCTCCATTCATCAAGCGAGGTAATGTCAAATAGCCTCTTTTCACCGACAAGTTTAAAATCATAGTTGAGCTCTTTAATTGCCCAATAAGCTTTATGTTCTAGTTCAAGAGGTAAGTGACATGCTTTTCCATAAACCATTTTATATGGAGACATGCCCATTGGATTTTTATAAGCAGTTCTATAATCCCATAATGCATCATCAAGTTTCTCAGACCAATTCTTTCTGGATCTTTTAACAGTCTTTTGCGAGAATAATTTTATTTCTCTGTTGCTTAATTCTACTTGACCACTAGACTGGGGATGATAAGGAGATGCAATTCTATGGTTAACATCATACTTAGCAAGCAATTTACGGAAAGCACCATGAATAAAGTGTGAAGCACCGTCATTAAATATCTAGGGACTCCAAACCTCAGAAAAATAACTTCTTTAAGCATTTTAATAGAAGTGTTATGATCGGCACTACTAGTTGGAATAGCTCCTACCCACTTAGTAACGTAATCAACAACAACTAAAATATGTGTATACCCATTAGAGGATGGAAAAGGTCCCATATAATCAAATTCCCAAACGTAAAATGGTTCAATAACAAGTGAATGATTCATAGGAATTTCTTGACGTTTACTAATGTTACCAATTCATTGACATTCATCACAAGACAAGACATACTTACGAGCATCTTTGAAGAGAGTAGGCCAATTAAACCAGATTGTAATACCTTGTGTGCAGTTCTGTCTCCAGCACGGTGTCCTCCATAAGCTTCGGAGTGACACTTGCGTAGGATATGTTCCTGTTCATGTTCATGCTCAGGTACACAACATCTAATAACACCATCTACTCCTTCTTTATAAAGATGTGGGTCATCCCAGAAGTAATGTCTTAAATCATAGAAAAACCTTTTCTTTTTGTTGGTATGTGAAACTAGGTGGTATAAGTAACAATGTAATTAGCATAGTCAGCATACCATGGAGAACTACGAGAAGCATTTATGACAACTAGTTGTTCATCAGGAAAGCTATCATCAATAGGTAGTGGGTCATCAAGAACATTTTCTAACCTAGACAAGTTGTCTGATACGGGGTTCCCAACTCCCTTTCTATCAATAATATGCAAGTAAAATTCTTGTAGCAAGAGAACCCATCTAATAAGTCTAGGTTTAGCATCTTTCTTCTCCATAAGATATTTAATAGCAGCATGATCAGTGTGAATAGTTACTTTGGAATCAACAATATAAGATCTGAACTTATCACAAGCAAATACAACCGCTAAACATTATTTTTCAGTAGTAGCATAATTCCTTTGAGCACTGTCTAGAGTTTTACTAGCATAATGGATAACATTTAATTTCTTATCAACTCTTTGTCCTAGAACAACACCAATAGCATAATCACTAGCATCACACATAATCTCAAATGGTAGGTTCCAATCAGGTGGTTGAACAATAGGCGCAAAAATCAAAGGTTTCTACACAATCATCATCAAAAACAAATGGACATCTTTTTTCAAGAGATTGGTAAGAGGCCTAGAAATTTTAGAGAAGTCTTTAGTAAATGTCCTATAGAAACCAGCATGACCAAGGAAACTTCTTATACCTTTGATATCATTAGGACATGACATTTTTTCAATAGCATCAACTTTAGTTTTATCCACTTCAATACCTCTTTCGGAGATTTTATGCCCCAAGAAAATACCTTTATTAACCATAAAGTGGCACTTCTCCCAATTCAAGACAAGATTAGTTTCTTCACATCTGTGCAAAACTCGATCAAGGTTGCCTAAGCAATCATCAAAAGAAGTTCCGTAAACGGAGATCATCAATGAAAATCTCAACAATCTTTTCACAAAAGTGAGAGAATATAGCAGTCATACATCTTTGAAAGGTAGCAGGTGCATTGCATAAACCAAAAGGCATATGTCTATAAGCAAAGGTACCAAAAGGGCCTGTAAAAGTAGTTTTTTCTTGATCCTCTTGTGACATAGGTATTTGAGAAAAAACAGAATAACCATCTAGAAAGCAAAAGTGTGTATGTGTGGATAGTATTTCTAGCATTTGATCAATAAAAGGTATAGGGTAATGATCTTTCCTAGCGAAAGTATGTTAAGTCGACTAGAGGGGGTTGAATAGGCAATTTTTACAAATTCGTCAATGAGGAATTTCAGGGTGAGGAAATTCCTAAGTCACGAACAACTAGCAGCAGAATAAGTACTCAGATGCAAGCATAACAGAATAGAAGCACAGTCATCATGATGAAATGAAAACAAGCACAGAGTACAGAAAGCGTAAACATAGGATAAGCAGGTTGAAGACAAACTGACTGAAGAAATTGAACTGAGGAAATTGAGTAAGTCTTCAGTCAAAGTCTTCAAATAGTAACGATCAAGTACACAGCACAGTAATGAGGAAATACAAGGGTTGAGGAAATAGAACCAGTTAGCTCGGTGATGACAATGATTTGGTAGACCAGTTCCAACAGCTGTGACAGTTGTACATCTGGTTGAAGCGGCTAGGTATTTAAACCTGAGGACACATAGTCCTCACCGTATTCTCCTTGAGCTAAGATCACACAGACCTCGCCCAATCACTCGTGGTAAGTCTTCGGGTGACTTCCAAACCTTCACAGACTCGGTCACTCGGCGATCCACAATTTCCTCTTGGATGCTCTAGACCATGAAGCCTAACCGTCTGGAAGATGCACAGTCCTCAAAGGTAACAAGCGTTGGATCCACATAGGATTAATCTCTTTAGTGATGCTCAATCACTTTGGGTTTGTAGGTGTTTGTGTTTGGGTTTTCCTCACTTGATGATTTTCGCTCAAAGTCCTCGGAGGATGGGATGCTCTCAATGACAAGTGTCAGTTTCTCTAGGAGCAGCCAACCAGCTAGTGGTTGTAGGGGGGCGGCTATTTATAGCCTAGGGAGCAGCCCGACATGATAAGACATAAATGCCCTTCAATGATATGACCGTTAGGTGGGTAATATATTTTGGGACAGCTGGCGCATAGCACAGCAATGGTCAGAAATGTGAGGTTCAAAATCCTCAGGGCTATCATGTTCCTCACTTGTAGGCAATCCCCACTGGAGAATTCCTAACTCCTCAGTCAGAACAAATTCCTCGGAGACGAGAAGAACTTCGTCTCTGTCACTGAAGAAATTGACTGAACTGTATGAGATTTCCAATGGCTTCAGTCGAAGGGATTGGTAGGTGTAGGATTTTGAGTTGAGCATCACTTGGAAACTTTTCCTTAGTTTTTCCTCGACCTCATTTAACAGTACGGTGTTTCCTATGACTCAAGAAAGAGAAAATGAAACTACGAAAACAAAAGTCTTCATGCTTCATGTTCCTTGCATGAATATCAAGTCTTCATGGTCAAACCAATTCCTTCACTTTCAAAGTCTTCAGAAAGCCAAAGTCTTCAGTTGAAGACATTCATTTTTAGGGGTCGACTTTCTCAGTAAATATCAAACTCCTCATAGACTTATAGACCAGTGTACACTCACAAACACATTAGTCCCTTAACCTATAAGTCTTCAATACACGGAAATCACTAAGGGGGACTAGATGCACTTACAATCTCCCCCTTTTTGGTGATTGATGACAATATAGGTTAAGTTTTCAATGGGGATAAATATATGAAGTGTAAGTACAGATATTGAGGAATTTGACTTGCAAGATATAGAAGAACTCCCCTTGAAGATGTGCATATGTGAGGAATTTTCTTTTTGAAGCATTGCACATTAAAGAGTAGAATCATGGGGATCTCCCCCTATATCTTGTAATTCATACACGCATTTAACATATAATATGAAGAATTTGAAATGCATGATGAAATATGGTGACTGAAGTAATTCAGCATGCATGCATTAACATATATGAGGAAATAGCATGCAGAAGAACATAGCGAAAGTATCCTACCACCATCGGAGTTAAGATTACAACTCGATCCAACAAAGTTTTCAAAAGAACGAGAGTTGTAACTTAGCGAAAAAACGCCCATATATATAGACCCGCTTGAAGACTAACTCAAATTTCTCCCCCTTTGTCATCGAATGCAAAAGGGACGAAAAATGAGGACTAACGCCCCTGAAGAATAACATCATGAAGTCGATGGAGGAGCGCCAGCATTGTTGGGGTCGGTTGTTCAAGTAGGGCCTGCCACAGTGTCGTCCAAGTCTTCATTTTCATCAGTCTCGTGTGATGAAGAATAAGAAGTGGCCACCAAGTGAGGAAATTTGACCTTCTTGAATTTCTTCGAAGGAGGCTGAGACCAGTCAAAGTCCTACTTGAAGCCCATCTGTTTTAGACCGTCTTCACCGTAGAGATGAGGTTGAATAGCCCAGGTGCGATCAAATACTTCATGGAGGTAGTAATGGTTCTTCTTCACAGAATTCTGAGTGATGGTCATGTTCTGAAGAATTGAACCAAACTGTCTCTTGACCCATTTGTGGTTGCGATCGACCTTCTGGTGAAGACTGAGGAGAAGCTCACGACCAGTCATCACCCTTGGAGCTGTGCCTTGAGGATTTTGCTTAGAAGCATTGGCGGCAGAGTCATGGGTGGCAGAGTCATCATTGGTGGAGTAGGATGTAGCTTTGCGAAACTGTCCATCCAATGGACGAATGCCTTCATCAATAACCGCAATCGCCTTGCCCTTCTCATCAGCTGAGGAAAATGTCCGCTTGAGGACTTCAATAGGGGGCAAGTAGCTGCCATGGTTAAGTGTGTCAGCCTTGTAATTGATTGAAGACCTTGATCTGAGGAATCTTATAATCCAAGGAGCGTAAGGGTTCAACTCAAAAGGTGATAATGCGACATTTGCCAGAGTCCTCATGAAGAAATCATGGTAGTTGATTGGAATGCCATGAATGATGTTGAATAGCAAATTCTTCATGATGCCAACGACTTCTTCTTCATTAGAATCGTGGCCTTTCATAGGACTCAGGGTCTTGGTCAGAATTCTGTAGATGGTTCTTGGCACATAGAGCAATTCCTTCATGAGGAATTTGGTTCTGGGGGCTTGACCAAGCTTCAGCGGCTTCATCAATACTTGCATATAATGATAAGATAGCTCAGGTTCATGGTAGATGAGCTGCGTACCTTCAAAGGGAGGACTGACAGGCAGGGCATGAAGCAATTCAGAGGCCGGTGCTTTATAGTGCGTGTTCTCTGTCATCCAGTCCAGCACCCATGAATTCACATCTTCAGCATTGCTAGTTATGTGCAATGTAGCGTGGAACTGAAGAATTAGCTCTTCATTCCAGTCAACAATGTCAGTGCAGAAATTGAGCAGCCCAGCGTCATGAAGAACACTGAGAACTGGGGTGAAGCAAGGCAGCGACTCCATATCAACATGAGGAATATGCTCATGGTCCAAGATCTTGTCTTTGTCGAAAAGAAGTGAAGAGTAGAAGTTCGCCTGGCTAGCTGTCTAGAAACGCTTCCTTCGAAGACTAGCAAAGTCATATGGCTTGTAGTCAGTGAAGAATACATGCTCGTGAAAGAAGTCATCAGCCTTGAACTTCTGCTTCTTTGAGAAAGGATTCTTCGGCTTGGGCTGAGGAGTATTAGTCAATGTCTTCACAGCCTCAGGAATCACAGTCTCAGGAGCCGCAGGCTGAGGAATTTCAGTGCCAACATCTTCAGTGGCAGCCTGGGTCTCCATCTCTTCAGCAGTATTAACATCAGCACTAGTGGCTGGAATTACTTCAGGGATGGGAAGAAGTGAAGCTTGAAGTTCATCAGAGCCCATATGAATTTCTTCAGTCTGGACAGGGGACTGAGGAATGTGTTGCAGTGGGGTGAACATTGGAGAGTTGGGATGATGGCTTTCCCAATAGTCATCGTTCAGAACAGGAGTGGTGCTCCCAATGTCCACGTCTTCATCTTCATCATCAATTTCTTCAACGCCTGCCTCTTCAGCTGCGAACTGAGGCATGGGCGATGATACCAGTGGGGTTGAAGGGATATCATCCACTTCAATTTCTTCGTCCAACTGCTCTGACGAAGTAGCAGAAGGAACATCTTCATCAGATCCGCTTGGGATCACATAATCCTCACCAAAGGGAACAATATCCTTTGATGGCATGCTTGAGACAGGAATAGCATCAATGGGATTCTCAAAATAGCTTGTCAAAGTCTTCGTCTTCTTTGGTGCGGAAGACTCTGAGGTGGCGGATGCTTTCCTTTTCTTGCTTCACAGCTTTAGTTTTCTTCGCTTCTGATGCAGAAGGAAGAACTGGGCATGGTGTTGGTGTAGGAGGAGTAGAGGAAATTGGTTCATTTTCTTCAGGCGCAACTGATGCAGTTGCCCTGGCTTATTCAGGTTCTTCAGGCGCAGTGACAAATGCATCAGCTGGTCTGGCTTGTTCTTCAGGCCCAACACTAGTGGTTGCCCTGGCAACTTCATCAGGCGGCAGACATGTCTTCATCAACCCTGGTACTTGCAGTTTCATCAGCAGCCTGATTTTCATCAGCGGTGCTGGCATGTTATTCACTAGGCTGTGCAGATGCTTCAGCCTGAGGAATTTCATGTTGCGATGAAGCAGCAACATTTGAAGTGAATTTTTCAGCCATCTTTACAAATCTGACTTTGGCTCCAAGCCAATCTGCACAGTAGGCTTGGAATTCATCATTGAGTCCTTTGATCTGAGCTTGTGCAGCTACAAGTTCATCAGTTGTCATTTTGACAACGTTCTTCTTCAGAAAGCGCTCCTTCTTGTATTGAGCTTTCTTCAGCTGCCTGACCTTCTCATATTTCCATTTTTCTTCGCCTATGAAGGCGGTCAGCATGTGACTTTGACCAGGAGTAAGCTTGAAGTCAGGCATAGGAGTGTTGGGGTCCTTGTGCCAAAGATCAATGTACTCAAGGATCAGCTTGGGATCCAGCAGAAGAGGCACTTCACTTCCTTTGGCTCTAGCAGCCCTTTGCTGTCTATCTCTGATGATTTCAGCGAGTTCTTCATCATCAGCTTTGTCATCACTAGATGGCACATGAAATGCAACCTGCTTCTTGTGAGGACTTGGTCTAGAGCCTCGTCCAGCAGTGGCCTTGGTCTTCAGCAAGGTGGGGCCTGTTAAGGATTGCGGAGGAGCAGAAGAACTTGTAGAGGCTCCTGAGGCAATTGAGATGCTAGTTTTCCTTTGACACGAGGCGAGATGCACAAGTGTTGAGGACTTTGCCGGAGGAGCTGAGGGCTTTGCAACTTGAGGAACTGGAGTAGCGTGAGGAATTTGCCATGAGGGCATTGATGAGCTTGGCCGTGAGGGCTTGGTGAAGAACTGGGCTTGTGCGCTCGCTTCTTGATCATGGCCTTCTTAGGCTTGCTAGCAGAGGCCTCAGCAGCAGCAGCAGCAGCAAAGTCTTAATTGAATTTCCTCACAGCTTCTTTAGCCATTTTGGCTAGCTTGGCTTGCCGTTTAGCCCATTTATCAGGATAGTCCTCACCGCGCTTGAGGCTGGTGGGATCAGCTTCTTGGCCAGCTGCCAATGTAGGTCTTGGGCAAGGAGGGTGAAGAGCGAATTTCTCCATGTACTTTGGAGTGACATATCTGTACTCCCTCCATTCCCATGCCCATCTCCTCTCTATCCTTTGTATGTGCACCTTGCGCTGATTCTTGTTCTCCTTGCCATGTTTGGCTTCATCAGGAGTACAACATTCTTCATAAATGTCCTCAGGGATCTCAAACGCGGTGTTGACTTCCAGTTTCTTGCCTCCCTTCTGAGGTTTCTTGCCATCTGCCATATTCTTCAGCTGAGGATTTTGAACAATTGAGTTTTCTGAAGAAGTATGCAATTTTTCTTTGAGGAACGCTGCAAATGAGTTAAGTTGATGAGAACCTAGTAATTCAGCAGCGGACATGAGTACGTGCGAATAGAGTATAGGTGCGAAGAATTTGGAGAGGTCATATGCGTTCTCATAAGTTTTTCCAAAAAGAACAAGTTTGAAGAATTTGACCAGAGGTGTCTTGATGAATTTCACTAAGCGCCTTTTGACTTAGGTTCCAGAGTTGTATAGATTGAAAATCCACACAATTGAGGAATCTTGAAGAAAAATGTTGCTTGAGCGAAATAGATCAAGAACAGATGCTCGTGTGAGGTGTTTAAAGTGTGGAAGTTGAAGAATAAACACCTTTTGGAAGTTTTTTAGAAATCATCAGAATCAACAAGGGCAGTAAAAGTAGCTTTTAATTACCCTTGACGAAGAACACGATGAACTGGGAGTAGTAGATTGCAAGTTCGTCAGTCCAAATCTTCCACGCCCTAACTTGGCAGAGGAAGACAGCTACGGCGGCGGCGGGGTGAAGAAATCCGCGGCCGACGCGAGTATGACGGCGACGAGGTCGAGGCAGTGAAGCACTTCCTCACCGGCAACGATGGAAGTAGTGGCGGCGCTAGGTCTGGAAGCTTGAGCGAGGGGAAGTGAGGTCGAGCGGGGTAAATGCAGTCCGAGGAGGGTGAGCGGTATATATATAGCCGAGGTGAAAAACCGCTCGCCCGAGGAAAATGGACAAACGTGCCCCTGACTCTTCTCATCCTAGCAACATGTGTCACCCATGTACAGAGCGGTGGCGATCGTGTGAGATCGTGGGTGAATAGATAAATCCTATCGTGGGATGTGGAACGGTTTGAGTGGCAAAAGCCAAAAATTTAGATAAGAAAATTTTAATGTTTCGTTCGCAAATTCTTCAGCTGACAAGGACACAGTAAAGACTTTGAACGGGTCTCAAATAGAATGCACATGAAGAATTTGTGAACAGATTGGGTTGAGTTTAGCATAGAGGAGAAGGGTCAGATCACATTCACTTAGCAGAAAAAGGCAATTTGAAGAAATAGCAATAAGTGAATGCTGTAGAGGACATAAACTCATATATATATATATATATATATATATATATATATATATATATATATATATATATATATATATATATATATATATATATATATATATATAGGGTGGGTCTATTCTAATAACACCCCTTAAGACCTTATTCTGATAACACCTCCCACCCACCCGTAACTACAAACTAACCCGACCGAACTACCTGGATAAAAAAAAACCCACCCACCTTATCCTGTACCTCCCACTCCCGAACGATCTCCACTTCCCACCCTGTCGCCGTGCCGCCTCCCTCCCCGCGTCGCGCCGCTTCCCTGCACACGCTGTAGTGCCGCCTCCCTCCCCGCGCCGCCGGGCCGCCCCCCTCCCGCGTCGCCTCCCTCCCTGCGCCACCGGGCCGCCCCCCTCCTGCCCCGCCGCTTCCCTCCTCGCGCCGCCTCACTCCTCCACTATGCCGCCGCGCCGCCTCACTCCTCCACCGCGCCGCCGTGCTGCCTCACTCCCCATCCTACTCCACGCGCCGCCCTGAGTACCCCCCGTTCCCACCTCCTGATCCAGCTATCCGAGAACCGCCGCCTCCAGCTCTAGCTCCGGCGCCGCCCAACTGCGACGCGCTCCCTTCCTTCGGATCCGGCCAGCCACGTCCTCATGCGACGCGTCGCTGCCGCGCCAGGACCCATCCGGTCACCGCAACGCCGCCCCACCTCCCCAACGTCTTTGAGAGCCCCCCTCTCCTCTGTCGTGAGTTCGGGCCAACAATTACTCCCAAATTGTCGTGGAGGCGTTGAAATCCTGGCCTGGCACACGTCCGGCCTTCCCTCGTCGTCGGCCATGGCACCGCAGCCACGGGCCTCAAGTGCCCCTGAGCTCCCGGCGGCGGCATCACCCACCTCCCCTCAAACCTCGTTCCCCTCCGGGTGTTGACAGTGAACCGCACGGCGGGTGACTGCGGACTTCACGCCCATTCCTTGTCGTCCCGGCGTGACCCCGGCACCCATTCCTCTGCCGCGACCAACTTCGTCGCGCCGCTCGGCGGTGACTTCCCACGGCTCCGACCCGGGCTGCCGAACCGCATCTTTGCCCCTGTACTCACCTTTTCCCTCTCAACTGTTACCAGCGAAGCCCTGCTGCACAAGGCGAATTGCCCATCGCTGACGACCCCAGCTGTCGAGCACTGTAGCTCGTGGGATGGTGGACTCCAGAGAGATGCGCGGTTGACGCACTGATGAAAGTTCAGGACTTTTTTTTTGCATTTTCAGATTTCGTTTGGGCAGAAAAATTGTTGCTCGCCTGGGTCTTCGTTGCAGTGCTCGCGCTGCTGGCGTGCAGTGCTCGCGCTGCTGGCGTGCAGTGCTAGCGGATCTGGCATGCAGTGCAGTGCATCCTGGACCCTTGGGCAGGCCTTGTGCTGTTCTGTGTTGCGAGGACCCTCGAGCAAGCTGAGCGACTACAGGTTCGTGTGCATGCTGGTGACCCGACGGGAGCTCGCGGTTCAATTCAGATCTCTGTGTGCTTCATTGTGCACACTTGCGGTAGGAGGACACAAAATTGAATGAAGTTCGCTCGTCTTGTCCTTGCAGAGCACATGTGCAGTACAGAGCAGATGTGAAACAACCATATAAAACAAAAACATGGAGTTTACTTAGTTGTCTCGAGCAGTCCCCTTTCAGTCGCGAGTTCACTTCCTTGCTTGAGAATTTTTTTGATGTACTGGATGGTTGTGTGGCTATGTAAAAATAATGAGTGGATGTGTATGTTTTGAAGCTCACTTTTTTCTGTCACGCAGTTCATTATAAAACTCATTTGAGGTTCACTTGGTACTTCGAAACAAAAACACCTCAGAAGGAGCTCGCTACTCATTACATGTAGTGTGTTTGGTCCTCAGATGTGGTTCACTTTTGAGAGTGATGTCGTTCACTTGCGCCTAGCATGAAAAATGTGAAAATTTTAGCGAAACAACAAAAAAGTAATGAGGTTCACTTCGACATATGATGTGGTTCACTTGCCCTAGTCTCTGCGGTCCACTCTCATTCATAAAAAAGTTAAAACAAAGACAAGAAAAACTCGGATGAGAAAAATTACGTCTGACAAAAAGAAATTATGCAGCTCGCTTGCCCGTCCGATGCAGTGCGGTTTTCATTCTGAAGCAGTGCGGTCGGACGTGTGGTGTTGTTCATCCCGTAATGCAAAAAAATTGTTATGAAAGCGGAAAAAAGTAATGCGGTTCACTTCTTTATAGTGTTGTGGTTCATTTACACCCGATGTAAAGTGCACTCTACTTTCTCGTCCTTCAAAAAATTACGTTTGAATAAAATAAACCATGCAGTTCTCTAACACGTCTGATGCAGTGCGGTTTTTCGTTCGATGCAATGCGGTTTTCAGCCGGATGAAGTACCCACGTCGATTTGGGTGTTGCGAAAACAGAGTGTCCGCATTTCGGTAAATTTAAAACTGCTCCTAAACCGTAAGGAATTAGAGAGAGTGTTTTACATGAAAAAGTTGCGTCTCATCGATATCTTTCCAACGGCATATCATTTGAATCGTTTCGACAACCGGTTTGTAAAAAATTCGCGAAAAACGACCGCTGCCTCTCGTCGTCCGCCGCAGATTTTCAAAATTAACTTAAAACTATAAGGAATCTCAAAACCATTTCTACATATGAAAGTTGCGCCTTTTCCATACCTTTCCAACGACGTATTACACGCCTCGTTTCGACAAACGGTTCAAAAACTAGAGCGAAAACAGTACCGAAAATTGCAAAAATTTCAAAAAAAAAAAAGAATTCCACCATTAGGTAAATTTGAAACTGCTCTTAAACCGTAACGAATTAGAGAAAACAATACTGATGAAAAAGATGCGTCTCGACGATATCTATCCAACGGTGTGTCATTTTCCTCATTCCGAGAAGCGGTTTAGAAAAAAGCGAAAAAACGCTCGCTGCCACTCTTTGTGGGCCGCACCGTTTTTGAAACTGCTCTTAAACCGCGGGGAATCTCGAAAAGTGTTCAACATGGCGAAGTTGCGCCTAATCCGTAGCTTTCCAACGGTATATTACATGCCTCGTTCCAATAAACGGTTAAAAAATTAGAGCGAAAACAGTACCGAAAAAATACTACGCGCAGTTTTTTCCGACGCGAAGTTCACTAGTCTCTGTAATGCAGTGCTTTTGCTAAAGAAAGTGCACTGCCCTCGCGTTGAGCATGCAGTGCGGAAGTGTTATTAGAATAACTATTCTGATAATATTATCGGAATAGATGTGCTGTATATATAAAATAAGTCGGGCACCTAGGTGCCTGGGCACCTAGTTCGGATCCAACCCGCTAATGCATTTCCTACTTATAAATAATCACTACTATCCTTCCCAAAAATTTGCTTTCCTTTTCTGCGTGCATGCACATGTATCGTTTATGGCCATTGATTGTAGATTGATTCCAATATGATTTATTATAGGTATTAGAACCTATACCTGCAAACGTATATACCCTATGATTTATCTAGGTATTTTTAGATACCTACAAACATATATACCCTATAATTTGTTCCATATACCCTATGATTTATTCTACGTATTTTTAGGTACCTACAAACATATATACCCTACAATTTGTTCCAAATAATTTGCATGCACGAATATACTTTATGATTTTTTCTAGGTATTAGATACATACAGACGTATATACCCTACAATTTATTCCAAATAATTTGCATGCACGTATATACTCTATGATTTATTTTAGGTATTATATACCTACAAACGTAGTTCGATATATTTGTATGTGGATACTCAAGTTTTAAAAAAGTAGTGTATACTCAAGATATTGTTGTAAATACCTCGATGTGAAATTTATTGGTATATAGCCATAAATGTCACTACCTTTTTTTAAAATGGATATATATATATACATAACTAAATACCTCGATAGATGATATGTTACGTTCAGATAAATATTAACTAGATTTTCTGATACCCATAGCAACTATACGCAAACCTCTGTTTAAAAGGCATGTCAGCAATGCTACCAATACGTACAAAAAAATTAGACAATTTTGAATAATTTCCTTCTACGCATTAATTACTATAGAATTTTTCTAGTGTTTCACATGAACATGCGTGACTAAGGCTGGTCATAGTGGGGAGTAACTTAGACTAGTAACATGCATATGTTTAGTCTATGTTACTACTTCTATAGTGCATCATAGATTAGTATCATAGGTGGTCTTATTTATTGCCATGCATGACACATAGTAGCATCACATTTATTATGTTACGGTATCTATCTATGTTATTATAACCATCTCTCTTCTTTAATTGCCTGCCACATAAGCATGTTTGCGAGTCCCAAGTGCATGATACTACTATGTTACCCCCACTATGGTCAGCCTAAATTAGGAGTGTTTGGTAGTACGTGCATGCTAATTAATGACTACCTTCAAATTAGAGCAAGTGGTCGCTAATTAACATGCAGTTAATGGAATTAATTAGTAAATTGCAATAAATGTCCATATTTAATACTACAAACGGGTATACCCGTTAGCGTCTATACCTAACACAACGCACACATCCTAAAGCAATCCGATGGTAGACAAGCAAGGAGCCTGGGCACCTAGGTGTCTCAAATGGCCATCGCATTTTAGTTTTTTTTTTATTTTAGAGAAATAATAAAAAACACCGTACATCTAATTGGAAGTTTGTTGACGATCCATACTTATAGGGGTTCTGTTTCTCACGGGAATACAACTCCTTTTATGGCCATCGCATCCCTCGCCTGCATAGCACAGCGGTCGGCGGCGGCGGCGGCGGTGACAACGTCCGACGACGACGCCGCCAAGATATGCGGTGCGGTGACCAAGAAAATAATGGCAAACCTTACTTGTCTCATCATCCATATCCATGTACAGATCATGTATTTCGTGCGTCTATTCAATTTCTTATATATTTTGATCAAATCTGACGGAGTAATGCTATGTTGTTGTGTAGTCTGACCTTGTACTGGCATTGGAGATGGACAACGGCTAGCGCACAACATGCGGCCGGCGGCAGCTTGAGGACAAAGATTAGATCTGGTGACCATCGTCTTGGCGTCAATCGGTAAGATTAGGGACATGTGAGTATCAAGGTACATGCATCATTTTTCATTGATCATTCGGTACTGCACGAGGTCTTCGCCGCCTGCGCCGAACGTTTGGATCGAGCGATCGCTGGATGGGTCTCCAGTTCTTCTCCACTACATGGTTAATGGAATCACAAGGTAATATTTTTTTGTTCGTGCAAATTCAAGACCGTAGTATCTTTTGCTACTTCCGCTCAGTAAATTGATGGCATCTTGAATCTCTTATTACCATGAGATATATATTACAACTCTAGCTTCTGTGATGAGCAATTTTGAATCAACTATATGGTCAACTGCACAAGGACTAGTATCTTAATTTGGTTTCGGTGCAGATTATTTCTTTGCCAAAGAAAGGGTGCCAATTTATATGGGCCAGACAACAGGAACCTCTCACCGGTGGCGTCTGGCCAGCAACCACTTCTCTCATTGCTTACTGCATGTAGATTCGATTTGGAGAACCAAGAGCTTTGTTCCACGCATGAAGGCCATATTTGTAGCAATACATTTACGTACACTTGATGAAGCAACATGGAAATCACTTGTAACACTTGAGTAGTATATATGTATAGCTCGTTGGAGGCTACGTAACATATAACAGTATATGTAATCCTATGAAACTAACAGTGTATACTCATTTGGTTATCCTGATGATGTATGCTAAGCAATATATGGTCCCTCCATCAAGATAAAGATATATACTCTTTAAAACGGCAGGATATAAAGAAGGGCAGGGTATATACTCTTCGTAAAATGTGCAGTACAATACTATATAAAATTAATACTAATATTGTATATACTCCTTCAAAAAAAGTCAGTATATACTCCTAAGAAAGTCAGAGCATACTCTTTAAGAAAAAAAAGTACATACTCCTTCAAAAAAAGTCAGTATATACTCCTAAGAATGTCAGTGCATACTCTTTCAAAAAAAAGTATATACTCCTTATAAATAAAAATGCAGTTTATACTCCTTAGAAAATAATTATATACTCCTTTAAAAACTTTATACTGCATATACTCCTTTAAAAAGTTAGTATGTAGTCCTTTGAAAATAAATTCTTTATGTACTCATTTGAACCAAATTCTGTACATACCCCTTAAGAACGCCAGTATACCCCTTAAATGAAGTTTATACTCTTTAAAAAACAATATATACTCATGCAAATGTAAGATATACCTCCATACTCTTTTTATTGTTTCACAAATACCAATTTTTAGGAGAGGTTCAAATATACACAGCCGTCAATTACTAGCAGACTAGTAATTCCTAGCGCATGATTCATATGCATGTCATATACTACTTTTTATGTTCTAGAAAAATATCAAGGTACCTATGTGATGGATGTGCCGACGTTATCCTAATTTTTTTAACTAAAGGCACCGGCTGCATGCGCCTTATCTATAGTAAGTAGTTATGCATGCCTAAACGGTACGGTTAGCTCAGAACATATTGGGTATATCCATCTACCCTATCCACTTAGGTGGGAGTACAGACTCTTGGGAGTATAAAACAGGAGTCATATATATATATATATATATATATATATATATATATATATATATATATATATATATATATATTCAATGAAGAACAACGACGGAAAGAGTGAAGACATTGCAAAGTTGAAGAAATTGAACAACTGAAGAATTTCAAAACTGAAGAAAAACTCAAATTGAAGATTTTCAACTTTTGTTGGTGGCGTAACCAACCGTATAAGAATGATGATTTCAGACGCCGCGTACAATTGTTGTAGGGCTTTGAGAATCAAATTCTTTATTAATTTCTTCACATTTAGAGGGTTAGTCTTCATTGATTGAAGAAAAACGTTACTTCGTGTGTTGCATATCTAAGTCATCAATTTTGCATAAGTGTTAGGATGTGTGTCCTTTTCAATGGACATTCACAGATTCTAAGATATTTAGCTCACACCGCAACTTGCTAAATCTCTTCTCATCCAAGGGCTTTGTGAAGATGTCGGCTAGCTGTTCTTCAGTCTTCACGTGCTCGATAGAGATGTCGCCCTTCAACACATGATCACGAAAAAAATGATGACAAATCTGAATGTGCTTTGTCTTCGAGTGCTGAACTGGGTTATGAGCAATCTTGATGGCACTCTCATTGTCATAGTAGAGAGGCACATTCTTCACATTGATGCCGTAGTCCTTGAGGGTTTGCTTCATCCATAGCAATTGACCACAACACGAACAAGCAGCAATGTACTCATCTTCAGCGGTTGACAGTGATACGCAGTTCTGTTTCTTCGAGGAGCAACATACCAAGGATCGTTCGAAGAAATGGCATGTGCCTGATGTTGACTTGCGGTCCACACGATCACCAGCATAGTCAGAGTCTGAATATCCAATGAGATCAAAAGCCGAGCTCTTGGGATACCATAATCCAAGTGTTGGAGTGTGAGCTAGATATCGAAGAATATGCTTCACAGCCTTATGGTGTGATTCCTTCGGTGTTGCTTGAAATTGGGCACACATGCAAACACTAAGCATAATATCTGGCCTAGATGCACATAAATACAATAAAGAGCCAATCATGGAGCGGTATACCTTTTGATTGAAGTCAATACCATTTTCATCAGTGCATAGATGGCCATTTTTGGCATACGGATTTTGACGCCTTTGCAATCTTGCATGGCGAATTTCCTCAATACATCCTTGAGGTATTTCTCCTGAGACATTTGATATTCTTCACTCATCGTATAAGCAAATTCATCTCTGTAACATTGGTCAGTACAGCCAAAGGTGATACCATCAACATATATTTGGCACACGAATAACTCATCATCATAAGTTTTGGTGAAAAGAGTTGGGTCAAGTGAACCGGGTTTGAAGCCTTTCTTCATGAGGAATTCCTTCAAGGTATCATACCACGCCGAGGGGCCTGCCTGAGGCCATAGAGGGCCTTGTTGAGTCTGAAGACTTTGTCAGGATGCTTTGGATCTTCAAAACCTGGGGGTTGAGCAACATATACTTCTTCCTCAAGCTTACCGTTGAGGAATGCACTTTTCACATCCATTTGATATAAGATTATATTGTGATGGTTAGCATAAGCAAGTAATATGCGAATAGCCTCAAGTCTAGCAACAGGTGCAAAAGTTTCATCGAAATCAATTCCTTCAACTTGTGTGTAGCCTTGAGGTACAAGCCATGCCTTATTCCTCACCACAAGGCTATTTTCATCTTGATTGTTGCGGTAGATCCATTTGGTGCCGACGATATTGTGCTTGCGAGGATCTGGTCGCTTGACAAGTTCCCAGGCGTTGTTGAGCTTGAATTGATGCAATTCCTCTTGCATAGCTTGAATCAACTCAGGCTCCAAAAATGCTTCATCTACCTTAGTGGGCTTTGTGATAGAGACGAAAGCAAAGTGCCCATAAAGTTAGACAAATGTGAAGCTTTTGAGTGTGTGAGGGGACCTGGTGCGTTGATGTCGATGATGATTTTCTCAATCTGCACTTCATTTGCGACGCGAGGATGAGCTGGTTGACGATGAGGAATTTGCTCAGCATTTTCTTCAGATCCATTTTCTTCAGGTGCACCAGCTTGATGTTCTTCACGATCTGGAATGACTTCTTCAGCAGATTCTTCAATAGGAATGACATCCTTAGTAGCCTTGAACTTGATGGATTCCTCAGGTGATTTTTCATCTAGCACAGGAGGTAGGTGCTCTCTTTGTGAGCCATTAGTTTCATCGAACCGCACATCTACAGTTTCAACAACCTTGTGGTGAAATTTGTTGAAGACTCTATAGGTGTGCGAGTCCTTTCCGTAACCAAGCATAAAACCTTCATGTGCTTTCGGTGCAAATTTAGAATTGTGATGAGGATATCTAATCCAACATTTATCACCGAAGACTTTGAAATAACTCACATTGGGTTTCTTGTCAGTGAGGAGTTCATATGAGGTCGTTTTGAAGAATTTGTGAAGATATACCCTGTTGATGATGTGGCACGCAGTATCAATTGCCTCAATCTAAAAGTGACGAGGCGTCTTGTATTCGTCAAGCATAGTGCGAGCCATCTCAATGAGAGTCCGGTTCTTGCGCTCCATGACGCCGTTCTACTAAGGAGTATAAGGAGAAGATAACTCATGAGTAATACCAAGTTCATCAAGATAGTCATCATGACCCGTATTCTTGAACTCGGTTCCATTGTCACTTCTGATGTGCTTGATCTTCACACCAAAGTTGGTTGAAGCCCTTGAGGAAAATCGTTTGAAGACTTCCTGCACTTCACGTTTGTAAGTGACGATATGCATCCATGTGTATCGAGAGTAATCATCAACAATAACAAAGCCATATAGAGATGCTTCATTAGTGAATGCAGAATAGAGATTAGGACAAAAGAGGTCCATCTGAAGCAATTCAAATGGACGAGTGGTAGTCATGATAGTCTTCGCGGGATGCTTGGCCTTGGTCATCTTTCCAGCTTCACAGACTCCACACAGGTGGTCTTTGAGGAGTTTGACATCCTCGATGCCAATGACATGTTTTTTCTTCACGAGAGTGTGCAAGTTCCTCATGCCAGCATGACCAAGTCGTCGATGCCATAGCCAGCCTTCTGAAGCTTTTGCAAGTAGACATGTGGCAGGGTTGTGGTCCTGTAGAGAAATCAACAATATATAGGTCTCCTCTCCTAAAGCCTTCGAAGACTTTGGAATGGTCAGTTTCCATGATCACAACACAACGATACTTGCCAAATATAACAACCATATCAAGATGACAAAGCATTGAGACTGATATGAGGTTGAATCCTAAGGAGTCGAGAAGCATGACTTTGTCCATGTGTCGATCATTCGAGATAGTAACCTTAACTAGACCCAATACCTTGCTTTTGCCTTTGTCAGCGTAGGTGATATGCTTCAGATGCGATGGAGATAAGGGAGCGTCCATCAATAAGTTCTTGTCACCAGTCATGTGATCTGTACATCCACTATCGAGGACCCACTCAGTGTCTTTGGGTTGATCATCCTTCATATGAATTAGTGCAGCTTACGAACTCATATACTTCATCAGTGAAGAATATGACATCAATTTCATCAGATCAATTCCATCAAGCAATAGAATAGGTATAACAATATGAGGATGTGAGAAATGAAAATTCATTTCTTCATGATTAGCTTGCCTCCTTTCAAGCATATTCAGGTCTCCAGCAAATTCTTCAGACGTTTAAGTTCGTCTGGAGACCTGACCCTGCATAAGAGATTAGTTATTTTTCTTCACCACCCACATCTGAAGGGGTGGCAAAGAGTTCATCATTCTGCGAGCTCCATAAGAAAAAGTATTGGGGATCGTAGCAGAATTTTAAAGTTTCCTACGCATCACCAAGATCCATCTATGGAGTATACTAGCAATGAGGGGAAAGGAGTGCATCTACATACCCTTGTAGATCGCGAGCGGAAGCGTTCCAATGAACGGGGTTGATGGAGTCGTACTCGCCGTGATCCAAATCACCGATGACCGAGTGCCGAACGGACGGCACCTCCGCGTTCAACACACGTACGGAGCAGCGACGTCTCCTCCTTCTTGATCTAGCAAGGGGGAAGGAGAGGTTGATGGAGATCCAGCAGCACGACGGCGTGGTGGTGGATGTAGCGGGATCCCGGCAGGGCTTCGCCAAGCACTAGCGGGAGGAAGAGGTGTTGCAGGGGGAGAGGGAGGCGCCAGGGGCTGTGGTCCTGCTGCCCTCCCTCCCCCCCCACTATTTATAGGACCCCTTGGGGGGGGGGGGGGGCGCCGGCCCTGGGAGATGGGATCTCCAAGGGGGGGCGGCGGCTAAGGGGGAAGGGGGGTGGCTTCCCCCCCAAGTCAAGTGGGGCGCCCCCCACCCCCAGGGTTTCCAACCCTAGGCGCAGGGGGAGGTCCAAGGGGGGCGCCCCAGCCCACTAAGGGCTGGTTCCCTTCCCCTTTCAGCCCATGGGGCCCTTCGGGATAGGTGGCCCCACCCGGTGGACCCCCGGGACCCTTCCGGTTGTCCCGGTACAATACCGATAACCCCCGAAACTTTCCCGGTGGCCGAAACTAGACTTGCTATATATAATTCTTCACCTCCGGACCATTCCGGAACTCCTCGTGACGTCCGGGATCTCATCCGGGACTACAAACAACTTTCGGGTTTCCGCATACTCATATCTCTACAACCCTAGCGTCACCGAACCTTAAGTGTGTAGACCCTACGGGTTCGGGAGACAGGCAGACATGACCGAGACGCCTCTCCGGTCAATAACCAACAGCGGGATCTGGATACCCATGTTGGCTCCCACATGTTCCACGATGATCTCATCGGATGAACCATGATGTCGAGGATTCAATCAATCCCATATACAATTCCCTTTGTCAATCGGTATGTTACTTGCCCGAGATTCGATCGTCGGTATCCCAATACCTTGTTCAATCTCGTTACCGGCAAGTCTCTTTACTCGTACCGTAATGCATGATCCCGTGACTAACTCCTTAGTCGCATTGAGCTCATTATGATGATGCACTACCGAGTGGGCCCAGAGATACCTCTCCGTCACACGGAGTGACAAATCCCAGTCTCGATCCGTGCCAACCCAACAGACACTTTCAGAGATACCCGTAGTGTACCTTTATAGTCACCCAGTTACGTTGTGATGTTTGGCACACCCAAAGCACTCCTACGGTATCCGAGAGTTGCACGATCTCATGGTCTAAGGAAAAGATACTTGACATTGGAAAAGCTCTAGCAAACGAACTACACGATCTTTGAGCTATGCTTAGGATTGGGTCTTGTCCA
This sequence comes from Aegilops tauschii subsp. strangulata, assembly GCF_002575655.3. Classification (NCBI taxonomy): domain Eukaryota; kingdom Viridiplantae; phylum Streptophyta; class Magnoliopsida; order Poales; family Poaceae; genus Aegilops; species Aegilops tauschii. Next base: position 354,885,114 of record NC_053039.3, read on the forward strand.
TCACATCATTCTCCCAATGATGTGATCCCGTTATCAATGACATCCAATGTCCATAGTCAGGAAACCATGACTATCTGTTGATCAACAAGCTAGTCAACTAGAGGCTTACTAGGGACACGTTGTGGTCTATGTATTCACACATGTATTACGATTTCCGGATAACACAATTATGGCATGAATAATAGACAATTATCATGAACAAAGAAATATAATAATAACCATTTATTATTGCCTATAGGGCATATTTCCAACAGTCTCCCACTTGCACTAGAGTCAATAATCTAGTTACATTGTGATGAATCGAACACCCATTGCGTCCTGGTGTTGATCATGTTTTGCTCTAGGGAGAGGTTAATCAACGGATCTGCTACATTCAGGTCCGTATGTACTTTACAAATATCTATGTCTCCATTTTGAACACTTTCACGAATGGAGTTGAAGCGACGCATGATATGCCTGGTCTTCCTGTGAAATCTGGGCTCCTTCGCAAGGGAAATAGCTCCAGTGTTGTCACAGAAGAGAGTCATCGGGCCCGACGCATTGGGAATCACCCCTAGGTCGGTAATGAACTCCTCTATCCAGACTACTTCCTGTGCTGCCTCCGAGGCTGCCATGTACTCCGCTTCACATGTAGATCCCGCCACGACGCTTTGCTTGCAACTGCACCAGCTTACTGCTCCTCCATTCAAAATATACACGTATCCGGTTTGTGACTTCGAGTCATCCAGATCTGTGTGGAAGCTAGCGTCGACGTAACCCTTTACGACGAGCTCTTCGTCACCTCCATAAACGAGAAACATATCCTTAGTCCTCTTCAGGTACTTCAGGATATTCTTGACCGCTGTCCAGTGTTCCATGCCGGGATTACTTTGGTACCTTCCTACCAAACTTACGGCAAGGTTTACATCAGGTCTGGTACACAGCATGGCATACATAATAGACCCTATGGCCGAGGCATAGGGGATGACACTCATCTTTTCTCTATCTTCTGCCGTGGTCGGGCATTGAGCCGTGCTCAATTGCACACCTTGCAATACAGGCAAGAACCCCTTCTTGGACTGATCCATATTGAACTTCTTCAATATCTTGTCAAGGTACGTACTCTGTGAAAGACCAATGAGGCGTCTTGATCTATCTCTATAGATCTTGATGCCTAATATATAAGCAGCTTCTCCAAGGTCCTTCATTGAAAAACACTTATTCAAATAGGCCTTTATACTTTCCAAGAATTCTATATCATTTCCCATCAATAGTATGTCATCCACATATAATATGAGAAATGCTACAGAGCTCCCACTCACTTTCTTGTAAACACAGGCTTCTCCATAAGTCTGTGTAAACCCAAACGCTTTGATCATCTCATCAAAGCGAATGTTCCAACTCCGAGATGCTTGCACCAGCCCATAGATTGAGCGCTGGAGCTTGCATACTTTGTTAGCATTCTTAGGATCGACAAAACCTTCCGGCTGCATCATATACAATTCTTTCTTAAGGAAGCCATTAAGGAATGCCGTTTTGACGTCCATCTGCCATATCTCATAATCATAGTATGCGGCAATTGCTAACATGATTCCGACGGACTTCAGCTTTGCTACGGGTGAGAAAGTCTCATCGTAGTCAACCCCTTGAACTTGTCGATAACCCTTAGCGACAAGTCGAGCCTTATAGATGGTCACATTACCATCCGCGTCTGTCTTCTTCTTAAAGATCCATTTGTTTTCTATGGCTCGCCGATCATCGGGCAAGTCAGTCAAAGTCCATACTTCGTTTTCATACATGGATCCTATCTCGGATTTCATGGCTTCTAGCCATTTGTCGGAATCCGGGCCCGCCATCGCTTCTTCATAGTTCGAAGGTTCACCGTTGTCTAACAACATGATTTCCAGGACAGGGTTGCCGTACCATTCTGGTGCGGAACGTGTCCTTGTGGACCTACGAAGTTCAGCAGCAACTTGATCCGAAGCTTCATGATCATCATCATTAACTTCCTCCCCAGTCGGTGTAGGCACCACAGGAACATCTTCCCGCGCTACGCTACTTTCCGGTTCGGAAGGGGTGACTATGACCTCATCAAGTTCCACTTTCCTCCCACTCAATTCTTTCGAGAGAAACTCTTTCTCCAGAAAGGACCCGTTCTTGGCAACAAAGATCTTGCCTTTAGATCTGAGGTAGAATGTATACCCAATGGTTTCCTTAGGGTATCCTATGAAGACGCATTTTTCCGACTTGGGTTCGAGCTTTTCAGGTTGAAGTTTCTTGACATAAGCATCGCATCTCCAAACTTTTAGAAACGACAGCTTAGGTTTCTTCCCAAACCATAATTCATACGGTGTCGTTTCAACGGATTTCGACGGAGCCCTATTTAAAGTGAATGCGGCAGTCTCTAAAGCATAGCCCCAAAATGAGAGCGGTAGATCGGTACGAGACATCATAGATGGCACCATATCCAATAGAGTGCGATTACGACGTTCGGACACACCGTTTTGCTGAGGTGTTCCAGGCGGCGTGAGTTGTGAAACGATTCCACATTTCTTTAAGTGTGTACCAAATTCGTGACTTAAATATTCTCCACCACGATCTGATCGTAAGAATTTTATTTTTCTGTCACGTTGATTCTCAATCTCACTCTGAAATTCCTTGAACTTTTCAAAGGTTTCAGACTTGTGTTTCATTAGGTAGACATACCCATATCTACTTAAGTCATCAGTGAGAGTGAGAAAATAACGATATCCTCCGCAAGCCTCAACACTCATTGGACCGCACACATCGGTATGTATGATTTCCAATAAGTTGGTTGCTTGCTCCATTGTTCCGGAGAACGGAGTCTTGGTCATCTTACCCATGAGGCATGGTTCGCATGTGTCAAATGATTCGTAATCAAGAGACTCCAAAAGTCCATCTGCATGGAGCTTCTTCATGTGCTTGACACCAATGTGACCAAGGCGGCAGTGCCACAAGTATGTGGGACTATCGTTATCAACTTTACATCTTTTGGTATTCACACTATGAATGTGTAACATCACGTTCGAGATTCATCAATAAATAACCATTGACCAGCGGGGCATGACCATAAAACATATCTCTCATATAAATAGAACAACCATTATTCTCAGATTTAAATGAGTAGCCATCTTGAATTAAACGAGATCCAGATACAATGTTCATGCTCAAAGCTGGCACTAAATAACAATTATTGAGGTTTAAAACTAATCCCGTAGGTAGATGTAGAGGTAGTGTGCCGACGGCGATCACATCGACCTTGGAACCATTCCCGACGCGCATCGTCACCTTGTCCTTTGCCAGTCTCCGTTTATTCCGTAGTTCCTGTTTTGAGTTACAAATATGAGCAACCGCACCGGTATCAAATACCCAGGAGCTACTACGAGTACTGGTAAGGTACACATCAATTACATGTATATCACATATACCTTTGGTGTTGCCGGCCTTCTTGTCCGCTAAGTATTTGGGGCAGTTCCGCTTCCAGTGACCACTTCCCTTGCAATAAAAGCACTCAGTCTCAGGCTTGGGTCCATTCTTTGACTTCTTCCCGGCAACTGGCTTACCGGGCGCGGCAACTCCCTTGCCGTCCTTCTTGAAGTTCTTTTTACCCTTGCCCTTCTTGAACTTAGTGGTTTTATTCACCATCAACACTTGATGTTCCTTTCTGATCTCCACCTCCGCTGATTTCAGCATTGAATATACCTCAGGAATGGTCTTTTCCATCCCCTGCATATTGAAGTTCATCACAAAGCTCTTGTAGCTCGGTGGAAGCGACTGAAGGATTCTGTCAATGACCGCGTCATCCGGGAGATTAACTCCCAGCTGAGACAAGCGGTTGTGTAATCCAGACATTCTGAGTATGTGCTCACTGACAGAACTATTTTCCTCCATTTTACAGCTGAAGAACTTGTCGGAGACTTCATATCTCTCGACCCGGGCATGAGCTTGGAAAACCATTTTCAGCTCTTCGAACATCTCATATGCTCCATTTTTCTCAAAATGCTTTTGGAGACCCGGTTCTAAGCTGTAAAGCATGCCGCACTGAACGAGGGAGTAATCATCAGCACGTGATTGCCAAGCGTTCATAACATCTTGGTTCTCTGGGATTGGTGCTTCACCTAGCGGTGCGTCTAGGAAATAATCTTTCTTTGCAGCTATGAGGATGATCCTCAGGTTCCGACCCAGTCCGTATAGTTGCTGCCATCATCTTTCAGCTTGGTTTTCTCTAGGAACGCGTTGAAGTTGAGGACAACATGGGCCATTTGATCTACAAGACATATTGTAAAGATTTTAGACTAAGTTCATGATAATTAAGTTCATATAATCAAATTATTCAATGAACTCCCACTCAGATAGACATCCCTCTAGTCATCTAAGTGAAACATGATCCGAGTTAACTAGGCCGTGTCCGATCATCACGTGAGACGGACTAGTCAAGATCGGTGAACATCTTCATGTTGATCGTATCTTCCATACGACTCATGCTCGACCTTTCGGTCCTCCGTGTTCCGAGGCCATGTCTGTACATGCTAGGATCGTCAAGTCAACCTAAGTGTATTGCGTGTGTTCCGAGGCCATGTCTGTACATGCTAGGCTCGTCAACACCCGTTGTATGCGAACGTTAGAATCTATCACACCCGATCATCACGTGGTGCTTCGAAACAACGAACCTTCGCAACGGTGCACAGTTAGGGGGAACACTTTCTTGAAATTATTATAAGGGATCATCTTACTTACTACCGTCGTTCTAAGCAAATAAGATGCAAAACATGATAAACATCACATGCAATCAAATAGTGACATGATATGGCCAATATCATTTTGCTCCTTTGATCTCCATCTTCGGGGCACCATGATCATCTTCGTCACCGGCATGACACCATGATCTCCATCATTGTGTCTTCATGAAGTTGTCACGCTAACGATTACTTCTACTTCTATGGCTAACGCGTTTAGCAATAAAGTAAAGTAATTTTCATGGCGTTATTCAATGACACGCAGGTCATACAAAAAATAAAGACAACTCCTATGGCTCCTGCCGGTTGTCATACTCATCGACATGCAAGTCGTGATTCCTATTACAAGAATATGATCAATCTCATACATCACATATATCATTCATCACATCTTCTGGCCATATCACATCACATAGTACTTGCTGCAAAAACAAGTTAGACGTCCTCTAATTGTTGTTGCAAGTTTTTACGTGGCTTGTATAGGTTTCTAGGAAGAACGTTTCTTACCTACGTAAAACCACAACGTGATATGCCAATTTCTATTTACCCTTCATAAGGACCCTTTTCATCGAATCCGTTCCGACTAAAGTGGGAGAGACAGACACCCGCTAGCCACCTTATGCAACTAGTGCATGTCAGTCGGTGGAACCTGTCTCACGTAAGCGTACGTGTAAGGTCGGTCCGGGCCGCTTCATCCCACAATACCGCCGAAACAAGATAAGACTAGTAGCGGCAAGAAGAATTGGCAACATCAACGCCCACAACTGCTTTGTGTTCTACTCGTGCATAGTAACTACGCATAGCCTGGCTCTGATACCACTGTTGGGGATCGTAGCAGAATTTTAAAATTTCCTACGCATCACCAAGATCCATCTATGGAGTATACGAGCAACGAGGGGAAAGGAGTGCATCTACATACCCTTGTAGATCGCGAGCGGAAGCGTTCCAATGAACGGGGTTGATGGAGTCGTACTCGCCGTGATCCAAATCACCGATGACCGAGTGCCGAACGGATGGCACCTCCGCGTTCAACACACGTACGGAGCAGCGACGTCTCCTCCTTCTTGATCCAACAAGGGGGAAGGAGAGGTTGATGGAGATCCAGCAGCACGACGGCGTGGTGGTGGATGTAGCGGGATCCCGGCAGGGCTTCGCCAAGCACTAGCGGGAGGAAGAGGTGTTGCAGGGGGAGAGGGAGGCGCCAGGGGCTGTGGTCCTGCTGCCCTCCCTCCCCCCACTATTTATAGGACCCCTGGGGGGGCGCCCACCCTGGGAGATGGGATCTCCAAGGGGGGGCGGCGGCCAAGGGGGAAGGGTGGTGGCTTCCCCCCCAAGTCAAGTGGGGCGCCCCCCACCCCCAAGGTTTCCAACCCTAGGCGCAGGGGGAGGCCCAAGGGGGGCGCCCCAGCCCACTAAGGGCTGGTTCCCTTCCCCTTTCAGCCCATGGGTCCCTCCGGGATAGGTGGCCCCACCCGGTGGACCCCCGGGACCCTTCCGATGGTCCCGGTACAATACCGATAACCCCCGAAACTTTCCCGGTGGCCGAAACTGGACTTGCTATATATAATTCTTCACCTCCGGACCATTCCGGAACTCCTCGTGACGTCCGGGATCTAATCCGGGACTACAAACAACTTTCGGGTTTCCGCATACTCATATCTCTACAACCCTAGCGTCACCGAACCTTAAGTGTGTAGACCCTACGGGTTCGGGAGACAGGCAGACATGACCGAGACGCCTCTCCGGTCAATAACCAACAGCGGGATCTGGATACCCATGTTGGCTCCCACATGTTCCACGATGATCTCATCGGATGAACCATGATGTTGAGGATTCAATCAATCCCATATACAATTCCCTTTGTCAATCGGTATGTTACTTGCCCGAGATTCGATCGTCGGTATCCCAATACCTTGTTCAATCTCGTTACCGGCAAGTCTCTTTACTCGTACCGTAATGCATGATCCCGTGACTAACTCCTTAGTCGCATTGAGCTCATTATGATGATGCACTACCGAGTGGGCCCAGAGATACCTCTCCGTCACACGGAGTGACAAATCCCAGTCTCGATCCGTGCCAACCCAACAGACACTTTCAGAGATACCCGTAGTGTACCTTTATAGTCACCCAGTTACGTTGTGACGTTTGGCACACCCAAAGCACTCCTACGGTATCCGGGAGTTGCACGATCTCATGGTCTAAGGAAAAGATACTTGACATTGGAAAAGCTCTAGCAATCGAACTACACGATCTTTGAGCTATGCTTAGGATTGGGTCTTGTCCATCACATCATTCTCCCAATGATGTGATCCCGTTATCAATGACATCCAATGTCCATAGTCAGGAAACCATGACTATCTGTTGATCAACGAGCTAGTCAACTAGAGGCTTACTAGGGACACGTTGTGGTCTATGTATTCACACATGTATTACGATTTCCGGATAACACAATTATGGCATGAATAATAGACAATTATCATGAACAAAGAAGTATAATAATAACCATTTATTATTGCCTCTAGGGCATATTTCCAACAAAATGGTGGCATAGATGCCAATCCACTTTGTTTCACATCAGAGGGGTTAGGGTAAGCATATGAATAAGCCGAGAAATTCTTCGAGGATTTATGAACATAGTGATTTGAAGAATAATGCACATATTCATAACCCTTAGTATTTCCCTGCGAAACAGAAGTGTTAGCATGATGATGTTCTTATGAGGACTTTGATCCATATGAGGAATTGGGTCCATATGAAGAATTTGATCTGGGGTTCCTATCCTTCACAGGTGGTGTCATGATGACATTCACTTGAAGACTTTCAAGGCACCTTTTGGGAACCCAGATTTTCTTCATAGGGGGACCGTTCCTGCAGTTAGTGCCAACATATCTAGCAAATACTTCACTATTCTAATTTTTGAATAGTTTATAGTTCGAGTCAAATAACTCACCAGAAGAATATGAAGATTCACATGTAAAGCCAGATAAAGTGGATGGATCTACTAGAGGTCCCTTTGGAGCAACTGATGAGGTTTTGGGGTACTGCTCAGGCGTCCAGTATGTTCCATCAGCATTGAGTTTCCTCTCAAAGGCAATACCCTCTTTCCTAGGGTTCCTATTGAGGATCTGCTTTTTAAGCACATCGCAAAGTGCCTGATGCCCTTTGAGGCTTTTGTACATGCCTGTCACATACAATTCCTTCAGCCCTGCATTGTCAGTGATACTTGCAACATCCTCAGATGAGGAATTAGTGATAGCAAAGACATGTGAAGAATTTGCAGCAATAGAAGCATTTGAACTTTCAGGTGAAGAATTAGCATATTCACGTTCAATGCACTTCAAACATGGAGGAATGAATTCTTCCTGAGCATATCGACAGCTATGACCCAGGTCACCAGATTAGCTTTGGAAATCTGGACTATGTCGCTGATATCCGAGGAGACTTGATCTTCCAAGGGTTCATGACCCCAACCTCCGCTCTGGACTTAGATCCTGAACGCATCGCCGTGTCCGAAGACGGGATTCCTGAGCCCGCCGAACTATCTGCGGCCACTAAGCCCAGTACGGGAGAGCCGGAGGAAGTAGTGTAGCTGGCAACTATCATGAAGCTGGACTCTCCTCTGGAAGCTGGCTCCAAACCCTCGGAGTCAGCATCGTGTGAGCTCGGCCAAAGAGTCTCCTTTCCGCCGTACTCCACAGACTCTCTTCTCCCTGCCCAAACCTCGCCTTTAAGCGAGGCTCTGGACTTGATGCGATCCCTCGTCATTACAGAGGAGCAACGTCCGAACTACGCCCAGCCCGGACTAGGGGCTAAGAGCGGGGAATTTTACGTCCCACCCACCACCCACTTCATAGCCACTTTCGAGGACTTAACTGAGATGCTCGATTACGGCTCCGAAGACATCGACGGTATGGACGATGATGCCGGAGAAGAGCAGGCCCAAAACCCGCCGTTTACCGCGACAACTTCCAAGGGACATACGTCCGACCTCCGGATGCCGATGACTTAAGTCACATAGTTCAACAGCCCGGAGAGTCAGCTAGGAAATTCTGGACTAGGTTCCTAACTAAAAAGAACCAGATCGTCGACTGTCTGGATGACGAAGCCCTAGCAGCCTTTAAGCATAGCATCCGTGACGAATGGCTCGCCCGACACCTCGGCCAAGAAAAGCCGAAGTCCATGGCAGCCCTCACGGCAGTTATGACCCGCTTTTGCGCAGGCGAAGATAGCTGGCTAGCCCGTAGCAACAATAGTTCAAGTGAACCCGGCACCTCTGAGGCCAGGAATAGCAACGGCAAGCCCCGACGCAACAAGCACAAGCGTCGAAACACCAGTGATAATACCGATGACATGGCGATCAACGCCGGATTCAGTGGCTCCAAATCCGGCCAATGGAAGAAGCCATTCAAAAGGAACAATCCGGGCTCATCCAGCTTGGACCACATACTCGATCGTCCATGTCAGATCCATGGCACCTCAATAAACCAGCCAATCATACCAACAGAAGTTGTTGGGTCTTTAAACAGGCCGGCAAGTTAAATACCGAGCACAAGGAGAAGGGGTCGCAAAGTGAGGACGACGACGAGGAGCCCCGTCCGCTGAACACAGGGGGACAGAAGAAGTTCCCCCCCAGGTTAAAACGGTGAACCTGATATACGTTACCCATATCCCCAAGAGGGAGCACAAACGCGCGCTCAGAGACGTCTACGCGATAGAGCCAGTCGCCCCAAAATTCAACCCATGGTCGTCCCGCCCGATCACCTTCGATCGCAGGGACCATCCGACCAGTATCCGTCATGGCGGTTCAGCCGCACTGATCCTCGACCCAATCATTGATGGATTCCACCTCACACGTGTCGGGTGGTTGGTCTGACATATGCCAACGGATGGCTTATCATTGTGGGTGCCAATAAAACATCGCCGGTGCCTGGAAACGGGATGAGGCGAAGACATGCACGCCGGCGGATCTTACCCAGGTTCGGGGCTCTCCAAGGAGATAACACCCCTAGTCCTGCCCTGCGGGATCTCCGCATGATCACTAGATCAAGGTAAGGTAGCTACAATCGCTCCTAGAGCTGTTGGGTTCAAGGGAGAAGAAGAACAAGGCTAGCTCTTGCTTCTCTCTATCTCTATGGTTTGTGTGCTGTGTTTAGAAGCCAACCCTTTGCATGGGTGCTCCGGGGGGTTTATATAGGCCTACCCCCCGGGGGTACAATTGTAATCCGGCCGGGCTCTGGTCCCAGCCGTCAGTGTCTACACTCGCCGGCTTCTCCGCCGGCTGTTGGGGCCCGCCGACTGCCGGCCTCTTGGCCGACAGGCCGGCCCCACCGCCTAGGGTCTTGCCGGCAGCTGCTTACTGTAGCCTCGCCTCTGATGATGAGGGCTTTGTCCAGGTAAGCGTGGCTACAGTGGGCCGCCTTGGGGGCTCTCACTATAGCCTTACCTCGTCTTGTCTCCTTAATGGGGCTCCTGCTTCGAGGAAGGGGGTAGCCGGCTTCTGGGGGCCGGCTACGCCCTTGGCCGACTGGGGGAGGCCGGGCTGCCTCCGCGCCTCTCTCTGGCGGAAGGGGCCCGCCGCCCGCGGGCCGTACAGGAGCCGGTCGTGGATGACGTTGAGGCTGGCATGGCTACAGTGCCGAGCCGAAGAGGAGACGGTCATCCCGTACGGCCTCCTGTGGCCATGCCTGCCTCGGGCCTCGGGGGTAGTGGGCCGCACTGCGGCCACGCCCCGCCTTGTCACCGTTATGTGGGTGTAGCCTTGGTGGTTGTGGTCTCGGCCGACTGCTTGGAGTCAGCGCTCTTCTTGGCCGGCTCCCTGGAGTCGGCCACCCCGTGGTTGTCCTGGGGGGAGGTCGTTGAGGCTGGGTCGCCTTCCGGGAGCGGGCTTCAAAGGTAGCCGGCCAGGGAAGGCGGCCCAATGCTTGGAGTGCTTAGAGGCCCAAAGGCCTGATAATTTTTTGAGAAGAACCAGGGGCAGTCGGTTAGGCTACCCGTGGCCATTTACTCCGACAACACGAGTCCTCATGGACGGCGGCAGCAGCCTCAACCTACTCTATCAAGATACAGTCCGCAAGATGGGCATGGATCCATCAAGGATCAAACCCACAAAAACTACCTTTAAAGGAGTAATAGCGGGTGTAGAGGCCCGCTGCACGGGCTCAATCACATTGGAAGTTGTCTTCGGATCCCCGGACAACTTCCGAAGCGAAGACTTGATCTTCGATATCGTCCCGTTCTGCAGTGGCTATCACGCACTACTCGGACGAACTGCATTTGCTCAATTCAATGCGGTGCCACACTATGCTTATCTCAAACTCAAGATGCCCGGACCACGTGGTGTCATAACAGTCAATGAAAACACGAAACGCTCCCTTTGTACCGAGGAGCACACCGCGGCCCTGGCAGCGGAAGTATAGAGCGGCCTTATCAAGCAGAACTATAATTCAGCGGCCAAGCTCCCGGACACAGTCAAACGAGTCCAGACTACTCCGCAGCTTGACAGTCCAGCTCGTCAGGAGTTCGACTAGCAATTCGGCCTTCGTCTCAGTCCCGACCAAATGGCGGCGTACGTACCGCGCGTACATAACTACGCACTCAAAATACCATGGGCATGGACGGAGGCGTAACTTGATTGTGGTCCATCATACGGCTCGACCTTCCCTGGACACACATACTTTCCCTTTTCTTTTTTATCCTTTTTCAGGTTTCTTTTCCATAGGCCCCTCACGACGGCCTGATCATCGATCCTTTCGAAGGATGGATATACCAAGGTGGCAAGTAGCATAGACATGTTGGGGATTCTCTAGGTGGTCTTCTTGACGATCACTCTACCTATTTTTAGGACCCGCACACAGCTCCCCCTTGATCTCGGCATGTTAAATAGCTCTGTTGCTTATCGCACTATTTGTACAAATACGCTTTGACGTATTAATAAAATTATAATGGAAACAGTTTGCGGCCCAACTTATGTGGCACTGGCTTACTACTTCATTTTATTTCGTTATTCTTATCGATTGCACCTGTACACTTTGGTATGCTTTAATTCGCTAGGGGCTTGATTGTGCTCCATACTACGATAACAAAGTCCGAACACTTTTACAGTATAGTTCGGCACCCCGAATTGAGCATTATATGCATTGGATCTGAATCATGTCTTTGGCAATAGTTGGGTTGCCTGGCTCCTGTGCTTACTACCTTACATTCCGTCCTATCGGCTAGGGTAGTAAAGAGAAAACTACTGCGATTGTGTTTCTGGTTTATCCGGGTAAACACCTCAGTAGAGAAAGCCGAAAAGTGACTGTCATGATGCGGCGAGAGCTGGTCAGCTATTCGGAGGTTAAAATCTCTTGCGATTTTTTCCGCATTATGCGACGGATCGGCATCTACCTGATCACGTGTCTACAGCACCCTAGTCCGTATTAGCAAATACTAACTAGGGGCTGCGCCTACATTTCTATTGTCAAACTCCTATGGCGAAGTGAGGGTGATAAAGCCACATAGTCCGATTGCCTGGTTCGCTGCGCTAAACACCTCCTTCAAGGACCAAACACTTTGATCAAGAGTGTTTAGGTTTCAACCCGAACACCCCCGTACTACCTACGTGGGGGCTGAAGCCGACGACTGGCCACCTCTCAGATTTAATAAAAACGGCCGCACAGGAGGCAAAATTTTAAATAAACAACAAGCATTATATTACATATCGGCTTTGTTTCATAATACAGGACAGGATAACATGTATGTCTTCATTCAAAGATAATGTCTTTTGCACACTGGCCCTCCACAATGCGGGATCCCTTCAGGACATCATCAAAATACCGCTCGGGCGTGCGGTGCTCCTTGCCCGCGGGCGGTCCCTCGGTTGCGAGCTTGACGGCGTCCATCTTCGCCCACTGCACCTTGACACGGGCGAAGGCCATCCGCGCACCTTCAATGCAGACTGACCGCTTGATGGCATCAAGCCGAGGGCAGGCATCGACCAGCTGCTTCACGAGCCCGAAGTAGCTGCTGGGTATGGCTTCGGCAGGCCACAGACGGATTATCAAATCCTTCATGGCCGATTCGGCCACCCTATGCAGTTCGGTCAGCTGTTTCAGCTGATCGCTAAAGGGCACTGGATGCTCTGGTGCAAGGTATTGCGACCAGAACAGCTTCTCCGTTGAGCTCCCCTCTTCGGCTCGGAAGAACTCCGCAGCATCAGCAACACGGCGCGGCAGATCCGCAAACGCTCTGGGAGAACTCCAAATCCGGGTCAGTAAGAGGTACCTTTTCTTCACAAATTTGCTCTGCATAATAAAGGCCTTACCCGCCGCGATTTTCCTGGCCTCTTGGATTTCCTGGAGGGCGCCCTGGGCTTCAACCCGGGCTTCTTGTGTGCTTTGGCGGGCCTTAGCAAGTTCGGACTCTTGGTCCGCACTCTTGTGCTCCAAGGACTCACATTTCTTTATGGCGTCCTGGAGCTCCTGCTGAACCTCCCCGACCCTTGCCTCATGTTTTTCGCGGGCGGCTTGTTCCTTTGCCGCTCTCTTCTGGGCCTCGGCCAACATGTTCTTGAGAGACTCCACCTCGGTCGTAGCCCCTACGAAATATCATGATAACATGATCAACATGATCAATTCATATCTTTCTAGATCTGAATAGGCCATTGCATACCTTGCTTGTCCTCCAGCTGTTTTTTCACATGGCCGAGCTCTTCCTCGACCCGCTCCAGACTCTGCTTCAGTTCGGGGACTTCGGCAGAATGGGAGGTCGCAGCCAGCATCGACGCCTGCTCATTCACATAGACATGTATGGTTAGTCTCCTGCGAAAATTATTTGATCCTCTGTCCAGCTTTTCTTTTCGAGCACCGGACAGAGTCTCGGGGGCTACTGTCTACACTATGACATTCTTTTTGCATAAATACGCCGCATACCTCAAAGCCTGTTAGAATGCTGGTGCAGGCTTCGGTCAGTCCGCTCTTAACAGACTGAACCTTTTCAACTACCGTACCCATGAGGATACGGTGTTCCTCAACAATGGAAGCGCTTTGCTGCGCTTCCAGGAGAGTATCCCGTGCCTCTGGATGGACAGAGGTCACCGGCGGAATAGGTGCACCTCCTTCTTTCGAAGGAGGCTGCTTGCCTGATTCCGGAGCCTTATGGGCCTCCGAAATAGTATTCGGCTAGGGGCCGAATTGGATATGGCCCCCATCGCCAGTCTCTAGGGGGATTTGCTCCCCCATGTGTTCGGTGGCCGAGGTATCATCCTTTGGCGCCACCGGGACGGCCTCCTGTGCCTCCCCCCGAGCTGGGAGGGTCCTTTGGGACAACGCACCAGCATCGTCCATAGTCTTGGGGGAGAAGGCCGGCGGAGGCGACCTGTTGTCCATCACCTTAGGATCCAGTGAATTCCCCGAAGATGAGGATCGCTGGAGGTGGGAACGAGCCGGACTGCAGTGCATGATTGAACATGTTAAAACCATGAAGTAAAAGAGCTGGATATATGTGTGCGTCAGTGCCTTTGAGTACTTACAATTCGGCCAGGGGCTTATCCCTCGGGTGCCACTCTGAGCTGCTGTCAGTGTCCAACACGGAGTTGTCCGCGAGGGAGGCTCTCCCCTTCTTGGACGCCTCTGCCTCCGGATGCATGGAGGCCGCCCTTTTCTTCCTTCCCCCCTCAGGGGGAGAATTGCTTTCCTCCTCCTCATCGTCGTCCTCGGTGGGGGAGGAGTGGGTTTCTGCGTCTTCGGATGTCACGTCCGAATTGCCTTTACGGCAGAGGCCACTTCTGGTCTCCTTGGCCTTCTTCTCCGGCGCCTGGTAGGGCGCCGGAACCAGCATCTTTGTCAGAAGTGGGATTGCTGGGTTTTCGGGCAGCGGAGCTGGACACTGGATCCGCTTCGCCTTCTTTGTCCAGCCCTGAAAAGACAGATAGGGAAGCTCAGACATCTTCCTTGAATGTACAGGTGAAGGATACACCTTGAAATATGAAAAACTTACCTGACTGGTTGGATGGGTCAGGTTGTACCCACGGTCCTCGGTCGTCTTCGTCCATGGCTCATTGGCCTTAAAAAGCACCTTCCATAAGCCTTCGTGTGTAGCACCGAAGAACTACTGCAGTGTGTGGTGCTTGGCCGGACCGAACTCCCACAAATGGCAAGTCCGGCTTTGGTAAGGAAGGATCCGGTGAAAAAGCATCACCTGGATCACATTGACAAGCTTGATGTTCTTGTCCACCATGCTCCTGATGCGCGTCTGCAGCACAGACACCTCGTCCAACGACGCCCAGTCCAGGCCCTTTTCTAGCCAGGAGGTAAGCCACATTGGGGCCCCGGATTTGAATTCGGGAACCGCCGCCCAGGTGGTGTCGCAGGGCTCTGTAACATAGAACCACTACTGCTGCTACCCTTTGACAGTCTCCACAAAGGTGCCTTTGGGCCACATGACGTTGGACATCTTGCTCACCATAGCGCCTCCGCACTCTGCGTGCTGACCACCCACCACCTTCGGCTTCACATTGAAGGTTTTCAGCCACAATCAAAGTGAAGTGGGATGCGGAGGAAGGCCTCGCACACGACAATAAATGCCGAGATGTTGAGAAAGGAGTTTGGGGCAGATCATGGAAATCTAGCCCGTAGTAGAACATGAGTCCGCGGACAAATGGGTGGAGAGGATATCCCAACCTGCAGAGGAAGTGGGGGATGAATACCACCCTCTCATGGGGCTTCGGAGTGGGGACGATCTGCCCCTTGGCCGAAAGCCGGTGGGCGATTTCCTGGGCCAAGTACCCCGCCTCCCGGGCCTTCGTGATGTCCTTCTCCATGACGGAGGAGGCCATCCACTTGCCTTGCGCTCCAGATCCGGACATGGTCGGAGTGCTTTTTCGAGGCGGAAAGAATGGAAGCTTAGGCGCTGGATCTCGAGAGTGGGTGGGCAGAGAGAAAGAAGGCGTGGGTGAAAAGGTGAATCCTTATCTCTTTATAAAGGCAGCGAATATCAAGCGCCTCCCCGTTCGCCTTAAAACACGCCTATTCCCCAAGGGTGGTGCAGACGGCGCGGTTGGATTACCCACGCCCGTATTGATGAGAATCCCGCAATAAGGGGACACGATCTCTGCTTCGACAAGACGTGCCAATAGAAACCGCATCTGAAACATGGAGCGGGAGGCTAAAAAACGGTTCGAAATAATGATCGGCGGAGACGTGGCATCTCACTACAGAAGATGTCAGTCCTGGATTAAGGGGTCCTCGGGCATCCGGACTGTGTAACATGGGCCAGACTATTGGGCTATGAAGATACAAGACAGAAGATTTCTTCCCGTGTCCGGATGCGACTCTCCTTTGCGTGGATGGCAAGCTTGGCGTTTGGATATGTAGATTCCTTCCTGTAACACCCCGGTGTAATGATGCTACAGTAACCCTAGGGTTAAGTTAATCATTTTCTTAACAAGTGTTTGATCACCCTTGGTTCTCTCTCATTTGAAATTCCAGTTGAATTCAATTTCAAATTCTGAGTGAAATTCAAAATTGCTCAAACATGAAAACTAAAATGTTCATCATGTGGAACATATTCATCTGGTAATATTGGTGGTGAACCAACATTTTTGCAAAATGTCTAAGTAGCCTAAAATAGCTAAAAAAGAAAAGCTTAAAAAAAGGAAAAGGGCCAGAGCCCCTGGCCTCCCAGTGGGCTTCGGCCCACCCGAGCCAACTGGCCCAGCTAGGCCGGCCCACTCCCCCCCTGTCGTCTTCCCCCTCCCCACTGTGCAAGCGACCGCGCGCACGTCTCCACCGGGAGAGGATAAGGGCGACGCCTCGAGCCCTCCCCCTCACCTACCGCCACATCCGCTCCCCCTGGACGCCTCGCCATTTCCCCCTTCTCTCTTCCTCGCTCGCTCACTCCCCTCTCTCTGACCCGAGCGCGCCCGCGGCCATCCTCCGTCGTCACCGCGGCCACCGGAGTCGTCTCGTCCTCCTGACTTGTCCACCAGCACCGTCGACGTCTTCTCCCTCTTCCCCGGCCTCGCGTCCGAGCCGGAGGCCACTACATCGCCTGGATCGAGCTGGCGACCACTGTGGATCGCCGGAGCTCCTCCACTCCATCCGTCGACGACTCCGTCAACCCACTGCACTCCTAAACATCCAAGGGCCACCGTTAGCCACACTGTAAGCCACCGCACCGAACCCCTCTTCCATTCCCCTCTCAGCACGTGTAGTTGTCGTCCCCCTTGCAACCGAGCTCGCCGCTGCCCGCGCTCGTCTCCGGCGTGGCCACGGTGACCTTTTGGTACCGTGCGCGCCACTGCCGTGAGCACCGCGTGGCGTAGACAGCCCCAGCCCTTTTCGTATACATGTTTGCGCGCCGCAGTGCCGTCCCCGTCGAAGCCCGATCGCCGCCGTCTCCTACCATCGCCGCAACAGCCGACTCCGGCCACCTTAGTCGCTCCCACCACCACCACACGGCGCGGAATCGAATGGCCATTCGGACGGACCTTGTCGCGCCCCTCCCCGTGCCCCGTAGCGCGATCCTGACGAGGTCCCGAACGCCACCACTGCCTCCACTCGTCGCCGGCGCCGTTTCTGGCAGCTCCAGCTCCGGCCGGCCTCACCACGCGACGTGGCGGGCTCTCCCCGTTCGAACGCGCCCGCCCGCGCCCGTGTTGGCCCCTTGTAGGCGAATCCCGGCCGTCTCCGGCGTCGTGCCGCCGCGGGAGAGGTCGCCAGAGCCTTCTCCGGCACCCTGCCGACGTGGCCGGTCAGGGCCACACCCCTGGGTCGCTGCCAGCGGGCTCCACGGGTCCCAGTTGACCGGGTTGACCCAGTCAACTGCTGGCTGGGCAGCTCAGTACCCCTGACGTGCAGGCCCCACCACATATTAAGCTAATTAATATGTTTTTTATAATTAAAAGTAATTAGTAATCTAGTCTGCCACTGACATGTGCGGCCTAGCTGTTAATTAACCACATTTTAGTTAGTTTTAACTTCTGTTAGTCCAATGTCTATGACAGGTGAGACCCACTGGTCAGTTTGACCTGGTCAGCCGTCCTGTTGACTGCTGATGTCACACGTACACAATGCTGACGTCATTTCCTTTTCTGTTAATATTAATAATTCTAGAGTATTGTTTAAACCTTTTGAAATTCATAGAAAATAAACCGTATCTCGGATGAAAATGTTTTCTACATGAAAGTTGCTCAGAAAAATCCAACGAATCTGAATACATGGTCCGCTCATCTATCACATGCCCCTAGCATGTTGAACATGGTACTTTCCCCCCTCTTTTCCTCTCTCCGGAATCCGCCTAACGCTGGGAATTCATCCTCGGATGTTTATCCCCTCCGTCTGCAATGTGTAGTACCGAGTTAGTTCACCCCTAGCACCGCGTATTGCCATGTTATGCTTTGTGATGCTACGTTTGCTTTATATTTACTGTTTCTCCCCCCTCTTCTCTTCGGTAGACCCCGAGACCGATGCCGCCCCTGTGATTGACTACATCGACGACGACCCCTCATTCTTGCCAGAGCAACCAGGCAAGCCCCCCTTTGATCATCCCAATATCGCCCATTCCATTCTCTCATGCTTGCATTAGATTTTGCTACTGTTATTGTTTGCTCCTATTCTGATGCATAGCCTGCTTTTGTATCTGTTGTTGTACCTTACCTGCTTATCATAAACTGCTTAGTATAGGTTGGTTAGTGATCCATCAGTGACCCCCACCTTGTCTTAGTTGCCCCGCTGTATGTTCGAAGACCCGATCAACGGGATCGAAGACCAGGCCTCGGCACCGCAGATCACTTTCCCCTTAGTTGCTCGACACTGCTGGGTTACTATCGAGTGCCGAGGGTGAGACCTCTACAGCACTTCTGATGTTAACCCTGTAATGTAGCTATTCGGTCGTGGTCATCGAGGGTGATTCCGCCTTAACCACTTCCGATACAACTCTGTCGTGCAACCCCTCAAGTGTGAACCTCGGGGGTGGTTCCTCTTACGTTCACCTTGATGATTACATCGAGTGGAATTCACCGGGGGAGATTCCTCGGGTTTTCCCCTTGATATTTGGACACACGGATACTTGGACTTTACAACTGTTACTTGGAAAGGCGGGTCCACCTTGAGGGATACCCGCGAGTGATGTGGAGACGGGTTGACCTGGAGGGTGCCCGCGAGATAATTACGAGGTGTGGCCGGGCATTCCTAGCCCTTGCCGCAAGTCCTCGAGACGGGGCAATGGGGTCACAACTTTCGTGAGTCTATGCTTGTTACCGCGTGCTCCTAATCCACTACGATTTGGATATTTGATCCGAGGGGCCTCTGGCCTGATAGAACTAACCATCACGTGGGCATAGTATGGCCGTTCTGCGGCGTATGCATCAGCCGAAGCTTAATAGACGTCAGCGACTGAGCGACGCGCGCCGGGTTGGACGGCATAAGCTCCTGCCTTGTTGAAGGAGGTAGCTAGGTCTGCTCACCTACCGCCCACGCAACGTGCAGGAGTTCCCGGGGCGATGGCCCATGACCCCTGGGGGCATAGGTTTAGTCCGGCGTGCTGACCTCTCTATTAAGCCTTGGTCGGGTTGCTTCGTATTGTTTGGCCGAGGCCGGGCATGACCCAGGAAAGTGTGTCCGGCCGGAGTTAATCGAGCGTGGTGGGTAAGTTGGTGCACCCCTGCAGGGAAGAAAACATCTATCGATAGCCTGTCCTACGGTAACGGACACTTGGAGTTGTATCCCGATCGATACAACTAGAACTGGATACTTGTGATGAGAATTGGATTGTGATGAGGTGATAACTGGATAGTATGGCTCTGGGATTGCTTTCTCACAGGGAGTCGAGAAAGGATCTCTGGCCGAGGTTGATAACACTACTACTTTACTTTATGCTACTCTTATCTCTCTTCTGATGCTGCAAGATGTTTGGTGCTGCTTGAAGATGCTAGTCTTCGATAGGCTAGGCTTTCCCCTTCTCTTTTGGCATTCTGCAGTTCAGTCCATAGATACAGCCCATTTCATTGATACCGATGCATATGTAGTGTAGATCCTTGATTGCGAGTGCTTTGGATGAGTACTCACGGTTGCTTTGCTCCCCCTTTTCCCCCTTTCTTCTTGTTTCCGATTGATGCAACCAGATGTCGGAGCCCAGGAGCCAGATGCCACGGTCGATGCCTACTACTACGTGGAGACCACCGACGACCAGGAGTAGTTAGGAGGCTCCCAGGCAGGAGGCCTTGCCTTTTCGATTGTTGATGCTTTTGTGCTAGCCTTCTTAAGGCAAACTTGTCTAACTCATGTCTGTACTCAGATATTATTGCTTCCGCTGACTCTTGTGTTTTCGAGCTTATGTATTCGAGCCCTCTAGGCCCCTGGCTTGTAATATAAAGCTTGTATTATTTTAATTTGTGTCTAGAGTTGTGTTGTGATATCTTCCCATGAGTCCTTGATCTTGATCGTACGCATTTGCGTGTATGATTAGTGTATGATTGAATCGAGGGCGTCACAAGTTGGTATCAGAGCCGACTGCCTGTAGGTAGCCCCCTTTCCAACTCCTTGGCCGAAGTTGAGACTAGTCACTACAAAAACTTTTACTAACATTGGTTGTGTGTCTTACGGGCCCACGTCGCCATTGGGTGGTATTAGGATCTTTTACTCCTCGTCTATACTCTGGGACTCTGATCTCTCTTCCATTCGGGTTAAACGAATTTACTAACTCTAACATTAGGATCCCGTGACCACATTCACCCCAAAGTTAGATAAGCCATAGATATTCCATAGAATAGTATTCTGAATGGTACACACACTGTCGTGTTGACTACGAAGTGGTATCCATCGTACCTCTTTCATGATGCATGTTTCATCGTGAATGATCCTTGTCTTTGCAAATGCTTAATGTTGAAGTACCCCCTGTTACATGTTAGCAGGATGGTTAGACCCGCTGGTCGTGGC
The DNA here is from genome assembly GCF_002575655.3 of Aegilops tauschii subsp. strangulata. NCBI lineage: Eukaryota > Viridiplantae > Streptophyta > Magnoliopsida > Poales > Poaceae > Aegilops > Aegilops tauschii. The sequence continues at coordinate 354,905,764 of NC_053039.3, forward strand.
CGTGGTGCCAACGATCCACCACCGCCCGAATTCTTTGCTGGAATGATGCAACAGTTTGAGTTGAATCGCCAGTTCATGGAAGGAATGATGGCTCAGTTTCCTCGCCCCAACATGAATCAAAAACCAACCCAGTAACTCTGCAGGACTTCTTGCGCCTCAACCCAACTATTTACCGCTGCTCAACTCAGCCCCTTGATGCTGATGACTGGCTCCGCGACATCACGTATGAAATGGAGTCTGCTAGTGTGGCCCCTGCTAGCTACGTCACCTTTGCATCTTTCTTTCTGAAGGGTCCTGCTGCTCAATGGTGGGATAGCCACAGGCGTACCCTACCTGCTGGAACGGTCATCACTTGGCCGGATTTCCAAGTTGCCTTCCATGCCCGCTTCATTCCTCAGGGAATCATGGACAGGAAGAAGCGAGATTTCCGCAACCTCACCCAAGGCAACACGTCTGCAGATGCTTATCAGCGGGAATTTCTTGACTTGTCACGTTATGCTGAAGAAGACATTGCAACTGATGCTCGTAAGCAAGAGAAGTTTCGTGACGGACTTCACCGTGATATCAAGCTAGCACTGCTCGTTCATGACTTTGCCGACTTGGCCACCTTGGTGAACAAGGCCATTAATGTCGAAACTGGTCTGCAGGAACATCATGGATCGCTCAGGCGCAGCGGTGACGCCGGCTCATCTTCGGGCCCATCAGCGCAGAAGCATCGGATATGGATTCCCCACAACATGTATCGTCCAACTGCAACTGCACCAAGATAGTCCTATGCTGCACCTCGTCTTTCCCCTCCACCACAGAGGCAGCCCCTTCGGGCTGTACCACCCCAAGCTTCTGCTCCCAACCCCAATGATGGTCTATGCTTCAAGTGTGGCCTTCCAGGTCACCGTTCCAGGAAATGCCCTCAGAATCAGAATCAGCTGGCTCTGCCTTCAACTGGTCGTAACAATCAGCCCCATAACAACAATGCCAGACCTTATGGTCATGGTCAGGCTAATCATGTTGATCTGGATGAAGATCAAGACCAGCCTGCCACCGTGATGGGTACTCTTCTCGTTACTTCAGTATCGGCTTCTGTTTTATTCGATTCAGAAGCATCACATTCATTCATGTCAGAAATTTTTTCTTACGCACATGACATTCGATGCGAGCCCATGAACACTCCGATAGTGGTACGCACCCCTGCGGGTCAGTGTCGAACTACCATGATTGGTCGCGACGTTCCCGTTGAAATTGAAGGGTTGGAACTTCATGTTTCTCCCATTATTCTGGATTCTTCCAATATTGACCTCATTCTGGGAATGGAATGGTTGAAAGCGCATACTGCCTCTATCGTTTGCGCCACCAAGGTCGTTCACCTCCTACATCCTTCCGATGAGATAGTAACCTACCATGCTCAGCTTGTTCAAAACGCTGAAGCACAACTTTATGCTTTGAATGCGTTGAACGCAGCACCTCTTGAGGGAATTGAAAAGATTCCAGTCGTTCGCGACTTCCAAGACGTATTTCTAGAAGAACTTCCAGGAATACCCCCTGCCCGGGCCGTCGAGTTCGTCATCGACTTGAAACCAGGCATCGTTCCTATTGCCAAATGACCCTACAAGATGCCGCCTCATGAGCTCCTTGAACTGGAGGAAATCGACAAATCTCTTCGCAAGGGTTTCATTCGACCAAGTTCCTCTACTTGGGGAGCACCTTCTCTCTTCGTCAAGAAGAAGGATGGAATGAACCGTTTCGTCCAAGACTACCGTCCTATCAACCAAGTTACAATTCAGAACAAATATCCCCTTCCTCGGATCAATGATCTATATGATCAACTGGCTGGTTCATCGGTATTCTCTAAACTCGACTTGAGGTTGGGTTACCACCAGATCCGTGTTCGTGAAGAGGATATTCCCAAGACCGCATTCGTCACTCGTTATGGTTCTTACGAGTACACCGTCATGTCATTCGGTTTAACCAATGCTCCAGCTACATTCTCTCGTCTGATGAACTATATATTCATGGATTACCTCGACAAGTTTGTCGTGGTCTATCTGGATGATATTCTGGTATATTCGAAGAACAAAGAAGAACATGTTGAACATCTTCGACTTGTTCTAGAGAAGCTGCGAGAACATCAACTTTATGCCAAGTATTCCAAGTGCGAATTCTGGCTTCCCAAAGTCACCTACCTTGGTCATGTCATCTCCAAGGATGGTATTGCTGTCAACCCAGAGCGCGTTCAGGCTATTCTTGACTGGACCCCTCCGAAGACTGTCAAGCAAGTCAGAAGCTTTCTCGGACTTGCCAGTTATTGCCGCCGTTTCGTCGAGAACTTCTCCAAGATTGCCAAGCCCCTGACTAATCTGCTTCACAAGGGCGTTAAGTTCGATTGGACAAACAATTGTCAGGAAAGTTTCCAGACACTCAAGGATAAGCTAACTTCTGCCCCACTGCTTGCTCCCCCTGATTCTCGCAAGGACTTTGTCATCTATTACGACGCTTCACGTCAAGGATTAGGCTGTGTCCTAATGCAAGAGCGCATGGTGATTGCTTATGCCTCCCGTCAAGTACGTCCTCATGAAGAGAACTACCCAGTTCACGACCTCGAGCTTGCTGCGGTTATCTTTGCACTGAAGCTATGGCGACAGTACCTTCTCGGTAATCATTGCGAGATCTTCACTGATCATCAGAGTCTGAAGTACCTGTTTACTCAGCCAGATCTGAACCTCCGTCGGCAGCGATGGATGGAAGCTATTGCTGACTACAACTGCGGTATATCTTATACACCTGGCAAGGCTAATGTAATGGCCGATGCCCTGAGCCGCAAGTCTTATTGCAACAATCACATGGTTTTCAAAGCTCAACCCCGCCTTTATGAAGAGCTATGCTAGCTGAACCTTCAACTAGTTCCACAGGGTTCTCTGAATAACCTTGTCTTGGTACCAACTCTTCTGAAAGCAATCAAGTCTGCTCAAGCCAAAGATGCTCATGTTGATCTGATGAAAAAGGATCTTGCATTAGAGAAATCCAGAGATTTCTCACTTGATGAAGATGGAACCTTATACTTCAGAGATCGCATTGTAGTGCCCCGGTTCGACCTTATGACAGAGAAGGTGATGAAAGAAGCGCATGACACCCCTCTCTCTATTCATCCGAGAAGTACCAAGATGTATCTAGACATCCGTCAGAAGTACTGGTGGTCTAAAATGAAGCAAGACATTGCTCGATATATCGAAGAATGTGACGTTTGTCGTCGCGTCAAAGCAGAACATCAGAAACCGGTTGGACTTCTACAACCGCTTCCGATTCCTGAATGGAAGTGGGATAAGATTCAGATGGACTTCGTCACTGGCCTTCCCAAGTCTCAGAAAGGTAACGATGCTATCTTTGTCGTCATCGACCAATTCTTGAAGGTTTCTCACTTTCTTCCAGTCAAGGAGACTATCACTGCTAGTCAATTAGCAAACTTGTATATCTCCAGAATTGTGTCACTCCACAGCATTCCGAAGGAGATCAGTTCAGACCGTGGCAGTATTTTCACTTCGAAGTTCTGGGATAGTTTCCAAGAGGCAATGGGAACTCATATTACCTGGAGCACTGCTTATCATCCCCAATCCCAAGGCCAAGTCGAGCGAGTCAATCAAATTCTTGAAGACATGCTTCGGGCTTGCGTTATTTCTTTCGGCAAGAAGTGGGAAGAATCTCTCCCTTATGCGGGGTTCTCTTATAACAACAGCTATCAAGCCAGCTTGAAAATGGCACCCTTTGAAGTGCTCTATGGACGTAAGTGTCGAACCCCTCTGAATTGGTCATAAACTGGGGAACGGATGCTCATTGGTCCAGACATTATTCAACAAGCTGAAGAGCAGGTTCGCATTGTCCGGGATAATCTCAAGGCGGCCCAGTCCCGCCAGAAGAGCAATTATGATCGTAAACACTGGGGTTCAACTTATCAACCTGGTGAACAAGCTTATTTGCGTGTCACTCCTTTGAGAGGCACTCATCGGTTCGGAGTCAAGGGCAAGCTAGCTCCGCGCTACATTGGTCCTTTCTGTATTCTTTGCCGTCGTGGACTGGTGGCTTATCAATTGGAGTTGCCACCTCAGTTCTCTCACGTTCATGACGTCTTCCACGTGTCGCAACTTCGTCGATGCTTCAAGGATCCGGAACATGAAGTGGATCAGGAATTGATTGAAGTTCAAGATGATCTCATATACAAAGAGCATCCGATCCGCATTCTTGAAGAAGCTGAACGTCGAACCCGCCAAAAGGTTACCAAGTTCCTCAAGGTGCAATGGTCGAATCACACTAAAGATGAAGCCACTTGGGAACGCGATGATAACCTCCGGGCTGAATACCCCGACCTGTTCCCTTCTACCTCTTAATTCTCGGGACGAGAATTTCTTTTAGAGGAGGAGAGTTGTAACACCCCGGTGTAATGATGCTACAGTAACCCTGGGGTTAAGTTAATCATTTTTCTTAACAAGTGTTTGATCACCCTTGGTTCTCTCTCATTTCAAATTCCAGTTGAATTCAATTTCAAATTCTGAGTGAAATTCAAAATTGCTCAAACATGAAAACTAAAATGTTCATCATGAGGAACATATTCATCTGGTAATATTGGTGGTGAACCAACATTTTTGCAAAATGGCTAAGTAGCCTAAAATAGCTAAAACAGAAAAGCTAAAAAAAGGAAAAGGGCCAGAGCCCCTGGCCTCCCAGTGGGCTTCGGCCCACCCGAGCCAACTGGCCCACTCCCCCCCGTCGTCTTCCCCCTCCCCACTGTGCGAGCGACCGCGCGTGCACGTCTCCACCGGACCACCTCGCCGGGAGAGGATAAGGGCGACGCCTCGAGCCCTCCCCTCACCTACCACCACATCCACTCCCCCTGGACGCCTCGCCATTTCCCCCTTCTCTCTTCCTCGCTCTCTCACTCCCCTCTCTCTGACCCGAGTGCGCCCGCAGCCATCCTCCGTCGTCACCACGGCCACCGGACTCGTCTCGTCCTCCTGACCTGTCCACCAGCACCGTCGACGTCTTCTCCCTCTTCCCCGGCCTCGCGTCCGAGCCGGAGGCCACTACATCGCCCGGATCGAGCCGGCGACCACTGTGGATCGCCGGAGCTCCTCCACTCCATCTGTCGACGACTCCGTCGACCCGCTGCGCTCCGAAACATCCAAGGCCCATCGTGAGCCACACCGTAAGATGCCGCACCGAACCCCTCTTCCCTTCCCCTCTCTGCAGGTGTAGTTGTCGTCCCTCTTGCAACTTAGCTCGCCGCTACCCGCGCTCGTCTCCGGCGTGGCCACGGTGACCTTTTGGTACCGTGCGTGCCACTGCCGTGAGCACCGCATCGCGTAGACAGCCCCAGCCCTTTTCATATACATGTTTGCGCACCGCAGTGCCGTCCCCGTCGAGGCCCGATCGTCGCCGTCGCCTACAATCGCTGCAACAGCCGACTCCGGCCACCTCAGTCGCTCCCACCGCCACCAAACGGCGCGGAATCGAACGGCCGTTCGGACGGACCTTGCCGTGCCCCTCCCCGTGCCCCGTAGCACGATCCCGACGAGGTCCCGAACGCCACCACTGCCTCCACTCGTCGCCGGCGCCGTTTCCGGCAGCTCCAGCTCCGGTCGGCCTCACCACGCAACGCGGCGGGCTCTCCCCGTTCGAACGCGCCCGCCCGCGCCCGTGTTGGCCCCCTGTAGGCGAATCCCGGCCGTCTCTGATGTCGTGCCGCAGCGGGAGATTTCGCCGGAGCCTTCTCCGGCGCCCTGCCGATGTGGCCGGTCAGGGCCACACCCCTGGGTCGCTGCCAGCAGGCTCCACAGGTCCCAGTTGACCGGGGTGACCCAGTCAACTGCTGGCTGGGCAGCTCAGTACCCCTGACGTGCAGGCCCCACCACATAATTAAGCTAATTAATATGTTTTTTATAATTAAAAGTAATTAGTAATCTAGTCTGCCACTGACATGTGGGGCCTAGCTGTTAATTAACCACATTTTAGTTAGTTTTAACTTCTGTTAGTCCATTGTTTATGACAGGTGGGACCCACTGGTCAGTTTGACCTGGTCAGCCGTCCTGTTGACTGCTGACGTCACACGTACACAATGCTGACGTCATTTTCCTTTTCTGTTAATATTAATAATTTCAAAATATTGTTTAAACCTTTAGAAATTCATAGAAAATAAACCGTATCTCGGATGATTTTCTACATGAAAGTTGCTCAGAAAAATCCAACGAATCTGAATACGTGGTCCGCTCATCTGTCACATGCCCCTAGCATGTTGAACATGGAACTTTCCCCCTCTTTTCCTCTCTCCAGAATCCGCCTAACGCCGGGAATTCATCCTCGGATGTTTATCCCCTCTGTCTGCAACGTGTAGTACCGAGTTAGTTCACCCCAAGCACCGCGTATTGCCATGTTATGCTTTGTGATGCTACGTTTGCTTTATATTTACTGTTTCTCCCCCCTCTTCTCTTCGGTAGACCCCGAGACCGATGCTGCCCCTGTGATCGACTACATTGACGACGACCCCTCATTCTTGCCAGAGCAACCAGGCAAGCCCCCCCTTTGATCATCCCGATATCGCCCATTCCATTCTCTCATGCTTGCATTAGAATTTGCTACTATTATTGTTTGCACCCATTCTGATGCATAGCCTGCTTTTGTATCTGCTGTTGTACCTTACCTGCTTATCCTAAACTGCTTAGTATAGGTTGGTTAGTGATCCATCAGTGACCCCCACCTTGTCTCAGTTGCCCCGCTTTATGTTCGAAGACCCGATCAACGGGATCGAAGACCAGGCCCCAGCACCGCACATCACTTTCCCCTTAGTTGCTCGACACTGCTGGGTTACTATCGAGTGCCGAGGGTGAGACCTCTACAACACTTCTGATGTTAACCCTGTAATGTAGCTATTCGGTCATGGTCATCGAGGGTGATTCTGGCTTAACCACTTCCGATACGACTCTGTCGTGCAACCCCTCAAGTGTGAACCTCGGGGGTGGTTCCTCTTACGTTCACCTTGATGATTACATCGAGTGGAATTCACCGGGGGTGATTCCTTGGGTTTTCCCCTTGATGTTTGGACACACGGATACTTGGACTTTACAACTGTTACTTGGAAAGGCGGGTCGACCCTGAGGGGTACCCGCGAGTGATGTGGAGATGGGTTGACCCGGAGGGTGCCCGCGAGATAATTACGAGGCGTGGCCGGGCATTCCTAGCCCTTGCCGCAAGTCCTCGAGACGGGGCAACGGGGTCACATCTTTCGTGAGTCTCTGCTTGTTACCGCGTGCTCCTAATCCACTATGATTTGGATATTTGATCCGAGGGGCCTCTGGTCTGATAGCACTAACCATCACGTGGGCATAGTATGGGCGTTCGGCGTCGTATGCATCAGCCGAAGCTTAATAGACGTCAGCGACTGAGCGGCGCGCGCCGGGTTGGACTGCGTAAGCACCTTCCTTGTTGAAGGAGGTAGCTAGGTCTGCTCACCGGCCGCCCACGCAACGTGCAGGAGTTCCCGGAGCGATGGCCCATGACCCCTGGGTGCATAGGTTTAGTCCGGCGTGCTGACCTCTCTATTAAGCCTAGGTCGGGTTGCGTCGTATTGTTTGGCCGAGGCCGGCCATGACCCAAGAAAGTGTGTCCGGCCGGAGTTAATCGAGCGTGGTGGGTAAGTTGGTGCACCCCTGCAGGGAAGAAAACATCTATCGATAGCCTGTCCTACGGTAACGGACACTTGGAGTTGTATCCCGATCGATACAACTAGAACTGGATACTTGTGATGAGAATTGGATTGTGATGAGGTGATAACTGGATAGTATGGCTCTGGGATTGCTTTCTCACAGGGAGTCGAGAAAGGATGTCTGGTCGAGGTTGATAACACTACTACTTTACTTTATGCTACTCTTATCTCTCTTCTGATGCTTCAAGATGTTTGGTGCTGCTTGAAGATGCTAGTCTTCGATAGGCTAGGCTTTCCCTTCTCTTCTGGCATTCTGCAGTTCAGTCCACAGATACAGCCCATTTCATTGATACCGATGCATATGTAGTGTAGATCCTTGATTGCGAGTGCTTTGGATGAGTACTCACGGTTGCTTTGCTCCCCCTTTCTTCTTGTTTCCGGTTGATGCAACCAGATGTCGGAGCCCAGGAGCCAGATGCCACGGTCGATGCCTACTACTACGTGGAGACCGCCGACGACCAGGAGTAGTTAGGAGGCTCCCAGGCAGGAGGCCTTGCCTTTTCGATCATTGATGCTTTTGTGCTAGCCTTCTTAAGGCAAACTTGTCTAACTCATGTCTGTACTCAGATATTATTGCTTCTGCTAACGCTTGTGTTTTCGAGCTTATGTACTCGATCCCTCGAGGCCCCTGGCTTGTAATATAAAGCTTGTATTATTTTAATTTGTGTCTAGAGTTGTGTTGTGATATCTTCCCGTGAGTCCTTGATCTTGATCGTACACATTTGCGTGTATGCTTAGTGTACGATTGAATCGAGGGCGTCACACTTCCTTTGTTAACCGACTCGGTACAACCCTAGGCCCCTCCGGTGTCTATATAAACCGAAGGGTTTAGTCTGTAGAGGCAATCACAATCATACAGGCTAGACATCTAGGGTTTAGCCATTACGATCTCGTGGTAGATCAACTCTTGTAATCCTCATATTCATCAAGATCAATCAAGCAGAAAGTAGGGTATTACCTCCATCAAGAGGGCCCAAACCTGGGTAAATATCGTGCCCCCGTCTCCTGTTACCATCGAACCTAGACGCACAGTTCGGGACCCCTTACCCGAGATCCGCCGGTTTTGACACCGACATTGATGCTTTCGTTGAGAGTTCCGTTGCGTTGTTACCCAAAGGTTTGATGGCTCCATCAATCATCTACAAAAATGCTTCCCTGGGGGAGGCCTTCCTCCCCGGCCAGATCTTTGTGTTTGGCGGCTTCGCATTGTGGGCCAACTCACTTGGCCATCTAGAGCAGATCGACAGCTACGCCCCAGGTCATCAGATTAGTTTTGGAAATCTGCATTATGTCGCTGATATCCAAGGAGACTTGATCTTCCAAGGGTTCACGACCCCAACCTCCGCTCTGGCCTTAGATCCGAAACACATCGCCAGGTCCAGGGACGGGATTATTGAGCCCGCCGGACTATCTGTGGCCACTAAGCCCAATACGGGAGAGCCGGAGGAAGTAGCGTTGCTGGCAACCGTCATGGAGCCAAACTCTTCTCCGGACACTAGATCCGAACCCTCGGAGTCAGCATCGTGTGAGCTCGGCCAAGGAGTTTTCTTCCCGCCGTACTCCACGGAGGTTCTTCTCCCTGGCCAAACCTCGCCTTTAAGCGAGGCTCTGGACTTGATGCGATCCCTCGTCATTACAGAGGAGCAATGTCCGAACTATGCCCAGCCTGGACTAGGGGCTGAGAGCGGGGAATTTTACGTCCCACCCACCACCCACTTCATAGCCACTGTCAAGGACTTAACTGACATGCTCGACTACGGCTCCGAGGACATCGACGGTATGGACGATGATGCCGGAGAAGAGCAGGCCGAAAACCCGCCGTTTACCGGACGCTGGACGACCACCTCTTCGTATGACGTGTACATGGTGGACACACCCAAAGAGGGTAGCGGCGATGATAAACAAGATCCAGTCGAGGATAATCCTCCTGAGACACAGCCAAAGTGCCGATGCCAGTGACGCCGCTCTAAATCACGCCGTGGAAAAGACAGCAATACCGGCACTGTTGGGGAACGTAGCAATAATTCAAAATTGTCCTATGTGTCACCAAGATCAATCTAGGAGATGCTAGCAACGAGAGAGAGGAGTGCATCTACATACCCTTGTAGATCGCGAGCGGAAGCGTTCAAGAGAACGGGGTTGATGGAGTCGTACTCGTCGTGATCCAAATCACCGATGATCCTAGCGCCGAACGGACGGCACCTCCGCGTTCAACACACGTACGGTTGGGAGAGACGTCTCCTCCTTCTTGATCCAGCAAGGGGAAAGGAGAGGTTGATGGAGATCCAGCAGCATTACGGCGTGGTGGTGGAAGCAGCGGGGATCTCGGCAGGGCTTCGCCAAGCTCAGCGAGAGGGAGAGGTGTTATGGGGAAGAGGGAGGCGCCAGGGGCTTGGATGTGCAGCCCTCCCTCCCCCCTCTTTATATAGGGGCCCTGTGGGGGGGCGCCGGCCCTAGAGATCCAATCTCAAGGGGGGCAGCGGCCAAAGGGGAAACTTGCCCCCCAAGTCAGGTGGGGCGCCCCCCACCCCCAGGGTTTCCAACCCTAGGCGCAAGGGAGGCCCATGGCGGGCGCACCATCCCACTAGGGGCTGGTTACCTTGTCACTTCAGCCCATGGGGGCCTCCGGGATAGGTGGCCCCACCCGGTGGACCCCCGGGACCCTTCCGGTGGTCCCGGTACAATACCGGTGACCCCCGAAACTTTCCCGGTGGCCGAAACTCGACTTCCTATATACCAATCTTTACCTCCGGACCATTCCGGAACTCCTCGTGATGTCCGGGATCTCATCCGGGACTCCGGACAACTTTTGGGTTACCGCATACTAATATCTCTACAACCCTAGCATCACCGAACCTTAAGTGTGTAGACCCTACGGGTTCGGGAGACACGCAGACATGACCGAGACGACTCTCCGGTCAATAACCTACAGCGGGATCTGGATACCCATGTTGGCTCCCACATGCTCCTCGATGATCTCATCGGATGAACCACGATGTCGAGGATTCAATCAATCCCGTATACAATTCCCTTTGTCTATCGGTATGTTACTTGCCCGAGAGTCGATCGTCGGTATCCCCATACCTCGTTCAATCTCGTTACCGGCAAGTCACTTTACTCATTCTGTAACGCATGATCCCGTGACTAACTCATTAGTCACATTGAGCTCATTATGATGATGCATTACCGAGTGGACCCAGAGATACCTCTCCGTCATACGGAGTGACAAATCCCAGTCTCGATTCCTGCCAACCCAACAGACACTTTCGGAGATACCTGTAGTGCACCTTTATAGCCACCCAGTTACGTTGTGACGTTTGGTACACCCAAAGCATTCCTACGGTATCCGGGAGTTGCACAATCTCATGGTCTAAGGAAACGATACTTGACATTAGAAAAGCTCTTAGCAAACGAACTACACGATCTTGTGCTATGCTTAGGATTGGGTCTTGTCCATCACATCACTCTCCTAATGATGTGATCCCGTTATCAATGACATCCAATGTCCATGGTCAGGAAACCATAACCATCTATTGATCAACGAGCTAGTCAACTAGAGGCTTACTAGGGACATGTTGTGGTCTATGTATTCACACATGTATTACGGTTTCCAATTAATACAATGAACAATAGACAATTATCAAGAACCAGGAAATACAATAATAACCATTTTATTATTGCCTCTAGGGCATATTTCCAACAGTCTCCTACTATACGAATCCGGTTTACTACTCAGAGTCATCCGGATTAGTGTCAAAGTTTGCATCGTCGTAACCCTTTACGACGAACTCTTTTACCACCTCCATAATCGAGAAAATTCCTTCGTCCACTAGTTACTAAGGATAAGTTCGACCGCTGTCATGTGATCCATTCCTGGATCACTATTGTACCCCTTGACTAACTCATGGCAAGGCACACTTCAGGTGCGGTACACAACATAGCATATTGTAGAGCCTACGTCTAAAGCATAGGGGACGACCTTCGTCCTTTCTCTCTCTTCTGCCGTGGTTAGGTCTTGAGTCTTACTCAATACTCACACCTTGTAACACAGCCAAGAACTCCTTCTTTGCTGATCTATTTTGAACTCCTTCAAAATCTTGTCACGGTATGTATTCATTTGAAAGTACTATTAAGCGTTTTTGATCTATCCTTATAGATCTTGATGCTCAATGTTCAAGTAGCTTAATCCAGGCTTTCCATTGAAAAACACTTTTCAAATAACCCTGTATGCTTTCTTGAAATTCTACATCATTTCTGATCAACAATATGTCAACAACATATACTCATCAGAAATTCTATAGTGCTCCCACTCACTTCTTTGGAAATACAAGTTTCTCATAAACTTTGTAAAAACCCAAAATCTTTGATCATCTCATCAAAGCGTACATTCCAACTCCGAGATGCTTACTCCAATCCTTAGAAGGATTGCTGGAGCTTTGCATACTTGTTAGCATCTTTCAGGATTGACAAAACCTTCTGGTTGTATCACATACAACCTTTCCTCAAGAAAATCGTCGAGGAAACAATGTTTTGACATCCTATCTGCAAGATTTCATAAATAATGCAGTAACTGCTAATATAATTCCAACAGACTCTTAGCATCGCTACGAGTGAGAAAGTCTCATCGCAGTCAACTCCTTGAACTTGTCGGAAAACATCTTAACGACAAGTCGAGCTTTCTTAATGGTGACACTTACCATCATTGTCTGTCTTCCTTTTAAAATCCATCTGCACCCAACAGCCTTACGACCATCAAGTGGTTCTTCCAAAGTCTACACTTTATTTTTATACATGGATCCTCTCTCGGATTTTATGGCCTCGAGCCATTCGTCGGAATCCGGGCCCATCATCGCTTCTCCATAGCTCGTAGGTTCATTGTTGTCTAGCAACATGACTTCCAAGACAGGATTTCGTACCACTCTGAAGTAGCATGCATCCTTGTCGTCCTACGACGTTTGGTAGTGACTTGATCCGAAGTTTCATGATCACTATCATAAGCTTCCACTTCAATTGGTGTAGGTGCCACAAGAACAACTTCCTGTGCCCTGCTACACATTAGTTGAAGTCATGGCTCAATAACCTCATCAAGTCTCCACCATCCTCCCACTCAATTCTTTCGAGAGAAACTTTTCCTCGAGAAAGGACCTGTTTCTAGAAACAATCACTTTGCTTCCGGATCTGAAATAGGAGGTATACCCAACTATTTTTGGGTATTCTATGAAGATGCATTTATCCGCTTTGGGTTCGAGCTTATCAGCCTGAAACTTTTCCACATAAGCATCGCAGCCCCAAACTTTTAAGAAACGACAACTTAGGTTTCTCTAAACCATAGTTCATACGGTGTCGTCTCAACGGAATTGCGTGGTGCCCTATTTAAAGTGAATGTGGTTGTCTCTAATGCCTAGCCCATAAATGATAGTGGTAATTCGATAATAGACATCATGGTATGCACCATATCCAATAGGATGCAGTTATGATGTTCGGACACACCATCACACTATGGTGTTCCAGGCGGTATTAGTTATGAAACAATTTCCACAATGTCTTAATTGTGTGCCAAACTCGTAACTCAGATATTCATCTCTATGATCATATCACAGACATTTTATCCTCTTGTCATGACGATCTTCAACTTCACTCTGAAATTACTTGAACCTTTCAATAATTCAGACTTGTATTTCATCAAGTAAATATACTCAACATCTACTCAAATCATCTGTGAAGCAAGAACATAACGATATCCACTGCATCCCTCAGCACTCATTGGACTGCACACATCAAAATGTATTACTTCCAATGAGTTGCTTTCTTGTTCCATCTTACTGAAAACGAGGCCTTTCAGTCATCTTGCCCATGTGGTATGATTTGCATGTCTCAAGTGATTCAAAATCAAGTGAGTCCAAACGATCCATCTGTATGGAGTTTCTTCATGCATATATACCAATAGACATGGTTCACATGTCTCAATCTTTTCAAAAACGAGTGAGTCCAAAGATCCATCAACATGGAGCTTCTTCATGCGTTTTATACCAATATGACTCAAATGGCAGTGCCACAAGTATGTGGTACTATCATTACTATTTTATATCTTTTGGCATGAACATGTGTATCACTACGATCAAGATTCAATAAACCATTTATTTTAGGTGCAAGACCATTGAAGGTATTATTCAAATAAAAAGAGTAACCATTATTCTTCTTAAATGAACAACATAATCCAATCATGTCTATGCTCAACGTAAACACCAAATAACAATTATTTAGGTTTAACACCAATCTCGATGGTAGAGGGAGCATGCGATGCTTGATCACATCAACCTTGGAAACACTTCCAACACATATCGTCATCTCACTTTTAGCTAGTCTCCGTTTATTCCATAGCCTTTTATTTCGAGTTACCAACACTTAGCAACCGAACCGGTATCTAATACCCTGGTGCTACTAGGAGTACTAGTAAAGTACACATTAATATAATGTATATCCAATATACTTCTGTCGACCTTGCCTGCCTTCTCATCTACCAAGTATCTAGGGTAGTTCTACTTCAGTGACCGTTCCCCTCATTACAGAAACACTTAGTCTCGGGTTTGGGTTCAACCTTGGGTTTCTTCGCTGGAGCAGCAACTGATTTGCCGTTTCATGAAGTATCCCTTCTTGCCCTTGCCCTTCTTGAAACTAGTGGTTTTACTAACCATCAACAATTGATGCTCCTACTTGATTTCTTGCGGTGTCAAACATCGCGAGTTGCTCAAGGATCATCATGTCTATCCCCGATATGTTATAGTTCATCACAAAGCTCTAATAGCTTGGTGGCAGTGACTATGGAGAACCATCACTATCTCATCTGGAAGATTAACTCCCACTCGATTCAAGTGATTGTAGTACTCAGACAATCTGAGCACATGCTCAACGATTGAGATTTTCTCCCTTAGTTTGCAGGCTTAAGAAACTTGTCAGAGGTCTCATACCTCTTGCCATGGGCACTATTCTGAAATCCCAATTTCAGTCTTTGGAACATCTCATATGTTCTGCGACGTTTCAAAAACGTCTTTGGTGCCTCAATTCTATACCGTTTTAACATTACGCACTGAACTATCACGTAGTCATCAAAACGTGTATGTCAGATGTTCGCAACATCCACAAACGACGCTCGAGGTTCAGCACACCGAGCGGTGCATTAAGGACATAAGCCTTCTGTGCAGCAATGAGGACAATCCTCAGTTTACGGACCCAGTCCGCATAATTGCTACTATCAACTTTCAACTAAATTTTCTCTAGGAACATATCTTAGTAGAACTAAAGCGTAAGCTACGACCTAATTTGCAAAGACCTTTTGACTATGTTCATGATAATTAAGTTCATCTAATCAAGTTATTTAATGAACTCCCACTCAGATAGACATCCCTCTAGTCATCTAAGTGATACATGATCCCAGTCAACTAGGCCGTGTCCGATCATCACGTGAGACGGACTAGTCATCATCGGTGAACATCTCCATGTTGATCGCATCTACTATACGACTCATGTTCGACCTTTTGGTCTCTTGTGTTCCGAGGCCATGTCTGTACATGCTAGGCTCGTCAAGTCAACCTAAGTGTTTTGCTTGTGTTCTGAGGCCATGTCTGTACATGCTAGGCTCGTCAACACCCGTTGTATGCGAACGTTAGAATCTATCACACCCGATCATCACGTGGTGCTTCGAAACAACGAACCTTCGCAACGGTGCACAATTAGGGGGAACACATCTCTTGAAATTCTAGTGAGGGATCATCTTATTTATGCTACCGTCGTTCTAAGCAAATAAGATGTAAACATGACAAACATCACATGCAAATCATAAAGTGACATGATATGGCCAATATCATCTTGCGCCTTTTGATCTGCATCTTCGAGGCGCGGCATGATCACCTTCGTCATCGGCATGACGCCATGATCTTCATCATCATGATCTCCATCATCGTGTCTTCATGAAGTTGTCTCGCCAACTATTACTTCTACTACTATGGCTAACGGTTAGCAATAAAGTAAAGTAATTACATGGCGATTTTCATTGACACGCAGGTCATAATAAATTAAGACAACTCCTATAGCTCCTGCCGGTTGTCATACTCATCGACATGCAAGTCGTGATTCCTATTACAAGAACATGATCAATCTCATACATCACATATATAATTCATCACATCCTTTTGGCCATATCACATCACATAGTATACCTTGCAAAAACAAGTTAGACGTCCTCTAATTGTTGTTGCATGTTTTACGTGGCTGCTATGGGTTTCTAGCAAGAACGTTTCTTACCTACGCAAAAGCCACAACGGTGATATGCCAATTGCTATTTACCCTTCATAAGGACCCTTTTCATCGAATCTGATCCAACTAAAGTGGGAGAGACAGACACCCGCTAGCCACCTTATGCATCAAGTGCATGTCAGTCGGTGGAACCTGTCTCACGTAAGAGTACGTGTAAGGTCGGTCCGGGCCGCTTCATCCCACAATGCCGCCGAATCAAGATAAGACTAGTAACGGTAAGCAAATTGAACAAATCATCGCCCACAACTACTTTGTGTTCTACTCGTGCATAGAATCTACGCATAGACCTAGCTCATGATGCCACTGTTGGGGAACCTAGCAATAATTCAAAATTTTCCTACGTGTCACCAAGATCAATCTAGGAGATGCTAGCAACGAGAGAGAGGAGTGCATCTACATACCCTTGTAGATCGCGAGCAGAAGCGTTCAAGAGAACGGGGTTGATGGAGTCGTACTCGTCGTGATCCAGATCACCGATGATCCTAGCGCCGAACGGACGGCACGTCCGCGTTCAACACACGTACGGTTGGGAGAGACATCTCCTCCTTCTTGATCCAGCAAGGGGAAAGGAGAGGTTGATGGAGATCCAGCAGCATGACGGCGTGGTGGTGGAAGCAGCGGGGATCTCGGCAGGGCTTCGCCAAGCTCAGCGAGAGGGAGAGGTGTTATGGGGAAGAGGGAGGCGCCAGGGGCTTGGATGTGCAGCCCTCCCTCCCCCCTCTTTATATAGGGGCCCTGTGGGGGGGCGCCGGCCCTAGAGATCCAATCTCAAGGGGGGGCGGCGGCCAAGGGGGAAACTTGCCCCCCAAGTCAGGTGGGGCGCCCCCCACCCCCAGGGTTTCCAACCCTAGGCGCAGGGGAGGCCCATGGGGGGCGCACCAGCCCACCAGGGGCTGGTTCCCTTCCCACTTCAGCCCATGGGGCCCTCCGGGATAGGTGGTCCCACCCAGTGGACCCCCGGGACCCTTCCGGTGGTCCCGGTACAATACCGGTGACCCCCGAAACTTTCCCGATGGCCGAAACTG
Source organism: Aegilops tauschii subsp. strangulata (assembly GCF_002575655.3). Classification (NCBI taxonomy): domain Eukaryota; kingdom Viridiplantae; phylum Streptophyta; class Magnoliopsida; order Poales; family Poaceae; genus Aegilops; species Aegilops tauschii. The sequence goes on from NC_053039.3 coordinate 354,922,846, forward strand.
GACTTCCTATATACAAATCTTTACCTCCGGACTATTCCGGAACTCCTCGTGATGTCCGGGATCTCATCCGGGACTCCGAACAACTTTCGGGTTACCACATACTAATATCTCTACAACCCTAGCGTCACCGAACCTTAAGTGTGTAGACCCTACGGGTTCGGGAGACACGCAGACATGACCGAGACGACTCTCCGGTCAATAACCAACAGCGGGATCTGGATACCCATGTTGGCTCCCACATGCTCCTCGATGATCTCATCGGATGAACCACGATGTCGAGGATTCAATCAATCCCGTATACAATTCCCTTTGTCTATCGGTATGTTACTTGCCCGAGATTCGATCATCGGTATCCCCATACCTCGTTCAATCTCGTTACCGGCAAGTCACTTTACTCATTCTGTAACGCATGATCCCGTGGCTAACTCATTAGTCACATTGAGCTCATTATGATGATGCATTACCGAGTGGGCCCAGAGATACCTCTCCGTCATACGGAGTGACAAATCCCAGTCTCGATTCGTGCCAACCCAACAGACACTTTCGGAGATACCTGTAGTGCACCTTTATAGCCACCCAGTTACGTTGTGACGTTTGGTACACCCAAAGCATTACTACGGTATCCAGGAGTTGCACAATCTCATGGTCTAAGGAAACGATACTTGACATTAGAAAAGCTCTTAGCAAACGAACTACACGATCTTGTGCTATGCTTAGGATTGGGTCTTGTCCATCACATCATTCTCCTAATGATGTGATCCCGTTATCAATGACATCCAATGTCCATGGTCAGGAAACATAACCATCTATTGATCAACGAGCTAGTCAACTGGAGGCTTACTAGGGACATGTTGTGGTCTATGTATTCACACATGTATTACGGTTTCCAATTAATACAATTATAGCATGAACAATAGACAATCATCATGAACAAGGAAATACAATAATAACCATTTTATTATTGCCTCTAGGGCATATTTCCAACAGGCACAGGAGGCAACAACACTCCGGACGATGCCGAAGACAAAGAAGAACCCGTCGAGACGACCTCTGAACAGGACGACTGGGAAGATGGGCAAGTTAGCCCCGATAAACAGGCTGAAAACAAAGACTCGGAGGACATCAATTATCTTCCTCTCTCCGCGGATGAGGTGAGCCTCGGCAACAAGGATTTTATTGTGCCTGAGGAACCTCTCGAGCAGGAGTGCTTTAAGCGCCGGCTAATTGCCACTGCAAGGAGCCTGAAAAAGAAACAGCAGCAGCTTCAAGCTGATAAAGATCTGCTCAACCATAGGTGGACAAATGTCCTGGCAACCGAGGAATACGGCCTCGAGTGCCCAACCAAAAGTTACCCGAAGCGTAAACTGCTACCGCAATTCGACGACGAGGCCCTCAAGCCCATACCATCAACACATAATGCGGCTGACCGACCACCTCATGGCCGGGACAAAACGGCAACTCCGGCCAAACACCAGCCCATACTACCTCGCCGTAAAGGTAGAGATATAACAGCTCAGGTATATACATATGACCTGTGGCAAGACCAGGTCCATAGAGCAGGTCAGACCAGATCGATCTACGGATCGCGGGGGTGTGCCCCGACACGCGACGACGGCTATCTTGCCGGACGTGACAAGCATAATCACGCAAGGGCCGAAAACCGCAGACGGACTCCATCCAAGCTACATCACAACTTGGCCCGATATAGAGGCGCCGCACACCCCCTCTGCTTCACTGATGAAGTAATAGAGCATGAATTCCCAGAGGGGTTTAAACCCATGAATATCGAATCGTATGATGGAACAACAGATCCCGCGGTATGGATTGAGTATTTTCTTCTCCATATAAATGTGGCCCGCGGTGATGATCTTCACACCATCAAATACCTCCCACTAAAACTCAAGGGACCAGCTCGGCACTGGTTGAAGAGTCTACCTGAAAACTCTATTGGCAGCTGGGAGGACTTGGAAGACGCCTTCCATGACAACTTCCAAGGAACATACGTCCGACCTCCGGATGCCGATGACTTAAGTCACATAGTTCAACAGCCCGGAGAGTCAGCCAGGAAACTCTAGACTAGATTCCTAACTAAAAAGAACAAGATCGTCGACTGTCCAGATGCCGAAGCCCTAGCGGCCTTTATGCATAGCATCCGAGACGAATGGCTCGCTCGACACCTCGGCCAGGAAAAGCCGAAGTCCATGGCAGCCCTCACGGCACTCATGAACCGCTTTTGCGCGGGCGAAGATAGCTGGCTAGCCCGTAGCAACAATAGTTCAAGCGAACCCGGCACCTCTGAGGCCAGCAATAGCAACGGCAAGCCCCGACGCAACAAGCACAAGCGTCGAAACAACGGTGATAATACCGATGACATGGCGGTCAAAGCCGGATTCAGTGGCTCCAAATCCGGCCAACGGAAGAAGCCATTCAAAAGGAACAATCCGGGCTCGTCCAGCTTGGACCGCATACTCGATCGTCCATGTCAGATCCACGGCACCTCCGACAAACCAGCCAATCATACCAACTGAAGCTGTTGGGTTTTTAAACAGGCCGGCAAGTTAAATGCTGAGAACAAGGAGAAGGGGTCGCAGAGTGAGGACGACGACGAGGAGCCCTGTCCACCGAACACAGGGGACAGAAGAAGTTTCCCCCTCAGGTTAAAACGGTGAACATGATATACGTTACCCATGTCCCTAAGAGGGAGCGCAAACGTGCGCTCAGGGACGTCTATGCGATAGAGCAAGTCGCCCCAAAATTCAACCCATGGTCTTCCTGCCCGATCAGCTTCGATCGCAGGGACCATCCGACCAGTATCCGTCACGGCGGTTCAGCCGCACTGGTCCTTGACCCAATTATTGATGGATTCCACCTCACGCGAGTCCTCATGGACGGTGGCAGCAGCCTCAACCTGCTCTATCAGGATACAGTCCGCAAAATGGGCATTGATCCATCAAGGATCAAGCCCACAAAAACTACCTTTAAAGGAGTAATACCAGGTGTAGAGGCCCGCTGCACAGGTTCAATCACATTGGAAGTTGTATTCGGATCCCCGGACAACTTCCGAAGCGAAGAATTGATCTTCGACATCGTCCCCTTCCGCAGTGGCTATCACGCACTGCTTGGACGAACCACATTTGCTTGATTCAATGCGGTGCCACACTATGCTTATCTAAAACTTAAGATGCCCGAACCACGCGGTGTCATAACAGTCAATGGAAACACGGAGCGCTCCCTCTGTACTGAGGAGCACACTGCAGCCCTGGCAGCAGAAGTACAGATCGGCCTTATCAAGCAGAACCTTAATTCAGTGGCCAAGCTCCCGGACACTGTAAAACGAGTCCGGACTACTCTGCAGCAGGACAGTCCAGCTTGTCAGGAGCTCGACTAGCAATTTGTCGGGTGGTAGGTGCGACATATGCCAACGGGTGGCTTATCATTGTGGGAGCCAACAAGATGTCGCCGGTGCCTGGAAACGGGATGAGGCGAAGACATGCACGCCGGCGGATCTTACCCAGGTTCGGGGCTCTCCGTGGAGATAACACCCCTAGTCCTGCTCTGCGGGGTCTCCGCATGATCACTAGATCAATACAAGTAGCTACAAGTGCTCCTTGAGCTGTCTGGCTAGAGGAAGAAGAAGGGCAAGGCTAGCTCTCCTTTTCTCTCTATGTGGTGTGTGAAACTCTATGAGATCAACCCTTTGCATGGGTGTCCCAGGGGGTTTATATAGGCCTACCCCCCAGGGGTACAATGGTAATCCGGCTGGGCGCGGGTCCCAGCCGTCAGCGTCTATGCACGCCGGCTTCTCCGCCGGTCATTGGGGCCCACCGACTGGTGGGTCCCGCCGGCTGCCGGCCTCTTGGCCGACAGGCCGGCCCCACCGCTTGGTCGCTTTGTCGGCAGCTGGTTACTGTTGCCTCGCCTCTGATGCCGAGAGCTTTGTTGAGGTAAGCGTGGCTACAGTGTCGCCGCCTTGCGGGCTCTCACTGTAGCCTTACCTTGTCTTGTCTCCTTAATGAGGCGCATGTTTCGAGGGAGGGAGGTAGCCGGCTATTGGGAGTCGGCCACACCCCTGGCCGACTAGAGGAGCCAGGCCGCCTTCGGGTGTCTCTCTGGCAAAAGGGGCCCGCCGCCTACGGGCCGTACTGGCGCCTGTCGTGGGTGACATCGAGGCCAACACGGCTACAGTGCCGCGCCGGACGGGGGATGGCTGGCCCGTACGGCGCCCTGTGGCCATACCTGTTCCGGGATTCGGGGGTAGTGGGTTGTACTGCGGCCACGCCCCATCCTATCGCCGTTATGTGGGTACAGTCTTAGTGGGTGCAGTCTTGGCCGGCTTCTGGGAGCCGACTTTCTTCATGGCCGGCTTCCGGGAGTCGGCTTTCTTCATGGCCGGCTTCTAGGAGTCGGTCCTCTTGGGGCCGGCTCCCTGGAGTCGGCTATCTCGTATCTTTCTTGGGGGAGGTTTCTGAGGTTGGGTCGCCTTCTGGGAGTCGGCCCTGGGGATAGCCGGCCGGGGGAAGGCGGCCCTATGCTTTGTATGCTTGAAGGCTTGAATGGCCTGATAATTTTTTGAAGAGCCACGGGGAGTCGGTTAGGCTACCCGTGGCCATTTACTCCGATAGTAGTCCCCGAAGCTGGTTGGGCTTCGAGGCTGAGTGGAGGTCGAGAAGCTCGGTCAGCTTCTTATCTTGACGAGCCAGCAGCTGGGAGCCGGCTTCGGTTGGGCGCGCCGTCTTGGCGAAAATTTTAAAGTCGGAAGGCGGGAGTCTGTTGGCACGTGCGCCGGGCTGCGCGCCGGCCGCTCGCCGCCTGCGAACCACGTGGCATCCCCTGGCTGAAAAGAGCCTGCCAACCCACGCGCGCGACAAGACATTGCCGCAGGCCAAGGCCCACCACTCCTGCGCCTAGGCCCAGGCGCGGATTCTTTGCGGCCCAAAGCTGTCCGCACGTCTTCCGGCGGCGGTTTCCGCACGCCGTTAGGGCGCGATAATCGCGGGACGTGGGGGAGTGGGTGCAGTTAATCCCATGTTCCTCCCCACGCCTCGCCTCCTCGGCTTCGCCGCACGAGGCTATAAGTAGGGGGAGGAGGGGAAGCGGCAGACGCTCGCACGCTCCTCTCCTCTCCGCCATCTTCTTCCTCCTGCTTTCCCTCACAGCAGCGCCTCGCCGCCGCGCCGTCCCACCAATCTTCACTCCGCCCTGCACCTTTGCCACCACGAGGCCATGCTTTCTCCACCGCTGCACTCTTCCTTGTTAGCTTTCTTCCGCTCCTAACTCGACTTCTATCAACTCCAGCCGCACCACCTCACTCCGAACACGGTGGTGCTGCTGTCCGCCTTCGTCACCTTGTGCGAAGGCTTTCTTGGCGTTCTCCCCACCCTCGAGCTCTGGGGGAGTTCTTCCAATCTAAACTGGGCACCCGCATGCAGGGCGTGCCAGCCCAGAGCGGCGCCTTCATCGCAATGCGGAGGCCGGCGGCCGACAACCCCTTCCCCGTCATCACGTTAATCCAGTCGGTGAAGCTCTAGCAGAAGTCATATTTCTATGTGAAGAACGTCGCCCCGCAAGGCGACTACGTCAACTTGCCGGCTTTCGTAGCCAGCCCGCCGGCTGGGAGGCGGCCCCAGTGGTCCTACCGGGCCGTGACGCTGTCACAGGCTGGAGCCACGGCCGTCGCCCGACTGCGGGTGATGATCCAGTCGGAGGGCCTGACTGGGTCCGACTTGCTGGCCGCCTTTGTCGTGCGCCGGGTGCTTCCGCTTTAGAGCCGCCCTCACCTGATCTGTCAGATGAGCGACCAACTCGATCTGAGTCGGATGTGCACCAAGGACATGCCGCATGACGAGGTGGCCCATATGGTGAATTATCTTGCGAACTGCAAGCTCTCCGCAGAGTGGCGGTTTGGCAAGGAGCCATATTCCCGTGCACATCCTCCGCCCATGGTATGTTCTCTTTTTCCCTTTCTTCTCTTCGTTTTGTCGCCGAGTTCCTTTTGGTCGTCTCTGACCAGTCGGCACGCCATGGCAGAGCCCTCTCCTTCGACCTGCAGCCGGGTCGGAGGCGGAGCGCCGATTCCTCCCCAACCGGGCGGAGCATGACCTGGAGGACCACGACTTGGGGGCGGCCGCCATGGATGAAAACACTGAGGCGGGTGGCGGCGAAGCCGGCGGCGAAGCAGGCGGCTCCGGGCTGGGAGCCAGCTTCGACGACTGGCCGGATGACGACGAGGCAGAAATCGTCCCACGCCGCCAGCCGGCGCCCGCCCACGGCGCAGGTTCCTCCGCCGCGCCGCCTGCTCGGGGCGGCGGGCAGAAGTGCCGTGCCGCGTCGGGCTTGTTCGGCAGCCGGCCGAAGAAGCCCAAGGGTGGGGCAGCGGCGACCAAGCGGGATGAGGCGCCGCGAAGGCGTCCCGCTTCCACAAGGTGGTGAAGCAGCCGCAGATGGTGTCGGCGTAAGTGTATATTCCCTTGTACATTCTTTCTTCTTTTCTAGGTGATTTCTGAATCCTTGCTCTTTCTGAAAAAATTAGGGCTCCGCTTTCGCTCGAGCGGGTCGCTGCCACCTCCGTCGTTGGATCGCCGGGAGGATCCGGGAGCACCCTCCGTGTGGACCCCCGCACCGAGCTTCGGGCGGCGACAGAGCGAAACGCACGGGAGGCGCGGGAGGAGCGGGAGGTGGAGGAGTTGAGGGCGGCTGCCGCCAAGGTGGCACAGGAGGAGGAGGCGGCGAAGGCGCGTGCCGACGCTGCGGCCCCGGCCCAAGCGAAGGCTGCGGCCGCGGCGACAGTGGAGGGGGTCTTGCTCGTCACCCCTCTGCGTGTCGCGGCGCCCGAGGTCCCAGAGCCCCCGCCAGAGGAAGCCGGCGGCGATCAGCCGGGGTTGGAGAGGGAGGACGACTTCATCGTCCCAGAGAGGGGGGTGGTACCGGCCCCGCCGACTGGGGCGGCTCAAGGCGGCCGGCCGATCGTGCCGCCTGCGCAAACGGCCGGGGGCGAGCCGGCCGCGAGGACGGACCTGGTTGTCCAGTCGCCCTCGCACGGGCGCACGGGGAAAGCCGCATCATACCCGCAGAAGGCCGGTGGCTCCAGCTCGTCGTCCCAGGACGTGGAGGCGGCCAGCGCCAGCTCGGGGTGGATGCCAGGGGGAGGGACGGCTGTGGTGAACGTGGCAGCGCAGGACGTTCGGAACCGCCTTCAGTCCCAGGCTGCGGCGCTGAGGAAATACAATGACGAGTTCCTTGCGACACGGGCGGCCATTCGGGTTAGTCTTCCTATTTTTGCTTTTTTGATCTTGGTTTCTTCCGTGGGGGCGCGTCAGCGCACCCACTGGGTGTAGTCCCCGAGTTCCGAGTCGGCTGCTGAGCAGGCGGCTTGGAATTTCTTAGCGGGCTTTGTTTTGTTATCTTGTTCTCATTCGCTTCTCTGCCTGACTTGCAGGACTACCACAACCTCCGCTCGGCTGCCTTCAACTCCCAGGCTCGGGAGCTGACCCAGAAGAATGCTGATCTGTCTGAGAGCCGGGGTAAGTGCTTCGTCTTTTATCTCACGTGGGGACGCGTCAGCGCACCCACTGGGTGTAGTCCCTGAGATTCGGGCCGACTGCTGAGCAGTCGGGTCGGATCTTCCTTGACGACTTCTTCCTTATTGCTTCTTTCTTTTCTGCCATCCCTGCAGCGGCCAACGCCAGTCTGAGGGAACAGCTGGGCGGGGCTCAGGCCGCCCTCCGTGCTAAGGAGGCCGAGTTTGACACCTTGGCACAGGTGCGTGACCGCCTGGCCAAGAGGTTGGCCGACCAGGAGAAGAGCCACAAGGCGGCCGTGAAGGCGGTGCAGGACAGCGAGGCCGCCCTCCAAGCCGAGTATGAGACAGAGGCGGCCAGCTGGGCCTAAGCGAAGCAGACGTTGATCAACGGCTATGGCCAGATCGAAGACTTGGTTGATGGTAGGCCGCCTTCTTCTTCGTCCTTGCTTGCCGCTTGCCGTTTAGCTCATTTTCTGACTTGGTGTTTTTCTCTTCTTTCTCTTTCTTCCTTGCGCAGAGTACTTCCCTGGCTACTCTACCGCCGCCAACCAGGTCGTCGAGGCCCACCGCGAGGCACGAAGGCAGGCTGGCGCCGAGATCGCGCCAAATGCTCGCCGGTCGCTGGAGGAGCAGCTCTTGGCGATTCAGACCCGCCTCCAGCCGGCTCATCGCATGCTCCGCCGGCTTCAGTGTGTTGGGGCACAGGTGTTGGCCGCTCTCTGGCCTGGTGAGGTGATTCGCCGCACCCCCAGTCGGACTGCCGATTGGCTGGAGGTGGCGGTCGGCCGCTTCGAGGCCTGGAAGGCTTCTGCGGCTCGGTCCGGCGCCAGGCGGGCGCTGGAGTTCGCAAAGGCCTAGTATCCCGAGCTGAGTCTGGACCAGCTGGCCACCTGGCGGCAGGAGGCCGACACAGAGCTGGAGCCGGCGCGGCCGGCTATCATCCAGCGGGCTTCCACGATTGCCGATTACACCAACACCAGCGCCTTCGCTCCTGAGGTGGACGACAACGGCGTTGCCCAGCCGGAGGAGTGGTTCGGGCTGAACCCGGCAGACGGCGAAGACTCGGTGGAGGAGATCGACTCCAGCGACGAGGGCGAGGAGGAGGAGGAGGAGGGTGAAGACGCCGCGCCAGATGGTGGAGCAGCCGGTCAGCCTCAGCTTCATCGTGCCTCCAGCAACAAGGCACGCGTGGGTGCGCCGCCTGCAGCCGGCGATGATCAAGCCGAGACCCGCCAGCCGGCGGCGCCGTCTCCCCCGACCAGCCCGGCTCCCCTGCTGCGCCCTTAGTCTAGTCTGCTGCCTCTACCTTCCTGTTTCACCATTCTTGGAACAGTGTTTTGTTAAGTTTGCACAATTCCACCCACTGGGGGTGTATTCGAACTATATTGACTGCCGGCCTATTTGGGGCCTTATGTGTAAATATAATTATGCATGCGTTTGGCTTTCCCTTGTTCTTTGCTTTTCATCCTTCGGTTGTTTCCTTTGCCGCCCTCCCTTGGTTGCCGCCTTCCCAGCCGGACAGCTTCTCTGCAATCTGTGGCTGGGGGAGTGCTTGGGAGGGCAAGTACTCTAGCTTTGTTGGATTATAGCGATGTGATTAGGAGGCCGGCCAGCCGGCTGTTTTGACAGCCGATAGGCGTGGTTGGAGGCAGTTTTTGCGTTATATAAGTTCGTTAGTCCTTAGCCGTTTTTCGTGTGGGCATCCTTTCTGCCTTTGGCTCTTGCCAGTCGGACAGTCGGTTCTTCAAGCTGCGACTTTCAACAAGAGAGGGCTCGGGTGCCGGCACACTACTTGTCTGACTTCAGGTAGAACTTTTAATATAACTTAAGGCGGCCAGTCCCCGGGACGACTAGTCGAACCCGGTGCCAGACAGAAAATCAAATGTAATAATACATTCATGAGTATGACGCTCGTCATTCATAGATAAAGGAGGGCAGTCCCCGAGTGCTCCTCGGGGGGCCCGTTTGTCTCATATTTAATAAAAACGGTAGCATGGTACATACTGCTTTCAACTGTAAAATCTTCTCAGGAGGTTCGCGTTCCATGGTCGCTCCGACTCCTTGCCGGAATCATCCCTCTTGCGTGCTCTTGGTTTTTGTGCGTCAATCAGGTAGTAGGAGTCGTTGCCTAGTGCCTTGCTGATGACGAAAGGGCCTTCCCAAGGGGCCGAGAGCTTGTGCTGGCCGGCTGTTCGCTGGATCAGCCGAAGCACAAAGTCGCCCTCTTGGAAAGATCTTGGCTTGACCTTCCGGTTGTGGTAACGGTGCAAACCCTGCTGGTAGATGGTGGACCGGCTGAGTGCTAACAGCCGGCCTTCTTCCAGCAGGTCGACCCCGTCTTCTCGTGCTTCCTTGGCCTCCGCCTCCGTGTACATGGTGACCGAGGCGAGTCGAACTCGATGTCAGTTGGGATGACAGCCTCGGCACCATATACAAGGAAGAACGGAGTGAAGCCGGTTGACTTCTTTGGGGTAGTACGCAGACTCCAGAGGACAGCCGACAGCTCATCGAGCCAGTAGTCGGCCGATCGCTCTAGTGGTACGACCAGTCGGGCTTGATGCCGGAGAGGATGAGTCCGTTTGCTCGCTCGACCTGGCCGTTTGACTGCGGGTGGGCAACGGACGCTAAGTCCAGTCGGATGCCCTGTGTCGCGCAGAAACGTGCCAGTGCTCCTTTGGCAAAGTTTGTGCCGTTGTCGGTGATGATGCTGTGCGGCACGCCATACTGAGTAGTGATGTCAGCAATGAATGTCACGGCAGTCGGCCCGTTCAGCTTCTTGATCGGTTTCGCTTCGATCCACTTGGTAAATTTGTCCACGGCGACAAGCAGATGTGTCAACCCGCCGCGGGCTGTCTTGAATGGGCCCACCATGTCCAGCCCCCACACGGCAAAGGGCCAGGTGAGGGGGATGGTCTTGAGTGCAGAAGCCGGCAGGTGTTGCTTGGAACTGGAGACTTGGCATCCTTTGCAGCTTTTGACTATCTCTTTGGCATCTTCCAAAGCAGTCGGCCAAAAGAAACCATGGCGGAAAGCTTTGGCCACAAGTGATCTTGAGGCTGCGTGGTGGCCGCATTCGCCTTGGTGGATATCCTTGAGGATTGCTACACCTTTCTCTGGCTCGACGCAGCGCTGGAAGACTCCAGTGACGCTGTGCTTGACAAGTTCTCTGTTTATTATTGCATATGCTCCGGCTCGGCGTTGCACTAGTCTTGTCGAGATCTCATCAGTCGGCAGCTCTCTGTTGACTAGGAAGTTGAGGATGGGCTGGGCCCATGATGGAGCTGTGACTTCTTCTACTGTTAGTACGGCCACTGTGACTCGGGTGGGTGGGTTGGGTGGTGGGGAGCTGGAGTCGGCCACCGCCTCTTGTGTCGCTGCAGTCCCCGGGCCGACTGCTGCAGTCCCCGGGCCGGGTTCTGAAGTCCCCGAGCCGGGTGCGACTACGGCAGTCCCCGGGTCGCTTGTCGAAGTCCTCGAGCCGCCTGCTGGGTTCCTCCAGTCGGATCCGGCTGCATCAGGGGCGGGCAGTACAAAGATAGAGTCCGACTCTGGAGACGGCTTGATAGATGGTTTGAGGAGGCGCTGCAGAGAGACACCGATTGGTATAGCCTGTCGGGTGGAGCCGATCCGTGCCAGGGCGTCTGCTTGGTCGTTGTCGGCCCGTGGTACGTGAAGGAACTTGCACCCTTCGAAGTACCCACTGATCTGCTGGACGAGGAATCGATAGCTCGCCATGTTTGCATCCTTGGCGTCCCAGTCGCTAGATGACTGCTGGACCACCAAGTCCGAGTCGCCATAACACACGATCCGGCGTATGCCGAGCTCTTTAGCTAGCCGGAGCCCGTGTATGAGCGCCTCGTACTCAGCCACGTTGTTGGAGGCGGCAAAGCGGATTTGCAGCGTGTATCTGAGCTTGTCGCCTTTGGGAGAGGTGAGGACGATGCCGGCTCCCAAGCCGGTGCGCATATTGGACCCGTCGAAGTGCATCCGCCAATGAGTAGAGTCGGAAGCCGGCGGTAGGTACTGGGTCTCGGCCCAGTCGACGAGGAAGTCGACCAACGCTTGGGACTTGATGGCGGTGCGGGGCTGATAGAAGATTGTGTAAGGTGCAAGCGCAATGGCCCATTTAGCCACCCGGCCGGATGCATCCCGGCTGCCTATGATCTCGGCAAGCGGGGCGGTACACACGACCATGATGGGATGCTCTTGAAAGTAGGGCTTCAGTTTCTTGGCGGCGAAGTATACTCCATAGCACATCTTCTGGTAGTGTGGGTAGTTTTGCTTTGAGCTGGATAGTACTTCACTTAGATAATATACCGGCCTCTGTACTAGCTGGGCTCGGCCTTCTTCTGGGCGCTGGACCACGACGGCTGTACTGACCACTCGTCTAGTTGCGGCAATGTAGAGGAGCATGGGCTCCTTCTCAGTCAGCGCCGCCAGGACAGGTGGAGTGGTCAGCATCTTCTTCAACTCATGGAAGGCTTGGTCTGCTTGGTCATTCCACTCGAAATGAGTGGATTTCTTCATGAGTCGGTACAGGGGGAGAGCCTTCTCTCCTAGCCGGCTGATAAAGCGGTTTAGGGAGGCCAGGCACCCGGTGAACTTCTGAATGTCTCGCAACTTGGTGGGAATCTCCATTCTCTCAATGGCCTTGATCTTCACAAGGTTGCACTCAATGCCGCGTTCGGAGACCAGAAAGCCTAGAAGCTGGCCGGCTGGTACTCCGAACATGCATTTCTCGGGGTTGAGCTTGATCTGGAATCGGCGCAAGTTGGCAAATGTTTCTTTGAGGTCTTCCAGCAGGGTGCCGCGCTTTTCTGTCTTCACCACAATATCGTCTACGTAAACGTGGGCATTTCTGCCGAGTTGCTTGAGGAGGCATTTCTGCATGCAACGCTGAAAAGTGGCACCGGCATTCCTCAAGCCGAATGTCATAGTCAGGTAACAGAAAGCTCCGAATGGTGTGATGAAGGCGGTCTTCAGGCGGTCTGCTGGGTCCAACTTAATCTGGTGGTATCCTGAGTAGGCATCCAAAAAACTCAACAGCTCGCATCCGGCTGTGGAGTCTATTACTTGATCAATCCGTGGCAGAGCAAACGGATCTTTGGGGCAGGCCTTGTTGAGGCTAGTGTAGTCTATACACATACGCCATTTGTTATTCTTCTTCAACACCAAGACTGGGTTGGCAAGCCACTCTGGAAAAAACACTTCCATAATGAAGCTGGCGGCGAGGAGCCGGGCTATCTCTTCTCCAACGATTCTTCTCTTCTCTTCTGACAGTCTGTGGAGGGGCTGCTTGACCGGCTTCGCGTCCGCTCGGACGTGTAATTTGTGCTCGGCGAAATCCTTCGGAACACCCGGCATGTCCTTTGGGGACCATGCAAAGATGTCTCGATTCTCACGGAGGAAGTTGACGAGCTCGCCTTCCTATTTACTGTCCAGGTTTGCACCAATGACTGCAAACCTCTCTGGGTTCTCTGGGTCCAGAGGTATCTTCTTCGTCTCCTTGGCCGGCTGGAAGGAGCCCTGTGCATCATACTCCTTGGGGTTGGGGGACAAGGCCGGCTACTTGCCGGCCATGGCCACAACTCGATCCAGCATCTTCTTCTCTTCTGCCACTACGAGGGACTCAGCCAGTCGGCTACTGCCTGCAGCGCACTCGATGGACTTCTTGTAGTTGCCGGCCACTGTGATGATCCCCTTTGAGCTCGGCATCTTCATCTTCAGGTAGGCGTAGTGGGGCACAGCCATGAACTTGGCTAGAGCAGGTCGGCCGAGCAAAGTGTGGTAAGGGCTTTCCAGATCCACTACCTCGAACCAGATCGCTTCTCGGCGAATGTGATCCTTGTCTCCGAAGAGAACATCCATCTTGATCTTGCCGATCGGGGAACAGGACAGGCCGGGTACGATGCCATGGAAAACGGTCCGGCTTGGCATGAGCTGCTTCGCCTTGAGGTTCAACTTCTCCATGGTGTCGCGGTACAGTATGTTGACACTGCTCCCGCCATCAATCAAAACGTGGGAGAATCGGGCAGCCCGCCTCTCTGTTGCGAGAGTGACATCCAACACTAATGCGTCGGAGCCAGGGGATGGCATCACTTCTGGGTGATCGGCCTGGCTCCAGTTGATAGGCCTTTCGGACCAATGCATGAACTCGGGGCTGTTGGAGGCGACTGCGTTGACCTCTTGATGCTGTCGGCGCCGGCTGCGCTTGTCTTCAACCTGGCTCGTGAAGACGACGTAGGCGGCGTGCTCATCAGGGAACTCATCTTGAATGGCTCCAACTGCTGGTCGAGCAGCCGGCTGCTGGGGGGCTGGAGGCGGCGGGCCGGGAGGCGGAGGCGGCACCAGCCCCTCGCCCTTGGAGATCCGGGTGAGCCAGTGACACTTTCGGGTCGTGTGGTTGGATGGCTTCACGTCGTTGTGGAACTTGCAGGGGCATCAAGATTCTGCTCGTAGGAGAAGGCCGGCTGCCAAGCCGGCCTGCCGCCCTTCTTCTTGGGAGCGGGCCGCTCTTCGGGCTGCTCGTCTTCGACCGTGGCCACCTGCCGACTGGTGGAAGGCGGCATAGGGGCCTTGCGCTTGTGGTCGTTCTGGTAGGGGCGCCGATTGGAGTCGCTAGCCGGCGTCTTAGGAGCCGGAGCGAGCACCTTCCTAGAGGCGCCTACTCGGAGCTCGGTCTTCATCGAGGAGTCAGCTGTGGCGTACTTGTCTGCAATGACCAGCAGCTCGTCGAGGGTAGCCGGCTCATCGCAGAGGAGTCGGTGATTGAGGAGGGTGCCCTCTCGGCACCCGGTGGTGAAGTATTCGATGGCCTGCACCTCGTGCACCCCCTCGCAGGAGTTGCGGAGCTCGGCCCACCACGTGAGGTAGTCGCGGGTCGACTCGTTGGGCCCTTGGATGCATAGGGAGAGCTGGCGGGGCTTGGGAGGCCGCTTGTACGTGCTGGTGAAGTTGCGGACGAAGACTTCCGTGATGTCCAGCCAGCTGTTGACGCTATAGGGCTTGAGGCTGTTGAGCCAGGTGCGTGCCGTGCCTTGCAGCATGAGAGGGACGTACTTCACGGCTACGCGCCTGTTGCCATTCGCTATGCTGACAACGGTGTAGTAGTCACTGAGCCAATCTTCCGGCTTCACAGAGCCGTTGTACTTGGGCGTGTCTCTGGGGAGCGAAAACCCTTTGGGGAAAGGCTCGTCGCGGATGCGGGGGCCAAAGCATGGCGGGCCGACATCGTCTTCTTCTTCTAGCGCCAGGGATCGAGCTAGGCGGTCGATCCGGTGGCGGGCGTCGTTCTCGGCGACTCCTTCGCGGTGGCCTAGTCGGCCACTGAGAGTCGGATGTGTGACAGGTGGCGGGGTGGGATATCTCTCCCCCCGAGGCGGGGGAGGAGGCGGATTGCCTTGGCGCTCCACTGCTCGAGGGCGGCCTTCCGCGTCGCGCTCGATGGTGATCCGAGTCCGGCTGCGGCTAGCAGCCGGCTCCTTGTCTTTCCTTGCGCGGGCGCTGCTCACAGTCGGCGACCGGGATGTAGCGGCGTGCTCTCGACGTGGGGGAGGACTCTCAGCGCGGGCACCGGCTTCATGCCGTTCTACGGCCGCGTCGATCAGCTGCTGGATGCGCCTTGTCATGTAGGGGAGCTCATCAGCCCCCAGCCCATTTAGCTCTTCAGCGGTCGCCTGAGCGGCTCGTAGATTCTCGAGCGTTGTGGCGTAGACAGGGCGGTCTGCCCCCAGCATGCTGGCGATGGTCGCGCCGCGCTTCTTGACGAGGCCGGCTCGGCTCGGCCCGGCATGAAGCGGCGTACCGAAGGCGGCGCGGTCGACTTCGCGCTGGTGAGCCTCGGTGAGGCGTCTCATGGAGGCTATCTTCTGACCCTCCGCGATGAGGGCAAGGCGGCGTGCCTCCAGGGTCTCAGCGTCGGCGTCGGTCGGGATGGGGACGGAGAAGTCATGCATCGCCGCTTGTAGGGCGTCATGGGCGTTCTCGCCCGAGTCGGCGACGTGGCTGATGACCAGCACCTCAGTGACAGCGCTGCTGCCGCTGTCAGCTCGAGGGAGAGGGTCGTTGAAGACTACCACGTCGGAGGGGTACGCATCGAACGATGCCGTGTCGGAGTCGACAAGCATCGGGTCGGTGGAGCCGACCGACTCCAAGTCTACAGCAAGCTCGCTGGAGACGTGAAGTTGGTCGAGGAGGCTGACGAGGCGACTCTCGAGGTAGTCCGTGCCCGCGTCGGACGCGGGCTCGTCGGAGATGCGAGTCTCGCCAAGAAGATCGGCGAGGTAGCTCGCTGCGCAGGCGTCGTCAACGCCTTGCAGCGCGTCGGGGCAAGCGCCATCGGGTGCAGCAGGCTGGCTGCGCTCGCGGGGGAGGAAAAGGGTTCCCGTCCAGAACAGGTCTCCGGACGACGGTGCACCTAGCCCCACGGTGGGCGCCAAATGTCGGGTGGTAGGTGCGACATGTGCCAACGGGTGGCTTATCATTGTGGGAGCCAGTAAGACGTCGCCGGTGCCTGGAAACGGGATGAGGCGAAGACATGCACGCCGGCGGATCTTACCCAGGTTCGGGGCTCTCCGTGCAGATAACACCCCTAGTCCTGCTCTGCGGGCTCTCCGTATGATCACTTGATCAATACAAGTAGCTACAAGTGCTCCTTGAGCTGTCTGGCTAGAGGAAGAAGAAGGGCAAGGCTAGCTCTCCTTTTCTCTCTATGTGGTGTGTGAAACTCTATGAGATCAACCCTTTGCATGGGTGTCCCGGGGGGTTTATATAGGCCTACCCCCCAGGGGTACAATGGTAATCCGGCTGGGCGCGGGTCCCAGCCGTCAGCGTCTATGCACGCCGGCTTCTCCGCCTGTCATTGGGGCCCGCTGACTGGTGGGTCCCGCCGGCTGCCGGCCTCTTGGCCGACAGGCCGGCCCCACCGCTTGGGGGCTTTGTCGGCGGCTGGTTACTGTTGCCTCGCCTCTGATGACGAGAGCTTTGTTGAGGTAAGCGTGGCTACAGTGTCGCCGCCTTGCGGGCTCTCACTGTAGCCTCACCTCGTCTTGTCTCCTTAATGAGGTGCATGTTTCGAGGTAGGGAGGTAGCCGGCTATTAGGAGCCGGCCACACCCCTGGCCGACTAGAGGAGGCCAGGCCGCCTTCGGGTGTCTCTCTGGCAAAAGGGGCCCTCCGCCTACGGGCCGTACTGGCGCCTGTCGTGGGTGACATTGAGGCCAACACGGCTACAGTGCCGCGGCGGACGGGGGATGGCTGGCCCGTACGGCGCCCTGTGGCCATACCTGTTCCGGGATTCGGGGGTAGTGGGCTGTACTGCAGCCACGCCCCATCCTATCGCCGTTATGTGGGTACAGTCTTAGTGGGTGCAGTCTTGGCCGGCTTCTGGGAGCCGACTTTCTTCATGGCCGGCTTCCGGGAGTCGGATTTCTTCATGGCCGGCTTCTGGGAGTCGGTCCTCTTGCGGCCGGCTCCATGGAGTCGGCTATCTCGTATCTTTCTTGGGGGAGGTTTCTAAGGCTGGGTCGCCTTCTGGGAGTCGTCCCTGGGGATAGCCGGCCGGGGGAAGGCGGCCCTATGCTTTGTATGCTTGAAGGCTTGAATGGCCTGATAATTTTTTGAAGAGCCAGGGGGAGTCGGTTAGGCTATCCGTGGCCATTTCCTCCAACAGTAGTCCCCGAAGCTGGTTGGGCTTCGAGGCTGAGAGGAGGTCGAGAAGCTCGGTCAGCTTCTTATCTTGACGAGCCAGCAGCTGGGAGCCGGCTTCGGTTGGGCGCGCCGTCTTGGCGAAATTTTTTAAGTCGGAAGGCGGGAGTCTGTTGGCGCGTGCGCCGGGCTGCGGGCCGGCCGCTCGCCGCCTGCGAACCACGTGGCGTCCCCTGGCTGAAAAGAGCCTGCCAACCCAGGCGTGCGACAAGACGTCGCCGCAGGCCAAGGGCCCACCACTCCTACGCCTAGGCCCAAGCGCGGATTCTTTGCGGCCCAAAGCTGTCCGCACGTCTTCCGGCGGCGGTTTCCGCCCGCCGTTAGGGAGCGATAATCGCGGGACGTGGGGGAGTGGGCGCAGTTAATCCCATGTTCCTCCCCACGCCTCGCCTCCTCGGCTTCGCCGCACGAGGCTATAAGTAGGGGGAGGAGGGGAAGCGGCAGACGCTCGCACGCTCCTCTCCTCTCCCCCATCTTCTTCCTCCTGCTTTCCCTCGCAGCAGCGCCTCGCCGCCGCGCCGTCCCACCAATCTTCACTCCGCCCCGCAGCTTTGCCGCCACGGGGCCGTGCTTTCTCCGCCCCTGCACTCTTCCTCGTTAGCTTCTCGCCACCATGCAGTACGGCGGGGACTGGGACGGCTCCAACGTCCATATGGACCACATCGAGTTCCTCCGCAAGACGCGGCGGTTTTCCGGCGCGGACCAGGTGCGGGTCCGTCTCGCGCCTGCGAAGGAGATCATGTCGGAGCCGGAGGAAGGCGAGCGGGTAGTCTTCCGCTCGCATTTCCTGCGCGGCATCGGCTTGTCGGCGAGCGCTTTCTTCCGCTCCTTCCTCGACTTCTATTAACTCCAGCCGCACCACCTCACTCCGAACACGGTGGTGCTGCTGTCCGCATTCGTCACCTTGTGCGAAGGCTTTCTTGGCGTTCTCCCCACCCTTTAGCTCTGGGGGGAGTTCTTCCAATATAAGCTAGGCACCCGCATGCAGGGCGTGCCGGCCCAGAGCGGCGCCTTTATCACAATGCGGAGGCCGGCGGCCGACAACCCCTTCCCCGTCATCACGTTAATCCAGTCGGTGAAGCTCTGGCAGAAGTCATATTTCTACGTGAAGAACGTTGCCATGCAAGGCGACTACGTCAACTTGCCGGCTTTCGTAGCCTGCCCGCCGGCTGGGAGGCGGCCCCAGTGGTCCTATCGGGCCGTGACGCTGTCGCAGGCTGGAGCCGCGGCCGTCGCCCGACTGCGGGTGATGATCCAGTCGGAGGGCCTGACTGGGTCCGACTTGCTGGCCGCCTTTGTCGCGCGCCGGGTGCTTCCGCTTCAGAGCCGCCCTCACCTGATCTGTCAGATGAGCAGCCAACTCGATCCGAGTCAGATGTGCACCAAGGACATGCCGCATGACGAGATGGCCCATATGGTGAATTATCTTACGAACTGCAAGCTCTCCGTAGAGTGGCGGTTTGGCAAGGAGCCATATTCCCGTGCACATCCTCCGCCCACGGTATGTTCTCTTTTTCCCTTTCTTCTCTTAGTTTTGTCACCGAGTTCCTTTAGGTCGTCTCTGACCAGTCGGCACGCCTTGGCAGAGCCCTCTCCTTTCGAAGGTTAGATATACCAAGGCGGCAAGCAGTACAAACGTGTGGGGGAATCTTTAGATGTTCTTCTTGACGATCATTCTACCTGTTTTCAGGACCCGCATGCAGCTCCACCTTGGTCTTGGCATGTTAAATAGCCAGGTCGCTTCTAGCACTATTTGTACAAATACGCTTTGACGTATTAATCAAACTATAATGGAAACAGTTTGCGGCCCAACTTACGTGGCACTAGCTTACTACTTCATTTTATTTCGCTATTTTTATTGATTACACCCGTACACTTTGGTACGCTTTAATTCACCAGGGGCTTCATTATGCCCCACACTACGGCAACAAAGTCCGAACACTTTTTACAGTACAGTTCGGCACCCCAAATTTTAGCATTATATGCATCGGCTCCAAATCATGTCTTTGGTCAATAGTTGGGTTGCCCAGCTCCTGTGCTTGCTACCTTACATTCCGTCCTATCGGCTAGGGTAGTAAAGGGAGAACTACTGCGATTGTGTTTCCGGTTTATCCGAGCAAACACCTCGGTAGATAAAGCCGAAAAATGACTGTCATGATACGGCGAGAGCTGGTCAGCTATTCGGAGGTTACAAATCTTTTGCGATTTTTTCCGCATTATGCGACGAATTGGATTCTACCCGATCAGGTGCTTACGACCCCCTAGTCCGGATTAAATACTAACTAGGGGCTGCGCCTACATTTCTATTGTCAAACTCCTATGGCTAAGTGAGAGTGATAAAGCCACATAGTCTGATTGCCTGGTTCGTTGTGCTAAACACCTCCTTCAAGGACCAAAACTCTTGGATCAAGAGTGTTTAGTTTCCATCCCGAACACCCCCACACTACCTACGTGCGGGCTGAAGCCGACGACTGGCCAACTCTCAGATTTAACAAAACAGCCGCACAGGAGGTAAAATTTTCAAACAACAAACATTATATTACATAATGGCTTTGTTTCATAATACAGGAAGGGACAATATGAATAACCTCATTCAAAGATAATGTCTTTTGAACACTGGCCCTCTACAATACGGGATCCCTTCAGGACATCAGCAAAATACCACTCGGGCGTGCAGTGCTCCTTGCCCACGGGCGGTCCCTCGGTCGCGAGCTTGACGGCGTCCATCTTCGCCCACTGCACCTTGACACGGGCGAAGGCCATCCATGCACCTTCGATGCAGATCGACCGTTTGATGGCGTCAAGCCGAGGGCAGGCATTGACCAGCCGCTTCACGAGCCCGAAGTAGCCGCTGGGTATGGCTTCGGCAGACCATAAACGGATTATCAAATCCTTCGTGGCCAGTTCGGCCACCCTATTCAGTTCGGTTAGCTGCTTCAGCTGATCGCTAAAGGGCACCGGATGCTCTGGCGCAAGGTACTGCGACCAGAACAGCTTCTCCTTTGAGCTCCCCTCTTCGGCTCGGAAGAAATCCACAGCGTCGGCAACACTGCGCGGCAGATCCTCAAACGCCTCTAGAGAACTCCAAATCCTGGTCAGTAAGAGGAACCTTTTCTACACATACTTGCTCTGCATAATAAAGGCCTTACCCGCCGCGATTTTTCTGGCCTCCTGGATTTCCTGGAGGGCACCCCGGGCTTCAACCCAGGCATCATGTGCGCTTTAACGGGCCTTGGCAAGTTTGGACTCTTGATCCGCAATATTGCGCTCCAAGGACTCGCATTTCTTCACGGCGTCTTGGAGCTCCTGCTGGACCTCACCAACTCTTGCCTCGTGTTTCTCGCGAGCGGCTTGTTCCTTCGCCGCTCTCTCCTGGGCTTCGGCCAGCGCCTTCTTGAGGGTCTCCACCTCGGTTGCCGCTCCTGCAAAATATCATGGCACTATGGTCAAACACAAATCATTCATCCTTTTTGAATCTACACAAGGTCATTGCATACCTTGATTGTCTTCCAGTTGTTTTTTCACACGGCCGAGCTCTTCCTCGGTCCGCTCCAGACTCTGCTTTAGTCCGGAGACCTCAGCAGCATGAGAGGTCCCAGCCAGCAAAGATGCCTGCTTATTCACATAGACACGTATGGTTAGTCTCCTGCGAAAATTACTTGATCCTCTGTCCGGCTTTTCTTTTCGAACACCGGAAAGTGTCTCAGGGGCTACTGTCTATACTATGGCATTCCTTTTGCATAAATTGCATTTCATACCTCAAAGCCTGTTAGAAGGCTTGTGCAGGCTTCGGTCAGTCCGCTCTTCATGGACTGAACCTTCTCAATCACCGTACCCATAAGGATACGGTGTTCCTCAACAATGGAAGGGATTTGCAGCGCTTCCAGTAGAGTATCCAGTGCCTCTGCATAGAAAGAGGTCACCAGCGGAATTGGCGCACCTCCTTGTCGCGAAGGAGGCTGCTTGCGTGGTTCCGGAGCCGTATAGGTCTCCGGAACTGTATTCGGCTGGGGGCCGAATTGGATATGGCCCCCATCGCCAGTCTCCATGGGGCTCTGCTCCCCCATGTGTCCGGCGGCAAAGGAATGATCCTCTGGCGCCACCGTGACGGCCTCCTATGCCTTCCCCCGAGCCGGGAGGGTCCTTCGGGACAACACTTCAGCATCCTCCATAGTCCGGGGAGAGAAGGCCGCCGGAAGGGACCCACTGTCCATCACCTTCGAATCCAGCGAATTCCCCGAAGATGAAGATCGCTCGAGGTCGGAACGAGCCGGTGTGCAAGTGCATGATTCAGCATGTTAAAACCATGAAGTAAAGAGGCTGGATATATGAACGCGTCAGTGCCTTTGAGCACTCATGATTCGGCCAGGGGCTTATCCCTGGGGCGCCTCTCCAAGCTGCTATCGATGTCCCACGCGGAGTTATCCGTGAGGGAGACCCTCCCCTTCTTGGACGCCTCTGCCTCCAGATGCGTGGATGCCGCCCTTTTCTTCCTTCCCCCTCAGGGGGAGAGTTGCTTTCTTCCTCCTCCTCATCGTCCTCGATGGTGGAGGAAGGAGTTTCGGCGTCCTCGGACGACATGTCCGAAGTGCCCTTACGGTGGAGGCCACTTCTGGTCTCCTTGGCCTTCTTCTTGGACTTCTTCTCCGGTGCCTGGTAGGTCACTGGAACCAGCATCTTCGTCAGAAGTGGGATTGCTGGGTTTTCGGGCAGCGGAGCCGGACACTGGATCAGCTCCACCTTCTTTGTCCAGCCCTGAAGAAACAAATAGGGAAGCTTAGACATCTTCCTTGAGTATACAAGTAAAGGATACACCTTGAAATACGAAAAACTTACTGGACTGGCGGGATGGGCCAGGTCGTGCCCACGGTCCTCGGTCGTCGTCGGCCACGTCTCGTTGGCCTTAAAGAGCACCTTCCAGATGTCTTCGTGCATAGTGCCAAAGAACTGTTGCAGGGTCTGGTGCTCGGCCGGATCGAACTCCCACAAATGGAAAGTCCGGCCTTGGCACGGAAGGATCCGGCAAAAAAGCATCACCTGGATCATGTTGACAAGCTTGATGTTCTTGTCCACCATGCTCTTGATGCGCGTCTGCAGCACAGACACCTCGTCTGATGACGCCCAGTTCAGGCCCTTCTCTAGCCAGGAGGTGAGCCGCATCGGGGCTCCGGGCTAGAATTCGGGAGCCGCGGCCTAGGTGGTGTCGCGCGGCTCTGTGATGTAGAACCACTGCTGTTGCCACCCTTTGACGGTCTCCACGAAGGTACCTTTGGGCCATGTGACGTTGGGCATCTTGCTCACCATGGCGCCTCCGCACTCTGCGTGTTGACCACCCATCACCTTCGGCTTCACATTGAAGATCTTTAACCACATTCCGAAGTGGGGTGGGATGCGGAGAAAGGCCTCGCACATGACAATAAATGCCGAGATGTTGAGGAAGGAGTTGGGGGCCAGATCGGGGAAATCCAGCCCGTAATAGAACATGAGTCCGCGGACGAATGGGTGGAGAGGGAATCCCAATCCACGAACAAAGTGAGGGATGAATACCACCCTCTCATGGGGCTCCGGGGTGGGGATGATCTGCCCCTTTGCGTGAAGCCGGTGGGCGATCTCCTGGGCTAAGTACCCAGCCTCCCGGAGCTTGGTGATGTCCTTCTCCTTGACGGAGGAGACAACCCACTTGCCTTGCGCTCCAGATCCGGACATAGTCGGAGTGCTTTTTTGAGGTGGAAAGGATGGAAGCTTGGGCGCTGGAGCTCGAGAATGGATGGGAAGAGAGAAAGAAGGCGTGGGTGAAAAGGTGAAATCCTTATTCCTTTATAAAGGCTGCGAATATCAAGCGCCTCCCCACTCGCCTTAA
Source organism: Aegilops tauschii subsp. strangulata (assembly GCF_002575655.3). NCBI lineage: Eukaryota > Viridiplantae > Streptophyta > Magnoliopsida > Poales > Poaceae > Aegilops > Aegilops tauschii. Next base: position 354,945,929 of record NC_053039.3, read on the forward strand.
AACTCGCCTATTCCCCAAGGGCCGTGCTGAGAGGCGCGGTTGGATTACCCACGCCCGTATTGATGAGAATCCCGCAATAAGGGGACGCGATCTCTGCTTCGACAAGACGTGCCAATAAAACCGCATCTTGAAACATGGAGCGGGAGGCTAAAAGAAACGGTTTGAAATAATGACCGGGCAGCGACGTGATTTCACGTTACAAAAGTTGTCAGTAGATTGGACTCATGAAATATTATATTCTCAGCGTGTGTGTGTGTGTGTGTGTGTGTGTGGTACTTGTTTTGCGGAGCCGGACACATTTTTTGCGTTCGAAGGCTGTTTTGGAGTATTCGGTGGAGGAACCCGCCTTGCAATGCCGAAGACAATCTGCGCGCCAGACGCATTGTCATTGAAACCTGGTTCAGGGTCTACTGGGGCAGTCCTGGATTAAGGGGTCCTCGGGCGTCCGGACTGTGTAACATGGGCCAGACTATTGGGCTATGAAGATACAAGACAGAAGATTTCTTCCCGTGTTCGGATGGGACTCTCCTTTGCGTGGATGGCAAGCTTGGCGTTTGGATATGTAGATTCCTTCCTTTGTAAACCGACTCGGTACAACCCTAGGCCCCTCCTGTGTCTATATAAACCAGAGGGTTTAGTCCGTAGAGGCAATCACAATCATACAGGCTAGACATCTAGGGTTTAGCCATTAGGATCTCGTGGTAGATCAACTCTTGTAATCCTCATATTCATCAAGATCATTCAAGCAGGATTTAGGGTATTACCTCCATCAAGAGGGCCCAAACCTGGGCAAACATCGTGTCCCCTGTCACCTGTTACAATCGAACCTAGACGCACAGTTCGGGACCCCCTACCCGAGATCCGCGGGTTTTGACACCGACACCCGTGTCCGGATGGGACTCTCCTTTGCATGGAAGGCAAGCTTGGCGCTCAGATATGAAGATTCCTTCCTCTGTAAACCGACTCTGTACAACCCTAGGCCCCTCCGGTGTCTATATAAATCGGAGGGTTTAGTCCGTAGAGGCAATCACAATCATACAGGCTAGACATCTAGGGTTTAGCCATTATGATCTCGTGGTAGATCAACTCTTGTAATCCTCATATTCATCAAGATCAATCAAGCAGGAAGTAGGGTATTACCTCCATCAAGAGGGCCCGAACATGGGTAAACATCGTGTCCCCGTCTCCTGTTACCATCGACCCTAGACGCACAGTTCGGGACCCCCTACCCGAGATCCGCCTGTTTTGACACCAACACTCACCGCATGGCCTGCCAGCGTCCTCGTCAGTCTCAGGCGCGGCGTGGGTCTCCTCCTCCTCGCTGAGGTCGATGGACTCGACGACCGAGCTCCCTTCGCCTCCTGTGCCCATGCGCTGGGCAGGCCCGACCACGAACTGGTCAGTGACGTCTCGTCATTATGGGCCTCCAGCTGCAACCTGCGGCGGGTTGAGCAAGGTGTTCCCACGTCGAACTCCTCCTCATCGCTTTCCTCGTCGCTTTCCTCCTCGTCGCTATCCTCCTTCTCCTCTAGTGCCGCCGAGGCCTCAGACTCGTCACGGCTCTCCGAGCTAGGCGGCTCCACGGATGGGTTCTCGTGAGGCCCGTCGCGGTCCGGCGAAACCATCCCCCACTGGTTGAACAACGGCATGCTCGCGATGAGCTTATGCTTGTCCGTATAATGGTACACCGGATAAGAATCCTTGGGAAGGTTATCCACATCCCTGGGGAACAGGATCCTCATGATCTCGTGCAGCATTGGCGTCTCATGGTTCTCCCGGCTCAGCCGCATCCGGTCCTCGACACCGGAGAGCTCCCACACCGGGCGTGAGCACCTCTGTAGGGGCGCGATGTGCCAGCACAGAAACTCCTTCGCCACCGACACCTTGGCAACCTTCAACTCCCTCATCCTCCTCATAAGCGGCCTCAGCCTCACATCGTCAATCTCGAAGTGCTCCCACCCGGAGCTCTTCTCGGCGGGCGTGGTCGGGATTTACAGGAGGGGCTGAACTGCTTGGCACCGACATAGACTTAGCGCGACCTGAAGCCCTCCACTTTCTTTAGAATCTTCATGTCAATGATGCTGCTATCCATCTTGTCATCGAGGCGAAACTAGGTGCATCCCGAGCACTGACCCGCCACGATGAGCCAAAGGTTGTAAAAGTTCCAAAAGAGTGCCACCAAAGGCAGCACCCCCAGGAACCCCTCGCGGAGGTAGGCGAAGATAGCAAGGATTAGGAAGGAGTTGGGTTGCAGATGCAGGAGATGAATCCCATTATGACAGAGGATGGTGAAGAGGAAGTTGGAGAAGGATGGCACCAGGCCCGCGAAAATGGTGTGGAAGAAAACGACGACCGTCGTGCCTTCCATCTGCTCCATCAACAACGAAGCCATTCAGATGCGCGTTGCCCCCGACTCATTGTGGGCGCTGGCCACCATAGCGCGCACGTTGTCCAAGCCCGCCTCATCCTGGATGGTGGAAGGCAGTAGAGACGGCGCCGGCTCCGCCGGCCCCTTGTGCCCTTCGCGGCGGCAGACTTCTTTGCGGCTTTGGGCGCCATGGCGTGGGAGAGTAGCTGAAGCAGATTGAGCACAGGAGGAAGAAGGAGCTGAGGAGCAGTGCGCTGGAATGAGGGGCGTGCGAAAAGGCAATAATGGCCTCCTCGCCTTGCTGATAACCCACAAGTATAGGGGATCACAACAGTTTTCGAGGGTAGAGTATTCAACCCAAATTTATTGATTCAACACAAGGGGAGCAAACGAATATCCTCGAGTATTAGCAGCTGAGTTGTCAATTCAACCACACCTGAAAGACTTAATATCCGCAACAAAGTATTTAGTAGCAAAGTAGTGTGGAAGTAACGGTAACAGTGGCAAAAGTATCAGTAGCAGTTTTGTAGCAATCGTAATAGTGGCAACGGAAAAGTAACGGAGCAAAGATCAACATATGAAAAGCTCGTAGGCAGATCAATGATGGATAAGTATGTCGGATGGCATTCATCATGCAATGGTTATAACATAGGGTGTCACAGAACTAGCTCCAGTTCATCAATATAATGTAGGCATGTATTCCGAATATAGTCATACGTGCTTATGGAAAAGAACTTGCATGACATCTTTTGTCCTACCCTCCCATGGCAGCGGGGTCCTATTGGAAACTAAGGGATATTAAAGCCTCCTTTTAATAGAGTACCGGACCAAAGCATTAGCACTTAGTAAATACATGTACTCCTCAAACTACGGTCATAACCGGGAGTGGTCCCGACTATTGTCACTCCGGGGTTGCCGGATCATAACACGTAGTAGGTGACTATAACTTGCAATATCGGATCAAGAACACAAATATATTCATTAAAACATAATAGGTTCAGATCTGAAATCATGGCACTCGGGCCCTAGTGACAAGCATTAGGCATAGCAAATTCATAGCAACATCAATCTTAGAACATAGTGGATACTAGGGATCAAACCCTAACAAAACTAACTCGATTACATGGTAAATCTCATCCAACCTATCACGGTCCAGCAAGCCTACGATGGAATTACTCATGCACGACGGTGAGCATCATGAAATTGGTGATGGACGATGGTTGATGATGACGATGGTGGTGGATTCCCCTCTTCGAAGCCCCGAACGGAATCCAGATTTGCCCTCCCGAGGAAGAACAGGGCTTGGCGGCGGCTCTGTATTGTAAAACGCGATGAATCCTTCTCTCTGATTTTTTCCCCGAAAGAGAATATATTGAGTTGGAGTTGAGGTCGGTGGAGGTCCAGGGGGCCCACAAGGTCGGAGGGCACGCCCAGGGGCGTGGGGGCGCCCCCCACCCTTGTGGCTAGGGTGTGGGCCCCCTGGTGCTGATTCTTTCGCCAATATTTTTTATTAATTCCAAAACTTGGCTCCGTGAAGTTTTAGGTCAATCCGAGAACTTTTTATTCTGCACAAAAATAACACCATGGCAATTCTGCTTAAAACAGCGTCAGTCCGGGTTAGTTCCATTCAAATCATGCAAGTCAGAGTCCAAAACAAGGGCAAAAGAGTTTGGAAAAGTAGATACGTTGGAGACGTATCACCTGCGTGGGTTGTTTTATGGCAGAGCCCACAGTTACCGAGCCATCATGGGGAAGTGGGGGCGTCCTTATCCCATAGTGTTGCCACGCGTCCCTGCCTGGGCCTGGTAGTCTTTGGCCTTGTGTCATTTCGTTCCTCAATGGGCGGAACATGCGCGTCGCAGGCCTGGGGGCTACTGTTGGCTGATACGTCTCCAACGTATCTATAATTTTTGATTGTTCCATACTATTATATTGTCTATTTTGGATGTTTTATATGCATTAATATGCTATTTTATATGATTTTTGGGACTAACCTATTAACCTAGAGCCCACTGCCAGTTTCTGTTTTTTCCTTGTTTTAGAGTCTCGCAGAAAAGGAATACCAAACGGAGTCGAAATGGAATAAAACTTTTGCGATGATTTTTCTTGGACCCGAAGACACCCAGGAGACTTGGAGTGCAAGTCAGAAGAGCCACGAGGCGGCCACAAGGGAGGAGGGCGCGCCAGGGGGTGCGGCGCCCCCAACCTTGTGGGCCCCTCGGTGGCCTCCTGACCTAGATCTTCCTCCTATATATACTCTTATACCCCAAAAACATCCTGGGGAGCCACGAAACCACTTTTCCACCGCCACAACCTTCTGTACCCGTGAGATCCCATCTTGGGGCCTTTTCCGGCATCCTGCCGGAGCGGGATTCGAGCATGGAGGGCTTCTACATCAACACCATTGCCTCTCCGATGAAGTGTGAGTAGTTTACTTCAGACCGACGGGTCCATAGCTAGTAGCTAGATGGCTTCTTCTCTCTCTTTGATTCTCAATACAAAGTTCTCCTTGATGTTCCTGGAGATCTATTCGATGTAATACTCTTTTGCGGTGTGTTTGCCAAGATCCGATGAAGTGTGGATTTATGATCATCTTATCTATGAATATTATTTGAGTCTTCTCTGAATTCTTGTATGCATGATTTGATATCTTTGCAAGTCTCTTCAAACTATCGATTTGGTTTGGCCAACAAGATTGGTTTTTCTTGCAATGGGATAAGTGCTTAGCTCTGGGTTCAATCTTGCGGTGCTCGATCCTAGTGACAGAAGGGGAACCGACATGTATTGTATTGTTGCCATCGAGGATAAAAAGATGGGGATTTCATCATATTGCTTGAGTTAATTCCTCTACAGCATGTCATCTTGCTTAAGGTATTACTCCGTTCTTTATGAACTTAATACTCTAGATGCATGCTGGATAACGGTTGATGTGTGGAGTAATAGTAGTAGATGCAGAATCGTTTCGGTCTACTTGACACGGACGTGATGCCTATGTTGATGATCATTGCCTTACATATCGTCATAACTTTGCGCTTTTCTATCAATTGCTCGGCAGTAATTTGTTCACCCACCGTAATAATTTCTATCTCGAGAGAAGCCTCTAGTGAAACCTATGGCCCCCGGGTCTATTTTCCATCATATAAGTTTCCGATCTACAATTCTAGTTTCCTATTTACTTTCTTTTGCAATCTTTTACTTTCCGTTCCATAAACCAAAAATACCAAAAATATTACTTTACCATTTATCCATCTCTATCAGATATCACTTTGCGAATAACCGTGAAGGGATTGACAACCCATTTGTCGTGTTGGTTGCTAGTTGGTGTTTGTTTGTGCAGGTATTCAGTGGCTTGTTGCGTTGTCTCCTACTGCACTAATACGTTGGTTCTCAAAACTGAGGGAAATACTTACGCTAGTTTGCTGCATCACCCTTTCCTCTTCAAGGGAAAAACCAACGCAAGCTCAAGAGGTAGAAAGAAGGATTTTTGGCGCCGTTGCCGGGGAGATCTACGCCAAGCCAAGACATACCAAGTACCCATCATAAACTATCATCCCTCGCATTACATTATTCGCCATTCGCCTGTCGTTTTCCTCTCCCTCACTTCTAAAACGATTTTTGAAAAGATTCTCCTTTTTTGCCCCTCTTCCGTTCGTCTTCTTTGCTTGCTTTTTGTGTGCTCGTGTGTTGGATTGCTTGATTTGTCGCAATGACTCCTCCAAAAAACATTGAACCTCACCTTAGGAGGTTAGGTGAAATTGAGAATAATGTTAGAAGCTTCATGTCTTTGCAATTTGAGCATAACAATTACTTTAGAAACGAGCTCAAGGAGCAGAAAAGTTTTATGGGATACATGAATAAGGATCTTGATGATATGTCTAAAGAATTTTATGGTTTGAGATCTCAATTTGCGCATCTTGAAAATTTAGTAGGTTAAATTTCTGATAAACAAGCTACTTTGGTAAACAAAATGGCCCCCAAACCGGAGGCTGAAGATGAAGATCTTAAAGTGATTGATATGAATCCTATTGAATCTTTGTTTTCCAATGTAAATCTTGATAAAGATGGTACTGGAGATGAGTCAACTTTAGTTAGAAGGCGTCCCAATGATTCGGAGTTTTTAGATCTTGATGCAAAAATTGATAAAAGTGGGATTGAAGAGGTCAAAACTTTAAGTAGCAATGAACCCACTCTATTGGATTTCAAGGAATTTAATTATAATAATTGTTCTCTAATTGATTGTATTTCCTTGTTGCAATCCATGTTGAATTCTCCTCATGCTTATAATCAAAACAAAGCTTTTACTAAACATATCGTTGATGCTATGATGCAATCTTTTGAAAAAAAGCTTGAATTGGAAGTTTCTATCCCTAGAAAACTTTATGATGAGTGGGAACCTACTATTAAGATTAAAATTAAATATTATGATTGTTATTCTTTGGGTGATTTGGGTGCTAGTGTTTCCACGATCCCGAAAACTTTATGTGATGTGTTAGGTTTCCGTGAATTTGATAATTGTTCCTTAAATTTGCATCTTGAAGATTCCACTATTAAGAAACCTATGGGAAGGATTAATAATGTTCTTATTGTTGCAAATAGGAATTATGTGCCTGTAGATTTCATTGTTCTTGATATAGATTGCAATCCTACATGTCCTATTATTCTTGGTAGACCTTTCCTTAGAACGATTGGTGCAATTGTTGATATGAAAGAAGGAAACATTAGATTTCAATTTCCGTTAAGGAAAGGTATGGAACACTTCCCTAGAAAGAAAATTAAATTTTCTTATGAATCTATTATGAGAGCCACTTATGGATTGCATGCCAAAGATGATAACACTTAAATCTATTCGTGTTTCTATGCCCAGCTAGGGGGCGTTAAACAATAGCGCTTGTTGGGAGGCAACCCAATTTTATTTTTGTGCTTGCTTTTTAGGTCCTGTTTTGAAATAAATATTTCATCTAGCCTCTGGTTAGATGTGTTTTTGTGTTTTAATTAGTGTTTGTGCCAAGTAAGACCTATGGGATAGCCTACGGTGATTGATGATTTGATCTTGCTGAAAAACAGAAGCTTCTGCACTCACGAAAACAATTCTCATTTTTAGCTGGAGAGTGATTTTTAGTTGATTATTTGTGCAGAAGATTAATAGGAAAATTATCTAGGACTTCATATTGTTTCAGGATTTTTAGAGTTACGTAAGTGTTCGAAATATCCAGATTGCTACACACTGTTCTGTTTTTGACAGATTCTTCCTTTTCGCGTGTTGTTTGCTTATTTTGATGCATCTATGGCTAGTATCGGGGGGTATGAACCATGGAAAGGTTGGAATGCAGTAGATATTACACCAATATAAATAAAGAATTATTTCACAACAGTACCAAAAGTGGTGATTTATTTTCTTATACTAACGGAGGTTACGAGATTTTCTGTTGGAGTCTTGTGTTGTGAAGTTTTCAAGTTTTGGGTAAGGATCTGATGGACTATGGAATAAGGAGTAGCAAGAGCCTAAGCTTGGGAATTCCCAAGGCACCCCAAGGTAATATTCAAGTATGTCAAAAAGCCTAAGCTTGGGGATGCCCCGGGAAGGCATCCCCTCTTTCGTCTTCATCTATCGGTAACTTTACTTGATGCTATATTTTTATTCACCACATGATATGTGTTTTGCTTGGAGCGTCTTGTATGATTTAAGTCTTTGCTTTTTAGTTTGCCACAATCATCCTTGCTTTACACACCTTTTGGGAGAGACACGCATGAATCGTGATTTATTAGAATGCTCTATGTGCTTCACTTATATCTTTTGAGCTAGGCAATTTTGCTCTAGTGCTTCACTTATATCTTTTTACAGCACGGCGGTGGTTTTATTTTATAGAAATTGATGAATTATCGTACTTCACTTATATTATTTTTAGAGTCCTTAGAACAGCATGGTAATTTTCTTTGGTTATAAAATTAGTCCTAATATAATAGGCATCCAAGAGGGATATAATAAAAACTTTCATATAAAGTGCATTGATTACTATGAGAAGTTTGATTCCTTATGATTGTTTTGAGATATGAAGATGGTGATATTAGAGTCATGCTAGTAAGTAGTTGTGAATTTGAGAAATACTTGTGTTAAGGTTTGTGAGTCCCGTAGCATGCACGTATGGTGAACTGTTATGTGATGAAGTCGGAGCATGATTTATTTATTGATTGTCTTCCTTATGAGTGGCAGTCGGGGACGAGCGGTGGTCTTTTCCTACCAATCTATCCCCCTAGGAGCATGCGCGTAGTACTTTGTTTCGATGACTAATAGATTTTTGCAATAAGTGCGTGAGTTCTTTATGACTAATGTTGAGTCCATGGATTAGACACACTCTCACATTTCCGCCATTTCTAGCCTCTCTAGTACCGCGCAACTTTCTCCTGTACCATAAACCCACCACATATCCTTCCTCAAAACAGCCACCAGACCTACCTATTATGGCATTTTGATACGTCTCCAACGTATCTATAATTTATGAAGTATTCATGCCATGTTTACAACAATTTTATATGGTTTTGGTATGATTTGCGTGGAACTAACCCGGACTGACGCTGTTTTCAGCAGAACTACCGTGGTGTTGTTTTTTGTGGAGAAATAAAAGTTCTCGGGATTGGACGAAACTTTTTGATGATATTTTTTGGAACAAAAGAGACCCCCGAAGCTTTGTGGGAGGGCCAGAAGAGCCACGAGGAGGGCACAACCCACCAGGGCGCGCCTGGTGGGCCGTCTGTGCCCCGGTGGGTTGTGCTCACCTCGAGGCCCATCTTCACGTGATTCCAACTCTGAAAAATCCTATAAATACCAAAACCCCTAGAGGTTAACCTAGATCATAAGTTCCGCCGCCACAAGGCTCTGTAGCCATCGAAAACCAATCTAGACCCTCTCAGCACCCTGCCGGTGGGGGGAATCATCTCCGGTGGCCATCTTCATCATCCCGGCGGCCACCACGATGAGGAGGGAGTAGTCCACCCTCGGGGCTGAGGGTTTGTACCAGTAGCTATGTGTTTAATCTCACACTCTCTCTCTCTCTCTCTCTCGTGTTCTTGAGATGTGACGATCTTAATGTATCGCGGGCTTTGTTAATATAGTCAGATCATATGGTGTTTTCCCCTCTCTATCTTGTTGTGATCAATTGAGTTTTTCCCTTTGATATTTCGTTGTTATCGGATTGAATACTTCTATGGATTTGAGAACACTTGATATATGTCTTTTAATTGAATACTCGTGGTGACAATGGGGTATCGTATTGATTCACTTGATATATGTTTTGGCACTCAACTCGCGGATTCCCAAGGTCACATTGGCGTAATCTATGCATAGGGGTTGATGCATGTTCTTGTCTTTGTTTCTCCGGTAGAAATCTCAAGGCACTTTTTGAAGTTCTTTGTGTTGGATTGAGTATTATGAATTTGAATTTGCTTTGGTGTTATTTTAGTACGAACTCTAGGATAGATCGAACGAAAAGAATAGCTTTATGTTATTTTAGTACGAACTCTTGAATAGATCAAACGGAAAGAATAGCTTTGAGGTGGTTTCATACCCTACAAATAATTTATTCTTATGTTCTCCGCTAGATAGGAACACTACAAGAAATATGTCAACTTGTGACCTTCTCTTAGTGACCCCAGCTGAATTGGTCGTAAATCCACGGCCATTTCGCTTGGAGGGCTCAAACCCTGAAATTGCCTTACACCAAATGGTCATAAAGCAGACAAGAGTGGTCCATGACCTTATTTCTACCTGATTACGACCAATATAAATGGTCATGAGGTTGTGAACGTGGATGCATTGGTACTTATTGCTATGACTAGGTGCCACCTCATCAGTTTTGCCTATGTGTCATGATCATGTGTCAATTTTTGCCATAGGTTGTGAAGCAACCTATATTTCTGTCATTCCCAAAATTCCCAAAAAAGTCTCATAAATTCTTTGGGTCATATCTTCGTCAAATATGTAAAAATCCTTCCTTGCCTAGTTCAAAACTAATTCAACAATATTCATTTTCCTATTCTATTCAGAATATCACTTTGTGAAGGAAGTGCTATTTATATATTCTTGATTTCCCTCAAAATTGTTGGGCACTCTTTCCTATCCAAATCGTTGCCTCATGACAAAATTCAACTCCATTTTCCTAGCAAATATTCCTCGGCAAATTTCCAAAGTTTTTGTCCACCTAGAAGCATTGTGAAGGAAGTACTTTTTTATATATCCAAATGACATGAAATTTATACAGTTCCTTCATATGCCAAAATTATCACCCTCCTCCAAATTGCAGCTCAGTCAAATCATCTATGTGAGCCCAGGTTTAATTTATATTTTATGACCAGATTGGCACGTTGCAAAGCAAGTGTTTTCTAGACCCCTCCTATTACCCTCAAACTTTTTGGGCACTCTTCTAGACCCAAATCATTGCCACATGATAATATTCAGCTCCATTTTCCTGGTAAATCTTTCTCAGGAAATTTCCAAAGTTTCTACCTTGAGAGAAGCTTTGTGAAGTAAGTACTAGCTAGGCTTACCCAAATGATCTAAAAACTTACCAGCGCATGACCTTACCAATGTAACTTACCTACACCAAATTTGAGCTCATTTCATTCATCCAATTTCTCTCGCTAATTTTCCCAAGTTTCTGTCCAAAGAAGAGGATTGTGAAGGAAGTACCACTTTGGCATGTCCAAATGGTATCAATTTTCTACAGTGCTTTCCTATGCCCAAATGACCATCCTCCACCATATTTCAGCTCAATCCATTCATTATTTTGAGCCCAGCTACAACATTCATATTTTTGTCCAGTGTGGTACTTTGCAAAGCAAGTACCACATAGGATCCTCCTTTTGAGCTGAAAATTTGTGAAGACATTCTTCTTAGTATATGATCATCCTCAGCCAAAACTCACGCCCATTGGCCATGTGCATTTCCCGTACCGCTAATCAAACACTTGGTTGTTAATTCATCTTTGAGCATAGGTCGGTCTCCTCGTGAGATTCTTCTGTTGTAATTTTCTTCCTAGCACCTACCTGGGGAGTGCCCAACCCACTAAACATGCCTAGGCCTCCCAGAACGCATGTCAACGCCAAGGTCATGCGGTGACCACGCGGCGGGCATGCGAGTTTACGTGCTTTGGAGTTGGGGCCCTGGGCCACCGTCCAAACCTCGACGTATCGCCACCAAACCATGTATTTATGCTTAAATAGATACTTATTTAACTAGAAATGATTTTTGGAAAAAATAAAGAGCAAACAATAAGGTAGCTGCAGTTCAAATTTGACCTACTTCCTACTGAATCGGCGGAAATTTGTCTTTTTCACCAGAGGTGGATCAAAACTTTTGACACCCAACCATTTTGTCAATTGTGCATTAAATATGGCCTAGTATTTTATAAAATTTATTTGGTCCAATTTTGCAACAAATATATGGTGGGTCCTTCACAAAAAAACTCATTTCGGGCACTCAAAAAATGGAAAATGAATTTTTCCGTGCAAAGAAAATGAAAACTCCCTTAGGCAACATTGTTTGGAATTCCAAGATGCACCCCTGTGCACAATTTGAGATCATTTGAACAAACTATGATGAATGTGGCCATAAGATTGATCATTTGGCTTGAAAGCCATGAATCTTCACGCATGATAGCTCATTTCTGAGAACACTTTTTTAAAATAATTACCGCATTATAAATTTATTATTTTTCCTGGAAACTTGGTCACATATAATGACACAATGCGAAGGTTTTCCAATTTTTTGATTTTTTTTTTGAATTTTTTATGCCCGTTTCAAAATGCGGTCAAAACGGCGAGCTTGACCGTTCCTAGCTAGTGGTTGAATCTTGGAAAACTTTTGATGTTTCTCTGAGTAAATAGATACTTATGTACCTAGAAATGATTTTTGGAAAAAATAAAGAGAAAACTATGAGGCAGCTGTAGTTCAAATTTGACCCGCTTCCTACTGAATCGGCGGAAATTTGTCTTTTTCACCAGAGGTGGATCATAACTTTTGACACCCAACCATTTTTTCAATTGCGCATTAAATATGGCCTAGTATTTTATAAAATTTATTTGGTCCAATTTTGCAACAAATATATGGTAGGTCCTTCACCAAAAAAACTCATTTCGGGCACTCGGAAAATAGAAAATGAATTTTCTGTCTAAAGAAAATGAAAACTTCCTTAGGCAACATTGTTTGGAATTCCAAGATGCACCCTTGTGCATGATTTGAGATCATTTGAACAAACTATGCCATGAATGTGGCCATAAGATTGATCATTTGGCTTGAAAGCCATGAATCTTCATAGATGATAGCTCATTTTTTAGAACACTTTTTTAAAATAATGGCCGTATTACAAGTTTATTATTTTTCTGGAAACTTGGTCACATATAATGACACAATGCAAAGGTTTTCCAATTTTTTGATTTTTTTTGAATTTTTTATGCCCGTTTCAAAATGCGGTCAAAACGGTGGGCATGACCATTCCTAGCTAGTGGCTGAATCTTGGAAAACATTTGGTGTTTCTCTAATTAAATAGATACTTATGTACCTAGAAATGATTTTTGGAAAAAATAAAGAGCAAACTATAAGGACGCTGCAGTTCAAATTTGACTCGTTTCCAGCTGAATCGGCGGAAATTTGTCTTTTTCATGAGAGGTGGATCAAAACTATTGACACCCAACCATTTGGTCAATTGTGCATTAAATAGGTCCTAGTATTTTAGAAAATTGATTTGGTACAATTTTGCAACAAATATATGGTAGGTCCTTCATAAAAAAAACTCATTTTGGGCACTCGAAAAATGATTAAAATAGCTAGAAAGATTAGAAATGCATAGAAATTGGTTCTTATTCACAAAATGTGGTCTAACTGTAGTGAAAATTTGTGTGGTGCCATTTTGCAAAATATTTTTGATATCTACTTCACAAAATCCCTCTATTTTTAATACTTAGATACTTTTTTAAATCACTGGTTTTCTGAACAAATCAGGACTCTTCCCACGGATCGATGACATGGCGCCCATCCATCCATCGATCCATCCATCTCACAATCCCACATCCATCCATCCATCTATCTACAGAAAAAATAAAAAAAGATAAAAAAGAGATACCCCCACCACAACCCAAACCCTAGCTCACATCACACCCACTGCCGTCTTCCCCCATCGCACCCCTCTTCCCGATCTCCTCGCAGCCGCCGCCACCTTGTACCTCCTGATCCAACCTCTCCCCGCCGCCTCCCGATCCTTCTGCCGCCGCCCCGTCCTCCCCTTCCTTCCGCCCTCCACCTCTCCCCTCGCCTCCGCCACCCGACGGCCATGCCGCGCCTCTTCCTCATCCCAGACCAGATCCAGCGCCCCCCAACCGCATCCATCCGTCAGAGGCGCTGGAGGCGCACTGTGTGGTTCTACTGGGCGGCGACCCGACGGCGCCCGGCGCATCACGCGCCGAACCATCTGTGCGGTTCTACTGGGCGGCGACCCGACGACGTCCAGCGCGCTGCTCACCTGTCGGCCTCCAACGCCGACCAGGCGGCCGCTGAGGCCGCTTACACCGCCTCCGCGCGCTGCGCCTCTACTCATCGCTCAAGTGGACGGTGGCGCAGGTGCTCAAGTCCTGTCGCGCCTACTCCAGCGGCATCACCGCCGCCATCCTCCTCTCCGACCTCTTCCAGGTCTGCCAGATTTGTCGCCGCCAACTGACTCCCCATCTTTGTATGTTACTCGCTCTACCGGTTAGGTGTCTCTGTTGAGTCGCTGCAGTTCAGTTCAGTACTCAGCGCTAGCACACGGCTCTTTCTCGAATATGATCTGTATTTCATGCACGTTGTTTCCTAGAATTTTGTTGTTCAATTAGCTCGAGTTTGAAAGCAAGCACACCAGTTCATGGAAGGATTTGAACAATGTATTGGCAATTAACACATGGCTCTTTCTCGAATATGATCTGTATTTTGCGCACGCTATTTCCTACTAGGATTTTGCTGTTCAATTAGCTCGAATTTGACAGCAAGCGCACCAGTTCATGGAAGGATTTGAACAATGTGTTGGTAATTAACACTCAGCTACGCATGGCATACATGAAATTAAAATTATGTGTACTAAAAGTGGATCTAATTGGTCGTATACTCATCATCCGTATGCTAGGAATGGTGCCATATCCACCTTATAATAGTTTCGAGTTAGGATGTACTGTATAATAGTTACTTGGTGTTGATGTGGTGGCCGGTTGAGTACCGGCTACTGTTTTATGATACCTTGAGTTGCTCGCTTCTGTAGCTTCCCCGTTCTGGTTTCTAGTTATTAGTGATTGTTAGGAGTTCGGGCTGGGACTAGAAGGTGCTGCTCAAGGTTTCTAGTCCATCTCCGTCTCAAGGTTTCTAGTGTTAATATTCAATGTCAATTGCTTAGTTGCAGGCGTTCTCTCCTGCAGCATCTTGCACTCATCCACCCATGCGCCATCCAATCTCTATTTTGTTTCATGCAAGAAGTCAAGAACTATCATCCAACTTGAACTTTTGGGGATCACTGTTCACACCTTACAATTGATTTGCAGGATAACCTTCGCCCCGACTGTGTAGCACTGCAGTATGGCTACGGTGCTTGGCCTGTGCCTCAGGCTTAAGTTGATGCAAAACCCGCGAGACTACACCACTGGTCGTCGACCTGCCCCACAGCAGGCAGACCCTCGACATCATTGTCATCATGGCCGGGACGCCAGGTGAGACGCGCCATTGCCAGATTCCTTGTTCCTACTGGTCGATACTCTTTGCTGCATTGACATGACCAGCTTGTGCTGGAAGACAGTGTAATGAAACTGTCTGAAGAACAATTTACTGAAACTAAACTGTTGTTAATCTTCAGTTAGAAATTCGGAGATGTCTGGACTCTTGTAGTATTATACATAAGTAGAAGGAGTTGAATGGAAACAATTGGTATTTGCATTATGCCTACCGTAAAGATGCTAGAAGGCAATCTGAACCAGTTTGCGAGAAATTATTTCATAGTACTATCCTTGATACAAATAATTCAATTTTCGGATACATATTTACACTACAGAACTCTGGCTAGTTCGCTTGGAAATGACAGTAGGATTATGCTGAATAAACTGAATGTATGTATGATGGCAGCAGGCTGGATACAGGCATGTGGACACAGCCACGACCACAGCTCTCCGGCAACCAAGACGGCGACAGCGTCGACGAGATCCTTGGACGACCTGCGTCCTTCCCCGACCATGCCCGTGACCTGCATCCAGCTGCTCCTGCCCCGGCCCTCCTCAACTTCGCTCATGGTGAGCTGCTGTAGGTGAGACAATTGACTCGATCTGTTGCTATCGGTAGAACTGTTGATGTAGTTTGGGTGTAGCCGCAACTGCTGTAGATTGGGTGTATAGGAGGCTGACCTACTGCTCTTCTTAGTACCATGGCTGCTGTAGGTTGGTTTTATCTGCAATACATACTATCTTGGTTTAGTTTAGGGGCAAATAGAGATGTTTCTGTTGGACTGTGTTATGTGATTGATAGGTCACTGTCCCATTACATACTATCATGTAAACCTCCTGTTTTCCTGAAATGCTATTATTGATAAGTCACTGTCCCATGACATACTACTCTATTTGAGCAGGAATAGGTCGTGCCAGCGGTGCTGGGTGCGGCATGAGTGGTTTAGGTGAGTTCTTTGGTCCCTCCCCTTTCTTGCCTACGTGGTCTTTGATACCACGATCGTCGAGGCATGGCTGGCTTTTGTTACACTGTTATTTAAACGCGTTGAAACTATTATAACATCCAAGTAGTTCTCTTGAACTTTCAGTCTTGATGGACAGATAAAGTAAAACATTAAAGGGACCTGTGTCATTATAACTTAGTTCCTGTATTCGCAACCATGACATGGTTTCAACCTATTGTTTGCGAGCAGAAAATATGTGGCTTATTTTTTATCTTATCTTGTATTAAGCTGCCCTGTATTGAACTCTGTAATTCCAGCAGCGACCACCACATCTGGTGAGAGAGACACTCTCTCTGCTGTATTTTCTGTTTATTGTTTGTAGTGAATGACTTTCTATGTCTTGGTAGGTAACTGGTATCATGTCCATGTTGTTCCTGGCTAGATGGTAATGGTTATCAGAATATGTACACATGAGTGTATCATGTAACGAATGACAGGGTCACCAGAATATTGACACAGTTAATCCATTGTTCTGTTTTATCATTATGCTTCATATGTTAACGTGTTGCAGTCAAGTTTTGGAAGTTTTGCTATGCCATGCTTAGTGCTTGCTGAACTGAGGCATTTGGGCATTTATGTATAATTTTTATTCTCTTGAATGGATATATTTTATTGGCAATTATTTAACTTCCACTATATCTCACTAATAAGGTCGTTATTTCAGTTTACGACCGCCAGCTTTTGACCTTCTGTTTTTGGTCAAAAAAAGGTCGCAAATGAAAAACTATGACCTTTCAGCAGCCAATAGTGAGGGTCACAAGTTGACATATTTCTTGTAGTGGAACTTTGGAGTGATTCTTTATCGCACTTTAAGGGATGGTTATATGATCCAATTATATTAGCACTGTTGAGAGATTGCACTAGCGAAAGTACGGACCCTAGGCCTTTTCAAGCATTGCAATACCATTTTTGTGTCCGTTTACTATTTGCTACCTTGCTATTTTTATTTATTCAGATTATAAAAGTATATTTCTACCATCAATATTACACTTTTATCACCATCTCTTCGCTGAACTAGTGCACCTATACAATTTGCCATTGTATTGGGTGTGTTGGGGACACAAGAGATTTCTTGTATCTGGTTTGCAGGGTTGTTCGAGAGAGACCATCTTCATCCTACACCTCCCACGGATTGATATACCTTAGGTCATCCACTTGAGGGAAAATTGCTACTGTCCTACAAAACTCTGCGCTTGGAGGCCCAACACAAGTCTACAAGAATAGAGTTGCGTAGTAGACATCAAGCTCTTTTCTGGCGCCGTTGCCGGGGAGGTGAGTGCATGAAGGTATATCTTTAGATCTTGAAATTGAATCTTTTAGTTTCTTGTTTTATCACTAGTTTGGTTTGTAAAAGAAAACTACAAAAAAAAATGGAATTGCGGTTAGATCATATTGCTCATCTTTATAATGTCTTCTGTGAAAATGATGGAAAGGAAAATTGTGCTCAATTGATAGAAGAAGAATTCAATAGAATATCTGGTATAAATGATGAGCATGATTGCAATGTTGTTAGTATGAATTCTTTGAATATCCATGATGCTAATGAGATGCAAAGCCATAAGCTTGGGGATGCCATGTTTGATGAAGATGATCTTTTTAGTCCCCCAAGATTTGATGTGCAAATTTGTTATAATGATTGCATGCCTCCTATTTATGATGATAATAATGATGAAAGTGGATTTGGAGAGGTCGTGACTTTATTTAGTGATGAATCCACTATTTTGGAAAAGGCTGAAATTGACTATGGCAACAAAGTTGCTATCTATGATGATTATTGTGGTGACATGTATGCTATATTGAATAATGATAACCATGAACTTGTCATCATGATTTTAATTTTCACTCTCATGATAGTTATTTTGTTGAGTTTCCTCCCACTACTATTGATGAGAAGAAATTTGCTTATGTGGAGAGTAATAAGTTTTCTATGCCTTTGTGTCATGAAAAGAATGCTTCATGTCATAGTTATATTGTTGATTTTCTTCATGATGCTACTGAAAATTATTATGAGGGGGGAACTTATGCTTGTAGGAATTGCAATAATATCAAGTTTCCTCTCTATGTGTTGAAAGTTTTGGAGTTATGCTTGTTTTGCCTTCCTATGCTAGTTGATTCTTGTCCTCATAAGTTGTTTGATCTCAAAATCCCTATGCATAGTAAGTGGGTTAGACTTAAATGTGCTAGTCATATGCTTCATGATGGTCTCTTTGTGTTTCAATTCTTATCTTTTATGCAAGCATCACTGAAATCATCATGCCTAGCTAAAAGGCATTAAAGAAAAGCGTTTGTTGGGAGACAACCCAACACTTTTACCTACTGTTTTTGTGTGCTCACATGATTATTATACTGTATTGATCATGTTTTATTGATTTTGTTTCAATAAAGTGCCAAGTAAAGCCTTTGGGATCATGGTGGGTGAAAGTTGATTTGACCTTGCTGAAAAACAGAAACAATTGCGCTCACGAAAATAAGTCTCATTTTTAACAGAAGAGTGATTTTGAGTTTATTATTTTTGCATAAGTTTAATATACAAATGTCTCACGTGGTCCTAATTTTTTTATAATTTTTGGAGTAGCATAAGTATGGTAGTTATCCAGATCATTACAGACTGTTCTGTTTTTGACAGATTTTGTTTTCAATGCATAGTTTGCTTGTTTTTTAGTTTCTATCGCTTATATTGCTTGATATAAATTGTGGAAATGATATGCTACAGTAGGCATTGTGTGGAAACAATTATGAATCTTGTATTTGACAGTACCAAAGTGAAATGGTTTGCTCTTTATCATACTAACCTATCTCACGAAGTTCCGTTAAGTTTTGTGTGATTGAAGTTTTCAAGTTTTGGGTGAGATATCGATATGAGGAGAATAAGGAGTGAAAAGACCCTAAGCTTGGGTATGCCCAAGGCACCCCAAGGTAATATTCAAGGAATATCCAAGCAACTAAGATTGGGGATGCCCCGGAAGGCATCCCCTCTTTCGTCTCCAACATCATCGGTAACCTCACTTGGAGCTATGTTTTCATTCGTCACATGATATGTGTTTTTCTTGGAGCGTCAATTTACTTTGTGAGGATTTTCTTTCTGTTATTTAGAATAACATTTTGCATCTTTTATTTCAATAAAAGTGGCAATTATAGCCTTTACTATGCTTATTTTGCAAGTATACATGTTGCTGTTTGAAAACAGAAAGTTTATCGATGTTGCAAAAATTCCCGAGGAAAGTCAGAATGTCATAAATGTTGAATTTTATTGCAAAATGAGCTTTGACAAATTTTCTACAGTGTGGCAAATTTTCATAATGTTTGGAGTTGAATAAGTATTGATACTCTTGCATTCTTTACAGACTGTACTATTTTGGCAGATTGCTGTTATGTTTGCATTGTTTGCATATGCTTGCTTGTTTAATGAATCTATTTGAGGATAGGAGTATTAAATATGCATAGGCATTTAGTATGCAATGTTGAATAATAATTTTAGTGATTTGCTACAATAGAGAATGATAAGGTTTTTGCATTGGTTTGTACTAACTTATCTCACGAGTTCTTGTTGAGTTTTGTGTGGATGAAGCTTTTGAGATTTAGGGAAACCGTGATATAAAAGGAATTAAGGAGACACAAAAGCTAAAGCTTGGGGATGCCCAAGGCACCCCAAGATAATATTTCAAGAAGTCTCAAGCATCTAAGCTTGGGGATGCCCCGGTAGGCATCCCACCTTTCTTCTTCAACAATTATCGGTTAGTATCGGTTGAGCCTAAGTTTTTGCTTATTCACATGATGTGTGCTATTCTTGGAATCTCATATTGTTTTGCTTGTTGTTTTAATAAAATACTTAGATCTAAAAGTTTGTAAATAAGAGAGAGTCCTCAAATAGCTACCCATTTACATAACTACTCGCTTGATCTTCACTTATATCTTTTTGGGGTAACTTATCATTTACTCTTGTGCTTCACTTATATCCTATGAGTAAATTGTTAAATAAATTGAATGTCATGAAGTTGAAATCATATCATGCCTAGTGGTAGCTTCACATTGGGTTTAGAAAGTGAATCTTTTGAGGCTTGACAATCACAATATTGGTCATACAAGCAATTCACGAATAATTAGTATAAGGAAGTGAACTTTCACATGCAAATACACTATCTTGGAAATCTTTTGTGATTGTGAGCCCCCATCAAAATATTATATGCCAAAATTGTTGACGTTGGACAAGGAAGACAACGTAATGATTTATGTTTGTGCATATTCACATAGAAGTTATATTGTCATAGATCCTTCAATATGTGGTGCTTGCCCCCTATCTTTGCTAGCCAAAAATTCCGCACTAAGTAGAGATACTACTTGTGCATCCAAAAACCCTTAAACCCAAATCTTATTTTCAAGTCCCCACCATACCTACCTATGGATTGTGCAAGATCCTTCAAGTAAGTTGTCATCGGTGCAAAAAGGCAATAAAAATTGCTTCTAAAAGTGTGAGATCATTTAGTGTAAGAGAAAATTGAGTGTTGCACGATGATACGTCTCCAACGTATCTATAATTTTTGATTGTTCCATGCTATTATATTATCTGTTTTGGATGTTTAATGGGCTTTAATATGCTCTTTATATTATTTTTGGGACTAACCTATTAACCGAAGGCCCAGTGCAAATTGCTGCTTTTTTGCCTATTTTAGTGTTTCGCAGAAAAGGAATATCAAACGGAATCCAAACGGAATGAAACCTTCGCGAGGATCATTTTTGGAACAAACGCAATCCAGGAGACTTGGAGTGGAGGTCAAGGAAGCCACGAGGCGTCCACGAGGTAGGAGGGCGCGCCCAGGGGGGTAGGCACACCCCCACCCTCGTGGGCCCCTCGCAGCTCCACCGACCTACTTCTTTCGCCTATATATACTCTTATACCCTGAAAAGATCCAGGGGAGCCACGAAACCACTTTTCCACCGCCGCAACCTTCTGTACCCGTGAGATCCCATCTTGGGGCCTTTTCCGGTGCTCCGCCGGAGGGGGATTCGATCACGGAGGGCTTCTACATGAACTCCATAGCCTCTCCGATGATGTGTGAGTAGTTTACCACAGACCTTCGGGTCCATAGTTATTAGCTAGATGCCTTCTTCTCTCTCTTTGGAGCTCAATACAAAGTTCTCCTCGATCTTCTTAGAGATCTATTCGATGTAATTCTTTTTGCAGTGTGTTTGTCGAGATCCGATGAATTGTGGGTTTATGATCAAGATTATCTATGAACAATATTTCATTCTTCTCGGAATTCCTATATGCATGATTTAATATCTTTCCAAGTCTCTTCGAATTATCAGTTTGGTTTGGCCTACTAGATTGATATTTCTTGCAATGGGGGAAGTGCTTAGCTTTGGGTTCAATCTTGCGGTGCTCGATCCTAGTGACAGAAAGGGAAACGACACGTATTGTATTGTTTCCATTGAGGATAAAAAGATGGGGTTTATATCATATTGCTTGAGTTTATCCCTCTACATCATGTCATCTTGTCTAATGCGTTACTCTGTTCTTATGAACTTAATACTCTAGATGCATGCTGGATAGCGGTCGATGTGTGGAGTAATAGTAGTAGATGCAGAATTGTTTTGGTCTACTTGTCACGGACGTGATGCCTAGCTCATGATCGTGCCTAGATATTCTCATAACTATGCGCTTTTCTATCAATTGCTCGACAGTAATTTGTTCACTGTAACGCCCACGATGCGGCTATATCTCCCACGTGTCGAGGCACGACTTAGAGGCATAACCGCATAGTGGTTTTGTCGCAAGAAGGGTCATCTTCACACAATCCCATGTAATGAAAAAGAATGGGATAAAGAGTTGGCTTACAATCGCCACTTCACACAATACAAGAATATAAATCATACATCATCCAAAATACAATTATATAGACCGACTACGGTCAAAATCCAGATGAAAATAAGACAACCCCAAATGCTAGATCCCCGATCGTCCCAACTGGGCTCCACTACTGATCATCAGGAAAAGACACATAATAACGACCACATTCCTCGTCGAACTCCCACTTGAGATCGACCCCATCCTCTGCACTGGCATCGTCGGCACCTGCAACTGTTTTGGTAGAATCTGTGAGTCACGGGGACTCAGCAATCTCACACCCGCGAGATCAAGACTATTTAAGCTTATAGGAAAGGATGGTGTAATGAGGTGGAGCTGTAGCGGCAATAAGCATAATGGTGGCTAACATACGCAAGAGAGAGCGAGAAGAGAAGCAACGGAGCGGTCGTCATCTAGCAATGACCAAGAAGTGATCCTGAACACCTACTTCCGCCATACATAACACAGACCGTGTTCACTTCCCGGACTCCGCCGAGAAGAGACCATCACGGCTACACACGGAGTTGATGTATTTTAATTGGGGTCAAGTGACAAGTTATCTACAACCGGACATTAACAAATTCCCATCTGCCTCATAACCATGGGCACGGCTTTCGAAAGATAATACCCTGCAGGGGTGTCCCAACTTAGCCCATCATAAGCTCTTACGGTCAACGAAGGATAAACCTTCTCCCGGAAAGACCCGATCAGTCTCGGAATCCCGGTTTACAAGACATCTCGACAATGGTAAAACAAGACCAGCAAAGCCGCCCGAATGTGCCGACAAATCCCGATAGGAGCTGCACATATCTCGTTCTCAGGGCACACCGGATTGTCCAAGCTTCCGATAGGCCAGACCAGAGTTGCCCCTGGTGGCCACCGGCGACTGACAGTTTGGACCAATACTCAGAGGAGCACTGGCCCGGGGGTTTAAAATAAAGATGACCCTCGGGCTCTAGAAAACCCGGGGGGGAAAGGCATAGGTCACAAATGGTAAAACCAAGGTTGGGCCTTGCTGGAGGAGTTTTATTCAAGGCGAACTGTCAAGGGGGTCCCATAAATCACCCGACCGCGTAAGGAACGCAAACTCAAGGAACCTAATCCCGGTATATCAGTAACTAGGGCGGCAAGAGTGGAACAAAACACCAGGCATAAGGCCGAGCCTTCCACCCTTTACCAAATATATATAGATGCATTAATTAAATAAGAGATATTGTGATATCCCAACATATCCATGTTCCAACATGGAACAACTTCAACTTCACGTGCAACTAGCAACGCTATAAGAGGGGCTGAGCAAAGCGGTAACATAACCAAACAACGGTTTGCTAGAAAAGGATGGTTAGGGGCTGACATGGAAAAATGGGTGACATGATATAGCAAGTGATAGGTAGCGAGCATGGCAATAGAGCGAACAACTAGCATAGCAAAGATAGAAGTGATTTCGAGGGGTGGTCATCTTGCCTGCAAGGTTCTCAGAGTTGTCGAAAGCTTGATCCTCGTAAGCGTACTCAACAGGTTCCTCGTTCACGAACTCGTCTCCCGGCTCTACCCAAGACAAGAACACAAGCAAACGGAACCACAATCAACCACGAGAAATGCACAAGCAACATGATGCAAAACATGTATGGTATGCAAGATATGATATGCGGTGCATATGCGTGCTCCGGAAGGAAAAAGATGAACATGGAAGTAACATGGCAAACCAAGCATGCCACTGGAAAGATGATATGATTTCGGTCGAAATCGATATAAAGATCACCGGAATCGGATGCACGGTTTGCAAATGGCAAGCAAAACAAGAATGACACTAATCTGCGATAAACAGCAAGATAGCACTTAAAATGCAACAAACAACAATGCTACAGCACCCCAATATAGCAACAAAGCATAAGAAAGTAATCTACAGGAGATGCTTGACAAAAGATGAACACTGAGCTATGGCTAGATCACAACATATCAAGCTCAAACAAGCATGGCAAAAGTGCAAAAGATAACAGGATCACAGACTTAGTGAAAAACTGGACATGGCAGAAAACAGCATCAGGTAGCAATGTTCAGAGCACGAAATCAACATGCTACAGGAACTTAACATAGCAAAACAAGGCATGGCAGTGTTCTACTAAATGCACATGACAAAAGTCCCTTACTGACCATAAGCCAAAAAGGACAATAATAAATGATGGCAAGCATGTAAACATAGCAAGTTTCGTTATCAGGTTTCAGACAGCAGAAAACAGAGCATGACTGAAATAATAATATGTAGGCCTCTTTGGGAGCTTGATGCACTCACTACAAAGCAATGCACTACAAACCAAGCACGCCTACAGCAAGATGGAATGTTTATGAAGCTAACCATGGCAAGAAAAAATGCATAGCATGTATGGATCAACTACAATAAGCTAGGCAAAATTGCATATCATGTTAAGAATCTGCCAGAAATATTTTATAGCAAAAGTAAAGCATGATTGAGTCATGCTGTGGCACTCCATAATTGCAAACAATTCCAGTAATGGATCAATTACAACTATAGCTACAAAACATCCTTACTGAACATCTCCAAAATATGCATAGAGCTCTCTGTAGCATCAAGTTTAGATGGCAACAAAATTACAGCAGACAAGGACTTCGAGAAATCACTAAGTCCCTGAAATCAGAAATATTACGGGGCCTACTTTACATTCTTGTGCTAGTCACCACAGAGATCACAAAAATACATGGACTACACCACTGGAAAGATGGCATGGCATAATTCAAAACACATGTAGAGCTCATTCCCAAAATATGCACAGATTTAATGATACAAAAATGACAAATCTCCAAGTTCTGTCAAGAACCAGAGAATAACAGCAACTAGCCCTCTTCCAACAGAGATTTGGGCATCAAGATGACCTCTAATGAACATGGTGCAATTGAACAAAATGAAGAGCATCATGAGACAAACAATTTGACATATTACACGGCGAATCGGAGCTACATGCAAGGAGTTACGCACTGAGGAACCTGAGCATATGCTGTGAAAAAATGAGGACTTGGAAGAATTTCGGGGGGCTCGGGGAAAAAGTCAACCGTACGGGAATGATCGGATCGGGCTCGAGCTCGGGCTCCGGTGGCCGGTGCGCTGCTCGCCGGCGCGGAGGAAGGAGCGGCGCCGGCAGTCGGAGCTGCGGGAGGAGGGGGGCCGGCGACGGGAGAGGACGAGGCGCCGGCGGGGTCGGGGTCCCCGGGAGGCGCGGCTGCCGGCAGGGGAAGGGGCGGCGCCAGCGGAACGACGGCGGCGGCGCGGGCACGGCGGCCGCGACCGCGGCGGAGGGCGCGGGCGGAGGAGACGGCCGAGGAACGGGCGCGGGGAGGCGCCGTGGGCCGCGGGGGCCGGCCACGGGCTCGCCGGGCCGCGGGCGGCGCGGGGTATGGCCCGTGACGTGGCGGCCTGCGATTGGCCGGGCGCGGCGGCGCGTTTTGTCCGGCGGCGGCTGGACGCGTCCGGTGGCGGCGGGGATTTTTAGGGTTACGGAAGACTGCGAACGTATTTCGGTATGCCCACATATTTATAGGTAGAGGGAGCTAGGAGGCTCCAAATGAGGTGCGGTTTTCGCCCACACGATCGTGATCGAACGACCTAGAGCATGGAAGAGAGTTTGGTGGGCTTTGGGCTGGTTTTAGAGGGGGGTTTTGCTGGACACTCAAATGGACTTTGCGGATGCCCGGTTAACCGTTGGAGTACCAAACGACCTCCAAATGGAACGAAACTTGAGCGCTGGTCTCCGGGTGGTATATTAAGGCCACTTGACAAGCCTCGGTCCATTCCGAGAAAGTTTGACACCCGCACACGAAAGAAAACCAGAGGGATGCGCCGGAGGAGATAGGAGCGCCGGATTGCAAAACGGACAACGGGAAAAATGCTCGGATGCATGAGACGAACACGTATGCAAATGCAATGCGCATGGTGACATGATATAAAATGCATGACATGAAAAAATACAAAACGAAAGACAAAACCCGACAACGGAGGAAAAATCATAACACATAGCCGGAAATGGCAAGAGTCGGAGTTACCAATATGGCAAGTTACATCCGGGGTGTTACAACACTCCACCACTACGAGAGGATCTCGTCCCGAGATCTAGGACTGAAAGAACTCCGGATATTCGGAATGGAGATGGTCCTCGCGTTCCCAGTTGGCTTCCCGGTCGGAATGGTGCGACCACTTCACTTTCAGGAATTTGATTGACTTGTTGCGAGTCTTGCGCTCAGTTTCTTCAAGAATAGCAATGGGGTGCTCATGATAAGACAGATCTTCTTGGAGGTCAATCTCTTCGAAGTCGATAGTGCACTCAGGCGTCTTGAAGCACTTGCGGAGCTGTGACACGTGGAACACATCGTGCACGTTCGCGAAGTTGGAAGGAAGCTCAAGTTGATAGGCGAGGTTGCCTCTTTTGCCAATGATCTTGAAAGGACCCACGTATCTAGGGGCAAGCTTCCCTTTGATACCGAAGCGACGAGTGCCTTTCATTGGAGAGACGCGGATGTAGACATGGTCTCCGATCTCGAAAGCCAAATCACGATGCTTACTATCATAGTAACTCTTCTGGCGCGATTGCGCGGCTTTGAGATTATCACGGATGACTTTACACATTTCTTCAGCTTCAGTGATTAATTCATTGCCAAGAAGTTGGCGTTCACCAGACTCTGACCAATTGAGAGGAGTACGGCACTTTCTGCCATAGAGAATCTCGAATGGGGCCTTGCCCGAACTCGCTTGGAAGCTGTTGTTGTAGGAGAATTCAGCATATGGAAGACAATCTTCCCATTTCATGCCAAAGGAAATGACACAAGCCCTGAGCATATCTTCAAGAATTTGATTGACTCGCTCGACTTGCCCACTAGTTTGAGGATGGAAAGCTGTGCTGAAACGAATGTTTGTGCCCATGGCCTTCTGGAAGGAGTCCCAGAACTTAGAGGTGAAGATGCTTCCACGATCAGAAGAAATCAATTGTGGAATGCCGTGCAAGGAGACAATTCTGGAGGTGTATAGCTCTGCCAGCTGAGCTGCTGTGATAGATTCTTTGATTGGAAGGAAATGAGCCACTTTAGAGAGCTTGTCAATGACAACGAAGATAGCATCACTTCCGCGCTTGGACTTTGGAAAACCAGTCACGAAGTCCATTTCGATATGATCAAACTTCCATTCTGGGATAGCAAGAGGTTGGAGGAGACCAGCTGGTCGTTGGTGTTCTGCTTTCACTCTTCGACAGACATAACATTCATTCACGAATTGAGCAATTTCTCGCTTCATTCGAGTCCACCAATACGACTGCTTGAGGTCATGGTACATCTTCGTACTTCCAGGATGAATGGACAGGAGGGAATTGTGCGCCTCGTTCATTATGACTTTCCTTAGATCACCTTTCGGAACCACAATCCGGTCCTCGAAGAATAAAGTGTCTCTGTCATCAATGCGATAGCACTTGTATTTGGAAAGACCCTTGTCGATACCACGTTTCACCTTCTTCACCATGGCATCAAGGAGTTGTGCCTCACGAATTTGATCTTCCAAAGTAGGAGATACTATGAGGTTGGCAAGAAAGCCTTGAGGAACAACTTGGAGATTCAGCTTGCGGAAAGCTTCACAAAGATCCGGTTGGAAAGGCTTGAGAATTAAGCTGTTGCAATAAGCCTTCCTGCTTAAAGCATCTGCAATGACATTGGCCTTGCCTGGAGTATATTCAATACTCGGATTGTACTCTTGAATCATTTCAACCCATCGAGTCTGCCTGAGGTTGAGGTTGGGCTGAGTGAAGATATACTTGAGACTCTTGTGATCGGTGAAAATGTCCACTTGTCTTCCCAACAAGAGATGTCTCCACGTTATCAATGCATGGACAACTGCCGCCAACTCAAGATCGTGAGTGGGGTAGTTCTTCTCATTGGGCTTCAACTGACGAGAGGTATAGGCCACAACTTTCTTCTCTTGCATTAACACCGCACCGAGACCTTGGAGAGAAGCATCACAGAAAACTTCATATGGCTTTGATTCATCAGGAGGAGTCAAGACAGGAGCTGTGACTAGTTTCTCTTTGAGAGTGTTGAAAGCAACGTCACACTCAGGAGACCAGACACACTTCACATGCTTCTGAAGGAGGTTGGAAAGAGGCTTTGCAATCTTGGAGAAATTCTCAACGAATCTTCGGCAATAGCTTGCAAGACCCAGAAAACTGCGAAGCTGCTTGACATTTTGAGGAGGTTCCCAATTCACAACTGCGGACACCTTCTCGGGGTTAACAGCGATGCCCTTGGCAGAGATGATGTGACCAAGGAAAAGAACTTCATCGAGCCAAAACTCACATTTGGAGAACTTCGCATAGAATTGATACTCTCTGAGCTTGTTGAGCACCAATCGCAAATGTTTGGCATGATCCTGCTTATTCTTGGAGAAGACCAAGATATCATCGAGATACACCAGGACGAATTCATTGGTATAGGGGTTGAGGTGAAATTCATCATCTGAGAAAAAACTGGAGGAGCATTGACAAGGCCGAAAGATACGACAGTATATTCATAATAACCAAAGCTTGTTCTGAAAGCTATCTTGGGAATATCTTCTTCACGAATGCGAATCTGATGATAACCCATACGAAGGTCAAGCTTCGAGAATACTTTAGCCCCTTTGAGTTGCTCAAATAGCTCATTGATGTTGGGAAGTGGATACTTGTTCTTAATTGTCTTCTTGTTCAATGGACGGTAGTCGACACAAAGTCGGTCCGTGCCATCCTTCTTCTTGACAAAAAGAACACCACAACCCCATGGAGAAGAACTCGGTCTGATCAAACCCAGACGCTCTTGTTCATCGAGCTGTTTCTTCAATTCCTTCAGCTCGTTGGGTCCAAGCTTGTATGGACGCTTGCAAACGGGTTCAGTGCCAGGCTCTAGTTCGATAACGAAATCAACTGGCCGATGAGGAGGCATACCCGGAAGCTCTTCCGGAAAGACATCTTGATACTCGCAAACGACTGGAATTTGAGAGATGGCATTCAATTCGCCCTTCTCATTGAGAGAGAAAAACTGAATGGTTTCATCACGAGCGGCGAAAATAATCACATCCTCAGAAGAGTGTGTTAGTTGAATTTCCGTGGCAGCACAATCAAGTTGAGCCTTGTGCTTAGAAAGCCAGTCCATCCCGAGAATAAGATCAATATCCGAGTCACCAAGAACAATTGGAGAAGACTGAAATTTATAGTCGCCCATCTTGATGGTAACATTCGGAACCATGGAACTTGCATTCATGCATTTGCCCGGAGAGACAACTGCTAACGGTCTAGGCAATCCTTGGAAATGCAATTCATGCTTGGATGCAAAAGGTCTTGATATGAAAGAAAGCGATGCACCAGTATCAAAAAGAACTTTTGCAGGAATATCATTAACAGGAAGATTACCCATTATCACATCAGTAGATTCCTCCGCTTGAGCTGCATTCATCATGTTCACCTTTGCAAACTTTGGATTATGCTTGACCACTGCATTGCTGGAAGATCTGACAGGAGGAGGAGGAGGCAGACGCCTTTGGTTGAAGCACTTGTTAGCATAGTGACCTTTCTGCTGACACTTGTTGCAAGTCACCTCTGAGAGTGGACGGTGATAAGGAGCATTGGACTTTGGCGCTTGATTCTGAGACTTGTTCTGATAGCCAGAGTTGGAAGAGTTGGAAGAACCATGGCCACCTTTGTTCTTCTGCTGATAAGGCTGACGAAACGGAGGAGGAGGAGGCAACCAGAACTTCTGTTGCTTAGCTGTCACAAGTGAGGAAGAAGAAGACTGAACTGCGTCTCTGACTCTCTTCTTAGAAGCCTCACACTTGAGCTGAGCAGCCTCTTGCTTCAGTGCCATATTGTAGAATTGATCAAATTGAGTAGGCTCAACAAGAACGAGAGCTAACTGCAGATCCTCTTTAAGGCCACCTCTGAAGTGATAGATCATGCTCTTTTCATCAGGAACGTCCTATTTAGCGAAGCGAGCAAGTTTCTGAAACTGGATGTTGTATTGATACACGGACATGTTGCCTTGCTTGAGATTGCGGAACTCCTCACGCTTGCTCTCAACAACACTTTGTGGAATGTGGTGCGCTTTGAAGTCCCGACAGAAATCAGTCCAAGTGGTCACACGACCTCCTCTGGAATCTTTGTATTGTTGATACCAATCAGCAGCTTGGTCCTTGAGCTGGAAAGAAGCGAACTTGACATAGTCCTCAGGCCTGACATTGCTACATTCAAAATGCTTGTTGATGTCCACGAGCCAATCATCGGCATCCGTGGCCTCGGCACAGTAGCTGAAAGACTTGGGCTCATTTGCGAGAAACTGGTTGAGAGTGGCAAAGTGAAGCTGATTGTTGCCTTGACCTTGATTGCCTTGATTGCCTTGCCCTTGAGTACGTTCTTGCAAGAGTTGCAGAATCATTTGAGCATTGGCGTTGGTGGCTGCCATGATTGCTTGCCATGCCTCCGGAGGTGGAGGTGGTGGCGGAGGGTTCGCTTGACTCCCTTCATTGCGATCCGGATTCTGACGCGTTGGCGGAGCCATCCTGAAGAGGGTGACATCCGTTAGCATCTTGATAGACAAATAGATAAGTAGAATCGACGGATAGAAATTGCAACATATAGTCTTCACAATAAACATTCGAACGAAGATGAACGAATGAATTCCGTAGTAAATCATCACACTTCCATAAGTTGAGAAGCCACTTGACAAAGATATGGAATGAACATATGAATTCGAAGCAACTCGAATGCCACAATACAAAATAAAACAAAGTATTGGCTTGCAGAATAAGCCGGAACAAACATATGATAGAGGTTTCGTCCAAAGTTTTCGTGGTGGGGCCCACACGGGCTCAATCGTACAGCACCATCATGTACAAGGCTGTGCACATGACATACGAAGCGTCCCCGAGTCGGCATAGCCATGGACTCTTTAAGACACTACGAGACCACTGTAAAATCAACCGTGTACAGGCAGACCACTAGACGTCGAACCCCAATCTCATATCATGCGTCTGTCGGAAAGATATCCTAAGGCTACTTGAATTCCCACTTATAAACTCCCGAAACTTTCTGGTTATGCAATCTGGTGTAGGGGATACAGGGGACACAAAATATATCACCCAAACTAGCAATCCCTAGATCCAGCTGTATCCATCCGTCAACACATAACCAAGAAACCTTCGGAAATCGTTTACCTCAACCTTCGAAAAACATCCGTTATACAAGTTATGGCAATACTCCCGAACTCTCGCCCCAGTACTGGGTGGCGTCGAGGTGATCTCACCAACAACTGCATAAAAGAGATTTCGATGACGGCGAAACTCAGGTATTCCAGAACTGCAACGATAAAATTGTGACGACAACACCTCGGAGCTCAACTCCCCGGGACACTGCCACAACCCCTAAATGTCAGGAGGCACCAAGAACAATGTTCTCGTCACAAAACCATCGGAACGATTCCAAGATACCCGCGTGATCCTAAAAAAAATTAGTGAAATTTGAGGAGAGAATAGTCAAAACTTCTACGTCAGGAGACCTCACCAGAGCGACGAAGGGACTGAGGAGTAAAAAGAATCCTACTCTCCGATATATATAATCCTAAGACTCAAAACATTTTTGTTCTAGACTCAACAACGCCAGCGATTCGATCAAGCAGGGGGCTCCTAAGTCGGGGATGGCTCTGATTACCAACTTGTAACGCCCACTATGCGGTTATGCCTCTAAGTCGTGCCTCGACACGTGGGAGATATAGCCGCATCGTGGGCGTTACATTCACCCACCGTAATATATGCTATCTTGAGAGCATCCACTAGAGAAACCTATGGCCCCCGGGTCTATTTTACATCATATTAGTTTCCCGTCAACTAGCTATTTCTGTCGCCGTTTATTTTGCAATCTTTACTTTCCAATCTATACAACAAAAATACCAAAAATATTTATCTTATTATCTTTATCAGATCTCACTTTTGCAAGTGGCCGTGAAGGGATTGACAACCCCTTTATCGCGTTGGTTGCAAGGTTCTTGATTGTTTGTGCAGGTACTAGGCGATTTGCGTGTAGTCTCCTACTGGATTGATACCCTGGTTCTCAAAAACTGAGGGAAATACTTACACTACTTTGCTGCATCACCCTTTCCTCTTCAAGGGAAAACCAACGCATGCTCAAGAGGTAGCAAGAAGGATTTCTGGCGCCGTTGCCGGGGAGATCTATGCACAAGTCAAGACATACCAAGTACCCTTCACAAACTCTTCTCCCTCGCATTACATTATTTGCCATTTGCCTCTCGTTTTCCTCTCCCCCACTTCACCCTTGCCGTTTTATTCGCCCTCTTTTTCCGTCCGTCTCTTTTCGCTTGCTCCTTCTGTGTTTGTATGTTGGATTGATTGTTTGTCACGATGGCTCAAGACAATACTAAATTGTGTGACTTTTCCAATACCAACAACAATGATTTTATTAGCACTCCGATTGCTCCTATTACTGATGCTGAATCTTGTGAAATTAATGCTGCTTTCTTGAATCTTGTTATGAAAGATCAGTTTTCTGGCCTTCCTAGTGAATATGCCGCTACCCATCTAAACAACTTTGTTGATTTGTGCGATATGCAAAAGAAGAAAGATGTGGATAATGATATTTTTAAATTGAAGCTATTTCCGTTTTCACTTAGAGATCGTGCTAAAACTTGGTTCTCTTCTTTGCCTAAAAGTAGTATTGATTCATGGAATAAGTGAAAAGATGCTTTTATCTCTAAGTATTTTCCTCCCGCTAAGATCATCTCTCATAGAAATGATATTATGAATTTTAAGCAACTTGACCATGAGCATGTTGCACAAGCTTGGGAGAGGATGAAATTAATGATACGTAATTGCCCTACACATGGTTTGAATTTATGGATGATTATACAAAAAATTTATGTTGGATTGAATTTTGCTTCTAGAAATCTTTTAGATTCGGCCACGGGAAGCACTTTTATGGAAATCAATTTAGGAGAAGCTAATAAACTCCTAGATAATATTATGGTTAATTATTCTCAATGGCACACCGAAAGATCTACTAGTAAAAAAGTTCATACGATAGAAGAGATTAATGTTTTGAGTGGAAAGATGGATGAACTTATGAAGTTGTTTGCTAATAAGAGTGCTTCTTATGATCCCAATGATATGCCTTTGTCTACTTTGATTGAAAATAATAATGAATCTATGGATGTGAATTTTGTTGGTAGGAATTTTTTTGGTAACAACGCGTATAGAGGAAACATTAATCCTAGGCCATTCCCTAGTAATTCCCCTAATAATTAAGGTAATTCCTACAACAACTCTTATGGAAATTTTAATAAGATGCCGTCTGATTTTGAGACTAGTGTTAAAGAATTTATGATTTCGCAAAAGAATTTCAATGCTTTGCTTGAAGAAAAATTGCCTAAGATTGATGAGTTGGCTAGGACCGTGGATAGAATTTCTCTTGGTGTTGATTCTTTTAAACTTAGATCTATTCCACATAAGCATGATATCAATGAGTCTCTCAAAGCCATGAGAATTTCCATTGATGAGTGCAAAGAAAGAACCGCTAGGATGCGTGCTAAAACAGATTGCTTTGTAAAAGCGTGTTCTTCTAGTTTTCATGATAATAATGATGAAGACTAAAAGTAATTTATGTGTCCCCTATTAAATCTTTGTTTTCCAATATGAATCTTGATAAAGATGGGACTGGAGATGATTCAACTTCAGTTAAAAGGCGTCCCAATTAAAATTATTAAAAGTGGGATTGAAGAGGTCAAAACTTTACATAGCAATGAACCCACTATTTTGGATTTCAAGGAATTTAATTATGATAATTGCTCTTTGATATATTGTATTTCCTTGTTGCAATCCATGTTAAATTCTCCTCATGCTTATGATCAAAATAAATCTTTTACTAAATATATCGTTGATGCTTTAATACAATCCTATGAAGAATAGCTTGAATTAGAAGTTTCTATCCCTAGAAAACTTTATGATGAGTGGGAACCTACTATTAAAATTAAAATTAAAGATCTTGAATGCTATGCTTTATGTGATTTGGGTGCTAGTGTTTCCACGATTCCAAAAACTTTGTGTGATGTGTTAGGTTACCGTGAATTTGATGATTGTTCTTTAAATTTGCACCTTGCGGATTCCACCATTAAGAAACCTATAAATGATTAATGATGTTCTTATTGTTGCAAATATGAATTATGTGCCCGTAGATTTCATTGTCCCTGATATAGATTGCAATCCTACATGTCCTATTATTCTTGGTAGACCTTTCCTTACAACGATTGGTGCAATTATTGATATGAAAGAAGGAAATATTAGATTCCAATTCCCATTAAGGAAAGGCATGGAACACTTTCCTAGGAAGAAAATTAAATTACCTTATGAATCTATTATGAGAGCCACTTATGGATTGCATACCAAAGATGACAATACCTAGATCTATTCTTGTTTTTATGCCTATCTAGGGGCGTTAAACGATAGCGCTTGTTGGGAGGCAACCCAATTTTATTTTTGTTACTTGATTTTTGATCCTGTTTAGTAATAAATAATTCATCTAACCTCTGTTTGGATGTGTTTTTATGTTTTAATTAGTGTTTGTGCCAAGTAGAACAAATAGGATCTTCTTGGGTGATAGTTGTTTGATCTTCCTGAAAAAGACAGAAACTTTGCGCTCACGAAAATAATTGTTAAAATTCACCAGAACATGATAAATTACTAATTCTTTTTGCATTAGATCAATATACAAATTATCTAGGTTGTCCTAGTTTTTCAGAATTTTTGGAGTTCCAGAAGTATTCGAAAAAATCAGAGTGCTACCGACTGTTCTGTTTTTGACAGATTCTATTTTTCGTGTGTTGTTTGCTTATTTTAATGAATCTATGGCTAGTATCGGGGGGTATGAACCATTGAGAAGTTGGAATACAGTAGGTTTAACACCAATATAAATAAAGAATGAGTTCATTACAATGCCTTAAGTTTTGTGTTGTGAAGTTCTCAAGTTTTTGGGTATAAATTTGATGGATTTTGGAATAAGGAGTGGCAAGAGCCTAAGCTTGGGGATGCCCAAGGCACCCCAAGGTAAAATTCAAGGACAACCAAAAGCCTAAGCTTGGGGATGCCCCGGAAGGCATCCCCTCTTTCGTCTTCGTCTATCGGTAACATTACTAGAGGCTATATTTTTATTCACCACATGATATGTGTTTTGCTTGGAGCGTCTTGTATGATTTGACTCTTTGATTTTTAGTTTACCACAATCATACTTGCTGTACACACCTTTTGGAGACACACACATGAATTAGAATTTATTAGAATACTCCATGTGCTTCACTTATATCTTTTGAGCTAGATAATTTTGCTCTAGTGATTCACTTATATCTTTTAGAGCACGGTGGTGGTTTTATTTTATAGAAATTATTGAACTCTCATGCTTCACTTATATAATTTTGAGAGTACTTTAGAACAGCATGGTAATTTGCTTTGGCTATAAAATTAGTCTTAATATGATAGGCATCCAAGATGGGTATAATAAAAACTTCCATATAGAGTGCATTGAATACTATGAGAAGTTTGATACTTGATGATTGTTTTGAGATATGAAGATGGTAATATTAGAGTCATGCTATGTCGGGGGAAACGACGCCTATGGGATCACTGGAATCCCTTCTACGGTTGGCAGGCGTGGGGTTGTGCAAAGAGCGGGTCTGGCGGTCAGCGCAAGGATCGTTTACCCATGTTCGGGCCGCGAGGATGCGTAATACCCTAGTCCTGCTTTGGTGTATGTATTTGAGTGTTCTTGAGTTCTTGAGCTAGCAACGGTGCGTGTCCAACCCAAAAGATCCGAATCCTTCTCCTGGACGCCTCGGGCCTCCTTTTGTAAACAAAAGGGGTTGCCACAGTGGCACAAAGGAGGTGGAAAGGTGTACAGTGGATGAGTCTATCCTCTGGCACCGTCAGACAAACGCATTTAATGCGCTGCCGACGTGCCCCTCTCGCTTTATTGGGGACGACAAGGAAGCTCGTCCCAGCTGTCGCCGCCTCGCCTGGTTCCGACGCGCGTCCGAGCTGATGAGGCGTTGCAGCGCCACGTTGGCTGGCTGCTGGGCTGGCGCGGTGGTGGAGTCTTCACGAAGATCTACATGCCACCACGCAGGTGCTAGCTGGGTCGGTGTAGAGGCCGCATGCTGCCACGCAGGTGCCTGCCCAGCTGGCTGAGCTAGCAGCTGCATGGGAGCAGCGGTGTAGTCTTGGCAGACGCGGGCCTGGCTGCGGCCCTGTAGGTGTCTTCGGCATGGGTCTTGCGGGGGCGCCGGCAAGGGTCTTGCCGTGGCATCCTGGTCGTCCCCGGCAAGGGTCTTGCCGGGGGTCTCGTGGATTTCCTCGGCTAGGATCCCGCCGAGGATCGTCATCTTCTGGTCCTCATCTGGTCTTGTGTGTTTATGATCTTGACAAAGATCTGCATGCCACCACAGAGGTGCCTCCCGAGCCTTGCCTCCAACGTGGTTGTTGGCGGCATTGGAACCCTCGGGCCCAAGGGTTGCTCGCTCTACTGGTGTTGGGCAAGTTGCCCCAGCAAGGATCTTGCCGGGGCTGCGGAGGCCGCCCCGGCAAGGGTCTTGCCGAGGGATTCCACCTCGCCCTCTTGCTCTTTGTGTCTCTGGTCTTGGCGTTGCTTTGGTCGTCTTGTGCTCCGGCTTCCCTCCTCTACCCTGCTCAGTGTGGCCGCGGGCGCGGCTCTGACTGCCCGTGCACAAGTAAAGGAGTACAAAGGAGAGCCCCTACTTTAGTACACCGACAGGAGCCCCCGGGCCTAGGCCACACATAAGCGCGACGCGTTGTTGGGCTAGGCCCAGAACGGTGCGCGGGCAGGCGGGGCGGATTTTTACCGCAGTAACTTCTTTGTCTGTTGTGCTTCTCCACGACCCGCGTTGAATGCGCGACGTGGACGGTCATGCGTGACGTGGGGGTCATGCGTGGGGCGGCCGCTGCCCTCATGCGTCACTTCGCAGTAAATGGAAAAGAGGCGGCCCGCGCCTTCCCCGTAAAAAGGAATAACCGCAGGCGTGCTGCTCATTTACCCCCTGTGCCCTCGCCAATCTCGAAACCGTCGTCCCCTCCTTCTTTCTCAAGCTCTCGCTTTCGCTCACCGCCACCGCGCCTTCACTGTTCTTCATCCCCCGCCTCTCGCGGCCACCATGGCACCCAAAACCAACAAAGGCAAGGGAGTGGCCAAGGACACCGGGGGGAAGGAGCCGCCCGAGAGTGAGTTGGCGGCGCGACGGACGCAGTCCGCCTACTTTCCCTCGACGGACGATGCGGTCCACCTCCGGGACTACTTCAAGCCCCTGTGGGGGTGCAAGACGGGGGGAGACGACGGGGCATCCGGCCATGCGTATCATCCCTGCTGATTTCACCGAGGCCGGCCCGAATCGGTACCCATTCTTCGTTGATTACTTTTCCTGCGGCCTCTGCCCCCCTTTCTCCGATTTCTTCAATGATGTCATGCACACATACGGCTTCCACCTCTTGGATTTCACTCCGAATGCCGTGGCGTGGATGGCTCTTTTTGCCCATCTCTGCGAGGGCTTCGCCAGAGTGCTCCCCAACACGGCGCTCTTCCGCCACTACTTCTTTCCTCGCATCCAAAAGGGAGGCGCCATTTCTGGCTGTGTCGCCTGGATCCCAAGGACCCAGGGGAAAGGAACATATCCGTAGGGTGCCCAGAAGGAGAGGTGGGAGGAGTGGCAGGGCCGGTGGTGCTGGATAGAGGAGGAGGATCCGCAGGAATTTTGCCGGGTTCGCCAGGCGCCGCCGGTCCACCGAGATGACTCGAGCAACGTCGATGCTGATGATGGGAAGCTCACCATCGCCACCACCAGGATCCATCGCCTCACCGTTGCCGGGCTTACCCTGGAGATGAATGGGGCGGACTTCATCCGCCGCCGAATCGCTCCTCTGCACAACAAGGGGAGGCCAGCCTGGCTTTTCAGGAATGCGGCCGACATCATGAGGCTTCGCCCCGGTTTGAATCACAACTTCACAGTGATGGGGCACGCCCACTTCTGCCAGCAGCTCTTTCAGCTCGACGTGAGTTGCAACGGCAAGGTCGAGAGGTCCGGCAAGGCTGCGAAGGCCGGCAAGGTCGCCAAGGGGCCCTTGTTTGGGTTGCCGGCGGGGGTGGTCCCGCTGAGCAATAACTCGCGCCATAACGACATCATCGCCATGATGCCGGACTTCAACGCGCACGGGCTTAACCCAAATTGGGCCAAGCCGGGGGAGTATCAGGTGCAGGAGTT
Organism: Aegilops tauschii subsp. strangulata; assembly: GCF_002575655.3. Taxonomy (NCBI): domain Eukaryota; kingdom Viridiplantae; phylum Streptophyta; class Magnoliopsida; order Poales; family Poaceae; genus Aegilops; species Aegilops tauschii. The sequence goes on from NC_053039.3 coordinate 354,984,207, forward strand.
CTTTGACAAGCTGTCGGAGAAGTACGTCCATGCCGAGCCGCTGCTCGTTCAGGACACCACCCAGGCAGAATTGGACTATATCGCCGCCAAGGCGGCGGAGGCGGAGCTTGCCAAGGAGGCCGGCAGCACTGGCGGCGTGGAGGACGAGGCCGCGGCGGCCGCAAAGGAGAGGGAGCTCGCCCAGTGGGCGGAATCCGCTGGGGAGGCCAACAGCACCGGGGGCCCTCTAATTGAAGATGTAGTCGACGAGTCATCGGAGGGGGAGGTCGAGACTGTCGACCCTCCGGCCACGGGAAGATGGCGAGTCTTGCGGCGGGCCAGCTCTGGCGAGCCGGTCCCCCCCGGCAGGGCTACGCAAGCGCAGCAAGCCCAGGAGGCGTCCGTGCGCCAAACGAGGGCCGCTGCGGCGAGGAAGGTGGTGAAGGCTGCGGTGGCGAAGAAGAAGGTGACTGCATCTTCTTCGTCCAAGAGTCCTCGGACTCCATCTTCTTCCCCTCCTCCCGCAGATGACGACACGGAGGTCGTCTTCAATTTTGGGTCTCTCAGCCCAAGGAGGAAGAGGAAGTCAGCGGAATAGCAGGTGGAGGATGAGTAAGTATCTTGCTCTTTTTTGTCTTCTTCATCCCCTCAGACCGTGCCACTTTCCTTGATTTCTTTTCATCTTTGCAGGGATGTAGAGACGCTGGCCCAGAGGGTGAAGAGCGCCAGGGCCACGGCGGGCGGCCAGCCCCCGGCGGGCACCTCCAGTACACCACTGGTGGTGGTGAGCAGTCCGGACAGCAGCCCCCAGCGCAGCCCCCAGCGTAAGTCCACTACTCTCCCCTTGTTAACGTGTGTTGGGGGTGTGATCCCTTGGCGCTAACCTTGTCATGATTGCAGGAGCAGGACAGCAACAGGGGGAGCCACTGGGGGCTACCCCCAACACGCCGCCCCCATCGACCACGTCGCCTCGAGGGGCGTCCCTAGCAAGGGCGCCAAGCACCGAGCCCATGCACACGGAGGAGGAGGAGTCAAACTTGGGCGCTGGTGGCTCCGCCTCGGCGCCAGATGTTGGCGGGGAGGGGGCCGCTTCTTCCCAGCCCGGCATGGGTAAGTCACCTGCCTTCTGTTCCTGTTCTTGTTTCTTCTTCTTGAAACTTGGTCTTGGCTTCGCCTCACTCCCCTTCTCGACGTCCAGATCCTTCCCCGGCGGACCCGGAGGATGTTGACACCGTCATCGAGGAGGTCTCCAGGGATGCCGCAGCCGAGGCCGACAAGATCGCTGCCGAGGAGGCCGCCAAGACTGCCGCTGAAGAGCCCGCCAAGGGGTCTATTGAGGAGGCTGGCAAGGCTGCTGCCGAGGAGGCCGGCAAGGGGCCTTCCGGGGAGGCCAGCAAGGCCGCTGCCGAGGAGGGGGTGATCGACGACCAACCTTCCTCCTCCGCTGCCTCTGGCTCGGGCAGGTACCTGAGGGTGAGCGACGACCTGTTCGTCCACCTCCCAGGGACGGCGAGCATCGGGACGCCCGCCGAGGGGGAGGTGTTTGATGATGAAGTGCTTGCCGCCGCCGGGCTTGAGGTTGTTGACGAGCCGAGCGCTGGTGGCGGCGGTTCCCAGGAAGAGCGGCTCCTCCAGGCCATGAGTGCCAACTTCCAGAGGCTCCAGGCGCTTCACCGCGCCCGCCTGGACAAAGCCAAATCCAGGATGGCGGGGGTGGACAAGGCGGAGGTGGACCTCGAGGAGCGCGTCGCCGAGGCGCAGGCTTGGTTCCGCCAGGCCCACGAGGACTTGAAGGCCGCCCAGGACGTGTTGGCTGAGCGCAAGCTGGAGCTCATCATGAAGCAGGCCGACATCGAGAAGGCCCAGGATGAGGCGAGGGCGCAGGCCTCCAAGGACGAGGCCGCCCGGCACCAGCACGAGGCTGAACTGAACTCCCAGGAGGAGGATCTCGCCGCCCGTGAGGAGAAGCTTGCCGCAACACTCCGCAATAAGGATGAGGAGGTGAAGAGCTCCTCGTGCAGCGGACCCGAGAGCTGGAGTAGAGGCATGAGGAGGACCGCAATGCCCAGGCTCTGGTTCACGCCGGCAAGGTGACAGGGCTGGAGGTGGAGCGGGACGGGCTGAAGGATCAGGCCCTGAAGTTGGCCAAGGAGAAGGACACGCTCAATGGTGCTCTGGTGGAGGCGTAGGGCGCAGTCCTCGGCAAGGCTGAGCAGCTCTCCAAGGCCAACGACTCCATCAAAGACCTGAAGCAGAAGCTGGAGGGTCTCGAGGGGACGCTGTCAGAGGTCAGGGCCCGGGAGGAGACCCTGACCAAGAATCTGGAGAAGGAGAGGCAGCTGTGGAAGAACGAAGCTGCCAACCACGAGGATTTCGTGAAGGGCGAGAAGCTCTGGGTCAGCCGTCTCGCCGAGGTCGCCGGCAGGATCACCACGCAGCTGGCCACCATGGGGATGCCAAATGTGAGGTACGTCTCGGAGCCGAGCATGAGTCCTAACGCCAAGCTGACCCTGTTCTTCGAGGGTATTCTCGGGGCCCAGGAGCAGTTTCGCTCCAACAGGGCGGCCTCTCTGGCCGACGAGGCCCGGAAGCTTTGCCGGGGCGTGCTACCCCTTGAGCACTGGGTTGGTTTTCCCTTGAATAGGAAAGGGTGATGCAGCAAAGTAGCGTAAGTATTTCCCTCAGTTTTTTAGAACCAAGGTATCAATCCAGTAGGAGGCTACGAGTGAGTCCCTCGTACCTACACAAAACAAATAAATCCTCGCAACCAACGCGATAAGGGGTTGTCAATCCCTACACGGTCACTTACGAGAGTGAGATCTGATAGATATGATAGGATAATATTTTTGGTATTTTTATGATAAAGATGCGAAGTAAAATAAAAGGCAAAGGAAAAAGCAACGGAAATAACTAAGTGTTGGAAGATTAATATGATGAAGATAGACCCGGGGGCCATAGGTTTCACTAGTGGCTTCTCTCGAGAGCATAAGTATTTTACGGTGGGTGAACAAATTACTGTTGAGCAATTGACAGAATTAAGCATAGTTATGAGAATATCTAGGTATGATCATGTATATAGGCATCACGTCCAAGACAAGTAGACCGACTCCTGCCTGCATCTACTACTATTACTCCACACATCGACCGCTATCCAGCATGCATCTAGAGTATTAAGTTCATAAGAACAGAGTAACGCCTTAAGCAAGATGACATGATGTAGAGGGATAAATTCATGCAATATGTTAAAAAACCATCTTGTTATCCTCGATGGCAACAATACAATACGTGCCTTGCTGCCCCTACTGTCACTGGGAAAGGAGACCGCAAGATTGAACCCAAAGCTAAACACTTCTCCCATTGCAAGAAAGATCAATCTAGTAGGACAAACCAAACTGATAATTCGAAGAGACTTGCAAAGATAACCAATCATACATAAAAGAATTCAGAAGATTCAAATATTGTTCATAGATAAACTTGATCATAAACCCACAATTCATCGGTCTCAACAAACACACCGCAAAAGAAGATTACATCAAATAGATCTCCACGAGAGAGGGGGAGAACATTGTATTGAGATCCAAAAAGAGAGAGGAAGCCATCTAGCTAATAACTATGGACCCGAAGGTCTGAGGTAAACTACTCACACTTCATCGGAGAGGCTATGGTGTTGATGTAGAAGCCCTCCGTGATGGATGCCCCCTCCGGCGGAGCTCCGGAACAGGCCCCAAGATGGGATCTCATGGGTACAGAAGGTTGCGGCGGTGGAATTAGCTTTTTGGCTCCGTATCTGATCGTTTGGGCGTACGTAGGTATATATAGGAGGAAGGAGTACGTCGGTGGAGCAACATGGGGCCCACGAGGGTGGAGGGCGCGCCCAGGGGGTAAGCGCGCCCCCTACCTCGTGGCTTCCTGGAAGCTTCCTTGACGTAGGGTCCAAGTCTCCTGGATCATGTTCGTTCCGTTTGGACTCCGTTTCATTCCGTTTGGACTCCGTTTGATATTATTTTTCTGCGAAACTCTGAAATAGGCAAAAAACAGCAATTCTGGGCTGGGCCTCCGGTTAATAGGTTAGTCCCAAAAATAATATAAAAGTGAATAATAGATCCCAATAATGTCCAAAACAGAAGATAATATAGCATGGAGCAATCAAAAATTATAGATACGTTGGAGACGTATCAAGCGTCCCCAAGCTTAATTCCTGCTCGTCCTCGAGTAGGTAAATGATAAAAACAGAATTTTTGATGTGGAATGCTACTAGGCATAATTTCAATGTAATTCTTCTTAATTGTGGTATGAATATTCAGATCCGAAAGATTCAAGATAAAAGTTCATATTGACATAAAAATAATAATATTTCAAGCATACTAACTAAGCAATTATGTCCTCTCAAAATAACATGGCCAAAGAAAGTTCATCCCTACAAAATCATATAGTTTAGTCATGCTCCATTTTCGTCACACAAGAATGCTCTCATCATGCACAACCCCGATGACAAGCCAAGCAATTGTTTCATACTTTAGTAATCTCAAACTTTATCAACCTTCACGCAATACATGAGCGTGAGCCATGGACATAGCACTATGGGTGGAATAGAATATGATGATGGGGGTTATGTGGAGAAGACAAAAAAGGAGAAAGTCTCACATCAACGAGGCTAATCAATGAGCTATGGAGATGCCCATCGATTGATGTTAATGCAAGGAGTAGGGATTGCCATGCAACGGATGCACTAGGGCTATAAATATATGAAAGCTCAACAAAAGAAACTAAGTGGGTGTGCATCCAACTTGCTTGCTCACGAAGACCTAGGGCACTTGAGGAGGCCCATTGTTGGAATATACAAGCCAAGTTCTATAATGAAAAATTCCCACTAGTATATGAAAGTGACAAAACAAGAGACTCTCTATCATGAAGATTATGGTGCTACTTTGAAGCACAAGTGTGGTAAAGGATAGTAACATTGTCCCTTATCTCTTTTTCTCTCATTTTTTGGGCCTTCTCTTTTTTTTGGCCTTTCTCTTTTTTTATTCCTCACTTGGGACAATGCTCTAGAAAATGATGATCATCACACCTCTATTTATTTACAACTCAATGATTACAACTCGATACTAGAACAAAGTATGACTCTATATGAATGCCTCCGGCGGTGTACCGGGATATGCAATGAACCAAGAGTACGTGCATGGTACCGAAGAGGCTAGCAATGATGGAAAGGTGAGAGTGCGTATAATCCATGGACTCAACATTAGTCATAAAGAACTCACATACTTATTGAAAAAATCTACAAGTCATCAAAAACCAAGCACTACGTGCATGCTCCTAGGGGGATAGATTGGTAGGAAAGGGCCATCGCTCGTCCCCGACCGCCACTCATAAGGAGGACAATCAAAGAACACCTCATGTTTCAAATTTGTTACATAACGTTTACCATACGCGCATGCTACGGGACTTGCAAACTTCAACACAAGTATTTCTCAAATTCACAACTACTCAACTAGCACTTGATATCACTACCTCGATGTCTCAAAACGATCATCAAGCGTCAAACTTCTCTTAGTATTCAAAACACTCATAAGAAAGTTTTTACTAATCTTGAATACCTAGCATATTAGGATTATTAATCTAAGTGAAGCATGAGAGATCAATAGTTTCTATAAAACAAATCCACCACCGTGCTCTAAAAGATATAAGTGAAGTACTAGAGCAAAACTATATAACTCAAAAGATATAAGTGAAGCACATAGAGTATTCTAATAATTTCCGAATCATGTGTCTCTCTAAAAAGGTGTGTACAGCAAGGATGATTGTGGTAAACTAAAAACAAAGACTCAAATCATACAAGACGCTCCATGCAAAACACATATCATGTGGTGAATAAAAATATAGCTCCAAGTAAAGTTACCGATGGAAGTAGACGAAAGAGGGGATGCCTTCCGGGGCATCCCCAAGCTTTGGCTTTTTGGTGTCCTTAGATTATCTTGGGGGTGCCATGGCCATCCCCAAGCTTAGGCTCTTGCCACTCCTTGTTCCATAATCCATCAAATCTTTCACCCAAAACATGAAAACTTCACAACACAAAACTCAGCAGAAAACCTCGTGAGCTCCGTTAGCGAAATAAAACAAAAGACCACTTCAAGGTAATGTAATGAACTCATTATTTATTTATATTGATGTTAAACCTACTGTATTCCAACTTCTCTATGGTTTATAAACTCTTTTACTAGCCATAGATTCATCAAAATAAGCAAACAACACACGAAAAACAGAATCTGTCAAAAAACAGAACAGTCTGTAGTAATCTGTAACTAACGCAAACTTCTGGAACTCCAAAAAAATCAGCCAAAATAGGACGACCTGGGCAATTTGTTCATTGATCAGAAGAAATTGGAATCAATATTTTATCACGTTCTGGTGATTTTTAACAATTGTTTTCGTGAACAGAACGTTTCTTTAAATTATAGCAAGATCAAATAACTATCATCCAAGAAGATCCTATAGGTTTAACTTGGTACAAACACTAATTAAAACATAAAACACATCTAACCAGAGGCTAGATCAAATATTTATTCCTAAACAGAAGCAAAAAGCAAAAAACTAAAAATAAAATTGGGTTGCCTCCCAACAAGCGCTATCGTTTAACGCCCCTAGCTAGGCATAAAAGCAAGGATAGATCTAGGTATTGCCATCTTTGGTGGGCAATCCATAAGTGGCTCTCATGATAAATTCATATGGTAGTTTTATTTTCTTCCTAGGGAAGTGTTCCATGCCTTTCTTTAATGGAAATTGGAATCTAATATTCCCTTCCTTCATATCAATAATTGCACCAATCGTTCTAAGGAAAGGTCTACCAAGAATAATAGGACATGAAGGATTGCAATCTATGTCAAGAACGATAAAATCTACGGGCACATAGTTCCTATTTGCAACAATAAGAACATCATTAATTCTTCCAATAGGTTTCTTAATAGTGGAATCCGCAAGGTGCAAGTTTAAAGAGCAATCATCAAAATCACGGAAACCTAGCAAATCGCACAAAGTTTTTGGAATCGTGGAAACACTAGCACCCAAATCACACAAAGCATAGCATTCATGATCTTTAATTTTAATTTTAATAGTAGGTTCCCACTCATCATAAAGTTTTCTAGGGATAGAAACTTCCAACTCAAGTTTTTCTTCATAAGATTTCATCAAAGCATCAACGATATTTTTAGTAAAAGCTTTATTTTGACTATAAGCATGAGGAGAATTTAGCACGGATTGCAACAAGGAAATACAATCTATCAAAGAGCAATTATCATAATTAAATTCCTTGAAAACCAAAATAGTGGGTTTATTAATATGTAGGGTTTTGTTTTCTTCAATCCCACTTTTATCAATTTTAGCATCAAGATCTAAAAACTCCGAATTTTTGGAACGCCTTCTAGGTAAAGGTGGATCATATTCAGTCCCATCATTATCAAGATTCGTATTGAAAAACAAGGATTTAATAGGGGACACATCAATAACTTTCAGATCTTCATCTTTATTTTCATAGAAATTTGAAGAACACGCTTTCATAAAGCAATCTTTCTTAGCACTCATCAATGGAAATTCTCATGGCTTTGAGAGACTCATTGATATCATGCTTAGGAGGAATAGATCTCAGTTTCAAAGAATCAACATCAAGAGAATTCTATCAACGTTCCTAGCCAATTCATTAACTTTAAGCAATTTCTCTTCAAGCAAAGCATTGAAATTATTTTGCGAATTCATAAATTCTTTAACACTAGTCTCAAATTTAGAGGGCATCTTATTAAAATTTCCGTAAGAATTGTTGTAGGAATTACCATAATTATTAGAGGAATTGCTAGGATAAGGCCTAGGATTAAAGTTTCCACTATACGCGTTGTTACCAAAATTATTCCTACCAACAAAATTCACATCCATAGATTCATTATTATTCTCAATCAAAGTAGACAAAGGCATACCATTAGGATCAGAAGAAACACTTTTACTAGCAAATAATTTCATAAGTTCATCCATCTTTCCACTCAAAACATTAATTTCTTCTATCGCATGCACTTTTTTATTAGTAGATCGTTCAGTGTGCCATTGAGAATAATTAACCGTAATATTATCTAGGAGTTTAGTAGCTTCTCCTAAAGTGATTTCCATAAAAGTGCCTCCCGCGGCCGAATCTAAAAGATTTCTAGAAGCAAAATTCAATCCGGCATAAAATTTTTGTATAATCATCCACAAATTCAAACCATGAGTAGGGCAATTACGTATCATTACTTTCATCCTCTCGCAAGCTTGTGCAACATGTTCATGATCAAGTTGCTTAAAATTCATAATATCGTTTCTAAGAGAGATAATCTTAGCGGGAGGAAAATACTTAGAGATAAAAGCATCTTTGCACTTATTCCAAGAATCAATACTATTTTTAGGCAAAGACGAAAACCAAGCTTTAGCACGATCTCTAAGAGAAAAAGGAAATAGCTTCAATTTAACAATATCATTATCAACATCTTTCTTCTTTTGCATATCACACAAATCAACAAAGCTGTTTAGATGAGTAGCGGCATCTTCGCTAGGAAGGTCGCCGAATTGATCTTTCATGACAAGATTCAACAAAGCAGCATTGATTTCACAAGATTCAGTATCGGTAAGAGGAGCAAATGGAGTGCTAAGGAAATCATTATTCTTGGTATTGGTAAAGTCACACAGTTTGGTATTATCTTGAGCCATCGTGACAAACAAGCAATCCAACACACGAGCAAACAAGAAGCAAGCGAAAAAGAGGCGAACAAAAAAGAGAGGGCGAATAAAACGGCAATGGTGAAGTGGGGGAGAGGAAACTGAGAGGCAAATGGCAAATAATGTAATGCGGGAGATAAGGGTTTGTGATGGGTACTTGGTAAGCTGACTTTTGCGTAGACATCCCCGGCAATGGCACCAGAAATCCTTCTTGCTACCTCTTGAGCACTGCGTTGGTTTTCCCTTGAAGAGGAAAGGGTGATGCAGCAAAGTAGCGTAAGTATTTCCCTCAGTTTTTGAGAACCAAGGTATCAATCCAGTAGGAGGCTACGCGCGAGTCCCTCGTACCTACACAAAACAAATAAATCCTCGCAACCAACGCGATAAGGGGTTGTCAATCCCTACACAGTCACTTACGAGAGTGAGATCTGATAGATATGATAGGATAATATTTTTGGTATTTTTATGATAAAGATGCAAAGTAAAATAAAAGGCAAAGGAAAAAGCAGCGGAAATAACTAAGTGTTGGAAGATTAATATGATGAAGATAGACCCGGGGGCCATAGGTTTCACTAGTGGCTTCTCTCAAGAGCATAAGATTTTACGGTGGGTGAACAAATTACTGTTGAGCAATTGACAGAATTGAGCATAGTTATGAGAATATATAGGTATGATCATGTATATAGGCATCACGTCCAAGACAAGTAGACTGACTCCTGCCTGCATCTACTACTATTACTCCACACATCGACTGCTATCCAACATGCATCTAGAGTATTAATTTCATAAGAACAGAGTAACGCCTTAAGCAAGATGACATGATGTAGAGGGATAAATTCATGCAATATGATAAAAAAAACCCATCTTGTTATCCTCGATGGCAACAATACAATACGTGCCTTTCTGCCCCTACTGTCACTGGGAAAGGACACCGCAATATTGAACCCAAAGCTAAGCACTTCTCCCATTGCAAGAAAGATCAATCTAGTAGGCCATACCAAACTGATAATTCGAAGAGACTTGCAAAGATAACCAATCATACATAAAAGAATTCAGAAGATTCAAATATTGTTCATAGATAAACTTGATCATAAACCCACAATTCATCGGTCTCAACAAACACACCGCAAAATAAGATTACATCGAATATATCTCCACGAGAGAGGGGGAGAACATTGTATTGAGATCCAAAAAGAGAGAGGAAGCCATCTAGCTAATAACTACGGACCCGAAGGTCTGAGGTAAACTACTCACACTTCATCGGAGAGGCTATGGTGTTGATGTAGAAGCCCTCCGTGATGGATGCCCCCTCCAGCGGAGCTCCGGAACAGGCCCCAAGATGGGATCTCGTGGGTACAGAAGGTTGCGGCGGTGGAATTAGGTTTTTGGCTCCGTATCTGATCGTTTGGGGGTACGTAGGTATATATAGGAGGAAGGAGTACGTCGGTGGAGCAACGTGGGGCCCACAAGGGTGGAGGGCGCGCTCGGGGGAGGGGGGGTAGGCGCGCTCCCCTACCTCGTGGCTTCCTAGAAGCTTCCTTGACGTAGGGTCCAAGTCTCCTGGATCATGTTCGTTCCGAAAATCACGTTCCCGAAGGTTTCATTCCGTTTGGACTCCGTTTGATATTCTTTTTCTGCGAAACTCTGAAATAGGCAAAAAACAGCAATTATGGGCTGGGCCTCCGGTTAATAGGTTAGTCCCAAAAATGATATAAAAGTGAATAATAAAGCCCAATAATGTCCAAAACAGAAGATAATATAGCATGGAGCAATCAAAAATTATAGATACGGTGGAGACGTATCAGGGCGCCATAACCAAGGTCCTCACCAAGGTGGCGTACTGGAACCCCGACCTCGATTTCGGGGCCGCGCTGGAGAGCTTGCCGGAGGAGGTGGACCTCGCGCCGCTCGAGGAGCGTATCAAGCCCATCATCAGCCGCGTTGGCGGAATCCAGAGGGTGGAGGGCCAGCGCTGGCATTAAGCGCCCCATTTCTCATCGTCGCTACTGGTTCATGACCAAGACAGTTTTTATCTTTAGTTAGAACCGCAGCAACAATTGATGTAATATCACTCTGCAGTACTTTTAGTATTATGCATGCTATCTTCCCGTTAGATCTTTCTCTGTAGGTTCGTACCCTACGCCTGTTGAGATAAGGCTGCCGGCGTGTAAACCCCTGTCACGGTGCTTTAAGGACGGATCCTTAGCACCCTGCCGGAAGGGCGCTTGCTGTAGGGCAAGCCACCTTGCCGCCGCCAGCGCGGTCGCTTGAACTATCGAGCGGACTCGAAGCAGGACAAGAGCGCAGCTGGGAACGGGTAGGTCACCTTGCCGCCGTCAGCGCGGCCGTATGAACTGTCGAGCAGGCTCGAGATAGAAACAAAGGTGTTGCCAACAGTGGAAAGGTCCCATCGCGTGCAGGTTTCTCGTTCAAAGAACGAGATCTCTCGGGGAGAACAGCCTTATATAAGTGAAAATGAACAAGATTTCGCGTGACTTAGCTTTTCTGTCGTAGCGCGGACGTTCACCGCATCCGCAGGCGACGCCGCCCATTTGGTCGTCTTCTTCCTTGGAGTGACGACCACGATGAAGCCGCTGCTCCAACCAGACCAGATTTCCACAACTGCGCCCCCCTACCTGGCGCGCCAAAGATGTCGGGGGAAACGACACCTATGGGATCACTGGAATCCCTTCTACGGTTGGCGGGCGCGGGGTTGTGCAAAGAGCGGTTCTGGCGGTCAGCACAAGGATCGTTTACCCAGGTTCGGGCCGCGAGGATGCGTAATACCCTAGTCCTGCTTTGGTGTATGTATTTGAGTGTTCTTGAGTTCTTGAGCTAGCTACGGTGCGTGTCCAGCCCAACAGATCCAAATCCTTCTCCTGGACGCCTCGGGCCTCCTTTTATAGACAAAAGGGGTTGCCACAGTGGCACACAGGAGATGGAAAGGTGTACAGTGCATGAGTCTATCCTCTGGCACCGTCGGACAAACACATTTAATACGCTGCCGACGTGCCCCTCTCGCTTTATCGGGGACGGCAAGGAAGCTCGTCCCAGCTGTTGCCGCCTCGCCTGGTTCTGACGCGCGTCCGAGCTGATGAGGCGTTGCAGCGCCACATTGGCTGGCTGCTGGGCTGGCGTGGTGGTGGAGTCTTCACGAGGATCTGCATGCCACCACGCAAGTGCTAGCTGGGTCGGTGTAGAGGCCGCATGCTGCCACACAGGTGCCTGCCCAGCTGGCTGAGCTAGCAGCTGCATGGGAGCGGCGGTGTAGTCTTGGCAGATGCGGGTCTGGCTGCGGCCCTGTAGGTGTCTTCGGCAAGGGTCTTGCCGGGGCCCCGGCAAGGGTCTTGCCGTGGCATCGTGGTCGTCCCCGGGAAGGGTCTCGCCCGGGGTCTCATGGATTTCCTCGGCTAGGATCCCGCCGAGGATTATCTTCTTCTGGTCCTCATCTGGTCTTGTGTGTTTATGATCTTGACAAAGATCTGCATGCCACCATAGAGGTGCCTCCCGAGCCTTGGCTCCAATGTGGTTGTTGGCTGCGTTGGAACCCTCGGGCCCAAGGGTGGCTCGCTCTGCTGGTATTTGGCAAGTTGCCCCGGCAAGGGTCTTGCTGAGGGAGTCCACCTCGCCCTCTTGCTCTTTGTGTCTCTGTTCTTGGCGTTGCTTTGGTCGTCTTGCGCTCCGGCTTCCCTCCTCTGCCCTGCTCAGTGTGGCCGCGTGCGCGGCTCTGACTGCCCGTGCACAAGTAAAGGGGTACAAAGGAGAGCCCCTACTTTAGTACACCGACATGCTAGTTGAGTAATTGTGAATTTGAGAAATACTTCTGTTGGAGTTTGCAAGTCCCGTAGCATGCACGTATGGTAAACGTTGTGTGACAAAGTTGAAGCATGAGGTGTTTCTTTGATTGTCCTCCTTATGAGTGGCGGTCGGGGACGAGCGATGGTCTTTTCCTACCAATCTATCCCCCTAGGAGCATGCACGTAGTGCTTGGTTTTTGATGACTTGTAGATTTTTGCAATAAGTATGTGAGTTCTTTATGACTAATGTTGAGTCCATGGATTATATGCACTCTCACCTTTCCATCATTGCTAGCCTCTTCGGTACCGTGCATTGCCCTTTCTCACCTTGAGAGTTGGTGCAAACTTCGCCAGTGCATCCAACCCCCGTGAGACGATACGCTCTATCACACATAATCCTCCTTATATCTTCCTCAAAACAGCCACCATACCTACCTATTATGGCATTTCCATAGCCATTCTGAGATATATTGCCATGTAACTTTCCACCGTTCCGTTTATTATGACACACTTCATCATTGTCATATTTCCTTGCATGTTCATGTAGTTGACATCGTATTTGTGGCAAATCCACCATGCATAATTTCATACATGTCACTCTTGATTCATTGCCCATCCTGATACACCGCCGGAGGCATTCATATAGAGTCATTCTTTGTTCTAGTATCGAGTTGTAATCTTTGAGTTGTAAATAAATAGAAGTGTGATGATCATCATTAATAGAGCATTGTCCCAAAAAAAGGAAGGCCAAATAAAAAAAGAAAGGCCAAAAAAGGGGGAAATAAAAGGGAGAACGCTACTATCCTTTTTTCCACACTTGTGCTTCAAAGTAGCACCATGATCTTCATGATAGAGAGTCTCTTATATTGTCACTTTCATATACTAGTGGGAATTTTTCATTATAGAACTTGGCTTGTATATTCCAACAATGGGCCTCCTCAAGTGCCCTAGGTCTTCGTGAGCAAGCAAGTTGGATGCACACCCACTTAGTTTCTTTTGTTGAGCTTTCATATATTTATAGCTCTAGTGCATCCGTTGCATGGCAATCCCTACTCCTTGCATTAACATCAATCGATGGGCATCTCCATAGCTCATTGATTAGCCTCGTTGATGTGAGACTTTCTCCTTTTTTGTCTTCTCCACACAACCCCTATAATTTTATTCTATTCCACCCATAGTGCTATGTCCATGGCTCACGCTCATGTATTGCGTGAAAGTTGAAAAAAGTTTGAGAATACTAAAGTATGAAACAATTGCTTGGCTTGTCATCGGGGTTGTGCATGATGAGAGCATTTTTGTGTGACGAAAATGAAGCATAGCCAAACTATATGATTTTGTAGGGATAAGCTTTCTTTGGCCATGTTATTTTGAGAAGACATAATTGCTTAGTTAGTATGCTTGAAGTATTATTATTTTTATGTCAATATTAAACTTTTGTCTTGAATCTTTCAGATCTGAACATTCATGCCACAATAAAGAAAATTACATTGAAAATTATGCTAGGTAGCATTCCACATCAAAAATTCTGTTTTTATCATTTACCTACTCGAGGACGAGCAGGAATTAAGCTTGGGGATGCTTGATACGTCTCCAACGTATCTATAATTGTTTATCTTTCCATGCTATTATATTATCTGTTTTGGATGTTTAATGGGCTTTAATATGCTCTTTTATATTATTTTTGGGACTAACCTATTAACCGAAGGCCCAGTGCAAATTGCTGTTTTTGGCCTATTTCAGTGTTTCGCGGAAAAGGAATATCAAACGGAATCCAAACGGAATGAAACCTTTGCGAGGATCTTTTTTGGAACAAACGCAATCCAGGAGACTTGGAGTGGACGTCAAGGAAGCCACGAGGTAGGAGGGCACGCCCAGGGGGGTAGGCGCGCCCCCACCCTCGTGGGCCCCTCGCAGCTCCACCGACCTACTTCTTTCGCCTATATATACTCTTATACCATGAAAACATCCAGGGGAGCCACGAAACCACTTTTCCACCGCCGCAACCTTCTGTACCCGTGAGATCCCATCTTGGGGCCTTTTCCGGCGCTCTACTGGAGGGGGATTCAATCACGGAGGGCTTCTACATCAACACCATAGCCTCTCCGATGATGTGTGAGTAGTTTACCACAGACCTTCGGGTCCATAGTTATTAGCTAGATGGCTTCTTCTCTCTCTTTGGTTCTCAATACAAAGTTCTCCTCGATCTTCTTGGATATCTATTCGATGTAATTCTTTTTGTGGTGTGTTTGTCGAGATCCGATGAATTGTGGGTTTATGATCAAGATTATCTATGAACAATATTTGATTCTTCTCTGAATTCTTATATGCATGATTTAATATCTTTGTAAGTCTCTTCGAATTATCAGTTTGGTTTGGCCTACTAGATTGATCTTTCTTGCAATGGGAGAAGTGCTTAGCTTTGGGTTCAATCTTGCGGTGCTCGATCCCAGTGACAGAAAGGGAAACGACACGTATTGTATTGTTTCCATCGAGGATAAAAAGATGGGGTTTATATCATCTTGCTTGAGTTTATCCCTCTACATCATGTCATCTTGCCTAATGCGTTACTCTGTTCTTATGAACTTAATACTCTAGATGCATGCTCGATAGCGGTCGATGTGTGGAGTAATAGTAGTAGATGCAGAATCATTTCGGTCTACTTGTCACGGACGTGATGCCTATGTTCATGATCATGCCTAGATATTCTCATAACTATGCACTTTTCTATCAATTGCTCGACAGTAATTTGTTCACCCACCGTAATATATGCTATCTTGAGAGAATCCACTAGTGAAACCTATGGCCCCCGGGTCTATTTTACATCATATTAGTTTCCCGTCAACTGGCTATTTATGTCGCCGTTTATTTTGCAATCTTTACTTTCCAATCTATACAACAAAAATACCAAAAATATTTATCTTAGTATCTTTATCAGATCTCACTTTTGCAAGTGGCCGTGAAGGGATTGACAACCCCTTTATCGCGTTGGTTGGAAGGTTCTTGGTTGTTTGTGCAGGTACTAGGCGATTTGCGTGTAGTCTCCTACTGGATTAATACCTTGGTTCTCAAAAACTTAGGGAAATACTTATGCTACTTTGCTGCATCACCCTTTCCTCTTCAAGGGAAAACCAATGCATGCTCAAGAGGTAGCACACAAACTTGTGATGGTGAAGAATAAAAGTGACAGACTGCATAATAAAGGTCGCTATCACAAGGGGCAATGTGACGTGACGTTCTCTTGCACTAAGGGGTTGAGCATACAAACAAATAAGCGCATGGCAACCTCTGCTTCCCTCTGCGAAGGGCCTATCTTTTACTATTCAGTATTTACTTTTATGCAAAGAGTCAAAGTTTTTCTCTCTATTCCTTTTTATTTTTCTTTTTGGGCAAGCATCATGTGGTGAGGAAAGATCTAGGCACATATGTCCAGTTGAATATGGGTAGCATGAGTTATTATTGTTGACATCACCCTCGAGGTGAATACGTTGGGTGGCAAAACAATAAGGCCCTATCTTTCTATGTGTCCAGTTGAAACATTTTGCTCATGTGTACGCGGTGAGTGTTAGCAATCATAGAAGACTATATGATGGTTGAGTATGTGGAGCTGTTACTTAAACTCGGTTGAATAAGTTGAATTGCAATTGCTTGATGACTAAGAACATAGGTTGTTGAGTTTCAAGAGAGTTCATTGTTTAAACCTTAACATGTGAATTGGTTGCTACTATAACATGAGAAGTTTTATAAGAAAGAATTGATGTTATGATGCTAGGAAAAGTGATTGAAATTATTATTGATCAAACTTATGCACTTTGCTAGCATTCACACTTCATAAATTATTTCTTTTATGATTTAACTACTTGAGGACGAGTAGGAATTAAGCTAGTGGATGCTGATACGTCTCTAACGTATCTATAATTTATGAAGTATTCATGCCATGTTTACAACAATTTTATATGGTTTTGGTATGATTTGCATGGAACTAACCCGGACTGACGCTGTTTTCAGCAGAACTACCGTGGTGTTGTTTTTTGTGCAGAAATAAAAGTTCTCGAAATTGGACAAAACTTTTTGACGATTTTTTTTGGAACAAAAGAGACCCCCGAAGCTTTGTGGGAGGGCCAGAAGAGCCACGAGGAGGGCACAACCCACCAGGGCACGCCTGGTGGGCCGTCCGTGCCCCCGTGGGTTGTGCTCACCTCGAGGCCCATCTTCGCGTGATTCCAACTCTGAAAAATCCTATAAATACCAAAACCCCCAAAGGTTAACCTAGATCCGCAAGGCTCTGTAGCCACCAAAAACCAATCTAGACCCTTCCCGACACCCTGCCGGAGGGGAGAATCATCTCCGGTGGCCATCTTCATCATCCCGGCGGCCACCATGATGAGGAGGGACTAGTCCACCCTCGGGGCTGAGGGTTTGTACCAGTAGCTATGTGTTTAATCTCTCTCTCGTGTTCTTGAGATGTCACGATCTTGATGTATCGCGGGCTTTGTTAATATAGTCGAATCATATGGTGTTTTCCCCTCTCTATCTTGTTGTGATGAATTGAATTTTTCCCTTTGAGATTTCGTTGTTATCGGATTGAATACTTTTATGGATTTGAGAACACTTGATATATGTCTTGCAATTGAATAATCGTGGTGACAATGGGTTATCATATTTATTCACTTGATATATGTTTTGGCACTCAACTCGCGGATTCCCGAGGTGGCATTGGGGCAATCTATGCATAGGGGTTGATGCACGTTCTTGTCTTTGTTTCTCCGGTAGAAATCTCGGGGCACTCTTTGAAGTTCTTTGTGTTGGATTGAGTATCATGAATATGAATTTGCTTTGGTGTTATTTTAGTACGAACTCTAGGATAGATTGAACGGAAAGAATAGCTTTATGTTATTTTAGTACGAACTCTTGAATAGATCGAACAGAAAAATAGCTTTGAGGTGGTTTTGTACCCTACAAACAATTTATTCTTATGTTCCCCACTAGATAGGAACTTTGGAGTGATTCTTTATCGCACTTTGAGGGATGGTTATATGATCCAATTATATTAGCACTGTTGAGAGATTGCACTAGCGAAAGTACGGATCCTAGGCCTCATTTTCAAGCATCGCAATACCGTTTTTCTGCCCGATTAATATTTGCTACCTTGCTATTTTTATTTATTCAGATTATAAAAATATATTTATACCATCAATATTACACTTTTATCACCATCTCTTCGCCGAACAAGTGCACCTATACAATTTGCCATTGTATTGGGTGTGTTGGGGACACAAGAGATTTCTTGTATTTGGTTGCAGGGTTGTTTGAGAGAGACCATCTTCATCATACACCTCCCACGGATTGATAAACTTTACGTCATCCACTTGAGGGAAAATTGCTACTGTCCTACAAAACTCTGCGCTTCGAGGCCCAACACGAGTCTACAAGAATAAAGTTGCGAAGTAGACATCACATTTCCATAGCCATTCCGAGATATATTGCCATGCAACTTTCCACCGTTCCGTTTATTATGACATACATCATCATTGTCATATTGCTTTGCATGATCATGTAGTTGACATCGTATTTGTGGCAAAGCCACCGTTCATCAGTTTTTTATACATGTCGCTCTGGATTCATTGCACATCCCGGTACACCGCCGGAGGCATTCACATAGAGTCATATTTTTGTTCTAAGTATCGAGTTGTAAGTAAATAAAAGTGTGATGATCTTCATTATTAGAGCATCGTCCCAAGTGTGGAAAGGATGATGGAGACTATGATTCCCCCACAAGTCGGGATGAGACTTCGGACGAAAAAAAAGAGGCCAAAAAATGACAGAAGGCCCTACAAAAAAAGAAAAAAAATAAAAAAATGAGAGAAAAGAGAGAAGGGACAATGTTACTATCCTTTTTGCCACACTTATGCTTCAAAGTAGCACCATGATCTTCATGATAGAGAATCTCCTATGATATCACTTTCATATACTAGTGGGAATTTTTCATTATAGAACTTGGCTTGTATATTCCAATGATGGACTTCCTCAAAATGCCCTAGGTCTTCGTAAGCAAGCGAGTTAGATGCACACCCACTTAGTTTTTTTTAGCTTTCATAAACTTATAGCTCTACTGCATCCGTTGCATGGCAATCCCTACTCACTCACATTGATATCTATTGATGGGCATCTCCATAGCTCGTTGATACGCCTAATTGATGTGAGACTATCTCCTCATTTTTTGTCATCTCCACAACCACCGTCTATTCCACCTATAGTGCTATGTCTGGCTCACGCTCATGTATTGCGTGAAAATTGAAAAGGTTTGAGAACGTCAAAAGTATGAAACAATTGCTTGGCTTGTCGGTTGTGCATGATTTGAATATTTTGTGTGATGAAGATGGAGCATAGCCCGACTATATGATTTTGTAGGGATAAGCTTTCTTTGGCCATGTTATTTTGAGAAGACATAATTATTTTGTTAGTATGCTTGAAGTATTATTGTTTTTATGTCAATATTAAACTTTTGTTTTGAATCTTACGGATCTGAACATTCATGCCACAATAAAGAGAATTACATGGATAAATATGTAAGGTAGAATTCCACATCAAGAATTCTGTTTTTATCATTTACCTACTCGAGGACGAGCAGGAATTAAGCTTGGGGATGCTTGATACGTCTCCAACGAATCTATAATTTTTGATTGTTCCATGCTATTATATTATCTGTTTTGGATGTTTTATATGCATTAATATGCTATTTTATATGATTTTTGGGACTAACCTATTAACTTAGAGCCCAATGCCAGTTTCTGTTTTTTCCTTGTTTTAGAGTTTCGCAGAAAAGGAATACCAAACGGAATAAAACTTTTGCGATGATTTTTCTTGGACCAGACACCCAGGAGACTTGGAGTGCAAGTCAGAAGAGCCACAAGGCGGCCACAAGGGAGGAGGGCGCGCCCCCCAACCTTGTGGGCCCCTCGGTGGCCTCCTGACCTAGATCTTCCTCCTATATATACTCTTATACCCCAAAAACATCCAGGGGAGCCACGAAACCACTTTTCCACTGCCGCAACCTTATGTACCCATGAGATCCCATCTTGGGGCCTTTTCCGGCATCCTGCCGGAGGGGGATTCGATCACGGAGGGCTTCTACATCAACACCATTTCCTCTCCGATGAAGCATGAGTAGTTTACTTCAGACCTACGGGTCCATAGCTAGTAGCTAGATGGCTTCTTCTCTCTCTTTGATTCTCAATACAAAGTTCTCCTCGATGTTCTTGGAGACCTATTCGATGTAATACTCTTTTGCGGTGTGTTTGCCGAGATCCGATGAATTGTGGATTTATGATCAGCTTATCTATGAATATTATTTGAATCTTCTCTGAATTCTTATATGCATGATTTGATATCTTTGCAAGTCTCTTCGAACTATCGATTTGGTTTGGCCAACTAGATTGGTTTTTCTTGCAATGTGAGAAGTGCTTAGCTTTGGGTTCAATCTTGCGCTGCTCGATCCTAGTGACAGAATGGGAACCGACACGTATTGTATTGTTGCCATCGAGGATAAAAAGATGGGGTTTTCATCATATTGCTTGAGTTAATTCCTCTACATCATGTCATCTTGCTTAAGGCGTTACTCCGTTCTTTATGAACTTAATACTCAAGATGCATGCTGGATAGCGGTCGATGTGTGGAGTAATAGTAGTAGATGCAGAATCGTTTCGGTCTACTTTACACGGACGTGATGCCTATGTTCATGATCATTGCCTTAGATATCGTCATAACTTTGCGCTTTTCTGTCAATTGCTTGGCAGTAATTTGTTCACCCACCGTAATAATTTGTATCTCGAGAGAAGCCTCTAGTGAAACCTATGGCCCCCGGGTCTATTTTTCCATCATATAAATTTCCGATCTATAATTCTAGTTTCCTATTTACTTTCTTTTGCAATTTTTTACTTTCAGCCCCATAAACCCAAAATACCAAAAATATTATTTTACCATTTATCCATCTCTATCAGATCTCACTTTGCAAATAACCGTGAAGGGATTGGCAACCCCTTTGTTGCATTGGTTGCAAGTTGGTGTTTGTTTGTGCAGGTATTCGGTGGCTTGTTGCGTTGTCTCCTACTGGATTGATACCTTGGTTCTCAAAACTGAGGGAAATACTTACGCTACTTTGCTGCATCACCCTTTCCTCTTCAAGGGTAAAACCAACGCAAGCTCAAGAGGTAGCATCGGCCCAGCGGGAACCGAGGTACCATGGGCCATCTGCCTACGTCTCAGGAAGGGCCCCTTGGCCCAACTCAGGAGGCGGCCAACCGGCGGGCGCCTAAGCTAGCAGCCTCGCAGGGGCCTTGCCCCGCGAGGGGCTTCCCTGACAAAAGACTTCACCAAGACCAATATCACAGCAAGCAGACCCACGAGGCCTCTCTCGTGAGGCGCTGTTCCATGAGGCCTCTGAGGAGCCCACGTGGCACCGATCGTGTGCCCATGACATGGGTGACGTCGCCGCGACAGGCGCCGGCCTGTGTGGCCAAGGCAGTTTCCCTTTTCTTGCTAAGGGAGCAGCTACGCCTGCCTACCCCCAAAACGAGTCCCAAAGGTTTCCCCTTTCATGAAACAAGACAAAGATGATGGCGCGGCAGGACAGAGGTCATCGTGGATCCCCCTACATGTCATGGATAACACTTTAGCAAGCGAAGACCGACTTTTGTCAGGATAAGAACCGGTGCCTGCCCCCTTTCGAAATTTCCACCCTGTAGTAGCCCTTTCCCGCTCAAATTTTTGGGGAAGAGGCCCAAGGCACCTATAAAAGGGGCAGAGTGGCAATCGTAGCAGAGGATCGGCTTCTTGTGCCATTGTAGACCCCAAGAGCTCTTGCTCGCCTTGTAGCTCCAAGAGCACTGTCCACAAGCAATTCCACCAAGCAGGAGTAGGGTTTTACACCGCATGGTGGCCCGAACCTGGGTAGCTCGTTGTGTCCTTGTCATGCCTAGCTTGTAGCCTCGTAGATGTGAACAAAGCCCCAAGAGCTCGAACCAGGGTTTTGGAGGATTTCCCATGGCTCAGAATCAATCCCCCAACAATAATAATATATGAATTGTATTTTTTACCTACGACGATAATTGTGACGAAAATGAATGCCATCACCCTTCTCTGGTCCCACATGTAAGCACTCACGTCAGCGTCCTTCGGGCCAATCTGTTATTAGTACTGTTGACTGGTCCAAACTGACAACCGACCTATTACTAACTACCACCATCGGTGATAAAACCACAGCCGAACCCACATGGACAGCCACGTCGGCAACAACTGGCCTCATTTTTCAAATAAATCTTTGACCGGTCAAACCGACGAACTAATAACAGATTATTGTCACAAAAAATGATCTTAGGTGACAAATCGACCTATCATAGGTAACACTTTGGGTCGTTGCCGAAAATGTCCACTCATGACAAACTGAGGTCGTTGCCTATGATACGATCTTAGGTGACGAAAAAGTGGTACCGTCAAGAATTTATTTATTTATTGACAACACTTCGGTGATGGTGGGGGTGATGGTCGAAAACCGTCACCGGAAAGTATTCGATGACGAATTTTTTTATGTGACACAAGTGGGACATCACAAAAGAATCTCCATTTTGTAGGGGCTGCTTGGCCTGACCTGCACCCACTATTCAAACATGGCCTCACCCGGTTCCATCCGCACAACAAACACATATGCTTCCAATCCTCTTCCGTGCACCACCTCTGCCATGACTTCGAGCTCTAGAGTGTTGTGGAAGTGCCTCTAGACGGAGCAGAAGCACGAGCTAGCCGCCCTTGTGGTAGGCCTGCAGGGCAGCCGTGTGCACTGGATAGAGGCCAGCTTGCTGGCGAGCTCACTGGAGGTCTTCGACAATGACCCAATGATGAAGGAGGCCTCCTCCGACGAGCCAGTGTCCCTGCCCACATCGATCCATGCCGCCTTGGCCATTGAACAGGCGCAAACGCACTTTGATGTCGCCATGGTGAAGAAGAAGCCGCGCCGTAGCCGGTGTCAGTGTTTCAGCAGGCGCATGAGGAGCAACATTGCAACCTCACTCTCCTCATGCACCATCGCCGATAAAGGGCTTGATATCCAGCAAGTTCGTGAGCAACAAGGCCAAGCTGGCCATGGCCGTGGAGAACCCACACTTCGCACAGGAGACACAGGTGCTCTACGAGGCCATGTGCAACCACTACTGCAGGATGCTGCTAACGCGACACTACGATAAGAGACCCTTTCACGAAACTGTGTGCGATGCATCAATAACAAACGGGGATGTTAACTGTCAAAAAAGGTGCAAAACGTTTGAAATGGAGGATGCATCAAACACGGTTCAGATTTTAGTTGCGTGTGCGATCCAGGGCATACGGTTCAGTCCAATGAACTGTTTGCGATGAGGCGGAACAAAAGAAACGGGAAGCCTGATGAAGGCGTGTGCGATATAGAGCATACGGTTCACTCGGATGAATTGTTTGTGATTAGGCAACACAAAAGAAACGGGCAGCCAGATGAAGGTGTGTGTGATATACAGCATACGGTTCACTCGGATGAACTGTTTGTGATTAGGCAACACAAAAGAAATGGTCAGCCAGATCAAGGTGTGTGTGATTGAGGGCATATGCTTCAGAAGGATTAACTGTTTGCGATTAGGCAACAGAACAGAAACGGGTAAGCCAGATCAAAGTGTCTGTGATTGATGGTATACACTTCACATGGATGAACCGTTTGCGATTAGCCACAACAAACTGAAACAGTTAGATATATCAATGTGTGTGCGCTAGACGGGCATACCCATTCTAATTAAAAGAAGCGTGCGCGATGGTAATAACGAGTGCGCACGGTTGTTGGAACAAGACGTGTGCTGACATAGCCTATTGCGGTGCACCCTATGGTGCAAACGCCACATACGCGGCCGAGAAGGCGTACGTGCCCACGTTACGCCTTCCGGGAATAGTGCCGCACTTATAACCATCAGTAAAGTTTGAGTATGCGTCCCGTCACAATTTTTTTAGAAGAACTGGGAGGCCGCGTCCCGTCACATTCCAAATTGCAAACCTGTTCACACTGATCAAAACCTAAACGGTTTCCCACTTAGGAGCGTATTACTACGCGGTTATAAATACTACTACTCCAAGATGACTGCACATTCCTCCTCAACTCCTCATCCACAAAAAGTCAAAAACAAACAAGTCATTCATCATCGTTCCCTTGCGTCCGCCATGGCCAGCATAAGTTCTGGGTTGAGAGATTTCCACCAGGGCGAGGCGAGCCTGGAAGCGGGAGCACGAGAGATGTCCCGCCTTGTCACGAAAGCAGCCAACATGTCCTGCCGCACGGCCGTAGCCGCAGAGAGGTCCCGCCGCACCGCCGAAGCAGCACGGAGGACCCGCCGCGCCGTCGATGCAGCAGACTGGTCCGGCCGCACCGCGAAAGCAGAAGAGATGTCCCGCCGCGCCGCGAATGCAGCAGAGATGTCCTCCCTTGCCGCGGCCGCCTGGGAAAATGCCTCGCGGGCAGGCGAGGAATCTTACAGGCGCATGCGTGCCCTCGTCCTTAGGCAGATGGATCAGATCTCCAGGTGGGAGAGGTTGCAGGATGACCTGAAAGCCTCATTTGAACAGTCTACCAACATCATCCGGCAACTAAATGAGAGCAATGCGAAGCTCCGGGCCGAGCGCAACCTGCTGAGGGAGAAGATCGTCGGAAGTGCGGAGCAGCAGGAGCAGACCACTGCCTTGTTGAAGAGGACCGGCGTCATCATCGAGAAACTTATGGACGAGAATGCCATGTTGCGCATCGAGCGCAGAAGGCTGGTGGAGGAATCCGTGGATGCTCTCAAGCAGCATCTTGAGGACAAGAAAGAGCTCGTCGCCGCTTGCCGCGGAGACTAGTTCCCGTGGCCTGCAGCAACGCATCAAGAAAGTAGAGATCAGCGAGCCAGATCGTTGTGTTCCTTCTTCTTTTGCCCTTGTGTATTTCGGGCATTGCCGCATGTGGCTTTTTTTATTTTGTTTCTAAATATGTAAGACAATTATTATCCACTGTCATCGTCCTTATATTCATCATGCTTGCTATAAGTCACAGTCGATGCTATATAGGTCCGTCGGATCTTACATCAAGATCCATGCAAAACTTTCTTTTCAGATTTTCATTTTTCTCCCTTAAATCTCAGTCCAGTAAGACATATAGCCATGCCGTAGAATAGGTGCTCGAGCGCCATTAATGGAGACGTTGGGAGGGAGGTGCGCGGCGGGTAGCGGTCAAAGGGCTCTCCTCCCGATGAGCACGCGCAGGGGTCTGATCGCATGCCTCCCGTACTCAAATAGCTACCCCGCACGGCACCTCCTAGCCAATAAAAAAAGGGGACGCGTGGCCGCACGTAATTGGTAAGTCGAACACCCATGGTTTCAATAATACTTGTGTTTCTGATTTGTAACGTGGCAGCACTTGTTCCAAAATGACTTTGTTGATTGTTAATGTGTGGACCTTCGTAAATCGGACAGAAAAATTACCACAGCATGTTGGTGCCATGTCATGAGACCATGCCAAGTTTCATGATTTTCAGGCGTGTTTTGGAATTACAGGAATTAAAAAACCAAGTTTCTCAATATTTCCGGTCGAGCCATGACGCCCAGATATTTGAATTTCACTCCCATCTCTTGCATGGGACCTAGAAATTCACCCAAGGACACACATGTGATTTTTCAAACAACTTTGGTGCACTGGAGCATGTGCTTGTAGTTCAAATTTGAATTATGCACATTAAGTGCCCAGAAACTCAATTAATGTATAAAAAAGGCCAAACGGACCCGGAATAATTCCAAAATTTAGCACGGTACTTCTATTTGGTCAAACCTGGCTGTGTAAAAAAATTAAGGCGGGAGAAGGCAGTGTACGTATGTCGTTTCGCACTCGGAGGTGACACGTTCCCTCTCGGAACCACGAGCCTTCTTGAGGGAAGCTCCGGTTTGCAAGAAGCTTACACCAAAGCTTGTCCCAATTCAGCCAAAAAAATTACCGCAGCATGTTGGTGCCATGTCATGACACCATGCCAAGTTTCATGATTTTCAGGCATGTTTTGGAATTACAGAAATTAAAAACCAAGTTTCTCAATCTTTCCGGCCGAGCCACAACGCCCATATGTTTGAATTTCACTCCAATCTCTTGCATGGGACCTAGAAATTCACCCAAGGACACACATGTGATTTTTCAAACAACTTTGGTGCACTGGAGCCTGTGCTTGTAGTTCAAATTTGAATTATGCACATTAAATGCCCAGAAACTCAATTAATGTATGAGCCTGGAATAATTCCAAAATTTAGCACGGTACTTCTATTTGGTCTAATCTGGCTGTGTAAAAAAATTAAGGCAGGAGAAGGCAGTGTACATATGTCGTTTCGCACACAGAGGTGACACGTTCCCTCTCGGAACCACGAGCCTTCTTGAGGGAAGCTCCGGTTTGTAAGAAGCTTACACCAAAGCTTGTCCCAATTCGGCCAAAACAATTACCGCAGCATGTTGGTGCCATGTCATGAGACCATGCCAAGTTTCATGATTTGCAGGCGTGTTTTGGAATTACAGGAATTAAAAAACCAAGTTTCTCAATTTTTCCGGTCGAGCCACGACGCCCAGATATTTGAATTTCACTCCCATCTCTTGCATGGGACCTAGAAATTCACCCAAGGACACACATGTGATTTTTCAAACAAATTTGGTGCACTGGAGCACGTGCTTGTAGTTCAAATTTGAATTATACACATTAAATGCAGAAAGTTAATTCATGTATACAAATGGTCAAACGAACATGGAATAATTCCAAATTTTAGCACGATACTTCTATTTGGTCTAATCTGCCTGTGTAAAAAAATTAAGGCGGGAGAAGACAGTGTACGTATGTCGTTTCGCACACGGAGGTGACAAGTTCCCTCTCGGAACCAGGAGGCTTCTTGAGGGAAGCTCTGGTTTGCAAGAAGCCTGCACCAAAGCTTGTCCCAATTCGGTCAAAAAACTTACCGCAGCATGTTGGTGCCATGTCATGAGACCATGCCAAGATTCATGATTTTCAGCCGTGTTTTGGAATTACAGGAATTAAAAAACCAAGTTTCTCAATCTTTCCGGCCGAGCCACGACGCACAAATGTTTGAATTTCACTCCCATCTCTTGCATTGGACCTAGAAATTCACCCAAGGACACACATGTGATTTTTCAAACAACTTTGGTGCACTAGAGCACGTGCTTGTAGTTCAAATTTGAATTATACACTTAATTAATGTATAAAAAGGGTCAAACGAACACGGAATAATTCCAAATTTTAGCACGATACTTCTATTTGGTCTAATCTGCATGTGTAAAAAATTAAGGCGGGAGAAGACAATGTACGTATGTCGTTTCGCACACGGAGGTGACAAGTTCCCTCGGAACCAGGAGCCTTCTTGAGGGAAGCTCTGGTTTGCAAGAAGCCTACACCAAAGCTTGTCCCAATTCGGTCAAAAAACTTACCGCAGCATGTTGGTGCCATGTCATAAGACCATGCCAAGATTCATGATTTTCAGCCGTGTTTTGGAATTACAGGTATTAAAAAACCAAGTTTCTCAATATTTCTGGTCGAGCCACGATGCCCAGATGTTTGAATTTCACTCCCATCTCTTGCATGGGACCTAGAAATTCACCCAAGGACATACATGTGATTTTTCAAACAACTTTGGTGCACTGGAGCACGTGCTTGTAGTTCAAATTGGAATTATGCACATTAAATGCCGAGAAACTCAATTAATGTATAAAAAAGGCCAAACAAACACGGAATAATTCCAAAATTTAGCACGATACTTCTATTTGGTCTAATCTGCCTGTGTAAAAAAATTAAGGCGGGACATGGCAGTGTACATATGTCGTTTCGCACACGGAGGTGACACGTTCCCTCTCGGAACCAGGAGCCTTCTCAAGGGAAGCTCCGGTTTGCTAGAAGCCTAGACCAAAGCTTGTCCCAATTCGGCCAAAAAAATTACCGCAGCATGTTGGTGCCATGTCATGAGACCATGCCAAGTTTCATGATTTTCAGCCGTGTTTTGAAATTACTGGAATTAAAAAACCAAGTTTCTCAATCTTTCCGGCCGAGCCACGACGCCCAGATGTTTGAATTTCACTCCCATCTCTTGCATGGGACCTAGAAATTCACCCAAGGACACACTTGTGATTTTTCAAACAACTTTGGTGCAATGGAGCATGTGCTTGTAGTTAAAATTTGAATTATGCACACTAAATGCCCAAAAACTCGATTAATGTATAAAGAAGGCCAAACGAACACGGAATAATTCCAAAATTTAGCACGATACTTCTATTTGGTCTAATCTGCCTGTGTAAAAACTTAAGGCGGGAGAAGGCAGTGTACGTATGTCGTTTCGCACACGGAGGTGACACGTTCCCTCTCGGAACCAGGAGCCTTCTTGAGGGAAGCTCCGGTTTGCAAGAATCTTACACCAAAGCTTGTCCCAATTCGGCCAAAAACTTTACTGCAGCATGTTGGTGCCATGTCATGACACCATGCCAAGCTTCATGATTTTCAGCCGTGTTTTGGATTTACAGGAATTAAAAAACCAAGTTTCTCAATCATTCCGGCCAAGCCACGACACCTAGATGTTTTAATTTTATTCCCATTTCTTGCATGGGACCTATAAATTCACCCAAATACACACATGTGATTTTTCAGCAAACTTTGGTGCATTGGAGCATGTGCTTGTAGTTCAAATTTGAATTATGCACATTAAATGCCCAGAAACTCAATTAATGCATAAAAATTTCAAACGAACCCGGCATAATTCCAAATTTAAACACGACACTCATGTACTAGTTGCATGTTCACTGTACATAAATGTTCTAGCAATTCAAACATCATCGTTTCCCTCCGTAACACCATTTTGTCTTTCAAAACATAATGAAAAAATCAGGTATACCACAAACAGTTTGCTAGAAAGAATCGTGGGGGATGCGATATAAAATATCTTGGCGCACCGTCTTGTCTGGCTTAGGCAGGAAGCTTCGTCGTCTACAGTCCACCGCCCCCGCTTGAACCACACTTGCGCGCCAGTTTCTCGCGGCACCGAGCGAAAATTTGTGGGCCAGCGCGGAAATATCTATCTCCCCGCCCCCTCCCTCCTACCAAAAGCCACATTTCCACTGTTCCTCCTTTCTTTCCAAGTTCAAACCTTCACTGCTGCTTACTGGCAGCTCAGCCTCCTCGTCGGCGACCCTTCTTCTTGCAGCCCGCCTCCTCGCCGGCTATCCTTCTTCTTGCAGCGCCACCTCCTCACCGGCGACCCTTCTTCTTACAGCGCTGCCTCCTAGCCGGCGACCCTTCTTCTTGTTGTGCGGCCTTCTCGCCGCCGACCCTTCTTCTTGCTGTGTGGCCTCGTCGATATGGTCAGGTAATCCACACCCCACCCACACCATCCTTCTCCTTTCCCGTCCCACATGCCCCGACTGACGGAGCGACACCTTCCACCGAAATCACTGCCCCCCTCCTCCAATTAAGCGCCGCCCACAGCCATTTTACACGCAGTATAACGTGGAGCTAAGTAGCATGCGGCCGCACGCACGAACGAGGTCGCTATGGCTGACATGTGTGTCGACCGCCAGATCTTGGAGGAGCACCTCGTCTTCGAGGCCACCGTCGACACCGCCGCGCGGTTCTCTACTTTAAAATATAGTTCATGATGTTTTCTCGAGGCCACCGCCAGTGCCTTCTAGTGATTTGTCCTCTGTAATGTTATTATGCAATCTGATGTTCAGTTAACAGTTTGGTCCTCTGAAATGTAATGTTCAGTTAACACTTTGGTCCAATAATTGCTACATTTCATAGTATTGTTCTCAAGCATTCTTTGTTTTGTTAACTGTCTTATCTTCTAGTACATGTTTCTATTCTGCAATGTCGTGCTCAGTTAACTATTTTGGTTCATTTGGTCTACTGTCAATTTAACTGTTTGGTACAGTTCTGTAATTTGATTTTCATTTGTTGTGGGTACAATTTTGTATTGTTATGCATGTGACACCAATCGAATTTGGCTATACTCAATACATATTATACTGATAGTATGGCAACTCTCAGTTAACCTGATCAAGATCTTCCTTATGTGTGTTGCAGGGAAACAATGGGAGACACTGTGGTTTACCATCGAGGTTTGTTCAAGCAGGGTCCTTTGGCTAATAGCACATTATTGTGCAGTTGCAGGAATCATTCTAATATTTAGGTTTCTTACAATTTGGTCTTGCACATGTAGGTCCTGCTGTCAGAGGCTTAGACCCACTGTTCAACCCATTTTGCATATGGGGAAATGAGATGTCCATGAATATCAGTCAAGTCAAGAAACTCATAAAGATTGTTAGGATGAAGAAATTTGCGACGAATAATAGCAATATCTTTGTTTGCACAATGAAGAAGACATCAGTCAACTATAGGATGGTACCAACTCTTTTACCTTGTTTTTACCCCTTGCGCCATTTCAAAATTTACAACAGTGATTTATGCATAGCTTTGTTTTCAGTACTTTTCAAAGCAGTTCACCGATGATTACCTCTCAAACCCCCTGCATGGTCAAGAGGCGAGGAAGGTACTCATTCAACACCCACGGTACAATATTGAAGTCTTGCTGAAGAGGACGAAGGTTGGGCGGGCAATTATCCACAGCCACTGGCCTAAAGTTGCAAGGACATTCAACATCACTGAAGGCTCAATATTTGCCTTCCGCTTCTGCAGTTTCCCAGATGAGATCCATCTGTCTATTTACCGTGTATGATGCTACTTTCCAAAGGTTTTTGATGCTGCATGTGAAAATTGGTGCTGTTGTGTAATGGCGTAACTGAGTGCCGAAGCTATCTGATGTAATTCGATTATGAAATCCTGGTTGCTTTTATACGGATATGAAATATTTGGCATGTTTTATAAGAAATATCAGTTTGATTAGTACATGGATTATCAATAATAGGCTAATTACCCTGCTTATTGGGGTTATCTATTACAAACGGTTACTTAGACAGCACCGTGGGCGATGAACTCAAACAACCCGCACGGTTTCTATAAAGTAGGCGTGTTTGATCAGCTAACAATCACACACGGCTTCCGGCATCAAACTGTTTGCGTTAGGCCACCTTGCACAAACGTTTCCACACAAAGAACTGTGTGGGATGTACATACCTACGGAAATGATTTTCTGGGATTCACCGTGTGGGGTGTACATACCTATGGAAATCATTTCTAGGATTCACCATGTGGGATGTACATACCTACGGAAATGATTTCTAGGATTCACCGTGTGGGGTGTACATACCTACGGAAATGATTTATGGGATTCACCATGTGGGATGTACATACCTACGGAAATGATTTCTGGGATTCACCGTGTGGGATGTACATACCTATGGAAATGATTGGGTTTCCATGCCTCGCCCGATCGCACACGGCCCCGGCCTGGGTCCCACGAGGACCTATCCCCGACGATTTCTGAGTCTGTGTGGGAAGGACCCCCTATCGCCCACACTCACTTGGCGACGGTTCCAAATGCCGTCGCGGAAAGGGGTTTTAAACCGTTTGTTTAGGACGTCGCTGTACCAGTCAACACTCGTGCGACGGCAGCGAACGCGCGGGCTGTCGCAGACGGATATGCCGCCAGTTGCGCCTCGTTCACCTGACAGCTGCCTGACATTGGTGTCGCTATGACGATGAGGATAGCCCGTCAACATCCATCGTCGACCTCACCTCCACCGATGATGGCTAGGTGACAGACTCGAGCAAGGAGCAGGGCATGGGAGACGGCAGCATCTCGTGTTCCATGTGGGGTAGTCTATGTCCCACATGTCCTATGCTTCCATGTTGGCGACCGCACCTTCACTTTCCGGGGCTCATGGTCGTTGGACATTGACACTGAGGGAAAGGAAAAGGACTTGGAGTATGGCGCTAATACGTCTCCAACGTATCTATAATTTATGAAGTATTCATGCTGTTATATCATCATTCTTGGATGTTTTACAATCATTTTATAGCAACTTTATATCATTTTTTGGGACTAACCTATTGACCCAGTGCCCAGTGCTAGTTGTTGCTTTTTTGCTTGTTTTTTACATCGCAGGAAATCAGTATCAAACGGAGTCCAAACACCGCGAAATTTTTTGAGGAATTTTATGGACCAGAAGACTCCCGATGGGCCAGAGCAGCACCTGGGGGGTGCCCCGAGGGGGCCACAACCGACCAGGGCGCGCCTGGGGGCCCAGGCGTGCCCAGGTAGGTTGTTCCCACCTCGGTGGCCTCCCGCACCCCCTCTTTACCATATAAATTCACAAATATTCCAAATACCCTCGGGGTTAACCGAGATCAAAAGTTCTGCCGCCGCAAGGCTCCGTAGCCACCGAAAACCAATCTAGACCCTTTCTAGCACCCTGCCGGAGGGGGGGAATCATCACCGGTGGCCATCTTCGTCATCCCGGCGGCCACCACGATGAGGAGGGATAGTCCACCCTCGGGGCTGAGGGTTTGTACCAGTAGCTATGCGTTTAATCTCTCTCTCTCTCTCTCTCTCTCTCTCTCGTGTTCTTCAGATGTCATGATCTTGATGTATCGCGGGCTTTGTTAATATAGTCGGATCATATGGTGTTTTCCCCTCTCTATCTTGTTGTGATGAATTGACTTTTTCCCTTTGAGATTTCGTTGTTATCAGATTGAATACTTTTATGGATTTGAGAACACTTGATATATGTCTTGCAATTGAATACTCGTGGTGACAATGGGGTATCATATTGATTCACTTGATATATGTTTTGTCACTCAACTCGCGGATTCCCGAGGTGACATTGGGGTAATCTATGCATAGGGGTTGATGCACATTCTTTTCTTTGTTTCTCCGGTAGAAATATTGGGGCACTCTTTGAAGTTCTTTGTGTTGGATTGAGTATTATGAATATGAATTCGCTTTGGTGTTATTTTAGTATGAACTCTAGGATAGATCGAATGGAAAGAATAGATTTGTGTTATTTTAGTACGAACTCTTGAATAGATCGAACGGAAAGAATAGCTTTGAGGTGGTGGTTTCGTACCCTACAAACAATTCATTCTTATGTTCTCTGTTAGATAGGAACTTTGGAGTGATTCTTCATCGCACTTTGAGGGGCGCTTATATGATCCAATTATATTAGCATTGTTGAGAAGTTGGACTAGCGAAAGTACGGACCCTAGGCCTCATTTTCAAGCATTGCAATACTGTTTTTGTGCCCGTTTACTATTTGCTAAATTTCTGATTTTATTTATTCAGATTCCAAAAATATATTTCTACCATCAATATTACACTTTTATCATCATCTCTTCGCCGAACTAGTGCACCTATACAATTTGCCATTGTATTGGGTGTGTTAGGGACACAAGAAATTTCTTGTATTTGGTTGCAGGGTCCTTTGAGAGAGACCATCTTCATCCTACACCTCTCACGGATTGATAAACCTTAGGTCATCCACCTGAGGGAAAATTGCTATTGTCCTACAAAACTCTGTGCTTGGAGGCCAACATGTGTCTACAAGAATAAAGTTGCGTAGTAGACATCAAGCTCTTTTCTGGCGCCGTTGCCGGGGAGGTGAGTGCATGAATGTATATCTTTAGATCTTGCAATTGAATCTTTTAGTTTCTTGTTTTGTCACTAGTTATGTTTATAAAAGAAAACTACATAAAAATGGAATTGAGGTTGCATCATATTATTGATCATCTTTATAATATCTTTCTTGAAAATGATGGATCGGAAAATTGTGCTCAATTGTTAGAAGAAGAAGTCAATAAAATGTTTGGCACAAAATATTTGAATGATGAGCATGGTTGCAATGTTGCTAGTATGAATTCTTTGAATATCCATGTTGCTAATGATATGCAAAAGCATAAGCTTGGGGATGCTATGTTTGATGAAGATGATGTTTTTAGTCCCCCAAGTTTTGATGAGAAAATTTATTATGATGAAATCATGCCTCCTATTTATGATGATTATATTTATGAAAGTGGATTTGGAGAGGTCATGACTTTATTTAATGATGATTCCACTATGTTGGAAGAATCCACTATTGATTATGACAACAAAGTTCCTATCTATGATGATTATGGTGATGACATGTGTGCTATAAAGAATAATGATAACCATGAAACTTGTCATCATGATTTTAATTTTCAATCCCATGATAGTTATTTTGTTGAGTTTGCTCCCACTACTATTCATGAGAATAAATTTGCTTATGTGGAGAGTAATAAAATTTCTATGCTTGTGGGTCATGAAAATAATGCTTTATGTGATAGTTATATTGTTGAATTCATTCATGATGCTACTGAAAATTATTATGACAGTGGAATATATGCATCTAAATATCTCAATAATATCAAGTTTCCTCTCTATGTGTTGAAGTTTTCGAAGTTATGCATGTTTTGCCTTCCTATGCTAGCTGATTCTTGCTCCCATAAATTGTTTGCTCACAAAATCTCTATTCATAGGAAGTGGGTTAGACTTAAATGTGCTTGCCATGTGCTTCATGATGCTCTTGTTATGTTTCAATCCTTATCTTTTATGCGAGCATCATTGAACTCATCATGCCTAGCTAAAAGGCATTAAAGAAAAACGCTTGTTGGGATACAACCAACAAATTTACCTACTGTTTTTGTGTGTTCACATGATTATGCTACTGTATTGATCATGTTTTATTGCTTTTGTTTCAATAAAGTGCCAAGTAAAGCCTTTGGGATCATGTTGGGTGATAGTTGATTTGATCTTGCTGAAAAACAGAAACTTTTGCACTCACAAAAATAATTCTAATTTTTAACAGAAGAGTGCTTTTGAGTTGATTCCTTTTGAAGAATATTAATATACAAATTTCTCATGTGTTACTAATTTTTTCATAATTTTTGGAGTAGCAGAAGTATGGTTGGAGCACAGATTACTACAGACTGTTCTGTTTTTGACAGATTATGTTTTCAATGCATTGTTTGCTTATGGCTTATATTGCTCAATATAAATTTTGT
Organism: Aegilops tauschii subsp. strangulata; assembly: GCF_002575655.3. NCBI lineage: Eukaryota > Viridiplantae > Streptophyta > Magnoliopsida > Poales > Poaceae > Aegilops > Aegilops tauschii. The sequence continues at coordinate 355,018,756 of NC_053039.3, forward strand.
AATGATATGATACAGTAATCATTGTGTGGTAAAAATTATTAATCTTGTCTTTTACAGTACCAAAAGTGAAATGGTTTGCTCTTTATCATACTAACCTATCTCACAAAGTTCCGTTAAGTTTTGTGTGATTGAAGTTTTCAAGTTTTGGGTGAGATGTCGATATGAGGAGAATAAGGAGTGACAATACCCTAAGCTCGGGGATGCCCAAGGCACCCCAAGGTAATATTCAAGGAATATCCAAGCAACTAAGCTTGGGGATGCCCCGGAAGGCATCCCCTCTTTCGTCTCCAACATTATCGGTAACCTCACTTGGAGCTATGTTTTCATTCGTCACATGATATGTGTTTTGCTTGGAGCGTCAATTTATTTTGTAAGGATTTGCTTTCTATTATTTAGAATAATGTTTTGCATCTTTTATTTCAATGAAAGTGGCATTGATAGCCTTTACTATGCTTATTTTACAAGTCTACATGTTGCTGTTTGAAAACAAAAGTTTACTGTTGTTGCAAAAATTCCCTAGAAAAGCCAGAATGTGATAAAATGTTGAAACTTTTTGAAAAATAAGATCTGATAAATTTTCTACAGTGTGGTAAAATTTCATAATGTTTGGAGTTGAATAAGTATTGATACTCTTGCATTCTTTACAGGTTGTACTGTTTTGGCAGATTGCTGTTATGTTTGCTTGTTTAATGATTCTATTTGAGGATAGGAGTATTAAATATGCAGAGGCATTTAGTATGCAATGTTGAATAATAATTTTAGTAATTTCCTACAGTAGAGAATGATAAGGTTTTTTGCATTGGTTTATACTAACTCATCTCACGAGTTCTTGTTGAGTTTTGTGTGGATGAAGCTTTTAAGATTTAGGAAAACCATGATATGAGAAGAATTAAGGAGACAAAAAATCTCAAGCTTGGGGATGCCCAAGGCATCCCAAGATAATATTCAAGAAGTCTCAAGCATCTAAGCTTGGGGATGCCCCGGTAGGCATCCCACCTTTCCTCTTCAACAATTATCGGTTAGTATCGGTTGAGCCTAAGTTTTTGCTTCTTCACATGATGTGTGCTATCCTTGGAATGTCATTTTATTTTGTTTTGCATGATGTTTTAATAAAGTACTTAGATCTGAAAGTTTTTAAATAAAATAGAGTCCTCAAATAGTTGCCAGGGAGGCTAAGTAAGCGGCATTCACTTCCCGTCAATGAAGCTCTTTTCTATGGAATTGCTCTAGTGCTTCACTCATATCTTTTTGAGCACGGTGTGCTTTAGAATTTTTTGAGGAAATTCTCTCTTGCTTCACTTAAATTAATTTGAGAGAAACAAATATTATGCTCATGATCTTCATTTATATCTTTTTGGAGTAGCGTGTCATTTGCTCTAGAGCTTCACTTATATCCTATGAGTAAATTGTTGAATAAATTGAACATCATGAAGTTGAAATCATATCATGCCTAGTGGTAGCTTCACATTGGGTTTAGAAAGTGAAATATTTTGAGGCTTGACAGTCACAATATTGATCATACAAGCAATTCACGAATAATTAGTATAAGGAAGAGAACTTTCACATGCAAATACACTATCTTGGAAATCTTTTGTGATTGTGAGCCCCCATCAAAATATTATATGCCAAAATTGTTGACGTTGGACAAGGAAGACAACGTAATGGTTTATGTTTGTTCATATTCACATAGAAGTTATATTGTCATAGATCCTTCAACATGTGGTGCTTGCCCCCATCTTTGCTAGCCAAAAATTCTGCACCAAGTAGAGATACTACTTGTGCATCCAAAAATCCTTAAACGCAAATCCTATTTTCAAGAGTCCACCATACCTGCCTAAGGATTGAATAAGATCCTTCAAGTAAGTTGTCATCGGTGCAATAAGGCAATAAAAATTGCTTCTAAAAGTGTTAGATCATTTAGTGTAAGAGAAAATTGAGCGTTGTACGAACTTGTGATGGCAATGAATAAAAGCGACAGACTGCATAATAAAGGTTGCTATCACAAGGGGCAATATAATGTGACGTTCTTTTGTACTAAGGGGTTGAGCATATAAACAAATAAGCGCATGGCAACCTCTGCTTCCCTCTGCGAAGGGCCTATCTTTTACTTTTCAGTATTTACTTTTATGCAAAGAGTCAAAGTTTTCGCTCTATTCCTTTTTATTTTCTCTTTTGGCAAGCATCATGTGGTGAGGAAAGATCTAGGCACATATATCCAGTTGGATATGGGTACCATGAGTTATTATTGTTGACATCACCCTTGAGGTGAATACTTTGGGAGGCAAAACAATAAGCCCCTATCTTTCTATGTGTCCAGTTGAAACGTTGTGCTCATGTGTATGCGGTGAGTGTTAGCAATCATAGAAGACTATAGATGGTTGAGTATGTGGAGCTCTTACTTAAACTCTGTTGAATAAGTTGAATTGCAATTGTTTGGTGAATAAGAACATAGGTTGTTGGGTTTCAAGAGAATTCATCGTTTGAACCTTAACATGTGAGTTGGTTGCTCCTTTAACATGGGAAGTTTTATTTGAAAGAATTGCTATTATGATGCTACGAAAAGTGATTGAAATAATCATTGATCAAACTTGTGCACTTTGCTAGCATTCACACTTCCTAAATTATTTCTTTTATCATTTACCTACTCGAGGACGAGTAGGAATTAAGCTTGGGGATGCTGATACGTCTCCAACGTATCTATAATTTATGAAGTATTGATGCCATTATATCATCATTCTTGGATGTTTTACAATCATTTTATAGCAACTTTATATCATTTTTTGGGACTAACCTATTGACCCAGTGCTAGTTGATGTTTTTTGCTTGTTTTTTTACATCGCATGAAATCAATATCAAACGGAGTCCAAACACCATGAAACTTTTTGAGGAATTTTTATGGACCAGAAGACTCCCGATGGGCCAGAGAAGCACCTGGGGGGTGCCCCGAGGGGGGCACAACCCACCAGGGCGCGCCTGGGAGCCAGGCGCGCCCAGGTGGGTTGTGCCCACCTCGGTGGCCTCCCGCACCCCCTCTTTACCCTATAAATTCACAAATATTCCAAAAACCCTCAGGGTCAACCTAGATCAGAAGTTCCGTCGCTGCAAGGCTCTGTAGCCATTGAGAACCAATCTAGACCCTTTCCGACACCCTACCGGAGGGGGGAATCATCGCCGCTTCACCATCCCGGCGGCCACCACGATGAGGAGGGAGTAGTCCACCCTCGGGGCTGAGGGTTTGTACCAGTAGCTATGCGTTTAATCTCTCTCTCTCTCTCTCTCATGTTCTTGAGATGTCACGATCTTGATGTATCGCGGGCTTTGTTAATATAGTCAGATCATATGGTGTTTTCCCCTCTCTATCTTGTTGTGATGAATTGAGTTTTTCCCTTTGAGATTTCGTTGTTATCGGATTGAATACTTTTATGTATTTGAGAACACTTGATATATGTCTTGCAATTGAATACTCATGGTGACAATGGGGTACCGTATTGATTCACTTGATATATGTTTTGGCACTCAACTCGCGGATTCCCAAGGTAACATTGGGGTAATCTATGCATAGGGGTTGATGCATGTTTTTATTATCTTTTCTCCGATAGAATCTTTGGGGTCTCCTTGTAGTTCTTTGTGTGGATTGAATATTATGATCATGAAGTTGTTTGATGCATATCGTAGAATTAACTCACGGATACTCGTGGTGACATTGGAGTATCTAGGTGACATTAGAGTTGGTTGATGTGTGTCATATGGTGTTATTTTATAGATCGGAAACTTATATGATGGTAAATAGAACTTGTATGACAAAAGATAGACACGGAGGCCATAGGTTTCACTAGAGGCTTCTCTCAAGATAGCAAATAATACGGTGGGTGAACAAATTACTGCCGAGCAATTGATAGAAAAGCGCAAAGTTATGACGATATCTAAGGCAATGATCACGACTATAGGCATCACGTATGTGTCAAGTAGACTGAAACGATTCTGCATCTAATACTATTACTCCACACATTGAACACTATCCAGCATGCATCTAGAGTGTCAAGTTCATAAAGAACAGAGTAACGCTTTAAGCAAGATGACATGATGTAGAGGAATTAACTCAAGCAATATGATGAAAACCCCATATTTTTATCCTCGGTGGCAACAATACAATACGTGCCTTGCTTCCCCTACTGTCACTGGGAAAGGACACCACAAGATTGAAACCAAAGCTAAGGACTTCTCCCATTGCAAGAAAAACTAATCTAGTTGGCCAAACTAAACCGATAGTTCGAAGAGAATTACAAAGATATCAAATCATGGATAAAAGAATTCAGAGGAGATTCAAATAATATTCACAGATAAGCTGATCATAAATCCACAATTCATCGGATCTCGGCAAACACACCGCAAAAGAGTATTACATCGAATAGATCTCCAAGAACATCGAGGTGAACATGGTATTGAGAATCAAAGAGAGAGAAGAAGCCATCTAGCTACTAGCAATAGACCCGTAGGTCTGTGGTAAACTACTCACGCTTCATCGGAAGGGCAATAGATTTGATGTAGAAGACCTCCGTGATTGAATCCCCCTCCGGCAGGACGCCGAAAAAGGCCCCTAGATGGGATCTCATGGGTACAGAAGGTTGCGGCGGTAGAAAAGTGTTTTCGTGGATGCCTCTGTTGGTTTGGGGATAATGGGTATATATAGGCGAAAGAATTAGGTCAGGAGGTGCACGAGGGGCCCACAAGGGTGGGGGCGCGCCCTCCGTCCTAGTGGCCGCCTCGTGGCTCCTCCGACTTCATCTCCAAGTCTCCTAGTTGTCTTCTGGTCCAAGAAAAATCATCGCGAAGGTTTTATTCCGTTTGGACTCCGTTTGGTATTCCTTTTCTGCGAAACTCAAAAACAGGGAAAAACGGGAACTGGCACTGGGCTCTAGGTTAATAGGTTAGTCCCAAAAATAATATAAAATGGCATATTAATGCATATAAAACATCCAAAACAGATAATATAATAGCATGGAACAATCAAAAAATTATAGATACGTTGGAGACGTATCAGGCCACATCACCGAGTCCTCCTCCTCCGAGAGCACGTGCAAGAGGGCAACAAGACGCTACCAATCTTCCAACTCGACAGGAGAAAGGGACCGGTGAAGCTCCAGGTCCCAGTTGTTTTCTGAGAGCTCAAAGATAGAGATCTCAGGGTTCGGGCAGTAAGATTAAAGAACCGAAAAGGAAACCACCAGTGGGGCCGTACCGCACCACCAATCATGCCAAGAATGCGCGGACCTGCCATTGTGAACAACAAATTTGACGAGAGATTTCAAAACTCGCCAAACTTTAACTATGTCTTTCCAAAATTGAGACGCTCGCGTAGCCGAAGCAAACATAGGACTAGAATTAGGGAAATAATTTGCTTTAAGAATGTTAAACCAGAGTGGGTCCTCAGAATTAGTCATGATCTTCCACCACCATTTGATAATAAGACACTTGTTCATGATCAAGGTATTGATAATACCCAACCCCCCCAAGGTTCTTTGGCCTGCAAATGTGTTCCCATTTCACCAATCTATACTTGCATTTATTATCAGCCGCATTCCAGTAGAAAGCACCCCCGTGCTTGTCAAACGTGACATGGGTGCCGTTAGAGAGGAGGTAGAAACCCATCAGAAACATGGGAAGGGATGACAAACAAGCATTGATTAGGGTAATCTTACCAGCCTGAGTATTGTATCTACCCCTCCAAGGCATGACACGATTGCCTACTTTGGCCACCGCAGGGGCAAAATCTTTTGCCAAAAGTTTATCAGAGGAGATAGGTAGCCCGAGGTATTTTAGAGGAAAGGAGCCTAGAGAGCAGTTCAATAGTTGAGAGACGCGCAGGGCCTTAGCATCCGAAACCCCAGTAAGGATCACTTCACTCTTTGCGAAATTAATCTTGAGCCCCGACAAGGCCTCAAAACAAAGCAGTAAGAACTTAAGGTGGGTAATAATGAGGTGAGAACTTACAGGGGAGATGTGCCCTGCCACAGCCGCCCTAGATAGGAAGCCGGATCGCCCTGTCTGAGGCCCCTGGAGTTACGAAAGAAATTGCTCACCCTACCATTCATCGACACCGCCGTGTGACCACCCGACACCAATTGCATGACCTTATGGACAAAGGCTCCTTCAAAGCCTTTTGCTAGTAGGACCTGCCGTAAAAACTTCCAACACTACAAAAAAAAGACACATCCGTGACATTTTGCGCCGAACGAATTTTTTTTCTGTCATACATATGACACTTCTATGACGATAATTGTGACAAAACCCGGTATCATCATATATGTGGTGGGCTCCTACTTCTATGACAAAAAATCATGACAGAAAATGGGCTTTTCGTCCTGCACGGGCCGGGGACGCAGCTGCATGACATTCTTTGGGCCGTCCATGACGGAAAAACCCGTGGTAGAAGCGAGGGGGAGGAAAATTTCGGGGAGTTCCCGGTTACGGTGGGAGGTCGGGGGCCGAGCGATGCGCGTTCTCTCGTACACGTACGCGCGTGTGTGCGAGGCGTTGGCTCTAACTGAACCCGAGCGAGGCGTTGGGCTCTAACTGAACCCGAGCGATTGCACTGCAGGCTACACGTTAGTGAACCCGAGCGATCGATCGATGGCTGTTAACTGAACTCGATCAAGCGATTCCTTCGCTACTGCTGCTAACTGAAGCCGGTCGATTGGATGAACAGTGAGCGTTGCGGGGGGGTTGGATGAACAGTGAGTGGTGGCGTTGCCTCTGGATGAACAGGACCCCGTGGTGTGGAGGACTGGATGAACAGTAGACGGTGGAGGGGTGCCCGTGGAGGGGTGGTTGAACAGGACCCCGTGGTGTGGAGGACTGGATGAACAGTAGACGGTGGAGGGGTGCCCGTGGAGGGGTGGTTGAACAGGACCCCGTGGTGTGGAGGGCTGGATGAACAGTAGACGGTGGAGGGGTGCCCGTGGAGGGGTGGTTAAACAGTAGCCGGTGGAGTAGCGTGCGGTGGAGGCTGGATGAACAGGAGCCCGTGGAGGCTGGAGGAGGTCGACGGTAGCCCGTGGAGGCTGGAGGAGGTCGACGGTAGCCCGTGGAGGCTAGAGGAGGTCGACGGTGGAGATGAACAGTATCCCGTGGAGTCCCGTTTTGCGGTACGCCACACCCCTCCCGATGAACAGGACCCCCGTTTCGAGCGTAGGAGGTCCGTTTCGTCCGTTTTGCGATACGCCACACCCCTCCCGATCAACAGGACCCCCGTTTCGACCGTAGGAGGTCCGTTTCGTCCGTTTTGCGGTACGCCGCACCCCTCCCGATCAACAGGACCCCCATTTCGACCGTAGGAGGTCCGTTTCGTCCATTTTACGGTACGCCACACCCCTCCCGATCAAAAGGACCCCCGTTTCGACCGTAGGAGGTCCGTTTCCTCCGTTTTGCGGTACGCCACACCCCTCTCGATCAACAGGACCCCGTTCCGAACGTAGGAGGTCCGTTTCCTCCGTTTTGCGGTACGCCAGGCCTCGTTTCCATCGCCTGTTACGTCCAAGCCCTCCCGATGAACACGACCACGCAGTCCGTTCCGACCCAGCCGGTTGGCTCCCACGCGTTCCGTTGCCTCCCGATGAACACGACGCATTCCGTTGCCTCCCCATGAACACGACGCATTCCGTTGCCTCCCCATGAACACGATGCATTCCGTTGCCTCCCCATGAACACGACGACGATGATGTTTCTCCGTTCCGACCCAGCCATGTACACGAGCCCTGGCCGTACGTATGCGCGAGTAGGCGTTCAAGATCCCGCCCGTATGTACACATACGTGGCCATATTTTCTTTCTTGCACCCTGGCCGATGTACGTACGTGTACATGCTACGTGCGCGCCTCTACTACGACACGTGTGCGCCTCTACATCGACCAGTATGTACGTACACGTTCGCGACCAGAATGACAACGCTACGTACGCTTCGACCAGGTGGGTCCCGACTGTCAGGCACTTCCTTGCCTGCGAAGATGTAGCTGGTGGGTCCCAGCAGTCAGGGGGGCAAATCATTTTTTTTTGCCCGGACGCACTTCCTTGCATGCGAAGATGTAGCCGGTGGGTCCCAGCAGTCAGGGGCGAATCGTTTTTTTTTTTGCCCGAACGCACTTCCTTGCGTGCGAAGGTGTAGCTGGTGGGTCCCAGCAGTCAGGGGGCAAATCGGTTTTTTTTTGCCCAGACGCACTTCCTTGCGTGCGAAGATGAAGCTGGTGGGTCCCAGCAGTCAAGGGGAAACGTTTTTTCCGCGAAATACAGTGGCCCGTCCGGTGGGTCCCAGCTGTCAGGTGCAGGAATCATTACTTTCCGCGTAATAAGGAGGCACCTCCTTGCTGCGGCCGTGGACCCAGCTGTCAGCCTCTCCACGTACAGTCCAGGTCCGATGGAAGTCGTTCCTTGACCACGTTGACCAGGCCGCGCCGAGAGCACCACGGCGGTGGACGACGGCGAGGCCTAGGAAGGGGACGACGCGGAGCCGGGGAAGACGCGGCAGTGGAAGCCCGCGCGGAGAGGAGTACAAGGGTTCACTGGTTCGGCTGCGGTGTGAGGCTGCCGTCGTCGCAGGGCCTGGCCAGCGGTGGGAATAGTAGGGGCAGTGAGGCCTCCGCGGCAGCACAGCCGGCCACGGGAGACAGGAGCATGCGGCACGACCGGCGCTGCTTTGGGCGGCTGGAGCAAGAAGACCAGAGGTTGAAGAAGCACTACGGCCGTTGGATGGACATCATACGGTCACTGGAGCTAGAATCGTTCATATTGACTAAGTTGACAAAGCCCTCCGTCCCCGTCAACTTAGTTGGCCCACAAGTCATCCTCCCACTATGGTGGGTCCCAGCTAGCAGGGGGTATTCATTTTTTTGTGCGTAATAAGGAGGCACTTCCTTGCGTTATAGCTGGTGGGTCCGACATGTCAGCGGGGGGAATGTTTTTTCGCGAAATACAGAGGCCCTTCCGGTGGGTCCCAACTATCAGGTGGAGGAATCATTATTTTGCGCGTACAGTCCACGGCCGATGGATGTCGTTCGTTGACCATGTTGACCAGGCCGCGCCGAGAGCACCATGGCGGTGGACGACGGCGAAGCCTAGGAAGGGAACGACACGGAGCCGGGGAAGACTCGGCAATGCTTGCCCACGCGGTGGGGAATACGAGGGTTTACTGGTCCGGCTGCCGTCGCCGGAAAATAACAGGAGGTGTGGGTGAGTAGAGGAATGGCCTGGCCAGCAATGAAGTAGGGTGGGGCGGTGCGGCCTGTGCGGCAGCACAGCCGGCCACGGGAGGCGGGAGCAGGCAGTCCCACCGGAGCTGGTTTGGGCGGCTGGAGCAAGAAGGTCAGATATTGAAGAAGCAGCACGGCCGTTGGATTAACATCCAACGGTCACTGCTGCTAGAATCGTTTGTGGACTAAGTTGACAAAGCCAAAGTACACGTCAACCTAGTAGACCCACAAGTCAGCCTCCAAATCTGTCCCAAACAGCATACAGCCCAAAATTTCTAGCCAGATTCAAATTAATTTTAAATCTAAATATACCTTAATTTAAATTCAATGAAATTTTACCCACACAAAAACAATGAAATTTAAAATATCAAAATCCGAAAGAAAACAGTATTTTGGAACTAATTGCCTGTTTGCTGTATTTTTTCATTTTACAGCCCATTTATTATTACTTATAGCCCATTTCTTATTACTTATAGCCCATTTTCTAGGCAAAATGCATCCCTCCTCGTCTTGAAAGATTTCCGGCCCAGCAGGGCATAGAAAAGCAAGTAGGCCTACGTTGGTTATTCTGCAAAAAACAAAATAGCTGGCTAGCCATTTTCAGAAAGGAAAAAAAACAAACTGGGCTAGTAATGTGCTAAACATATGAAATAAAAGCCTGGGCTAGACGGGCCACGGGTCCCGCACAACCCAGTTGATACCCTTCTCCGTCCCGAAAAACAAAATTACTGCGCGCGCTGTTGGGTCCCTACTGTCATCCTCAACATGTACAGTCATCTCCTTATTCCTCTCGGTTGTTGACCATGTTGACAACACCGGAGGGCGGCGCAGCGGCGAGCGAACCAAGGCGGAGGACGATGGTGAGGCCTCAGACGGGAACGAACAGGAGCCGGGGAAGATCACAGCCAGCCGTGGGAGGCGGGAGTAGGCGGTCCCGCCGGTGCTGGTTTGGCTTTGGCGGCTCGAGGAAGAAGAGACTGAAGAAACGTGACAGACGTTGAATGTCAATCCAACGGTCAAGGTTGGCACAATCGTTTGTTGACTAAGCGGACACCAAGTAGCATACTTTTTTATATATAGGAAGAAAACTGCGAGGAAAATGCGTTCGTCTGCCGTCCTCCTCACAGGGAACATTTGCCACATAAGTGACTAGCACCCTTGGTTTTCAACCGGGAGGTCTTGGGTTCGAGTCCCAGGAACTCTCAATTTTGTCCTCCTTCCTTCCTCGCAAAAAAAAGGGAAAGAAAATCAAAGACTTGGGAAGGCGTACAGAACAAGCTAGTGTACCAGTAAAGAGACGTTGCCGAGTTTTAGAAAAAAGAAAGACGTGCTCCTGTAGCTGGTTCGAATCCAAACCTAGACTATGACTATATATGGTGCTATGCTACTCTGCAAGTAATGAAACTGACATATCCAACGTTCGCTTCTCCTCTTCTCTACTTACTCTGCCTAGCATCAGAAGCTCTGGCCGCAGCAACCATGTCCGCTGGCTGCTCGTCCACCTGCTCTTCAGCAGGCAACAACCAGATATGCGCCAAGCCGCCACCCGTACCATCGCTTGTGGGTCTCATCACACCCCCGCCGGCACGCGCACCGCAGCGGATTGCTCATCGCAACCCGCTATCGTTGGTGTGGTGCCACTGCTGCAAATCATGCAGAGTCATCCGTCACGTCTCAACCACAATCCGCAACCCTGGCCGAGTCTTCTACAAATGCCCGAATCATGGGGTGATAATATGTTTAAGTGTTGTTCTGCTGCTTTCAGTTGCTGATTTTTTTAATAGTTTGGTTGATGATCTTCCAATTTGATTCGTGCAGAAAAGGGAAGATTCGTGTGATTTGTATTTCTGGGAAGTTGCTGATGTGGGGGAATGCAACTACGCTGATTATTTGGTTAGCCGAGGAATCCCAATACCAGCAGGTTGGGGTGTTGGACAAGTAACTGAAGGAACGGCAGAAGAGGAAGATGCGGAGCAGAAGGTTAAAGATGCAGCTCCTCTGATCATGGCCAAGCAACAGCTGCTGAACGTCCTTGACAGCAATGAGGAGATGAAAGAGCTTGTGAAGATAATGGGCAAAATCGATGTGCTCTGTAGGATGATTGTCTCTTTATTTGCAGTGTATGTAGCACTCGTGATGTATTCAGTGGCTACGACATGAGCACTTTGCTGAAACTAGTAATGAATGAAACCTGTGTAGCAGGCTGGGCGTAGTGTTGTGAACATCTAATGATTTCTATTAACGGAAATCAGGGGGTATCCCCTTTTGCTCATATAAATAAATAAATAGCAGAGGCCCTGTCGGGTCAGCTTTGTTCTCATTCGAAGACGTCGAGCAAATTGCAGTCCAACAGCAAACTATGTCATCAAATTCAAGTTTCACAACCAAATATGAGTACAACTAAACAACAATGTCATCATGTTTTAGTTGTCATACAATCACCAAACACAAATCAGCATACATAACAAGTGATGTTCTCACAGCAAAATACTAAACAACAAGTTCATCAGGTTTCAGTTGTCATAGCAAACACAATTTCACAAAGTAGATAAAAAACGTCTTCTGACAGGCAAATACGACAAAAGCAATGTAATCATCATCCGCAGCAGCAGCGTCAACATCTTCGCCATGTGTATCAGTCTGAATCGTAATTCCCCACGGTGTCATCTTCTTCTTCGTCCTCAACGTCCTCGAACATTGGCTTCTTCTTGATCAACTCTTATATGTCCACAGCACGACAGGCAATATTTTCGCCGGCGTCATTGACGTGATGGTTCTCAAAGATATTAGGAACATCTGTGTTATCTTGTACATCAGGAGCAGTGTAAGCATCATCTTGTTGTGCAACTTCATTAAACGAATTCCTCTGCTCAAACCTTTGAAATACTCTCCAGTCATCGCTACGTGCAAATGTGTCTTCCAAGAAAAATATCTGTGTTGCTTGATTTGCCAAAATAAAAGGCTCGTTGGTCTGGTACGCCGCCTGACATTGATGGATTTGAAATAATCATCAGCTCTGGGTTTTGCGATCCTGGAAAACAGGTTATACCAACGACAGCACAACAGAACCACACACCGATGATCCTCGAAACTGGAGATATACTGCAACTGAACAATGTCTATTATGTTAGCATACATTTCAGTTGTCTCTTTGTCATACGTATCCGTGCTCATGATGGCACTGTTTTGTGTCTTCCTGCCTTCGTCTCGTGCAAGGGTGTTGTAGCGCACATCTCCAACAACGCAAGATTCATAATGTCTTACCCGAGTATCAGGACCCATTGCTAGTGAGTAAAGGGCATCATCAACTGCCTGCCCATCCTCCCGCATCTTCTTAACCTATGGTTAGAAAATAGACAAGTTGATCATCTTATGTACTCAATATATTAAAAAAACTGTCAGTGCACTTCAAAATCTTACATGGTTCTTGAACCATTTCGCAAATCCTGCCATAACCAGTTTGTCAATGTTTCTTGGATTTTGCGGCAGTAAACTCCTCTTTGTAGATGCTGCACAACATAGTGATCGCGTCAAACATCTAAATATATAAGAATGTGCTGCAAGTTTAGTAGATTACGATGTATAAGCTGCAGTACTGCACTTACTTGATATAAGGTAGTATCTCAGGACAGTTATTCAACACATACCAAACCATTTTTTCCAAATCTTTAGGTTTGTCCTCTTGTCGACTCTTCCCTGTAACTCGAACAGAATAATCGAAAACAATGAGCCCGGGATTGTCTTCACCCACCTCTTTGCTAAGCTGATCAGCTATTTCAATGTATTCTGAGCAGAATGTCAATGCTTCTGTAGCAATGTAGGCCTCTGCAATGGAACCCTCGGGTCTAGCTCTGTTCCTAACATAGCCCTTGAAAGTGCCTAGCCGCCTTTCAATAGGGTACATCCAGCCATACTGTACTGGACCTCTAAGTAGTGCCTCATCAGGTAGATGAACAGCCAAATGCACCATCACATCAAAAAGGCTGGAGGATATATCTTCTCAAGGTCGCATAGGATAGTTGGTATCTTGTCTCTAAGACGCTCCAAAGCATCTATCCTGATATTCCTACTGCAGAGTTCCCTGAAGAATTGTCCCAACTCTGCAACTGCTCTGTATAAGTCAGGGCGGCCCAATCCTCTAAGCATAACAGGTAAAACCCTTTGAAGTAGGATGTGGCAGTCATGAGTTTTCAACCCTTGTACCTTGTTTCCATCTGCACTGACTCTCCTTTCAGGGTTGGAAGCAAATCCATGTGGGAATCTCACACGTGACAGGACCTCGCAGAATTCTTTTCTTTTTACCTTGTCCAAGACGTACACAGCTGGTGCCATATCCCGTGGTTTACCTTCATCTTGCACCTGCAAATCCTTTCTGATACCCAGGTGTGTCAAATCAATCCTAGATTTTAAGGTATCTTTCGTCTTGCCTTCAATATTAAGAAGTGTGCCGATAATGCTGTCACATATATTTTTCTAGATGTGCATCACATCAAGATTATGCCGCAGATCCAAATCTTTCCAATACTCCAAGTCCCACAAAGTGGACCTGCGGGTAAACAATAATCTCTCTTCTACCCTGCCACGCTTCCTTTTTCGGCTACCATTACCAGGATGGTTTCCTGGTGTAATATGCCTGACCTTCTCTAATTCCACTTGCAACTCATCGGCGGTGAGCCTCTTTGGCACATCACGATTTTCATGCTTTGCATTGAACGATGTCTTCGGTATTTTCTAGGATGCGGCTTGTCCTTGGCAAGGAAACGGCGGTGTCCAATGTAACAGATCTTGCTAAGTATTGCGTATGACAGCGGATTCCTGTCACAGCGAACACATGCATTGTAACCATGTGTCGTTCGCCCTGACATAGTGCCCAAAGCCGGATAATCATGGATGCACCAAATTATAACAGCACGCAGAAAGAAATCAGCTGGTGGGCTGCTATATAGGTCTCGAGTGAGAACACCCTTCCATAGCTGTTGAAGTTCCTCCACAAGAGGCTCCATGAACAAATCAAAATCCTTTCCAGGACTTTTTGGACCTGGGATGAGCAAGGCCATCATGTAGTTTGATTCTTTGGTGCAGACATTTGGAGGCATGCTGTAAGGGATAACAAGCACTGGCCACATGCTATATGTGGCGCTCTAGTGGCCAAATGGGTTAAATCCATCTGAAGCTAAGCCAAGTCTAATGTTTCTCGGGTCAGCAGCAAACTCTTTGTGTTTATCATTGAAGCTTTTCCACTCACTACCATGAGATGGATGGCTCATTACATTCTGATCTCTGTACTCCTGGTTCCTAGAATGCCACAGTACATCCTCTCTTGTTTCAGCATCATGAAACAACCTCTGCAATCTTGGTGTAATTGGAAAATGTCTCAGAACATTATGAGGAATCCTCTTCACAGCATCGCCATCTTTCTATCTTGATGATTTGCATTTCGGGCATTCACTTAAGTTGGCATAATCCTTCTGGAACAGAACACAATTATTCTTACAAACATGGATCATATCATATCCAATTCCAACTGCATGAAGGAAATTCTTCATTTTACTGTAGGTGTGTGGCAGCTCAGACGCATCTGGGAAAGATTTGCGGAAAGCAGCCAACATCACATCGAATGATTTGTTGGTCATCCGCTCAGATGTCTTCACCTGAAGAAGGGTGACCATAGCTGAGAATACTGACAGCTTATTTCCTGGGTTGACAGCAACGTTGCATTGTTCCAACATGCGGGCCCACCGTTTTTCTTCTGCACGTGAAAGTTCACGGAATGCACGAGCATTTCATAGCATTGTTTCAATGTTGGTCAAACTCACTGGCTCCGCCACCACCACATCCTCCTCCTCTTCCACCTGAGCATTAGGCAGATCAAGATGGTGATCTCCTGCTTCCACGTAGTCAATAACATTGACGTTCACAGCTTCACCATGATGAACCCACCTAGTATATGTGACCGACATCCCATACAAGTGTAGATGATTTTGCACAGTTGACTGGGGTCTTGTAACTGAATTCATACAACTGCTACACGGGCAGAGCACATCTGATTTTGGACCACCATACTCAGCTCTGATAAAGTTCATGAAGTTTTCAACCCCCTTGACATATGCAGTAGAGAATCTTCGAGCAGAAGTTATCCAAGTCATGTCCATCTGTTAGACATACAAATTAGTTCTTCTACTAGATATTACAGGAAAAACATATATGCTTTTTTATGAAGCCCAGAAAAAAATACCTTGGTCGATGTCTAAAGCTATGGCAAGATATTTGGACGAGCAGATCTAAGTAACAAAATATATGTAAAGCTAATTCAGCAAACAGATTTGAGTGCCAAATTATGGCAGGTTGTTTCAGCAGTCAATGAGGCCGAGCACACAGCCATCGAACTATCGAAGGCCATCGCAGCAACAAAGATCGAGTATAAAATGGTGTAGAGCTATTTCACCTAACAGATTGGCTACTAGACCATGGCAATCTACGTCACAATAAATATATGGCAGGATATTTTAGCAACTAATTGGCCTTGGCATGCCATCTCAGCTAAGCAGATTGAGTGCAGAACAGGGCAAGGAAGCTTCTTAAGCAGAGCATATTGACAGTAAACTACTTCGGCAAACAGTGAGATTAACAGCGTCTATCAGCTAACATTCAGCGCTACACCGACATGAACGGGGCCTCAGTCTAGAATGCGCGTACCGTGGGAGAAGCTGACCGTCGTGCGTCTCCACACGAACGTCGCCAGCGGTGGCGGCGCTGACCGCCGTGCGCCTCCACAAGAACGTAGCCAGAGGTGGCGGCGCGGCTAGAGGACGGCAGTCTACGAGAGCGTACTGTGGGAGCGAGAGGATCGCCGAACCGCGGCGCCGACGTATCGGCGCGGCGGGGAGGGCGGCTTTGGTGGAGCGAATGGAGTGGAGGGGGACAGGGGGGGGTTTGGGGAATATTATTGGCTAGTTGGCCGAAGGGCGGTTGAATCGGATTTGGGGGAATTTTTGGGTGTGGGGGGGGAGGATTTTCGCGCGGTGGGCGGGGGGAGTTTGGCGCATGGTCGGTTTCTCCAAGTGCAGTCCCACGTGTCAGTGAAGAGGCAAGCCGAAGCGCGTTCCGTTTGCGTGAGCCGTGTGCAGGACCGAACGTGTGTGGGGTGCAATGCGACCGCGGCAGGAGTGCTGTGAGTGTACCACCTTTTTTCCTTTTAAACAAGGTGCTTCGCCCCCTCAAAAAAAATTGTTGCTTCGCGCGATCCATCGATACTACTACTAGTAATCTGGTAATCCCAACTAAAATGACGCGGCCGGGTCTTTTCCCGCGCGATATGCTGGGAGGTTGGCTTAGTTGGGTTTTTTAGGACGAGTAATGCTACACCTACGTAATCCCAGTTACGTAATTAACGTAATGTGAAACGTGTGAGCTGTTGATTGTAGATTGGGGGGGAGGGGCCCACCACCATGAAAATCAGGGGAGGAGAGAGAGAGGCAATTTACGTTAACCCTTTCGTAGGTTCCCGTAGATGTAGAAAGATGTGAAATGCGTGAATGTGTAGTGGACGTGCTATTGGAGTGCCTAAGATAATTTGTGTATGTATAGACCCTATGTGTTTATTTTACTTCGCATGTTAGATTTGTCTCGGTTCAATAAAAAGCAGAGTTGGTGATGATGGTGTGCCTATCATCCTGCAATATAGGCCGTCCGATCTATATCTAACGGATAGGAAGGGAACTATGACAATTTACCCGCACTCCTCTCCACATTTGCAGATAAGGCTTTCCCTCGTTCATCCTTTTCTCCCACGAGATCTTGATCTTCCGTGCAACGCACGGGCATCTTGCTAGTACTCCTACAATATGTATATTATTGTGAAAGTGCATATACACCGGCCGAGATTAATGCAAACACGGCAGATTTTCATTACATTTCAAACTTTTATAGGACAGAAAAATAAAAGAAACCCGACCCTAAACCTATTCTACGGTGGCGACCGACGTCCTCCATTTGCGATCTCTATGTACGGGGGCGGGGTTCAAGACCCGTGAAGTGAAGGTGCGGTCTCCGGCGAGGAAGAGTAGAACACGGGATACGGACCGGCTAGTTGGCACACCATGCCCTGCCGCCTCCCATGCCCTACTCATCCTCGGAGGAGTCCCCGACCTCGGCAGTGCCGGACGTTGGACGGTGGCAAGTAGGACGCGTGGCTGACGGTGCTCCCGTCGTCGGCCGCCAGCGTGGCCACCGCCTGTGCGGTCGCGTCCGTGTCCGGCTACGCCGCTATTGCGTCGCGAGAGGCGACTTGAGCGAGGGCGGCGACCTCGAGCTTCATCCCCGAAGACAAGCTCTCCCGCAGAGCGTTCGCACTTGCGGTCATGGCGGATGTGGTGTCAGGTAGGAGGACGATGCGCTATGGTGTGGAGGTTAGTTGGGCGTTGCCGCTTTAAGTAGTGCATTCCGGTGAGGCCAAGCGTCCGGGTGCGTCATTAAGTCGCCGGAGTTGGTTCCTCGGGCACCGAGCCTCTTAACGACGACATACGAACGGACGACATGAATGCGGGCAGCTGGCGCCGGCTGGGAACGCACCGCGCGACGGCGCGAGGGATGAGGGTTTTGGTGTGCCAGGGTAGTCAGCTGCGGTCGTGGCAACGTTGGAGATGCCCTTTGCTCACATGCGATCCCCGCATGTCATTGAAAAAGCAAGACGACCCGGCATGGTCTCAGGTCCAGAGGATGCAGTTGGCCGCGCTACACCACTCCGCGAACGCGTCGCGGCGCCCCGTGCATCCTCGACGAGCCGGGTGTTGGGGTGTGTTTGGATTGTGGCCAAAGTGCACCTTACCAAAATTTTGGTCATGACCCAAAGATTGGTCTTTGTTTGGATGGTTGCCATTTTTTGGCATGCCCATGAACTCTAGCCAACTCTAGTTCATTTTTCTTGCCAATGTCGGCCAAATCATGCGCAACCAATACCTCAACCAAAATTTTGGTCATGACCCAAAGATTGGTCTTTGTTTGGATGGTTGCCATTTCTTTGGCATGCCAATGAACTCTAGCCAACTCTAGTTCATTTTTCTTGCCAATGTCGGCCAAATCATGGGCAACCAATACCTCAACCAAAATTTTGGCTACCCAATGCTTTGATGGGGCAACCTTGGGCACAAACCAAACATACCGTTGGTCGTGCCACAGCACTAACGCCACCCTCGGCACACTGAAACCGACCATGTCTAGCGACGATATGAGTGTGTCGCTCACCGCGGTCGCCGTGTCCAAAGGCGGTGCTGGAGCTGCGCCCCGTTGTTGGCCCCAACGACCCACATGAACGGTTGTCGGTGGCGAGGAGGTCATGGGCCAGCTCCTCCGTTGGACTAGTCTGCGCTACGTCGTCCCGACGGGTGTGCCCCACATGTCGGTTTCCCTGTTTTCCCGGCCATATTCGAGCGTCAGTGCTCCGCGTGGCGCATTAGGCCTTTCACTATGTAGGCCAAGCGAGACAACTTATTGTTTATTTGAGCCGTTCAAGTATAATCATGTGGCGTTTGCTTATTTCTCATTCCTCTCCAACCCTCTTCTCCATTGATCATGTTGCCCTCCAGTCGAGTCCATCCTCCCGCATGCCTCATTTGAACATTCCGCCGAGTATCATTCGCATGTACCCACCCTAGTCCTCTTTCAATAGATCTCCGGACCCCGAGATGAAATCGAGAGGGAACGAGTGCGGGCACATGATACCTAAGGCGGATTCAAAATTTTGAACCGGTGATCATAGCATCCGCAAATCATATATAAAGGGTATTCAGTGTTCGTTTCGTTTTTGAACGTACAATATACTCCCCCTATCCTTTCTAGTTTACATATAAGTTTTATGTGTAGTCAAAGTATCTCTACTTTGATCAAAAAGGTATCAACATTCAACAACGCCCAATCAATATTGTTAGATTCGTACGTACTCCTAGATTTGTACTCGAGATGGTGTCCAATTTGACTATTGACAAGATTAATAGTACATGAGATGTATAATGTGAAAATTATATCATTGGAAACTCCTTTCACATACGAATTTGACTGTATGCTTTGTGTAAGTTGCATGTCATATATTATTACTCTAACATTTGGTCAAAGTTAGCCTCGAAAAACGCATTAGACCCTGTATGCTTTGTGTAAGTTGCATGTCATATATTATTACTCTAACATTTGTGTAAGTTGCATGTCATATATTATTACTCTAACATTTGGTCAAAGTAGTGTAGTGGAAGTGGGTCCTCTGACGTAGGTATCCCTGCCTTACCCTCCCTTTCGGTCACTTACTGGCGGACCCCATGCTTGCTAGGCCCCGCATGTCAGTTACTCAATGGGTTCGGCCACGTCAGGGGATCCTCATCCGCAGTATACTCCCTCTGTTTTTATTTACTCCGCATAAAACGGAGGGAGTGGTGGTATAATAAATGACGCGGGCGGGGGAGGGGGAGGGACGTCGGTTTGCTCTCAACTGCGGTCCCACAAGCAAGCGAAAACGCAAGACGAAGTGCGTTCCATTCGGTGAGCGACGTGGAGGGTCCAGCGTGCCGGGCTGCAACGCGAACGCGACAAGAGCGATGTACAGTCAAAACCGATTGACCGGTCGTCACCGGAACCACTATTCACACCAGAACCTTCGCTGCTCGGCCTACGCCAGCCACTGCCCTAAAACCACACCAAATCTCCAGCCCATTCCCCCACCTTTCGATCCCCTAGCCCGCATCAAGCATCCCCTAGTTCGTCGGAAAGCCATGGTGCGTCGCAAGATCACTTACTACAAGATGCTGACGCCGGAGCGCCGCGCAGAAATCGCAGCGGCGGTCGGCGCCACAGACCTCCGTTCCCAAGCTCGCTTTGCAGCGGGCCAATCCCCGAGTTCTCTGGAGCCAAGCTACGAGGAGGAGGAAGCCGATCCAATGTTCATGGCGGAGGTCGCGGCGCAGAAGGCCCCCGATGGGTATGAGACGATGGACGTCGACTTCGTGCCGGCGTCCGAGTCCCCCATGGTGCAGGCGGACCAGCGGTTCAACATGGCGATACTAAAGGAGGACCGGGAGGCAGAGGCTCAACTCGACGCGGAGCGCGCGCATGCCGCTGCCATCGAGGCTCTCCTGCAGGCGGAACCGGATGCCGTGGATGTGAACTGGGCGGCGGAGGCTCAACTTGAGGCGGAGCGCGCGGATGCCGCTGCCATCGAGGCCCTCCTGCAGGTGGAACCGGACGTCCTGGACTTGAACCGGGCGCCAGAAGCTCGACTCGACGCAGAGCGCGCGGATGCCGCTCTCATCGACTCCCTCCTGCAGGCGGAACCGGACGTCCTGGACTTGAACCGGGCGGCGGAGGCTTGACTCGACGCGGAGCGCGCGGATGCCGCTGCCATCGAGGCCCTCCTGCAGGCGGAACCGGACGTCCTCGACTTGAACCGGGTGTGCTCTCGTCCGTGCAGAGCACCCGCACGCTCCGCTTGAACGAGTAGCTGGAGGCCGAGGACAACCACGGTGCGGAGACACACGTCGGCAGTGACGGCTGGTTCGCGCCGGCAGCCAAAGACGACGAGGCCGTCTCTTTTCGTGAGTAGTGATAGTTTTTCTTTATGTTGTTGTTTTTATGGATCTTTTGCTGTGTAAAAACATATATTTGTTATGCAAGTCGCCTGACTTGGGTCAGTCTACCATTTTAGGCGGCTGGATGAATATCCTACGTCTCCTAACCCTTCTTTCCTTCTTCCTCACCTCTTCTTCTTCCCCAACAGACCACCGCACGGTCCGTACGGATACTCCCCAACATGCGGTTGGATAAACATTGAACGAAAATTATGTGTCGGCGATAGGATGGTTGAGTTTGGTTTGTTCACATGCGACAGCACGTGTCAATGAGGGTGCGTTCCCTTGGTTGGGTTTGCGGTGTGCAGGAGCGACTATGTGAGGGTGCGGTGCGACCGCGGCGTGCAGGAGCGACCGTGTGAGGGTGCGGTGCGACCGCGACAGCCGTGCGCAAGTGTACCTCCTTCTCATTTTGAAAACTTTAGGCAAGCTTGGCAAAAATGTGTGGCGAAGTTTGGCAATACAAGGCCTAGACCCAAACAGGATAAGTACGTACGTACTAGGAGTACTAGTGTTAAAAAAGAAAGGCGGGGTTTTCCTTCGCGGGATTTAATCGATACAAATCCTCGTTTCACGTGTCAATTAATGCGTATTTTTTCTCCAAATACCAAAGAGATAACCATCTCACTCCTCATCGCTTGATTAATGCAGCGCCATGCAAACCAACCTTCTCACTTCCGCATGCATGCAGGGGATATTAATGTCCTTGGTTGCTAACCCCATCAATTTTGCCTCGATTAGTGTTAGTGGCCTTTGCAAATTATAATTTGATATACTGGCCATGTGTACAAAAAAATGGAGGTAGTAACTATATTTGACTTCCTTGCCCATTGCGGTGACGTCGACGATATCTTTTTTTTGTGGTTTGGCGAAGTGCGTTCGACGGAGAACACTGTTGAGGGAGACCACGGTAAGTCGTTCGCAAGTGCCGCCTGCAAGCCGAGACAACCGCCTTATTTGCATCCAGGAAGTCCTTTACTAGTACTACTAGGAGTACTAGTGCGGTGAGATGGTTTCTCAAAGAAGACGATGGAGAAGCGGAGTCAGCGAAGAGTGAAATGATGGTTGCTTCGTCCGTGCTTTTGTGATTTGACGCCTCACTGCTTTGTGATTTGTGATAGAAGGGACAGGGGAGTAGACTCTGTGCTCTATACTGTACTACATGCGTCCAAGCATGGGAGAAAGAGGAGAGACGTTGCATTTTTCTATTCCTTCAATCAATCAATCAGGGAGCTTCGGTTCCATCTTTTTGGCTTTGGCAACACCGTCCACAATGGTTCCCACGATGCCAAAAGCTATTTTCACATTTAGCTACACATTATGGATGCCCTTAACCGTACCACTTGGTTTTGCTCCTGTGTGCTATCGATACAAATCTCAATTATATTGATCTAAAAAATTATAGAATCAAGATTAGTAAAAAGGAGGTGATTTTGCCGCGCGGATGGCGGGGGAGGTTTCTTATTTGAGCAATGCTACATCCACGTAATGGTTTACGTAAAGTTACGAACTGATGTGATGTGGGACTATTTGATTAGATTAAAGGAGAGGATTAGGCCCACCCCACCTGAAAATCAGGGGGGCATATATAGATTAGATGGAAAGTATACGTAGCAGCTACGTAGCCCTTTGTAAGTCTAGGATTAGGCTTCTTATTTTCGGAGGACGTTGCCCTGGCGGTTTGCTAACATGCGGTCCCACGTGTCAGTGCTTTACCAAGCCGATCTGCGTCCCACATGAGGCAGAACAACGGCAGAAGCAACACGTGGTTAAGTTGAGGAAGATGAGGGAGAAGCGGATTCAGCAACGAGTGAAATGATGTGATGGTTGCTTCGTCCCTCCAACTTAACTGCGGGAAAGGTGCAGCTTTGTGATTTGATGTCTCATTGCTCATTACTACGCCGGCGCCATGACTGGGGTGCTTCACCCCGGCTGCTCTGCACTATATTCCGGTATGGCACGTGGACCCGGTAGCTTGATGTCCCACATGTCGGCGAAAGGGACTGGAAGATTTATGAAAGCGAGCGCTCCACTATTACGACGGAGGAGTAGACGACACGACGGCCCAGTGAACTGTCACTTGTAGTACTGTATAGTACTATAGTTTTGTTGTTTCGCACGATCCATCGATACAAACCCGATTAAACAGGAAAGGGTGTGATTTTTCCCGCGCGGTAGATGATACTGGCCTTACATTTCAAAGGCAATTTTAATGTATGCAAACTGAATAATTATAAGTAACAATATGATATCTAGTAAAACTAAAAACACATATGATTATTGTGTTAGAGTGTAGTAGTAGTGTTGTATTGCATAGTTGTTAGATGTAACATATGAGAACGTGTAGAGATGTAGTTTTGGAGGGCCTACAGAGAGAAAAGCGTAATACGGTCACCGAACTTCAGAATAAGCTGATTACGGTCACTATATACGTTTTGCGGTGATTATACGGTCACTTGCTCACAGTTCAGCATCGGATTGCACTCTGTTGACCGGCCAAATAGTCTGCGTGGCGCCATGTTGACTAGTTAAATTGACCACGTTCCTTGTGGGTCCCACCTGTCAGTTCGCATAGGCAAAACGTCAGATAAACATAAATTTACGCAGGCGCGACAAGGCTCCAACCCGTGCGCGGGAATCACCTGGTTGTGTATGTGTCTGTCAGGGCCTGATATGTGCGCATGCACGTGTAGGTTGAGCACTTGAGCGTGAGAGTGTGTGTTGGTCGTGTGGTGTATTGGTGTGTGCATGCGTGCATGCGTGTGTGCGTGTGAGTGTTGCGTGCGTGCGTGTGAGTGTTGCGTGCGTGCATGGCTGCGTGTGTACGTGTGAGTGTTGTGTGCGTGCGTGGGTGCATGTGTTTGTGTGAGTGTTGCGTGGATGCAGTCCGTGTGCATGCGTGCGTGTGTGTGTGTATAATCACCACACCAGCTCCTGTGTGTTAAAACAGATGGCTCAGCATACCAATACAAGGACACCTTGTCCGCTGTGCCCGCGGTCATGACTTCGAACCACCGTCCAAATATATTTTTTGTCGTTTGTTTTCATTCTTACTAGCAAGATGCCCGTGCGTTGCACGTAACATCAAGATGCATTTGTATGACTTGTTTATCTTGTGAGAGAAAAGGATGAACGAGGGAAGGCCTTATTTGCAAATGTGGAGAGGTGTGTGGGTACCTTTTTGCAAAATTGCCATAGTTTCTTTCCTATCCGTCAGATATAAATCGGACGGCCTATATTGCAGGATGGCAGGCACACCATCATCACCAACTCTATTTTTTATAAGAGTGTATTTTATGTATTTTATAAGAGTGTAGATGTAGAGTAGATACAAGTCGACAGGTGGGCACGATGGTAGTGAGATAATGTGATGCAAAACTAGAGGTGCCACGTGGAGCGTTGAACTGGTCAACTAGTCATGTCATGAGCAAATACAGAGTTGTACGGTGAGCCCGTGACTGTATAATAACCCCTAAACGTAAACGGTGATCGTAGTGAGTGGATTCTGAAGTCCAATGTACGTATCGTGCTTTCGCTTCAAATACAATGATCGTCATTGCATATATCGCGAGAGAAAGATGAAACATGCGTGAATTTTCTGGGGGCTTACTTTTAGAGGACCTGGAGATAGTTTTGTGTGCATACGTGAAAGGGGCGTACGGGGGGGTATGCGATGGAGAGAGAGATGCTCTTCGTTTCTCTTTATTATGACTAACTTTGTATATAGTATAAAAATATACAAATTCACAGTGCGGAATAAATATCATTGTGGGCACCATGCAATGCAAATTAGCGTTCGTACTCCTCCATATAACTTTGTAATGTTGTATATATGTAGAAACTAATACTTTTTTGGCCACACTTTATTCAAAAGGAATGTTGTATGCGAAATAAACGTGAAGAGAGGGCTTTTTAGATCAATGGGGTACGTGATGTAACATGTGTGAATGTGTAGTTGATGCATTTGGCGGGGCCTAGAGAGGTATGTGTGTGTATTACGTATTCGAGAGAGGCATGGATAGACGGGCCGACGGGGGGGCGTGGGAGAGATAGCACGAGAAATGAGAGTGGTCTAGAGAGAGAGATGAATATGACGTCACGACAAGAGATTCCATTCCCTTGAGTGTGTATATGCAAGGGGGGAGGGAATAGAGGCACCAGGAGAAATTTTCTGTGTGTGTGGTGTTTGTGTTGGTATGTGTGGGTGTGAGAAGATAATGAGACGTGGGGACAGAGGGTGTGTCACCGCGTGAGGTCCGGTGGGTCGAGGTGAGGCCCTTCGTTCGGTTCCATCCTGCGCCACATTGGTCGGCCTGTAACGCATTTAGGAAGACCCATGGATGACTAGTCGTACAAGACAAAGATAGCAGAATTGTGAAGGACTCTGTCTCCACTGACAAAGCCGGCTAGGATTTGTAACCCTAGGTTCTCGGACTAAGGTAACCCCTTTATCTCTGATATTACTATTCATCCAACCTAACTTTAAGGGGCATCCTACAGAATGCTCTGCTAGAATCGTACTCGTCGATTAGGAAGAGAGGTGTGAGACAATGCGTGAGAGACAGGCGTAAAGATAATGTGCGTACATGACACACGTAGGCAGGTCCATGTATTTAGAAAGGGTCGATGAGGATTGTGCGTGTGTATGTTTGCGAGAGGAAGAGTGCTTGTGATAAAGGTTAGTGAAAACAGTTGTAAATGGTTACGAGAGGGAGGGAGGATTATATCTAGAGCATGTGTGCGAGAAAGACACCTCGGGAGAGAGTGTGTGAGCATGTGTGAGAGACCACCGATGGAGAGTGAAACTACACGTAAAAGACTGCTCTACACATTGATTAAAGATATAAATTGTATCCAAATATTAGGATGGGATCATGATATTTGCAATTCGCGTAAGGAGCGCTCATTGATCCATCAGACATCTAGATTCTATCGAATTTGAGCATTTCTATGTTATTATTCGACACAATTGATCCACATAGTTAGTATTTTGAACTCCAGACAATGCATCGCTTTAGCAATCGAATATAAACGTGAGTATAGTTCATGTTGTGTGCGTAAAGCACATTATACATACGAAAGTTACACAATGGACATTATAAATAGCTACCTATGAACTAGCATACATTTGAATTCAACTTAAGGTGGTTTAAAAAAATCGAATTCAACATGAAGTCCATTCAATTATTTGAATTTGATATCATGGCATTTGTAAACCATACCTAAATTATGGGGGCACCAATCTTTGCTCTGATTTTGTACATAATAGCATATGTAGTCGTGTACAAAATAGATTCAAATTTAGCTCCTCCATTCCAAAATAATCGTAGTTATAGGATTTTCAAGTGTCAAAATTTCAAAAATAAGCGGATAATTTAATGAGGTTTTCAAACATACAAGGTCAAATATAACGTTGTCTATTTAGGTCAATCCTCATAGTTCAAGAGTACTCTAAACGTGAATGCTTGTGTTTCAAAATTTCGAACGAAGCGCCAAAAGAGCCTCTACTCGCCCGAAACCGCGTGAGACCAATGTTTGGTAGTACAAGGAAATTACTTTTCTAATAACTCCGACCCGTGAAACCTACCGGCCCGACGTCCAAAGTCTAAACCGGGGTAGGTTTGTAGCTTCATCTAGACGCCACGCAACCGCATTCGAAAAACATTCATACACAATGGCCGCCTAAGCACACATGCACGCGGCCGAAATCGCTCCCGCCCACTATTTGGGACACCTGGGATTACCATCCTACCCCCGACCCGCAGTAGGTCCGAAATTTAAGATGGGGGCAAAGTTTGTACTTTCCCCAAATTTCAAACAAGCGCGTCCCATCTTCTGTTCAAAAAAGCCAAAAACAAGCGCGTCCCAGACCGAAACATGGTCCCCCCCCCACCCGTCTGATTCCCCATTCGTACTCCATGGGCGCCAAAACTACCTCTCCACCAGCCACGAAACCCCGGCGTCCTCCATCCGCCACCCCATCCCACCCATCAACCGCCGCCCTCCTCCATCACGCCGGAGCCGATACCCCGACGTCGTCGTCCACCGCAACCTCAACCGCAACGCCCTCCACGGCTAGTAGTTGAAGCCGAGGCCGAGCCGTCCGTACCCGATCCAGTTCAACCACGTCGTCCTGCGCCTCACCGCTGCCGCTCCAACTTCGCCACCCTCCACCGCACCGGAGATGTTCCTGCTACGCCGTCCTTCACCGCCTCGGATCTGCTTCCCCTCCGCCGACATACGGCCACGGCAACACAGTCAACAATTTAGCCATGGTTTCGTCCAAGCCTGCACCCTCCAGAACATCGGTTTCCCCGGTAAAAAGAAGAAGATCGGCGCGACATGTGGAGGTGACCACACCGGCAACCGAAAAAGGTACTCCTCTTCCCTTATTCGTGCAAATCTTACGTCTCTGCTTGCACGGTATTCATCCCACAGAAGACACTAGTTGACCGCTTCTTTTTGATACTAGATGTTCCTAGTAACTCGCGACGCACAAGGTTTCTCCTCATATACTATTTCACCTTAGCTAGAGGTCCGTCGCCCCCCTGAATTTCAATTTCTGGCCAGTTGATTCCCAATTAACGGAAACATTCCCCGGCGTAACAGGCGCTAGTACGCCTATTACGCCGGGGAAGCATCGCCTTGATGTTTATCTTAGGGGCGTGTGCGGCCTAGAGCTACTGGTGCCCGATCTGGAGGCCGGCCGGGATTAAAGGGATGGCCTAGGGGCGCTGCCAAGCACGGCGGTGGTGTGAGGTCGATGGGAGGGCGGGGCGGTGGAGGCAGGGGTCTGGGCCGGTGGTCGCTGCCGGTTCGAGAAATATCATCAAAAGTGACTGGCGGGAGGTAGACGAAGGCCATCTACCCGTTCCTTATAGATCGGACGGTTCATTAAAAAAATCGACTAACCTATTTATTTTCAGTCGACTGTTATCTTAGATATGACCACATGTGGTGGTGTGCTGGAGGAGTAACTGCATTTCCTGTGCTCATATATTACAAAATCATACGGAGTAGAATCTAATTTTGTTTGCCATGCAATGTTGTAGAGCTATCATATGTCTCCTGTCATTTATTTTTCAGCCACCTGCTATCTGCTACTTTTACAGTGCACTAGTTCTAGACACACTTCACCCTTCCTCTCACTATTGTGTTTTTATGCAAGGGTATTTCAGACTCTGCTGCC
Organism: Aegilops tauschii subsp. strangulata; assembly: GCF_002575655.3. Taxonomy (NCBI): domain Eukaryota; kingdom Viridiplantae; phylum Streptophyta; class Magnoliopsida; order Poales; family Poaceae; genus Aegilops; species Aegilops tauschii. The sequence goes on from NC_053039.3 coordinate 355,046,795, forward strand.
ATGAGAGAAGCCAAAAAGAAAAGAGAGAAGTCGCTCCAGCTTCGTATGCGGGTAGGCAAGACATGTTACAGCGCTATAAAGGGTGCAGTGTCAGCAGATGGAGACGGTAAATGTAGCTCTGGAGTTGATGACCTCGCTCGCAATGAACCACCATCCCAGGTGCTTGCATTAACTTCGCGGTGTCATATGTGGTTGCATGTTCCATATGGTGTCTAGCTTGTATTCGAAAGGCCGAAGTCGGTAAGATAAGGAAAGATTTTTTTTACATGAACCACCATCCCGTGAGCACCAGAAGACAAATAGCTAGTCAGGGCACTGGTCGAGCCAGTGACAAGCCCAGCAAAGATAGGCATCACCTGGAAGCCAACTAAAAAGCTGTGATGGTGGCGAAGCAGCTCGCCTCCCACCAGGCTCTCAGGTCCTAGACGACCATGCTCACCACTCCAGCCAGATGTCTAGCTTGTATTGCTTCCAATTTGGTTAAATTGCATATGCTTAGCTTACACATTATACCTTTGAATATGACATACCTTTCTGTTTTTGGTACATACTAGTACATCTGTGTATTAACCATGTTCTTACATCAAACTAATGTTCTTGTGTATCCCTCATCAATCACTTATGACGAGGCAGGCAGGCAAGGGGACTACTCCTTATTTAAAGAATGCAGCGTCAGCCTCCCGACATGATTCTCAAGAAACAGAAATGCTAGATGAAGATAGTGAACGTAGCTCAGTAGTTGATTACAGCATTTCCCCTACACTAGCATCGCAGGTGCTTGCTCTAACTTGGCAGCGTGATATGTGGTTGCATGTTGCATATGGTGTCTAGATTGTAATTCTTCCAATCTGGTTAAACTGCATGTGCTAGTCTGCTTAGCTTATACATTATACCTGTTAATGTGACATGCCTTCCTGTATTTAGTACATATTACATCTGTCTATTAAGCATGTCCTTACATAAAACTATTGTTTTTTTGTATCCCGCATCAATCAACATGACGAGACAACTTTAGTATATGCAGTGCGATATTAGTTGCATCTTTCATATGATTTATAGCATGCGCTGCTTCTAATTTGTTGAAATTCCATTTATGATGGGACGCTTTTAACTTGGCAGAGTCATATTGGTTGCATCTTTCATGTGGTGTCTAGCTTGCATTGCTTCTTATTTGCTGGAATGGTTTCTGCTTAGTTTACACAAACAGTTGTGAACATGTCATGTCGTCCTGTTTTTCGTACATATTCCATCCTGGTATCATGTGTTTGCCTTACATCAAAGTAGTGATTGTCGGTATCATGCATGAATAGGTTCTGAAGAGAGAATTTTATTGCTTTTTCTTGTCGGTTTTACTTGACAACTCAAAATCAATAAAGCGGAAGGAAGTTAGCAAGGCAGCGGATAAAGGTGCTCCTTCCGAACGGAGGGCCTCTACAGTTTCTACTCCTCCACACCCCCAAGATGATTTCCAAGACAACACATGCATAGACACTCAACAAAGTTGTGTTTATGATGAGCACGTCTCCCCTAGTGCAGCATCACCGGTGCTCCCTCTAACTTGGCACTGTTATATGTGGTTGCATGTTATGTGTGATGTCTAGCTTGTATTGCTTCTAATTTTATTGAATTCCATCTGCTTACTTTACACATTATACTTGAATAAGACACGTGTTCCTGTTTCTAGAACATACAATATCTGTCTATCACACATATTCTTACATAAAATTACTACTGTTGTGTAACCTGCAACAATCACTTATCATAAGACACGTTTGACTTCGGAGTGTGATATAGGTTACATCTCACATTCTTTTCTAGCTTGTACTACTAATTTGTTGAAATGGCACTTATGACGAGATAGCTTTAACTTGGTAGAGTGATATTCGTTGCATCTTTCATATGGTGTCTAGCTTTCATTGCTTCTAATTTGTTGAAATGCCTTCTCCTTAGTTTACACATCATAAGCTGTGAATATGCAATGTTGTGAATATGCAATGGCACTAATGACGAGAGACCTCTAACATGGTAGTGTGATGTTGTTTGCATCTTGCATATGATTTATTTCTTGTACTGCTTCACATTTGTTTAAACGCCATTTATGATGAGACACTGTTAACTTGGCAGAGCGATATTTGTAGCATCTTTCATATGGTGTCTACCTTCCATTGCATAGCTTCTAATTTGGTGAAATGTCTTCTTCTTAGTTTACACATCATAGTTCTGGTTATCTCTTCCGTCCTGTTTTTCATACATATTACATCCTCCTATCATGTGGTTGTCTAACATCAAAGTTCAGTTCATCTGCATCACACATCAATTTGTTCTGAAAAACTAAATTGTTATTCGTTTTTCTTGTCGGCTTGACTTAACATGGCGCAGAGAAAGAGGAAGAAACACAGAATGGCAGGGAATGAGAAGCGGATGAATCCTGCAGATTCTGCTGGTATTGATGGTGCAATAGAAGGTCAAAGTCCAGCGGAAAATTCTACAAACACGGCATCCCATGCTACACGAGTTGCAAAAAAAAGCCAAACTGAAACAAATAGCTGCCACCAAACAAGCAGAGACAGCCCTAGTTCTTGCAACACCTACCACAGTACTACCAGCTGCACGACTTACTCGTGCGTCAACTGAGCTAGCAGCACGTTCCCAAGCTCCCTTGCCATCTGACACTACTTCCCAAGCACTCTTGACACAAGACGAGTTGGCAATATCAGATGAACCTTGTGAGCTTCAACAGCAAGAAGGTAGTTTCTGGAGTCAAGTTACAGTTGCATGCTTCTTTATATGTAGTCTCACAGTTTGATGTACACTAACACTTCCTATGTTCGTTGTTGGACTAGCACCTAGGCGCAAGAGGAAACAAACATCAGGGATAATGCTCGATGGGTTAACTAAATCTAGAGGAGGAAGAATGGAGATCCGTTTTGAGGCAGGTTTAAAAAGGCCACGTGATGCTACAGAGTCAGCCAAGTTAGTATCAGAGGCAGCGGTTGCCGTTAGGTGTCATGTACGTATCCTCCCAACATGGATTCAGTACAGGAATGACAAAGACGAAACCCAGTTCAACACCTTCCTCGACCATTTATCTGTAAGTATGGTTATGTATGGAAACTAGTAATATCGTCTTGCTCTATCCCATACTTTCTAGGTTGCTGATAATGAGACTCCCATAATTTTCAACAGATGAGGTTCAAGTTGGATAGCCAAGATGATGCAACCAGACAAGCTTGCACCCATGTTTTCAAGTCTGCTCTACGACAGTATCGGTATAACTTGAGGAAAACTCACTTTGAAGGCAAGGCTAATAGTGAACTTTCCCAAACATATCTAGTGGAAAATATATCGGATGAAGACTGGAGGGGCCTTGTTAAACACTGGTCTGATCCGAAGTATCAGGTACATTATATATATGTGATCAGATCACATGTTGAAGTCCTATTTACGCATGTGCCACACAAATCTATCTTCTTGTAGGTGAACTGTTCAAAGAACAAGGCCAACCGTACGAAAGTGAAATTCCAACAGACGACAGGATCTCATAGCTATATGGCACACTGCGAGGCTCTTGTAATTAGCTGATGTTTCACTCTTTTCGCTGTACCATATTATCAGATCTATATTGACTTGTTCGAAATGCAGAGGAAAGCCCGCAAGGACCAAAAAGTACCTGAACCAAATGCTATGGAAATCTTCAAGGACTGTCACACCAGCAAGAAGAAGGGCATGACTACACCAGTCAAAGCCGCTGTTGTAAGTCCTTAGTCTTCATGCCTTTTAACTACTACTTACTCTGACTTGTGTCTTGAAATGCATGGTTTGCAGCCAATGTCTATTACTCTTTTCAATTTTATACACAATTGTCTTAGCATATCATTGCACCTTACAAGGTTTAAAAGAGAGGGGTGATGTTCCCTTGATCTTGACCCGTAATCTAGTTCCGTGCTGGACTTGCCCACACAACGTTACAATTGCCTGTTTGTCTGTTCTCAGTTGTTTTGTGATATGAGTGATGTCATACTATGCTTACCATATTATAAACTTCGTCTCTTTATCCTTAGCCCTCAATACAATGTGAAGAAATAGACAATACATTAGCGATGGTACATGGTCATATGTTTGGAACCTGGTTTTATTATGTACTTTGCAATAAAATACAACTAATATTTTACATGGGTTCATCAAAATAAGTTCTGTATATAGACCAAAGCTATTTTGTTTGGTTTTGCTGCCCCCTTAATATCTTCTGTTCTGGTACTACTAATGTAAAACCTCAAATTTTCAGCGAGCTATGGAAAAAATGGTGGAACCGCCACCTTCTGAAGGTGGCGAGGCAACTATAACCGCAATGTCAGCTCTTGCTGCAGTGGGTCAGTATCTGTCCACTAACAGTGCCAAAAGCACGTTCCTGCGTAATACTGGGTTGGTTGTTAAGGCAATATCGTCCAAACTGCCTCATGATCAAGATATGCAAGCTCAAAGCAATGTTGTATCTGCGCTCCAGACACAAGTCCATTCCCTAACAGAGACTCTTTGTGAAACAAGGAGAAACATTGCTCAATTTCGTCAAGATATGCATGGTTTTGAAACCATACTATCAGACATTTGCTATGTTGTTCAGGAGCCTAGGGGAAATGAAGGCGAGGGTTATGGTGCTCCATCGGACAATACAGCATGAAAACGTAACAGTCAGGTCAAATGAACTGAGCTTCTGAACTTCTGGTGGTGCATTTATCTGCTAGACTGTTAAGTTTTATGCCAACCTTCCTTTTGTTATATAGTTGTAATTTGTTTTGGTGCGATACAAAATTTATTCTTAACGTGCAGCCACCGGCTAAAGAAAACAGCAAGCCATTTTTGTATAGTGTAGGGTGTTCCCTATATTTGCACTGGTGGCGATCTTTGATGCCGAGTGGATGTAATCTGTGCAATCGCCTTAATAGCCTAGCGTCAGTTTCGGCCTTATTTATTTCCTAGTCTTCTTTTTCCCTGGTTTGCTAGTGGCCGCAACTACCATGGGCCATATACGGGCCGTAGGATCCATGGGTCTCCTACGGGCCGACGATAAATGGGCCTGTAATCGGTGGGCCTCGGGCCGTCGGATAAATGGGTCTACATGGGCCGTAATTGGTATCGGCCCAGCACGGTAACAGGCCGTTAACAAGCCGTAGGACAGCAAAGCCTTAATTCTGTCACAGGCATAACGGGTCGTTAATGGGCCAGAATATATGACGGGCTGGAAACGGCGCAACGGGTTAACAGGCAAGAAACGGGCCGACTCTTGCCATGGGCTGAATTTGGCCCATTAGGGTAACAGGCCAGTAACGGGCCGACTCTTGCCATGGACCGAATTTGGCCCATTAGGGGAACAGGCCAGTAACGGGCCGACTCTTGCCATGGGCCGAATTTGTCCCATTAGGGGAACAGGACAGTAACGGGCCGGAAGTAATCGAGGGCCGAAAAGGAGCCCAAGAACGTATGGGCCGTCAATAGGCCGAAAGCTAACACGGGCTGGAAACGGCCCATGTAAATCACGGGCCGTTAACGGGTATAAAGAAAATTACTGTTCATTATGGGCTAGAGTCACCGTGGGCCTGTAAAGGGCCGAAAGATACGAAGGCCTCATATGGGCCGAAAGACGTCGTGGGCCATACATGGGCCGAAAGTGAAATGGGATGGTGTTTATTCGACGGCCCACATGACGTTGTTGGGCCGATTTCCTTTAGGGCCTAACGGGCCGTGAGTTAACGGGCCGTAAAATGGGCTATTTGCGAAGAGACCGTTAATAGGCTTTTCATGGGCCAGCCCGTTAACTTTTGACCAAGTCAAACGGGCCGGCTTAGTAAGCTAAATGGGCCAGTGATGGGTCGTGGCACATGTCGACATATCATAGGCGCCTATCTGACCCACTAACGAGCTGACACGTGTTTCGCCCGGCCAATAAGAATTTTACACGTGGAAATTTCCCATTGATCGGGGCTGTTAACGGGTTATCGGATCCAAAACCCGACCCGATAGCTTAACGGCGTTCCGTTACGGTGGATGCCACGTGTCGGTCACCCTTGACGAAAGCACTTCTGTGACGCGCGATTTATCGTCATGGAAGTGGATACTTCCGTGATGATAATTTTGGTAATGTCATGGAACACTTCTACGACAGCACAGGTATGTTTATCTTGATTCTGTCATAAAATCGTCATGGATGTACATGCATGACAAAAAACGCGACCTACTGTGACAAACACGTATCATCACGGAAGTGTATTTTTTTGTAGTGCAATTGACCGAGTCATAAGCTCTCAAAGTCCAGCTTAAGGATTACTGCTTTGCTACCTTTCTTACGAATGTCATGGATAATTTCGTGAAGATAAAGAACTCCATCCAGGATGAATCGCCCTTTAACAAAGGCAGACTGATAAGGGAAGAGAGTACGGTGTGCAACAGGTGAGAGACGAGAGCATAGCCTTTGTGGGGGGGGGGGCTTCCCAAAGTTATTAATAAGGGCAATATGTCTGAATTGAAGATCAAGTCCGCGCCCTTGACTTTAGGAATGAGGATGATGACAGCGTAGTTAAGCCTGGAAATATCAACTGTGCCCAAACATAACCCTTGAATCACAGCACAAACAAGAGTAGTTTAAAGAACTGTACGAGCGAGAAAAAGGGTCTGGCTGCGGATAAAATGCTGTGTCCTTTTAGAGGTCTACGTTTTAGATGCCCTTAGGGCAATGTACAATGGTACTATTTTAGAAGTGTCACGTATGATAAATGCTAAGGCGAAGGAAAGAGAAATAATAAGAAGAAATTTGTCTTCTCTTATTTAAGAGATGATCTCTCAGGACAATATGTTTCATCATGTTTTTAGGAATAGCTAATTATTATTAAAGATAAGACTAAGATATAACGTATTGTAGACATACATTTTTGTCACCTCTAAATTACATGCTTAGTGATCCGTTTTAATAGAATGCACAGATCGGAGTGCTTACCTCCATCGATCGAAAGAGACCGAGAGGGCATAGGTCAAATACACAAACTGGCATCCCGTACAAAATACTGGAGATGACTAACACCACACTAGTACCACTATATATGTGCATGTGCGTCTCCTTAGGCACGCTAGGACAAATGGTGATCACGCCCTGCGCATGGTATCTAGGCGTACGTACGACGCGTGCATGTGCTCCTATCAAAACATTCGCTGTCCGTTGATAATGATCTTCACTTGTGGACGTTGCAATCAGCTCCTGCAAGATCACTATCCCCACGGCCGTCACCGGGTCCCCAGCCGTCCTCGAGCGGCATCGTCGGCATTGCCGGCATGATGTTCTTCCAGAATCTATGCTTGCTCCAGAGCAGCACCATCTCCTCAATCGGCACGCCCTTGGTCTCCGGCAGGAAGACATAGACGAAGCCGGTCATGACGGCGATCCAGCCGGCGAAGAAGATGAAGATGGCGTACTTGAAGACGCATAGCAGCGACAGGAACGCCTGCGCGATGACGAAGGTGAAGAAGAGGTTGACGGCCACCGTGATGCTCTGCCCCGCCGACCGCGTCTCCAGCGGAAAGATCTCGCTCGGCACCGTCCACCCTAGCGGACCCCACGACCACCCGAACGCGAGCATGAAGAGGCAGATCACGAAGACCACCGCGGTCGAGCAGCCCCGCGATAGATGCTTGTCTGAGCCGAACTCCACCCCCAGTATCGCCGCCACGATCACCTGGCAGATGATCATTAGGATGCCGCCGCTGATGAGGAGCTTCCTCCTACCGAGGCGGTCGACGGTGGCGATTGAAATGAGCGTGGAGAACAAGAGTACGGCGCCGGTGAGCATAGACGAGTAGAGGGACCAGCTGGCGCCGAAGCCCATGCTCTGGAACAGCACCGGCGCGTAGAACAGGATGGAGTTTATGCCCGTCAGGATCTGAAACGCCGGCATGCACACGGCCATCACCAGCTGCGGCCGGTTGCGCCGCTCGAGGATGTTCCGGAACGGATGCTTGATGGTGTTGGCCAGTTCACTCGCCTCCGCCATGTCCGTGAACTCAGCGTCGACGTCCGTGGTGCCACGGATCAGCTCCAGCACGCGCCGGCCCTCCTCAACGTGCCCGCGCTCGATGAGGCTATTCGGCGTCTCCGGGAGGAGGAACCCGCCCACCGTCATCAACAGCGCCGGTGCTGCCACGAGGCCAAGCGAGAGTCGCCACCCCCACGGCTTGATTTTCTGCGTGCCGTAGTTGATCATGTTCGCCGAGAAGATGCCGAGCGTCGTCGCGAGCTGGAACATCATGTTCAGCCCGCCGCGGAGGTGCGCCGGCGCCATCTCCGACAAGTACAGCGGCACAGCCTATGATGGCACCAAGAACTTTGTTGAAGTGGCAATTCTACAAGCACATGCAATCGCCCACTCGCCGTATGTATGAGCTTACCACACCTGATTGCCGAAACCGATGCCGACTCCAAGCATGACGCGGCCGAGGATCAACGTCGTGAGGTTCGCAGCCGCGGCGTTTAGGGCTGCGCCGATAAGGAAGCTGATGCCGCCGCAGATAATACTGGCGCGACGGCCATAGTTCCTTGTCACCGGTGCGGCTGCAAGCGTAGAGACTTGGCCGGAAAGGTATAGGATGGAGGTGAAGGCGGAGAGGGCCTGGTTGTCGTACTTGCAGTAATTGTTCAGGGTCACCAAGTTCTTTCGCCGGAACACCGCCGGGAAGAACCTCTCAAGGAACGGGTCCATGGTGTTCACTCCTGTTTCGATATGCGCAACAAGTGAGACACGGAATGACATGAACACAAAGAAGGAAAAAATTCCCTCAAAAAAAGGAAAAAAAGTTTTTTTTTAGCCCAAACCATTGTCTGATCCGTCTCATAGGGATTTTCCCGTTAGTGCATGCATGGAAACTAGTACCTCATAAACTTGTCGTGTGTGGTCATATGCCTTGTCACATAACTTGTGATGTCAATTGATATTACAAGTTGTCTAGAACTCGATCGCTTAAATAGTTTGATATTTATGAAAATAATTCACACAATTATGAAGAGTTTGGGATTGAAATCAAAGTTTCGGATCTGGCACTGGCACTGCAGCGTGTTACGTGATTACTCTACTAGTCGTCTAATAGCATGCGTTGTGAATGTCTTCTGCTGCCTCCAAACACTCTCCTTCCTCTCATAGGAGGTCTCCATATGCATGTTTGCAGCTTTCGGCCTCTAAGCAAGGTAGCCTCTTGCCCTCTTCGCTTAGAGGTTGTCTCTTCCAACTAGAATAATCTAGTTGCCCCCAAGTGACTCGACTGAGATAAAAGAAAAGGATGGAACAACATGATCATGATTGTTCATGCACTAGCAAGCTAGCTAGGTGGGTGCGTACGTACCGGAGATCCCGATGTCGTAGCCGAAGATGGAGCCCCCGATGGCGGCGACGATGCACGCCATGGCGACGGCGAACGTCATGTGGCCCTTGTACTCCGCCGCCCTCTCCTTCTTCACTCCCAGAGGAGCCATGCTGCCAGCCATCTCCTGCTCCTCTCCTCTCCTCTCCGGGAATTCAAGTCAAGCGAGGGTTGTACCTATGTTAAGCCCAAGGAACAAGAGCTCTCTCTACACATAGCATAAGCCATGCGCGAGCTAGCTTTTGTAGCTCCTCAGAGGGGAGTGACGGCAGTGGCGGGGGCGAGTGACATCGCCATCACATCAGGTGTTCGCGACACGCACGACGCCGACATGGCCTCCTGGCCAGCTCGCGCCGGTCGATCAGTGATCGCGCCATCAAGGCACTGAGCGGGAGCGTGTGCACGTGGCGCCGCTCTCTGCGCGCCTCGCGTCGACGTACATTGCCACCCGGAGGTTCTTTTTTTTTCGATTATACATATATATGCAAGGAGTCCCACACCGGGCCCTCAATTTCATCACGAAATTGAGTGGCTGCACAGCATCCACCACCACCGGTACAGACCAAAAGAATTTCTCTCCATATAGCGATCAGGGGCGGCAAGAACGCTAATAAAGCAAGACCATAACCAGGAGAGAAAAAACGGAAAGTGCATGAATTAGGATGCTGATTGGTTGCTGTCAACAATTGACATGCCAAATGTTGACAAGTCTGAAAAAATAGGCTACCAAGTGATTTTTGTCAACCTCTAAAAAAATTGTCAACTTTCGACAACGTTTGATTTTTTATTTTTTATTTCAATAATGCAGCCTTGTCAAATATTGGTATCAAACCAATCAGCCTCTATACTTGTTTCAGAGTCAGGGGTCGCTACACGCTATGATAGCATGAAAACACCACTTGGCATGAGTAGTAAGCCATATCAAAAACAATGAACAATGATAGCATGAAAACACCTTCACACAGAACATCTTAGGGTAGGGAATAGAGTTCAGCAGACGGCTACATCATCAGCCTCGACACAAGAAAGAAAAATTCAGCCATGCAGTACATCGCCAATTTCCTCGATACAAGATTCCCACCAAGCATTCACCCAAACATCTTATGTGCCGTCAAGGCCATTTTTGTTGTCCCCTACGGCCAGCGCCTTTGTAGCACTTCTCCCAAAGAAAAAAAAGGCCTTAGAGCATCTCTAGCAGATCCTGCATCACACCCCGACCCGTAAAATAACCGTTAAAATACGGGTCAGCACGAAAAATCCTACCCGATCAGACACCGCATACGCGTCCGACCCGTAAAATTTTTTACGGGGCGCGGCAAAAGATCTCCCCCGACCTCTAGATTCACGTGGTGGGAGGACGACCCGAGCTTGGCCCCTATCCGCAGCGAGATTTGGCGGGAGGGGCATTTCCGCGCGGCCGTTCCCGCTCCCCCCACCCTTCGCCACCATTGCCCCCGCCACCTCCCGCTCCGGTGCATCTTCCCCGGCATTCCTTCGCCGCCATGGATGACTCCCTGCTGTCCCTCGTCACTGTCGAGGTCGCGCACGCTCAATCCCCTCGGGCGGATCTCGTCGCCGGCCATGTTGGCCCCGCCGTCACCCAAGGCACCATTGGGCCTGCCCGCAAGCGGCAGGATAACGTGGTCGTGCAGGGTGGGAATCCGGCTACCCCCGCCGGGAAGGCCCGTGCTCCGGGCGCCGACGCCGCTGCGAGATCCCGGCCGGCAGCGGAGAAGGTCGGCAAGGTCTCCGGCGTAAAGCGGAAGAGGATTCCGGCAACAAAGAAGCCGGCTCCTTCATCCACTCCCTCCGCCCAGAAAGAGGTTCCCCGGCGATGCCGCTCAACGGTGCTGCTCCCACCGCAAGCGAGGTGTTTGACGAAATGGCCGGAAGGTATGCCTCTTCGGTCATGGCAATTTTCTTTGCTTTTCGCCATTTGCGATAGCTCGTGCTTGTTGTCGTTCACTATAGCGGTGGTTCGAACAATGCAACTGCCGAGTTCATGAACTTGTTGGACACCAACGCCGTTGACATCGATCAAGCCGTGTTCGCTGCATTCGATTACAATGAAACGGAGGGCGGTGTGGATGATCATGGTGGTGAAGAAGAAGTGGAGGAGATAGATGAGGGGGTGTATGAGCAATCGCAAACAAGAAGTGGAAAAAGCCAGAGATCGAAGAACTACACAATCTTGGAAGATCAAATCTTGATCAGGGCATGGAGTGCGGTGTCTCTTGATGCATACGGGTACTTCTCAAACTGCCAAGAGGTATAGGCAAAGGATCGAAGATCAATACTTCCGCATGATGGCAAAGTATCCCAATAGGACTCCACGCACCTTTCGGTCACTCCAAGGGCGTTGGGACGTGATCAAGCATATTTGCAGCCATTGGACAGCTTGCTTGGAGCAAGTATGCAATGCACCTCCAAGTGGAACCGTGGCATCCGACTATGTGAGTTTGTTTTAACTTTGTTCAAGTTGTGCGCATCATATGTTGGGAAACGTAGCATGCAATTTCAAAAGTTTCCTACACTCACGCAAGATCTATCTACGAGATGCATAGCAACGAGGGGGGAAGAGTGTGTCCACGTACACTCGTATACCGAAAGCGGAAGCATTTGAAAACGCGGTTGATGTAGTCGAACTTCTTCTAGCTCCGACCGATCAGGTACCGAACGTACGGCACCTCCAAGTTCTGCACACGTCCAGCGCGATGACATCCCTCGCCCTCTTGATCCAGCAAGGTGTCGAGGAAGTACATGAGTTCCGTCAGCACGACGGCATGGTGACGGTGATGGTGATGTGATCCGCGCTGGGCTTCGCCTAAGCACTATGAAGATATGACCGGAGGCGTAAACTGTGGAGGGGGCGCCGCACACGGCTAGGAATAGATGTTGTGTGTTCTACCGGTGCCCCCCCCCCCACACACACACACACATATATATATATATATAGGTTGGAGGGGAGGAGAGGCAGCCAAGGGGCGCCCCAAGTAGGACGAATCCTACTTGTGGGGTCCTCCCCAATTCGGCCTCCCCCCTCTCCATGTATGCATGAAGGGGAAGGAAAGAGGGGGGTGAGGGAAGGAAGTGGGAATCCTAATTCACACTTTCCTTTCCCTTCTCCCCTTTCCTTCTCCTCCTCCTATAGTCTTATAGGGCGCACCAGCCCCTTGTGGGATGGTGTGTTCCTTCACAAGGCCCATATGGCCCATAGGATTGCCGGGGGTACCCGAAACACCTTCACGTGACCCGATAAGTACACGATACCCTTCGGAACACTTCCGGTATCCGAATACCATCGTCCTATATATCAATCTTTACCTCTCGACCATTTTGACACTCCTCGTCATATCTATGATCTCATCCGGGACTCCGAACAACATTCGGTCACCAAATCACATAACTCATATAATATTATATCGTCATCGAACGTTAAGCGTGCGGACCCTACGGGTTTGAGAACTAGACCGAGACACCTCTCCGATCAATAACCAATAGCGGAACCTGGATGCTTATTGGCTCCTACATATTCTACGAAGATATTTATCGGTCGAACCTTTTATGACAACATACGTTATTCCCTTTGTCGGGGCAACGATCGGGACGGCGATCTACATCAACAATCTTGCTACTGTCAACACCAACTCTCTCCCCCTCTATGCAGCGGTGTAACACCCCTTCTCCCCGCTGTAATCTCTACTTAAACATGGTGCTCAACTCCATATATTATTTCCCAATGATATATGGCTATCCTATGATGTTTGAGTAGATCCGTTTTGTCCTCTGGGTTAATCGTGATCTTGGTTGGTATGATTGTATATTTTATTTATGGTGTTGTCCTACGGTGCCCTCCGTCTCGCGCAAACGTGAGGGGTCCCCATTGTAGGGTGTTGCAATATGTTCATGGTTCGCTTATGGTGGGCTGCGAGAGTGTTGTCATTTGATGAACGGAATCACATCATTAGGAGAATGATGTGATGGACAAGACCCATCCGTTAGCTTAGCATAATGATCGTTAAGTTTTATTGCTACTGCTTTCTTCATGACTTATACATATTCCTTTGACTATGAGATTATGCAACTACTGTATACCGGAGGAATACCTTGTGTCCTATCAAACGTCACAACGTAACTGGGTGATTATAAAGATGCTCTACAGTATCTCTGAAGGTGTTTGTTGCGTTGGCATAGATCAAGATTAGGACTTGTCACTCCGAGTATCGGAGAGGTATCTCTGGGCCCTCTAGGTAATGCACATCATGATAAGCCTTGCAAGCAATGTGACTAATGAGTTAGTTGCGGGATGATGCATTATGGAACGAGTAAAGATTCTTGCCGATAACGAGATGGAACTAGCTACGAAGATACCGATGATCGAATCTCGGGCAAGTAACATACCGATGACAAAGGGAATGACGTATGTTGTCATTACGGTTTGACCGATAAAGATCTTTGTAGAATATGTAGGAACCAATATGATCATCCAGGTTCCGCTATTGGTTATTGACTGGAGAGGTGTCTCGGTCATGTCTACATAGTTCTCAAACCTGTAGGGTCCGCACGCTTAACGTTCAATGACGATTTGTATTATGAGTTATGTGTTTTGGTGACCGAAGATTGTTCGGAGTCCCGGATGAGATCACGGACATGACGAGGAGTTTTGAAAATTGTTCATAGGTAAAGATTAATATATTGGACGATAGTATTCGGACACCGAAAGTGTTTTGGAATGTATCGGGTACATATCGGAGTACCGTGGGGGTTACCGGAACCCCCCAGGGGAAGATATGGGCCATATGGGCCATAGGAGGGAGGCAAACCAGTCCACAAGGGGTGGCGCCCCCTCCTCCCCCCCCAAGGGAGGAGTCCGAACTGGACAGGGGGAGGGGGCGGCGCTCCCCTTTCCTTCTCCTCCTCTCTCTCTCCTTCCCCCTTTCCCCTTCCGGTAAAAGGAAAGGGGGGCGAATTGGTCTAGGAGCCCAAGTGGGACTCCTCCCACTTGGGGCGCGCCTAGGCCAGCCTCCTCCCCTCTCCCTCCTTTATATATGGGGGTGGGGGCGCCTCTAACACACATCAATAGTTCCAAGCCGTGTGCAGCGCCCCCCTCCACAGTTTACTCCTCCGGTCATATTCATGTAGTGCTTAGGCGAAGCCCTGCGCAGATCATTTCACCATCACCGACCATGCCGTCGTGCTGACGGAACTCTCCCTCGACGCTTTGCTGGATCAAGTGTTCGAGGGACGTCATCGAGCTGAATGTGTGCTGAACTCGGAGGTGTCGTACGTTCGGTACTTGATCGGTTGAATCGCGAAGACGTTCAACTACATCAACTGCGTTAAACTAACGCTTCCGCTTTCGTTCTACGAGGGTACGTAGACACAGTCTCCCCCTCTCGTTACTATGCATCTCCTAGATAGATCTTGCGTGAGCGTTGCATGCTACGTTCCCCAACAGTGGTATCTGAGCCAGGTCTATGCGTAGATGATATGCACGAGTAGAACACAAAGAGTTGTGGGCGATAGAAGTCATAGTGCTTACCACCAATGTCTTATTTTGATTTGGCGTTATTGTTGGATGAAGCGGCCCGGACCAACCTTATATGACCACGTTCATGAGACCGGTTCCATCGACAGACATGCAACTTGTTTTGCATAAACGTGGCTGGCGGGTGTCTGTTTCTCCAACTTTAGTTGAATCGAGTTTGACTACAGCCGGTCCTTATTGATGGTTAAAAGAGCAAACTTGACGAAACATCGTTGTGGTTTTGATGCGTAGGTAAGAACGGTTCTTACTAGAAGCCCGTAGCAGCCACGTAAAAGTTGCAACAACAAAGTAGAGGACGTCTAACTTGTTTTTGCAGGGCATGTTGTGATGTGATATAGTCGAGACATGATGTGATATACGTTATTGTATGAGATGATCATGTTTTGTAAAAGTTATCGGCAACTGGCAGGAGCCTTATGGTTGTCGCTTTATTGTATGAAATGCAATCGCCATATAATTGCTTTACTTTATCACTATGCGTAAGCGATAGTTGTAGAAGCAATAGTTGGCGAGACGACAACAACGCTACGATGGAGATCAAGGTGTCAATCTGGTGACGATGGAAATCATGACGGTGCTTTGGAGATGGAGATCAAAGGCACAAGATGATGATGGCCATATCATGTCACATATTTTGATTGCATGTGATGTTTATCTTTTATGCATCATGTTTTGCTTAGTACGGCGTTAGCATTATAAGATGATCCCTCACTAAAATTTCAAGGTATAAGTGTTCTCCCTGAGTATGCACCGTTGCAACAGTTCGTCGTGCCGAGACACCACGTGATGATCGGGTGTGAGAAGCTCTACGTTCACATACAACGGGTGCAAGACAGTTTTGCACGTGTGAAATACTCGGGTTAAACTTGACGAGCCTAGCATGTACAGACATGGCCTCAGAACACTGAGACCGAAAGTTCGAACGTGAATCATATAGTAGATATGATCAACATAGAGATGTTCACCATTGAAAACTACTCCATCTCACATGATGATCGGGCATGGTTTAGTTGATATGGATCACGTGATCATTTGGATGACTCGAGGGATGTCTGTCTAAGTGGGAGTTCTTAAGTAATATGATTAATTGAACTTAATTTATCATGAACTTAGTCCTGATAATTTTTGCATATCTATGTTTTAGATCAATGGCCCGTGCTACCGTTCCCTTGAATTTTAATGCGTTCCTAGAGAAAGCTAAGTTGAAAGATGATGGTATCAACTACACGGATTGGGTCTGTAACTTGAGGATCATCCTCATTGCTGCACAGAAGAATTATGTCCTTGATGCACCGCTAGGTGAAAATCCCCCTCCCGCTAATGTAGACGCTTTGAACATCTGGCAGACGCGGTCTGATGACTACTCTATAGTTCAGTGTGCCATGCTCTACGGCTTAGAATCGGGACTTCAAAGATGTTTTGAACATCATGGACCATATGAGATGTTCCAGGAGTTGAAGTTAATATTTCAAGCAAATGCCTGAGTTGAGAGATATGAAGTCTCCAACAAGTTCTATAGCTGCAAGATAGAGGAGAATAATTCTGTCAGTGAACACATACTCAGAATGTCTCGGTACCATAACCACTTGACTCAGCTGGGAGTTAATCTTCCGGATGACAGTGTTACTGACAGAGTTCTTCAATCACTCCCACCAAGCTACAAAGGGTTCGTGATGAACTATAATATGCAAGGGATGGATAATACAATCCTTGAGCTCTTCGCTATGCTCAGAGCTGCGAAGGTAGAAATCAAGAAAGAGCATCAAGTGTTGATGGTTAACAAGACCACTAGTTTCAAGAAAAAGGACAAGGGAAAGAAGGGGAACTTCAAGAAGAATGGCAAGCAAGTTGTCACTCCCGGGAAGAAGCCCAAGTCTGGACCCAAGCCTAAAACTGAGTGCTTCTACTGCAAAGGGACTGGTCACTCGAAGCAGAACTGCCCCAAGTATTTGGCGGATAAGAAGGATGGCAAAGTGAACAAAGGTATATTTGATATACATGTTATTGATGTGTACCTTACGAATGCTCATAGTAGCGCCTGGGTATTTGATACTAGTTCTGTTGCTCATATTTGCAACTCGAAACAGGAGCTACAGATTAAATGAAGATTGGCTAAGGACGAGGTGACGATGCGCGTCGGGAATGGTTCTAAGGTCGATGTGATCGCCGTCGGCACGCTACCTCTACATCTACCTTCGGGATTAGTTTTAGACCTGAATAATAGTTATTTGGTGCCAGCGTTGACCATGAACATTATATCTGGATCTTCTTTGATGCGAGACGGTTATTCATTTAAATCAGAGAATAATGGTTGCTCTATTTATATGAGTAATATCTTTTATGGTCATGCACCCTAGAAGCGTGTTCTATTTTTGTTGAATCTCGATCGTGGTGATACACATATTCATAATATTGATGACAAAAGATGCAAAGTTTATAATGATAGTGCAACGTATTTGTGGCACTGCCGTTTTGGTCATATTGGTATAAAGCGCATGAAGAAACCCCATGCGGATGGACTTTTGGAATCGCTTGATTATGAATCATTTGATGCTTGCGAACCATGCCTCATGGGCAAGATGACTAAAACTCTGTTCTCCGGAACAATGGAGCGAGCCACTGACTTATTGGAAATAATACATACCGATGTATGCGGTCCGATGAGTGTTGAGGCTCACTGCGGGTATCGTTATTTTCTAACCTTCACAGATGATTTGAGCAGATATGAGTATATCTACTTAATGAAACACAAGTCTGAAACATTTGAAAAGTTCAAAGAATTACAGAGTGAAGTGGAGAATCATCATAACAAGAAAATAAAGTTTCTACGATCTGATCGCGGAGGCGAATATTTGAGTTACGAGTTTGGCCTTCATTTAAAACAATGTCGAATAGTTTCACAACTCACGCCACCTGGAACACCACAGCGTAATGGTGTGTCTGAACGTCATAATCATCCTTTATTGGATATGGTGCGATCTATGATGTCTCTTGCCGTTTTACCACTATCGTTTTGGGGTTATGCATTAGAGACGGCTGCATTCACGTTACATAGGGCACCATCTAAATCCGTTGAGATGACACCGTATGAACTGTGGTTTGGCAAGAAACCTAAGTTGTCGTTTCTTAAAGTTTGGGGTTGCGATGCTTATGTGAAAAAGCTTCAACCTGATAAGCTCGAATCCAAATTGGAGAAGTGTGTCTTCATAGGATACCCAAAAGGAACTCTTGGGTACACCTTCTATCATAGATCTGAAGGCAAGATCTTTGTTGCTAAAAATGGATCCTTTTTAGAGAAGGAGTTTCTCTTGAAAGAAGTGAGTGGGAGGAAAGTAGAACATGATGAGGTAATTGTACCTTCTCTCGAATTGGAAAGTAGCTCATCACAGAAAACCGTTCCCGTGATGCCTACACCAATTAGTGAGGAAGCTAATGATGATGATCATGAAACTTCAGATCAAGTTACTACCGAACCTCGTAGGTCAACCAGAGTACATTCCGCACTAGAGTGGTACGGTAATCCTATTCTGGAAGCCATGTTACTAGACCATGGTGAACCTATGAACTATGAGGAAGCGATGATGAGCCCAGATTCCGTGAAATGGCTTGAGGCCATGAAATCTGAGATCGGATCCATGTATGAGAACAAAGTATGGACTTTGGTTGACTTGCCTGATTATTGGCAAGCCATTGATAATAAATGGATCTTCAAGAAGAAGACTGACGCTGATGGTAATATTACTGTCTACAAAGCTCGACTTGTTGCAAAAGGTTTTCGACAAGTTCAAGGAGTTGACTACGATGAGACATTCTCACCCGTAGCGATGCTTAAGTCTTTCTGAATCATGTTAGCAATTGCCGCATTTTATGATTATGAAATCTGGCAAATGGACGTCAAAACTGCATTCCTTAATGGATTTCTTAAAGAAGAGTTGTATATGATGCAACCAGAAGGTTTTATCGACCCTAAAGGTGCTAACAAAGTGTGCAAGCTCCAGTGATCCATTTATGGACTGGTGCAAGCATCTCGGAGTTGGAATATACGATTTGATGAAGTGATCAAAGCATATGGTTTTATACAGACTTTTGGAGAAGCCTGTATTTACAAGAAAGTGAGTGGGAGATCTGTAGCATTTCTAATATTATATGTGGATGACATATTGTTGATTGGAAATAATATAGAATTTCTGGATAGCATAAAAGGATACTTGAATAAGAGTTTTTCAACGAAAGACCTCGGTGAAGCTGCTTATATATTGGGCATCAAGATCTATAGAGATAGATCAAGACGCTTAATTGGACTTTCACAAAGCACATACCTTGATAAAGTTTTGAAGAAGTTCAAAATGGATCAGTCAAAGAAAGGGTTCTTGCCTGTGTTACAAGGTGTGAAGTTGAGTCAGACTCAATGCCCGAACACTGCAGAAGATAGAGAGAAAATGAAAGTCATTCCCTATGCCTCAGCCATAGGTTCTATCATGTATGCAATGTTGTGTACCAGACCTGATGTGTGCCTTGCTATAAGTCTAGCAGGGAGGTACCAAAGTAATCCAGGAGTGGATCACTGGACAGCGGTCAAGAACATCCTGAAGTACCTGAAAAGGACTAAGGATATGTTTCTCGTTTATGGAGGTGGCAAAGAGCTCGTTGTAAATGGTTACGTCGATGCTAGCTTTGACACTGATCCAGATGACTCTAAGGTGCAAACCGGATAAGTATTTATATTGAATGGTGGAGCTATCAGTTGGTGCAGTTCCAAGCAAAGCGTCGTGGCAGGATCTACGTGTGAAGCGGAGTATATAGCTGCTTCGGAAGCAGCAAATGAAGGAGTCTGGATGAAGGCGTTCATATCCGATCTAGGTGTTATACCTAGTGCATCGGGTCTAATGAAAATCTTTTGTCGTAATGCTGGAACAATTGCCTTGGCGAAGGAATCCAGATTTCACAAGAGAACCAAACACATCAAGAGACGCTTCAACTCCATCCGTGATCAAGTCAAGGAGGGAGACATAGAGATTTGAAAAATACATATGGATCTGAATGTGGCAGACCCGTTGACTAAGCCTCTTCCACGAGCAAAACATGATCAGCACCAAGACTCCATGGGTGTTAGAATCATTACAATATAATCTAGATTATTGACTCTAGTGCAAGTGGGAGACTGAAGGAAATATGCCCTAGAGGCAATAATAAAGTTGTTATTTATATTTCCTTATTTCGTGATAAATGTTTATTATTCATGCTAGAATTGTATTAACCGGAAACTTGATACATGTGTGGATACATAGACAAAGCACGGCGTCCCTAGTATGCCTCTACTAGACTAGCTCGTTAATCAAAGATGGTTAAGTTTCCTAACCATAGACATGTGTTGTCATTTGATGAACGGGATCACATCATTAGGAGAATGATGTGATGGACAAGACCCATCCATTAGCTTAGCATAATGATCATTAAGTCTTATTGCTATTGCTTTCTTCATGACTTATACATATTCCTTTGACTATGAGATTATGCAACTCCCGGATACCGGAGGAATACCTTGTGTGCTATCAAACGTCACAACGTAACTGGGTGATTATAAAGATGCTCTACAGGTATCTCCAAAGGTGTTTGTTAGGTTGGCATAGATCAAGATTAGGATTTGTCACTCCGAGTATCGGAGAGGTATCTCTGGGCCCTCTCGGTAATGCACATCATGATAAGCCTTGCAAGCAATGTGACTAAGGAGTTAGTTGTGGGATGATGCATTACGGAACGAGTAAATAGACTTGCCGATAATGAGATTGAACTAGGTATGAAGATACCGACGATCAAATCTCGGGCAAGTAACATACCGATGACAAAGGGAATGACGTATGTTGTCATTACGGTTTGACCGATAAAGATCTTTGTAGAATATGTAGGAACCAATATGAGAATCCAGATTCCGCTATTGGTTATTGACTGGAGAGGTGTCTCGGTCATGTCTAAATAGTTCTCGGACCCGTAGGGTCCGCTCGCTTAACGTTCGATGACGATTTGTATTATGAGTTATGTGTTTTGGTGACCGAAGATTGTTCGGAGTCCCGGATGAGATCACGGACATGACGAGGAGTATCGAAATGGTCGAGAGGTAAAGATTTATATATTGGACGATAGTATTCGGACACCGGAAGTGTTTCGGAATGTATCGGGTACATATCGGAGTACCGGGGGGTTACTGGAACCCCCCGGGGGAAGATATGGGCCATATGGGCCATAGGAGGGAGGCAACCCAGCCCACAAGGGGTCCCCCCCAAGGGAGGAGTCCGAATTGGACAGGGGGAGGGGTGGCGCCCCCCTTTCCTTCTCCTCCTCTCTCTTCTTCCCCCTTTCCCCTTCCGGTAAAAGGAAAGGGGGGCGAATTGGACTAGGAGCCCAAGTGGGACTCCTCCCACTTGGGGCGCGCCGAAGCCGGCCTCCTCCCCTCTCCCTCCTTTATATACGGGGGCTGGGGCGCCTCTAACACACATCAATTGTACCAAGTCGTGTGCGGCGCCCCCTCCACATTTTACTCCTCCGGTCATATTCACGTAGTGCTTAGGCGAAGCCCTGCGCGGATCACTTCACCATCACCGTCACCACGCCGTCGTGCTGACGGAACTCTCCCTAGATGTTTTGCTGGATCAAGAGTTCGAGGGACGTCATCGAGCTAAACATGTGCTGAATTCGGAGGTGACGTATGTTCGGTACTTGATCGATTGAATCGCGAAGACGTTCGACTACATCAACCGTGTTAAACTGACGCTTCCGCTTTCAGTCTACAAGGGTACGTAGACACACTCTCCCCCTCCCGTTGCTATGCATCGTCTAGATAGATCTTGCGTGAGCGTAGGAAATTTTTTGAAATTGCATGCTACATTCTCCAACACAAGGTAGACAATAGGTCTGGTATACAGCATGGTATACTTTATAGAACCTATGGCTGAGGCATAGGGAATGACTTTCATTCTCTCTCTATCTTCTGCCGTGGTCGGGTTTTGAGTCTTACTCAACTTCATACCTTACAATTCAGGCAAGAACTCCTTTGACTGGTCCATTTTGAACTCCTTCAAAATCTTATCAAGGTATGTACTCATCAAAAGTCTTATCAAGCATCTTGATCTATCTCTATAGATCTTGATGCCCAATATTTAAGCAGGTTCACCAAGGTCTTTCTTTGAAAAACTCCTTTCACACACTCCTTTATGCTTTCAAGAAAATTCTACATCATTTTCGATCAACAATATGCCATTCACATATACTTATCAGAAAGGTTGTAGTGCTCCCACTCACTTTCTTGTAAATACAGGCTTCACCGCAAGTCTGTATAAAACTATATGCTTTGATCAACTCATGAAAGCGTATATTCCAACTCCGAGATGCTTGCACCAGTCCATAGATGGATCGATAGAGCTTGCACATTTTGTTAGCACCTTTAGGATTGACAAAACCTTCTGGTTGCATCATATACAACTCTTCTTTAATAAATCAATTAAGGAATGCAGTTTTGATATCCATTTTCCAGATTTCATAAAATGCGGCAATTGCTAACTTGATTCGGACAGACTTAAGCATCGATACGAGTGAGAAAATCTCATTGTAGTCAACACCTTGAACTTGTCGAAAAACTTTTGCGACAATTCGAGCTTTGTAGATAGTAGCACTACCATCAGCGTCCGTCTTCCTCTTGAACATCCATTTATTCTAAATGGCTTGCCGATCATCGGGCAAGTCCACCAAAGTCCACACTTTGTTCTTGTATATGGATCCTATCTCAGATTTCATGGCCTCAAGCCATTTATCGGAATCTGGGCTCATCATAGCTTCTTCATAGTTCGTAGGTTCGCCTTGGTCTAGTAACATGACTTCCAAGATAGGATTACCGTACCACTCAGGTCCGGATCGTGCTCTGGTTGACCTACGAGGTTCAGTAGTAACTTGATCTGAAATTTCATGATCATCATCATTAGCTTCCTCTCTAGTTGGTGTAGGCATCACGGGAACAGTTTTCTGTGATGAGCTACTTTCCACTCCGAGAGAAGGTACAATTACCTCATCAAGTTCTACTTTCCTCCCACTCACTTCTTTCGAGAGAAACTCCTTCTCTAGAGAGTTTCCATTCTTGGCAACAAAGATCTTGCCTTCAGATCTGTGGTAGAAGGTGTACCCAATTGTTTCCTTAGGGTATCCTATGAAGACGCACTTCTCCGATTTGGGTTCGAGCTTATCAGGCTAAAGCCTTTTGACATAAGTGTCGCAACCCCAAACTTTAAGAAACGACAACTTAGGTTTCTTGCCAAACCACAGTTCATACGGTGTCGTCTGAACGGATTTAGACGGTGCCCTATTTAACGTGAATGCAGCTGTCTCTAATGCATAACCCCAAAATGATAGTGGTAAACGGTAAGAGACATCATAGATCGCACCATATCTAATAAAGTACAGTTACAATATTCGGACACGCCATTACGCTGTGGTGTTCCATGTGGCGTGAGGTTTGAAACTATTCCACATTGTTTTAAATGAATGCCAAACCCGTAACTCAAATATTCGCCTCCGCGATCAGATCGTAGAAACTTTGTTTTCTTGTTATGATGATTCTCCACTTCACTCTGAAATTCTTTTAATTTTTCAAATGTTTCAGACTTGTATTTCATTAAGTAGATATACCCATATCTGCTCAAATCATCTGTGAAGGTTAGAAAATAATGATACCCGCCGCGTGCCTCAACACTCATTGGACCGCATACATCGGTATGTATTATTTCCAATAAGTCATTGGCTCGCTCCATTGTTCCGGAGAACGGAGTTTTAGTCATCTTGCCCATGAGGCATGGTTCGCAAGTACCAAATGATTCATAATCAAGTAATTTCAAAAATCCATCCGTATGGAGTTTCTTCATGTGCTTTACACCAATATGACCTAAACGGCAGTGCCACAAATATGTTGCACTATCATTATCAACTTTGCATCTTTTGGCATCAATATTATGAATATGTGTATCACTTACGGTCGAGATTCAATAAACCATTTACATTGGGTGTATGACCATAGAAGGTTTTATTCATGTAAACAGAACAACAATTATTCTCTGACTTAAATGAATAACTGTGTCACAATAAACATGATCCAATCATATTCATGCTCAGCGCAAACACAAAATAACATTTATTTAGGTCCAACACTAATACCGAAGATAGAGGGAGTATGCGATGGTGATCTTATCAACCTTGGAATCACTTCCAACACACATCGTCACCTCGCCCTTAACTAGTCTCTGTTCATTTTGCAACTCCTGTTTTAAGTTGCTAATCTTAGCAACTGAATCGGTATCAAATACCATGGGGTTACTATGAACACTAGTAAAGTACCTTTGTTCACTTTGCCATCCTTCTTATCCGCCAAGTATTTGGGGTAGTTCCGCTTCCAGTGACCATTCCCTTTGCAGTAGAAGCACTCAGTTTAAGGCTTAGGTCTAGCTTTGGGCTTCTTCACGGGAGTGGCAACTTGCTTGTCATTCTTCTTGAAGTCCCCTTTCTTTTCCTTTGCCCTTTTTCTTGAAACTAGTGGTCTTGTTAACCATCAACACTTGATGCTCTTTCTTGATTTCTACCTTCGCCGATTTCAGCATCGCGAAGAGCTCGAGAATATTTTACATTATCCCTTGCACATTATAGTTCATCACGAAGCTATAGTAGCTTGGTGATAGTGACTAGAGAACTCTGTCAATCACTATCTTATCTGGAAGATTAACTCCCACTTGATTCAAGTGATTGTAGTACCCCAGACATTCTGAGCACATGCTCACTGGTTGAGCTATTCTCCTCCATCTTGTAGGCAAAGTACTTGTCAGAGGTCCCATACCTCTCGACATGGGCATAAGTCTGAAATACCAATTTCAACTCTTGGAACATCTCATATGCTCCGTGGCGTTCAAAATGTTTTTGAAGTCCCGGCTCTAAGTCGTAAAGTATGGCGCATTAAACTATCAAGTAGTCATCATAGAGCTTGCCAAACGTTCGTAATGTCTGCATCTGCTCCTGCAATAGGTCTGTCACCTAGCGGTGCATCAAAGACATAATTCTTCTGTGCAGCAATGAGGATAATCCTCAGATCACGGACCCAGTCCGCATCATTGCTACTATCATATTTCAACTTAGTTTTCTCTAGGAACATATCAAAAACATAGGGGAGCTATAACGCGAGCTACTGATCTACAACATAGATATGAAAATACTATCAGGACTAAGTTCATGATAAATTAAGTTCAATTAATCAAATTACTTAAGAACTCCCACTTAGATAGACATCCCTCAAGTCATCTAAGTGATACGTGATCCAAATCAACTAAACCATGTCCAATCACCATGTGAGATGGAGTAGTCATCAATGGTGAACATCTCTATGTTGGTCATATCTACTATATGATTCACGTTCGACCTTTCAGTCTCCAGTGTTCTGAGGCCATGTCTGTACATGCCAGGCTGATACATCCATTTTGCATCATGTTTTCTTACTATTATTTATAATGTTTTTATCCATAATAATGCTTTTTGGAGTAATTCTAATGCCTTTTCTCTCATAATTTGCAAGGTGCACACCAAGAGGGAGAATTCCGGCAGCTGGAAATCTGGACCTGAAAAAGCTACGTCAGGCCACCTATTCTGCACAACTCCAAATGAGCTGAAACTCCACAAGGATTTTTTATGGAATATTTAAGAAATACTGGAGCCAATAAACACCAGAGGGGGGCACCAGGTGGGCACAACCCACCTGGGCGTGCCAGGCCCCCCTGGCGCGCCCTGGTGGGTTGTGGCCTCCTCGGCCCACCTCCGGTGCCCATATTTTGGTATATAAGTCATTTTGATCTAGAAAAAAATAAGAGGAAGGCTTTCGGGACGAAGCGCCGCCGTCTCGAGGCGGAACTTGGGCAGGAGCACTTTTGCCCTCCGGCGGAGCGATTCTGCCGGGGGAACTTCCCTCCCGGAGGGGGAAATCATCGTCATCATCATCACCAACAAATCTCCCATCTTGGGGAGGGCAACTCCATGAACATCTTCACCAGTACCATCTCATCTCAAACCCTAGTTCATCTCTTGTATTCAATCTTGTTACCGAAACTATAGATTGTTGCTAGGGGGTGACTAGTAGTGTTGATTACATGCATCTTGTAGTTGATTACTATATGGTTTATTTGGTGGAAGATTATATGTTCAGATCCATTATGCATATTAATACCCCTCTGACCATGAGCATGTTTATCGTTTGTGAGTAGTTACTTTTGTTCTTGAGGTCACGGGAGAAACCATGTTGCAAATAATCATGTGAACTTGATATGTGTTCAATATTTTGCTGGTATGAATGTTGTGATTCCCTTAGTGATGTCATGTGAACGTCGACTACATGACACTTCACCATATTTGGGCCTAAGGGAATGCATTGTGGAGTAGTAAATAGATGGTGGGTTGCGAGAGTGACAGAAACTTAAACCCCAGTTTATGCACTACTTCGTAAGGGACCGATTGGATCCTAGAGTTTAATTCTATGGCTAGAATTTATTCTTAATACTTTTCTCGTAGTTGTGGATGCTTGCGGGAGGGTTAATCATAATTAGGAGGTTTGTTCAAGTAAGAACAGCACCTAAGCACCGGTCCACCCACATATCAAATCATCAAAGTAGCGAACACAAATCAAACCAACATGATGAAAGTGACTAGATGAAATTTCCATGTACCCTCAAGAACGCTTTGCTCAATGGGGCTACCTTGCTGCATACTTGTTACTATTATCGTTACTTGCTCGTTACAAATTATCTTGCTATCAAATTACTCGCTACTTACAATTTCAGCACTTGCAGACAATACCTTACTGAAAACTACTTGTCATTTCCTTCCGCTCCTCGTTGGGTTCGACACTCTTACTTATCGAAAAGAGCTACAATTGATCCCCTATACTTGTGGTTCATCACAGGCTCGTCAAGTTTAACCCGAGTATTCTGCATGTGCAAAACTGTTTTGCACCCGTTGTATGTGAACGTAGAGTCTATCACACCCGATCATCACGTGGTGTCTCGAAACGAAGAACTGTAGCAACGGCGCATACTCATGGAGAACACTTCTACCTTGAAATTTAGTGAAGGGATCATCTTATAATGCTACCGCCGTACTAAGCAAAATAAGATGTAAATAAGATAAACATCACATGCAATCAAAATATGTGACATGATATGGCCATCATCATCTTGTGCTTTTGATCTCCATCTCCAAAGCATCGTCATGATCTCCATCATCACCGGATCGACACATTGATCTCTATCATAGCGTCGTGGTCACCTCGCCAACTATTGCTTCTACAACTATCGCTAACTCATAATGATAAAGTAAAGCAATTACATGGTGTTCGCATTTCATACAATAAAGAGACAACCATAAGGCTCCTATCGGTTGCCGATAACTTATACAAAACATGATCATCTCATACAACAACGTATATCACATCATGTTTTGACCATATCACATCACAACAAGCCCTGCAAAAACAAGTTAGACGTCCTCTACTTTGTTGTTGCAAGTTTTGCGTGGCTGATACGGGCTTCTAGCAAGAACCATTCTTATCTACGCATCAAAACAACAACGGTGATTTATCAAGTTTGTTGTTTTAACCTTCAACAAGGACCGGCCGCAGTCAAATTCGATTCAACTAAAGTAGGAGAAACAAACACCCGCCACCCACCTTTATGCAAAACTAGGTGCATGTCTGTCGGTGGAACCAGTCTCATGAACGTGGTCATGTAAGGTTGGTCCGGGCCGCTTCATCCAACAATACCGCCGAATCAAAATAAGACATTGGTGGTAAGCAGTATGACTATCACCGCACACAACTCTTTGTGTTCTATGTTGGAAATATGCCCTAGAGGCAATAATAAATGGTTATTATTATATTTCTTTGTTCATGATAATTGTCTATTATTCATGCTATAATTGTGTTATCCGGAAATCGTAATACATGTGTGACTACATAGACCACAACGTGTCCCTAGTAAGCCTCTAGTTGACTAGCTCGTTGATCAACAGATAGTCATGGTTTCCTGACTATGGACATTGGATGTCATTGATAACGGGATCACATCATTGGGAGAATGATGTGATGGACAAGACCCAATCCTAAGCATAGCTCGAAGATCGTGTAGTTCGTTTGCTAGAGCTTTTCCAATGTCAAGTATCTTTTCCTTAGACCATGAGATCGTGCAACTCCCGGATACCGTAGGAGTGCTTTGGGTGTGCCAAACGTCACAACGTAACTGGGTGACTATAAAGGTACACTACGGGTATCTCTGAAACTGTCTGCTGGGTTGGCACGGATCGAGACTGGGATTTGTCACTCCGTGTGACGGAGAGGTATCTCTGGGCCCACTCGGTAGTGCATCATCATAATTAGCTCAATGTGACTAAGGAGTTAGTCACGGGATCATGCATTACGGTACGAGTAAAGAGACTTGCCGGTAACGAGATTGAACAAGGTATTGGGATACCGACGATCGAATCTCGGGCAAGTAACATACCGATTGACAAAGGGAATTGTATACGGGATTGATTGAATCCTCGACATCGTGGTTCATCCGATGAGATCATCGTGGAACATGTGGGAGCCAACATGGGTATCTAGATCCCGCTGTTGGTTATTGACCGGAGAGGCGTCTCGGTCATGTCTGCATGTCTCCCGAACCCGTAGGGTCTACACACTTAAGGTTCGGTGACGCTATGGTTGTAGAGATATGAGTATGCGGAAACCCGAAAGTTTTTCAGAGTCCCGGATGAGATCCCGGATGTCACGAGGTGTTCCGGAATGGTCCGGAGGTGAAGAATTATATATAGGAAGTCCAGTTTCGGCCACCGGGAAAGTTTTGGGGGTTATCGGTATTGTACCGGGACCACCGGAAGGGTCCCAGGGGTCCACCGGGTGGGGCCACCTATCCCAGAGGGCCCCATGGGCTGAAAGGGGAAGGGAACCAGCCCTTAGTGGGCTGGGGCGCCCCCCTTGGGCCTCCCCCTGCGCCTAGGGTTGGAAACCCTGGGGTGGGGGCGCCCCACTTGACTTGGGGGGGAAGCCACCCCCCTTCCCCCTTGGCCGCCGCCCCCCCTTGGAGATCCCATCTCCCAGGGCCGGCGCCCCCCCCCCCAGGGGTCCTATAAATAGTGGGGGGAGGGAGGGCAGCAGCACCATAGCCCCTGGCGCCTCCCTCTCCCCCTGCAACACCTCTTCCTCCCGCTAGTGCTTGGCGAAGCCCTGCCGGGATCCCGCTACATCCACCACCACGCCGTCGTGCTGCTGGATCTCCATCAACCTCTCCTTCCCCCTTGCTGGATCAAGAAGGAGGATACATCGCTGCTCCGTACGTGTGTTGAACGCGGAGGTGTCGTCCGTTCGGCACTCGGTCATCGGTGATTTGGATCACGGCGAGTACGACTCCATCAACCCCGTTCATTGGAACGCTTCCGCTCGCGATCTACAAGGGTATGTAGATGCACTCCTTTCCCCTCGTTGCTAGTATACTCCATAGATGGATCTTGGTGATGCGTAGGAAATTTTAAAATTCTGCTACGATCCCCAACATTCTACTCGTGCATATCATCTACGCATAGACCTGGCTCGGATACCACTGTTCAGAAACGTAGCATGCAATTTCAAAAAATTCCTACGCTCACGCAAGATATATCTAGGAGATGCATAGCAACGATGGGGGAAGAGTGTGTCCACGTACCCTCGTAGACCGAAAGCAGAAGCGTTTGACAACGCAGTTGATGTAGTCGAACTTCTTCTAGCTCCGACCAATCAAGCATCGAACGTACGGCACCTCCGAGTTATGCACACATTCAGTGCGATGACGTCCCTCGGCCTCTTGATCCAGCAAGGTGTCGAGGAAGTAGATGAGTTCCGTCAGCACAACGGCGTGGTGACGGTGATGGTGATGTGATCCGCGCAGGGCTTCGCCTAAGCACTACGAAGATATGACCGGAGGTGTAAACTATGGAGGGGGGTACCACACACGGCTAGGAATAGATGTTGTGTGTTCTAGCGGTGCCCCCCCCCCCCCACACACACACATATATATATATATGTAGGTTGGAGGGGAGGAGAGGCACCAATGGGGCGCCCCAAGTAGGAGGAAAGAGGGGTGAGGGAAGGAAGTGGGAATCCTAATTCACACTTTCATTTCCCTTCTCCCCTTTCCTTCTCCTCCTCCTATAGCCTTATAGGGCGCACCAGCCCCTTGTGGGCTGGTGTGTTCCTTCACAAGGCCCATATGGCCCATAGGATTGCCAGGGGTACCCGAAACACCTCCCGGTGACCTGATAAGTACTCGATACCCTCCGGAACACTTCCGGTGTCCGAATACCATCGCCTTGTATATTAATATTTACCTCTCGACCATTTCGAGACTCCTCGTCATGTCCATGATCTCATCCGGGACTCCGAGCAACATTGGTCAACAAATCACATAACTCATATAATACTATATCGCCATCGAACGTTAAGCGTGTGGACCCTACGGGTTCGAGAACTATGTAGACATGACCGAGACACCTCTTCGGTCAATAACCAATAGCGGAACCTAGATGCTCATATTGGCTCCTACATATTCTACGGAGATATTTATCAGTCGAACCGTTTATGACAGCATACGTTATTCCCTTTGTCATCGGTATGTTACTTGCCCGAGATTCGATCCTCAGTATCTTCATACCTAGTTCAATCTCATTACCGGCAAGTCTCTTTACTCGTTCCGTAATACATCATCCTGCAACTAACTCATTAGTCACTTTGCTTGCAAGGCTTCTTATGATGTGTATTACCGAGAGGGCCTAGAGATACCTCTCCGAAACTCGGAGTGACAAAACCTAATCTCGATCTATGCCAACTCAACAAACACCTTCGGAGATACCTATAGAGCATCTTTATAATCACCTAGTTATGTTGTGACATTTGATAGCACACAAGGTATTCCTCCAGTATCCGGGAGTTGCATAATCTGATAGTCGAAGGAATATATATTTGACATGAAGAAAGCAATAGCAATAAAACTGAACGATCATAATGCTTAGCTAACGGATGGGTCTTGTCCATCACATCATTCTCCTAATGATTTGATCCCGTTCATCAAATGACAACACATGTCTATAGTTAGGAAACTTAACCATCTTTGATTAACGAGCTAGTCTAGTAGAGGCTTACTAGGGACATGGTGTTTTCTCTATGTATCCACACATGTATCAAGTTTCCGGTTAATACAATTCTAGCGTGAATAATAAACATTTATCATCATATAAGGAAATATAAAATAACGACTTTATTATTGCCTCTAGGGCATATTTCCTTCATCATATTGCATCATATGAAATGATTGCATCATTTACTTTGTTCAAATTGTGTAGGACAAAATTGCCCAACAAAGATACAAAGACATGGAAGCTTCGGAGGGCAAATTCTTCAAACTAGAGCATTGTTGGGACTTGCTCAAAGAGTGCGAGAAGTGGAAGTTGATTGACAAAGAATCCCCACCGAAGAGAGGTTCACTTACAAACATGGATGAAGATGAGGATGGCCCAAGAAACTTGAACAAGCCCGATGGCGACAAGAAGACTAAGGAGAAGATAAAGAGAGAGCACGAAGCGTCGAGCTTGCAGGAGAAGATTGATGTCATGGTGCAATCAAATGAGTTGATGTTAGCGAAGACGTTGGAGATTAAGAAAGAGTTGGCCGAGAAGAAGGCACGGGAGAAGCAAGGAAAATGGCAAATGCTCAAGGAAGAGGGGTTGCGCAAAGCGGCCATTGAGGAGAGAAGAGCACGTGTCGCTGAAAACAAAGCCATGTCCAAGTTGCTCGCCGAAGAGAACAAGATCATGACAATGAACCACAATGACATGGACGACCTCACCAAAGAATGGCATGATATGGCAAGAAGAGAAATCTTGAAGAGGGGAATGGTTGCGTCGGCCAGCGCGTGTTACAGTGTCGGAGATGTTTTCTCAGCGGGGTTTGGAACCAGTGTCGTCGATGCGTTCAGTGCACCAGCCGATGATTTCGGTGCGGGAGTTGAAACAAGCGCCGGAGGTGGATTCGGTGGTTCCGATGAACTCCATGGACTCGATGGCGTGGAGTGAAGATCGGCCAAGATGATGCCGGACATGGTCGTCACTTTTGCAAGACCCTCTTTTGCGTTTGTCCTACAAAACTTAAGCTTTTATTTGCGCGTGAACTGTGTTCTATTGTTTGAATTTGAACTTATTTGTTGGAATCAATGTCAAATTCGATAATTGGGCGTCTCCGGTTTGCAGGTCGAAGCAGACCCCGCGTAGCCGACCCGTAAAAGAGCATATTCACCGAATATCATTTTTTACGGGTCCGTTTTGCAGGGTCTGAGTCTGACCTCGCCTGCGCCGGCCTGCATATACCCTTTTCCGCGAACTGCAAAAGTCATATGCGGGTCAGGATTTTGCGGGTCTGCTAGAGATGCTTTTAGTAGGTCGCCTTGCAGGAGTTTCCGCCCCAAGTGTTTAACAACGGACATGGAAATAGAATTACATTAGTATGGTCGCTAGATTTAACACCTTGAACACATGAATTGTTGTGTTTTTCAAATATAGTCTTGAAAATAGTAGCCCCTATCATGACTGTCTTACGATCTCTATCTGTGAAAGCGGGAAACTAGCTGCTAGCTACAAAGATCGGCAAAATTGCTAAGCTTCTTGTTAATCCGTGCGGAAACACTAGCTAAGTTTCTTCAAAGATTAATGCGAGGGTCTTCCGGAATGTATCCACCATGCCAAACATCATCATGAATTTAGCTAGGTTTTCCAGAGTATTATGACACCAAAAGATTTAGTTAGGGGTTCAGCAACAACGGAAGCGCTCAAAAAGGGATGGCGTCCCTCCTTATGCTTACCTCGTGAGAAATATGAATGAGCGAAATGTGAGGATCTTGCGGAATGTACCCGCCATGCCAACCATCATCGCGGGTAAGATTAGGTCGAAAGCTGCTTTGTGGGGGTGGCAGAGGCTAAATGTTTGAGTTAATTGATGCCATGAAAGTGGACTATTGAGTGTGTTGTTTCTATACGGCATGTGTACTTCTTTGTAAAACTCTTCTTAATTAAAGAATGAAGGCAAAGGTTTTGCCCCCTTTTTCATCAAAAGATTCATGTTCCTTCCATACATTTCTTTAAGTTATCTTATCCTTTGGCCGGAGTATGATTCCTAATCACCAGCAGCAGCCAGTAGAAGACCTTGATTCTCAAATGGGTCTTGAGAATCTACGGAAGCTCATACGGGAAAGAAAATATCGAGAAGATAATCGTACAAGGGATTCACGGAAGACAATAAACCTGATTTAGTTAACCTGGTTTGGTATCTGAGTGCAATCAATGGAAGAGGGTGGCACAGGCTACGTACAACAAGTTTGGATAGCGGTTCCTTTGTGTGTAGACATATGTTCTTATTTTTGCCGGTTGTGGCTATTTTTTATTTATTCTTTTACTTTTTTACTGGAGCTTGTTAGTTGGAACTTTTAATAAATAGAATATATGATTGTGTGCATCGTAACAATACATAGGCAGGGGATTAGAGCAACTCCAACGGGCCGACTCAAACGGACGGCGCTTTTGTCTGTTTTTGTACGTTTAGGTTAGCCGTCCGCCCGGCGTCCGCCCTCTTTTAGATTTGGGTCGGCAGTGCGCCCAGCACGCCGAAGATCATGCCAGCGGCCATGTCGTCACCCTGGTTTTGGCGCTCCAGCGCACGGGAAAGGTTCGCACGTGCGGGCGAAAATCGGGCTAGCGCGTGCTGGTTTTGGCGCTCCAGCGCGCGGGCCGCGGCCGGCGCTCGTTATAAGAAGGCGCTCCCTCCACACTCTGTCTGCCGCCCACTCGTGTCGCCCCCTCTCACTAGCCTGCCGCCTCTGCGCCACCATGTCAATTCGCCGCCTGGGCGCTTCGGATTTTCGCGGAGTCCGCGAGCGCCGCTCCGGCGCCTTCTCCTCCGAGATCTGGTTTGACGAGAAACGCCTCATCCTCGGTACCTTCGACACCGCAGAGGAGGCGGCCCGCGCGCACGACGCGGCGGCGTGGCGCCTCCTGAGGCCTCGTGGGGAGATGAATTTTCCCGACGTGTCGAGCCAGCGGGCGCAGGATCTCGCGCCTCTCCCGCGGCTTTTCACCGACGAGGATCGTCGTGTCCACCGGAGGCGGCAGCGTCACCTCGCCATCGCCGAGATGGACGTGGAAGCAATGGTGGTGTGGCGCGAACGCTTCCCGCAGGACATCGTCGACGAGCGCCTGTTCTACAAGCAAAGGAGGACGGAGAGGGAGGCAAGGAGGACGGAGCGAGCCACCTATCGGGAGGACAAGCGTGCGCGGAAGCAGGCCGTTCAATTGAAACTGAAGCTACGAGAAACGTCGGGGTGGTACTTCGAGGACGAGCAGTATGCTGACGCCTACATTCAGACGTCGGAGGAGGACATTACCGAGTCGGAGTCGGAAAGCGGCGACGAGTAGTTGGTCTTTTCTTTTATCTGTGTACGCTAGAACTATCTATGTATCCTTTTTCTATCGGAAAAAATGGCCGGCGGCGTCGGTGACGAAGCAGGCGGGCGAGGGTGTGCTGTTGGATGTGGAGAGGTCAATGTGCCACCGACCAGCGGGCCCGTGAAGGAGAGAGGGCGAGCGTGCGCGCGTCCGTCTCGTGTCCGTGCCGACGCAAATCCGGCTCAAAAATGGGCCGAAAATGGGTCGGTAGGCGGACGAAAGCGGACGCGCGTTCGTTTGGGTCGGCGCATTGAGCCGACTTTTATATCCGCGTCGACCCAAACGGACGACGGCGGACGAAATGGATCGTCCATTGGAGTTGCTCTTACTCTCCTAATTTTTTTAAAGAAGTTAACATCCACTTAACTCCGTGAAGCTCGTCTGGTCATGCCTTTGTAATCCGTCTGATACCCACAACCCTGTGTGTGATAAGATTGAGCATGAGTCATGGAGGCGGACGTTTGGAACCTGGGTGTAGATGCACCTGTTTTCTTAAGAAAAATAGAAATTGTGAAATAGTCAAACATTCATGATATTTTTTAGCAAAAAAGGATCAAGTATTCTTATGTAAAAAAATCGCCAAGAAATTACTTTGATGTTAATGTGGGCGAAAAAATAAAGCCAACATTCTTTTTGCGGGAAAAAAAGCCAGCACTATATTGAGGTTATTATTCACACTTTTTGTCCTTCAAAATTTCTTTTTCTCAAAAGTCGACGGTAGTTATTCATCCATGAAATTTTTTATATATGGGTACAACATAAAGTCGAGTTTATTGCCAAGAATTTCTGGACTCCTTTCACAATTTACAAAAACAAAATTGTCATGCCAAGTGGCTATGCACCCGAGAGCCAAGCCGCATTTTCTGATGAGTCACACGCTATTTTGTTGTCCCGCACCATGTGGTTAGAGCATCTCTAGCAGACCCCGCAAAAAGCCCCGACCCGCAAAATAACCGCCAAAATGCAGGTCGGGACGGAAAATCCCGCCCGAACACACATGGCAAACACGGCTGGCCCGCAAAAAAATTTGAGGGGCGCGGCAAAATCTTGAACCCGCGAATACGCGGGTTCCAACCCCTCCCCCCCCCCCCCCCCCCCCCCGTCCCTCGGTGCCCTGCATATAGCGGGAGCGGTTGGTGGGGAGGACATTTTCAGCCCGCGCTTTTCCCCACCAACCACCTCCCCTCTCCCCCTCGCCCCGCCGCCCAAGATTCCGGAAGTAGTTGGCGGGAGCACGCCGAAAAGCCACCACACGCACGAGGTTGCCCTCCGCCACCCCCCTCCTACATCGGCGGGCCAGACAGTTGCGGATCTGCGGCCCTTTGTCGCGGGCGGCCGGATTTGGCTTTTCCGGCC
Source organism: Aegilops tauschii subsp. strangulata (assembly GCF_002575655.3). NCBI lineage: Eukaryota > Viridiplantae > Streptophyta > Magnoliopsida > Poales > Poaceae > Aegilops > Aegilops tauschii. Next base: position 355,082,679 of record NC_053039.3, read on the forward strand.
GCCGGTGGCTGCGCCAAGTGATGGAATGGTCGGGGAGCATCTCGCGCAGCCGCGGCAAAATCGCATCTCCGCATGAAGGTACGGGTTCGTCCTGTCGCCACCGCCGACGGTTTGCGGGCATGGATACGGCCGGCCGGCCGGCGGGCTCGGCGCTCGCGCAGAGGCTCTATGGCTCACCGATGCCGCTCATACAGTGCGACGACTGCACACGGACAGTGCTGCGGCTAACTTCGGGCACGCCGAAGCACCCCGGATGGGTGTTCTTCAAATGCGAAAACGACGGGGTACGTGTTGTTTTCATTCGGCTCATTTCGATTGCTCAATCTTTGGTTCAATTGCGATAGCTCATTTCTAACATCATTATGTGTATAGGAAGATGGATGCTCATTTTGTTTTTGGGAAGGCGAATACATTGATTTATTGATAGAAAGAAACTTAATAGACGTTCGTGCACTCCTTAGTAGAATCGAAGGCAATGATGCGGCTGCATGTGCAACTAGAGGAGAAGCAACGTCTACTTTTTTTGAACCAAAGATGAAGAATGAAGAATGCAAAATCAAAAATCCACATATCAACAATGAATGCATGGAGAAGATATTGACCCAACTAGTGGGAGCAGTTATGGAAGTTGAAAATCTTCTAAAATGCATACTTATGGTTCTTGTTTTCTTTGGTCTTACTATTCTAGCAAAGATTTGGTGATGTCCTATGTATTCAATATTTGTTGAAAAAGCAAAAAAAATGCATTATGTTGTGTCAAATTGAGGTGCAAATTTAGGTTTTGCGGGCCGGGAAGAGCGGCGCCAGACCAGACCCCGCAAAGCCGGCCCGTAAAAAAGCATATTTCACGAATATCCTTTTATACGGGTCTGTTTTGCAGGGTCTGCCTCTGCATCCGTCCGCGCCGGTCTGTAAAACCATTTTTCCACAAACTGCAAACGCGTTTTGCGGGTCGGCGGGATGCGGGGTTTGCTAGAGATACTCTTACCAATAATGTGATGCTGAGTGGCAAATTTGACCTGTGGACGAAATCAAATCACAGAATGAACTGTCCGTGAAACTATTTCACACGGCTGACTTTTTGTGTGACGCCCGACACGAAGGCGCCACACTACACTGTGCAACGCCTCACACATAGGCGCTACACGTCTGGCCAGCGTTGCACCCCAGACTGCCTAAAAATTGCTAAGTCATTGTGCAGAGCCTAAGAGCTAGGCGCTACACTGTATAGTGTGGTGCCTAGCTCTCAGGCGCTGCACACTGACTTAATAATTTTCGGATCACACGGATGCGATGCTGGCCAGACGTGTAGTGCCTATCTGTGAGGCGTTGCACAGTGTAGTGTGGCGCCTTCGTGTCGGACGTCACACAAAAAGATCAGCCGCGTGAAATAGTTTCACGGGCAGTTCATTCTGTGATTTGATTTCATCCATAGATCAAATTTGTTAATTTTGCCATGCTGAGTTGCTGGCAAGAAAAAACGCCTCGTGGTATCACGTCCCATGGTACGGCACGGTTCCCATTGTGCGCTGGCTTTGGCTGTACTGGCTGAGGTGAGGTGAGGTGCCGTCCCGTCCTTCACTTCTCTCGGACGAACCATGTTCTGTCGTTTCTTTCTCTTTTCTGAGAGGAGCGGAGTCCTGTTTAGGGCAAGCATGCAGCTCGTTGAAACCTCAACGGGGCAGGCCAGCGAGTGCGTGGCCAGGTCAGGTTTGTGGGACGGACACTCGGGCAGAAGAACAGTTCGTCCACGGACGGACGGAGCTATCCACCAGTGACCCGTCGTGGATCCCGGACATTCGTGTGGGGAGCCTTTACGGCCCCTCGCCCGCGATGATTACGATCTTGACGTACGTAACAGATCTCGTGCGTGTGTTGGACGATGAAATGATTCGTCTATGGACTATGCATGCAGGTGAACTAGGTCATGGCAAACGGTCATGATATATTATTATTATCTTGACGGGACAACGGAACTGAATTATTGGAATTCGCATCGTGTGCATCATTGTCCAATGAGCATCCCCTTTGCTATCGTCTGTCCTATCTGGCCTATCTGGAAGAAAGATGTGAGCGAGATGCATGCACTAGCAGCTACGAGCGCGATCTAGATCGGATGCCCGAGGTTAGGAATGGGACATCTCCGTGGGTGCTCGGGCACGATGCCAGACATAACTTGCTGCTCTTGCAAGTAAACCAAGTTTTAGCTCCAGCACTGAACTTCATGCCCTATTGGCATGTTCCCGGAAAACAAAGAATAAAGGGGGAAATTAGCCAGGGAGAGAACAGAATGTCTTTCTCTCAACCAAAAAAAAAAAAAGCCATTTGTTGTCGTTAACACGCGTAATATTTGTCCAGTCTCCAAAACCAACGAGTAAGAATTGCCCCCCCCCCCCCCCCCCCCCACCACACACACACACACACACACAAAATACCCGATCGTTTGCAATGACCTCATATTAATACTGGCATCAAAGGTAGATATGGCTCACAAATCCGCCCGGGACGGCATTTTTCAACCATCTATGATGCCTTTTTTTATCAACATGTAGGCAATATAGTAAGGAATGCATCTTGGACTTGGTAGACCCGTGGAGGTAATAAAGCTCTTCATATATTCAACCTGATAGGTCACAGTCGCAATATCTATTGAGTATCACACCCACGTGCTTTTCTTTTACCCTACAAAGTAAGCACCTCATATCTGATGCCGCCATGACGTGGAAAACTTTGTTATGCACAAACCAATTGCCAATATTTTAAACCAGGCAACGTTTATCTTTAGAATATGAAATGGCCCAAAATCACGCGATCGTCTGCAATGACCTCATATTATCCCTACAAAAATTATTATCACACCGACTATTAAAGCCAGACAACATCTCAAAAACCATATGCGATAACATTTTCTAATCATCTATGATGGCTTTTTGTCGATACAAATAACAATATGATAATAGGTGTTGGGCCTGATAGGTTACATTCACAATATCTGTTGAGCATCACACTCACTTGATTCTTTTTACAAATAAATTAAATTAAATTGCAACCAATATGCTAGAAGAGGTTCTGATTTTTTAGCAATGAAAGCCAACAACAACTTCAAGAAAAAGCTAGCCAACGAGGTAACAAAATGTCATTTGTTTCTTAATCCTTTGTCTTTGTTAAACCAATTAATGTTTACTTAGTCACGCACAATTAATGAGTAAAAAATGGCCCAAAAGTTCAAGACCGTCTGCAAAACCTCGTATCATTATTGACTATTAAAGGCAGACGGCTGAAAAACCCAAACCCATTTGTGACAACATTTTTTTATCATCTGTGATGACTTTTTAGCGACACAAAATGACAATATAATACTCCTTCCATTTCAAAATGTGGTGCATATAAAGTTTTGCATAAGTCAAACATATCTATGTTTAACCAACTTTATAGAAGAAACTATCGACATCAGGAGTATTAAAAAAAGTCAGCATCTACAATATTAAATAATTAAAATATAAAAGTGCATTTCATTATGGATCCAATAATACTAATCTTGTATTGTGGATGTTGGTTTTTAAATATAAATTTGGTCAACCTTTGACATGTTTAATTTTAAAAAAAAAACTAATACACAGTACATTTTGTAACGGAAGTAGTATGTACTCCCATTATTTCTTTTTACTCTATATATAAAATTTGTCTCGAGTCAAACTTCGTAAAGTTTGACCAAATTTATATTAAAAATTATCAACGTTACAATACTAAAGATATACAACATAAAAGTTAATTATATGGTGCATACAATGATACTGGTTTGATATTCTGAATGTTTATTTATTTTTTCTCTAGTCTTAGTCAAACTTGATGAAGTTTGACTTTAGAGTAAAAAAAGAAACGAAGGGAATATTGGACATGATAGGTTGGTGAAGGTAATAAAGCTCTTTGTATATTCGACCTGATAGGTCACGGTCACAATAATACTCTTAGTATCACACTCATGTAATTCTTTTTACCATACAAAAAGTAAGCAGCTCATATCAGCTGTTGCCACGAGGTAAAGAACTTTGTTATCCGCAAACTGATTGCCGATATTTTAAACTGAGCAAGTGGCATCAGTCATAGATCGTAGTTACATGGTGCGTTCTACCAGGAGCACGTCGGCAAGGTATACAAGTTCTGTTAGCGAAACCCACCGAGAAACATTTATTGGCATCTGCGAATCGATCTACATTGGGCCCATCTTCAAAAGACAGAACTTAATGTTACACCTAACACAGAAAGAGACAGAAAATAAAATATCAGCCACGTCACAATAAATCGTCGAAACAGCGAAGAAAATACAGTTAAAAAACACCGCAAAAAGCTTAGGAACTAAAGTGTAAGCACATGCGTGGTACAGTAGAAGATCAACTTGCATGGAAATACCAAGCACTAAATTACTGCAACAAAGACTCGCCCTATATTCTGATTCACCCTTTTTCATGCTAGTTGAGGAGTTACTATTTCAGTTTCCTATGAGCCACAGAAGTAATCATACGTGCAATCTATCTTGATCAATGGTTTTCAAGTCTAAATATTTAAAATGATATTGGAAATCAAAGCTTTAACAGAATGACTGAAGGTATGTCTAAAACTTCACTTATTGTGTGAGCTGGGAGGAGCAACAGCGAACATGTAATCACGTCCTCACCACGAAGAAGAAAACTGGAGGAGGTAAATCGCCCACATAATAATACTTACTTGTTTAGGATAAGCAACAAACTCTTGCATTTATTCAGTTCCTAAATCCACCATTTCTCTCTTCCTGCACCTACATTCACAGTTAGCCTGTCAGGAAGCTTGGCTATCCAAGAAATTATGCACTGCAGTAAAGCCATTTAAGATATGTTTTATGTCCTGATTAAGTAAAAAAAAAGGTCAGTTTTAGGAGTAAGTAGGAACATACCATTAACTTATATTGAACCTTTGGTCTGGCCTGTTGTCTGAAGCTATGAATGGTAATGAAGGCTTGCCAGCATAATCTTCAAAAGAATCACAAAAGACAGTAATATTACCTGCAATCTAATTCAGTAAGAAAGCAACCTAAAGCATAGGCACTCAGGCGGCATATCAATCTGCATTTTATTTCTGGATGTAACAGTAGATATGCAGCATCTTTGCACTAAAACATATGCATCGACTCTTTATACTACTCAGAACTGCACATTGTGGAATTGGAGCAGGAGCACCGAACATTTAGCATGCACATAGTGGAATGGAGCAGGAACACCAAGAGGTTCTCCCATCCATTGTTCCATTAAGCTCCCCACAGGAAGAAAATATCTCTTCTAAAATTGCCAAAAAAAAAAAACTCTTCTAAATATATTCTTGAGTAGAAAATGTTCAGATCGTTCAGGTAACAGCACAGTAAAGTTACGGAAGAAATAACCGTACATAACAAAAACAACAAAGCAATGGGGTTACTGGTAATAAAGCAAACATTCAGAAGTTGCAGCATGAGCAACATTACAGAAACTAAAGCAATAATATTTCTTGACAATACATCCTTCAATTAACCAGAGTAACTTCATGCCGAATGACGAATGAAATTAAATTACAAAACTGTTACAACAATATACTGCTGCCAATCAACCTTGATTGCTTCATTGGTACCCCGGAGGAGAGTAGGCCATTTTTGTTCGCACCTGATGACTCCATATCTCAATTCCTGGACGCCAGCTTCAAAGGTGGATCCCAGAATTCCCCGTGTTAGAATATGTTCTTCACGATGCGGCCGTCTGGTTTCCGCCAACCCAATACTGCTTCACAGCATACAAGACCTTCTCGCGCACTAAGGGGCCGTCCTCGTGGTCAACTAGCTTCGTGTTCCATCTCATGCCCCGAGCAAGTTTGTTCACCTTTGTCAAGACATCGACATCGTCACGCATTATAACAGCACCTTCAGGCCTCAAGATGCGGTCCATCTCAAGGAGGATGTCTTCCATGCTGCACCTGTTTGGTTTTAACATACAGAATGAATCAGCATTGGCAATCTTACTAATTGTTACACAAGGTGACAGAACTGATGCCGCAGGACAAGAGCAGCTTACTTATTGCTATACAAGGTGAAAAGGCCACTAGCGTGGATAAGATCATAGGTCCTTGGATAAGTAGAGAAAGCTTCACACCTGACATGAAATTGTGAGACGTGTCAGTAAGTTCATGACAACAACTTTACTGGGACGAGATTCAGGCATAACAAGCCATACCAGTCATGGTAAATGCCAATCAATCCTCGCTCATAAACAGCCCCCAGGGTTGCAATCTTTGCAATGGTTGGCACCACATTCATCACCCAAGATTTTGGGGACTCGATCGCCGCAGCAAAGCCCCCAAAACCTGCATTCATGTCCATGATGTTTCTGTACCTACCAGTAAGTAGATACTTGTTCACATTGCTATAAGCCTTCACATGCTTCTTCCACATTTTGTTGTCTTTCTGATATGCCTCAGATGAAACCCCTGGAATTAACCCATTAGAAATTTTTGGAGGAACTGCGTTGAGCCTGCTTGGGAAGGGCTTGATTGCTCCCCCGGCAACTTCACTTGGATTTTGTACATCAGGAAGAGGTGTAACACATGCCTTCATCTTCTTGTACCTGGTGTTGCAAGAATAAGTGAAAATTAGGATAGGAGAGAGGTTATATAAATTATTAACCAGAACTCCTAAGAACTTGTTAATGCATCAGCACATCTAAGTAGGCAAAGCAAAAATAATGCATTGACCGGACAGTATACCTATTGATGCTGGACTATCGTAATATATACTCTGAATCCAGCTAAAGGATATTAAGCTAAAGTTAGCAATTCTGTCCAATAGATTGTTTCACAAAACTACAGTAGAAACATACCAGACATCATCTGCATTTGTTGATTCACACATCTGCACAGTGGATTCTTCTAGCCTAGATGGACAGGACTCAGTATTTACTCTTTTCCTCCATATTGCCGTCTCACCCTTCTCCGAGACTTTCTCCCAACATAGAAGCTCAGCCATTTCCTCTATCTTGTTCTGCTCTGCTTCAAGATCCTCCTTTGTACGTTGCCAACCCTTGTAGTTCGCCTTCCAGTTAATTGGAGGACCTGACAGCACCCAGTATCCGCCAGGTCTTAGAACCCTATCAACTTCCATCATATAGAGTCCATCTGCATATCAGCAAATACAGAAAAAAAAATGAGAAGTAGAACAAGAACTGCATCAAAATGGCACAAGGTATTTACGCAATAACAAAATGTATCAAGCCCATATATTGGATGCACAGTATAGAAGGACACATGATTAGAGGCTCACCATTCATTCCCCATGGAATCAAGCACCTAGAACAATGGGCCATATCAAAGGCTCTTGATGGATAAGGGAGTTTAATTGTGCCAAGAACACCGATAACAGCTGGGACACCTCTCTCCAGAGCAAACTGTACTTGGGCTTCGTGTGAATCTCTGGGTGCAAACGACATGGCTAAAACATTCCTCTTTAACAAGTAAGCTCCCCAGCTAGCCACCTGAAAAAATTCAGAATTTTAGGACATGAACAAAGTCAGAAGAAGCTCGCGAAGTAGCAGTAAGCAATATACAGTTTGATATTTCCGCTTACCCCGCAACCAGTGTCCAATGCAGTCCTGACGGTTCCGTTGGCAATCGGTATAACTGACGCCAGTTGATCAATGTACTTATCAGCACCTTGAGGGAACTGTGTCCCTCCACCAGGGAATCTGAAGACGTTGCCCTCGTACTGCACCCAGTTCTGTATGGCTTTCTCGACCGTCAAGCTCTTATAGGGGCAATTCGCGAAAGGAACATAGTCCCGACTTTTGGGCCATGGGAATGGAGCAACATATCCCTTAGGGGGTGGTACCAGGCAGTGCAGCTTTTCTTTCTGCGGTGGGCAGTGCCGCTCTCTGTAATTCATGTTCTCCCGAGGAAATTTCATAGCTCTGTTTTGATCTTGGCAAGGTGTATAGTCCGTGAAGCGGTCCGGGCATGGCTTAAACTTCTTCACCGGCGAAACAAGATCGCCGGAGCTGCCTTGTTTGGAATGGTGTGTATCGAAGCTGAGGTTGGGTAAGATGGTGCAATCGGTCCGCTTCGTGATCTCCAGGGCAATGCTGTCCCCCTTTCCGAAGCCACTCTTCTGCCACGCCCCGAGGATGTAGAAGAAGCAGCACAAGCCAATCACTATGCATATAGACACGATGCTTCTAGTCCTGTTGTCCGCAGGACCCCCCTTGACGGCCATGGTTTATCCTGAGAATTGCACACTGAATAAGATTGTCTTTTTTTACTAATTATGGTCCATTACATATAATTTTTCCTAAATCTGCTGCAGCCGCAATTTCAAGTCTTTTTTTTTTTGCGGGGAACCGCAATTTCACCTGAGGCAATCATAGACGGACGATAATAAACAGGAAAGAAAGCATGTGGCTTTCGTGTATCACATCAGTGTATCCTAACCACCAAACTTCACCAAAATTGTTGAAACAACAGATCTCTAAAATCCCACACATGTCGCCAGCACCCAGCAGAAGGAGTGAAGCGCGAGGCTCACAGGGGCGGATCTTGGCGTCGGGATCAGTGGAGGGGGGGACTAACCACGGGATAAAAACAAAACAAGCTCATACCTCACAACCCAATGGCGAAAGATTGCGATGCCGCGACGGGAGGAAGGACGGAGCTCGGAACTGCGGAAGCTGCCGTAGAGGGCTTGAGGCGTGAGCAGCTGCTCGCGGAGGAGAATGGCTCGCCGGCCGGATCCCGGGTTACCGCCAGCTCCTAGGCGAACGGCAGCTTCTGCAACGGCTGGGAGAGAACCCGGGGCCAAAATCTCGGGGTTTTAGAGCTGCGTTTCCCCCGATTTTCCGAGGGCGGTGGGGATTCGCCCAACCCCGAGCTTGACAGTTCTGCTCCACCTCCACCGACGGGTCGGGGAGAAGCGAGGGAGTATGTTTTCGCCGTTGGATTTCTGGGGAGAATAAAGCGGAAAGGCGATAGAAATCCTGGGCTTTGGGGCCGTCGCTTTCGTGGATACAGATCTGTCTGCTGCCGCCCTACGGGGTTCGCGGATCAAGCACGCCCGTTTACCCGACTGGAAGATTCTCAAAAAAAACGACTGGAAGATACTCTTCTTTTTGCATTAACCATTTAAATTTAAATCTCATACACTTTCTTTTTGTGGGTACTCATACACTTTTTTTAATGCAGTACAGACGCAGGCGCTCATATATACTCGCATACACTAACCGTATGAACGCACACACGCACACCCTACCCCTATGAGCACTTCCGAGAGACTGAGCCAGCATATTATCTTGAGATTTTACGAAGTAACCGTAGACGTCTCGCAGTCGACGGAAACGTCTTCTCCCACTGAACGTGCATCACCGGATATCCTGAAATAAATCCAGAATAAATTCAAGCACCAGGACTTAATTCCACAGCTCGAACCAACCACAAATCTATTAGACCTAAGAAGAAAAAAAACTCAAACACTAATTCTTTGGCAAACAACTTGATAACACTCTTCAGTTACATATAGTTAAAATGAAGGAGACAAGCACAAGCTATCAGGATGGAAAATAATTCAAAACAATGCAAACAAATGTATGAAAATTAATGTGTATATCTAATAATTAAGAGTCAAATTAGACAGGCGGCAACACGCACCATGAATGATCTGAACCTTACAAGTGCTCAACCCCTCCCCCAAGAAAATCAACTTCTCAATAAAAACCATCCCTGGCCGGCCAAAATATCTCATTTTCGTCTCAAAAATAGAACAAGCGTTGAAAGGTTGTAGAGGAGCAAGAGATAGGGGATATTGGAGGCTACCACTCGATGCATGTGCTCCACAAACCGTCGGCGGTCACCAAGATTGCCTCGGCTGCTCCATCGCCGAAAAAGGAGATACGAAGGGAGCAAAAGAGAAGGAAAGAAAGGAGCGGGGGAATGGTTGTACGCAGTTGGACCAGGCGGGGGCGCTCGGCTAGGTGCGGCTCGCCGGGTGGGGGTGCACGTTTGGGTTGGGTGGGTCTCAACTAGGTGGGAGGTGCGGTTGGGCTAAGTGCGCCTGGACGTGGTTGGGTTTCGTTCGATCAACCCAAAACTGAAGCAGGCCATTAAAAAGGCAAAGGGTAAAACTAAATCAACGACCGTGGCAAGCACAGCGAGCATTGGATCAACTATAATAATAATTTGTGCATAAGTTTGTTTGAATTGGATAAAAGTGTGGAAAGGTAATGCTAAATGGGTGGTTGATGTCACGAACATGAATCTAGGAGGTTAAAAAAATGAAATTCACTCAAAAAATCTTATAAATGTGATCAATTTTTGCTAAGTTTGACTTATAAAAAATTAAAAATATGTTTACTATATTTGGGAACGGGTTCGGGTTAGTCAAGGGCCACGCGTTTGTTTAGAGCAACTCTGGCTCTCCGTTTGTAGAGGTACGTACATTTTTTCTTGTATTTTTTAATTCTTTCTTAGGGCACAAGGATCCGGCATCCGTACCAATAATGTGGAGGTAAGAAAAAACTCACATACGCTTTGACTTGCCTGCTCCTGGTCCAGTACAATGAAATTGCACCGTGACCTAACCAAACGCGCCAACGCACGAACTTTTTTTTCTAGAACCAACGCACGAACTTAAATCGTGTGGGGTCCCTGGCCGGTGACCAGCACTTATGGGGTCACGTGCCCACTGGGTACCGAGTGAGTAGTGAGGCAGTGACAGTGAGTGGGTTTGGTTGGCGAGCATGAGCGTGCAGCGCGCCTCGTGAGCACGGTGGGGTTTGAACTGATCGACCGCCGACGTCCGGCGCGGCGCGAGCCCGTCGGTGAGTGCGTTCGTCAACCCGCAAATAAGAAAAACGAGTGCGTCGGTCCAGCTAGCGAAGAATGCCCGAGCAGCAACAGAAAAGGCAGAGGAGGAACTATGTAAAGCTAAATGTGAATGAAGATTTTGACCCAGACTTATTCAAGGGCTTGTATGATGCTGTTATCAGCGACTTTAATGGCAAATTCTTCGCGGCAGAAAACGGAAAATCGATTGGTGTGAAGATGTGCTCATGGCCGAGGCACTGGACTTACGGTTTGGTCTTAATTTGGCAACTACAATCGGGGTATAATTGCATGGAGATGAGCTCCGACAAGATCGAGCTAATAGAGACACTGAAGAACGGAGGTCGCTCTTTCGGCCCGTCAGCGACAATTTTTCATGATATACTAATTGTGCGGCCCATGATTCTCACATATCATCTTGCGTGTGACTTTTCGCATATTATTTTTTAGCATACTTCTAGAGAGGCTAATTTGTGTTGCACATGATTTAGCCAAACTAACTAGAAATAAGATGTGTGCGGGATGGATGAAAGATCCATCCATAGACATTGTTTATACTCTTATATAAGATACTTGTTGGGAAACGTAGTAATTTTAAAAAAATCCTACGCACACGCAAAATCATGGTGATGCATAGCAATGAGAGTGGAGAGTGTTGTCCACATACCCTCGTAGACCGAAAGCGGAAGCGTTATGACAACGCGGTTAATGTAGTCGTACGTCTTCACGATCGACCGATCCTAGCACCGAAGGTACGGCACCTCCGCGGACTGCACACGTTCAACTCGGCGACGTCCCACGAACTCACGATCCAGTAGAGCTTCGAGGGAGAGCTTCGTCAGCACGACGGCGTGATGACGGTGATGATGAAGTTACCGACGCAGGGCTTCGCCTAAGCACCGCTACGATATGACCGAGGTGGATTATGGTGGAGGGGGCACCGCACACGGCTAAAAGATCAACTGATCAACTTGTGTGTCTATGGTGTGCCCCCCTCCCCCGTATATAAAGGAGTGGAGGAGGGGGAGGGGCCGGCCCTCCTAGGCGCGCCCCAAGGGGAGTCCTACTCCCACTGGGAGTAGGATTCCCCTCCTTCCCTAGTTGGACTAGGAGAGAAGGAAGGAGAAGGAGGGAGGAAGGAAAGGGGGGCCGGCCCCCTCCCAATTCGGATTGGGCTTGGGGGGGGGGGGGGGGGTCGCCCCCTCCTTTGCTCCTTTCCCCTCTTTTCCACTAAGGCCCAATTAGGCCCATATACCTTCCGGGGGGTTCCGGTAACCTCCCGGTGCTCCGGTATATTCCCGATCTCATCCAGAACCATTCCGATGCCCAAATATAGTCGTCTGATATATCGATCTTTATGTCTCGACCATTTCGAGACTCCTCGTCATGTCCGTGATCATATCCGGGACTCCGAACTACCTTCGGTACATCAAAACACATAAACTCATAATACCGATCGTCGCCGAACGTTAAGCGTGCGGACCCTACGGGTTCGAAAACTATGTAGACATGACCGAGACACGTCTCCGGTCAATAACCAATAGCGGAACCTGGATGCTCATATTGGTTCCTACATATTCTACGAAGATCTTTATCGGTCAAACCGCATAACAGCATACGTTGTTCCATTTGTCATCAGTATGTTACTTGCCTGAGATTCCACGTCGGTATCTCAATACCTAGCTCAATCTCGTTACCGGCAAATCTCTTTACTCGTTCCGTAATGCATCATCCCGCAACTAACTCATTAGTCACATTGCTTGCAAGGCTTATAGTGATGTGCATTACCGAGAGGGCCTAGAGATACCTCTCCGACAATCGGAGTGACAAATCCTAATCTCGATCTATGCCAACTCAACAAGTACCATCGGAGACACCTGTAGAGCACCTTTATAATCACCCGGTTACGTTGTGATGTTTGGTAGCACACAAAGTGTTCTCCGGTAATCGGGAGTTGCATAATCTCATAGTTATAGGAACATGTATAAGTCATGAAGAAAGCAATAACAGTAAACTAAAACGATCAAGTGCTAAGCTAACGGAATGGGTCAAGTCAATCACATCATTCTCTAATGATGTGATCCCGTTAATCAAATGACAACTCATGTCTATGGCTAGGAAACTTAACCATCTTTGATTCAACGAGCTAGTCAAGTAGAGGCATACTAGTGACACTTTGTTTGTCTATGTATTCACACATGTACTAAGTTTCCGGTTAATACAATTCTAGCATGAATAATAAACATTTATCATGATATAAGGAAATATAAATAACAACTTTATTATTGCCTCTAAGGCATATTTTCTTCAATACTATAGTGATCACCTTGCAATAAAGAATAATGTAAAAAAAAGGTCCAAGCGGGGGCGCGAATTTGTTCCGCCAGCACTTTGCCATGAATCCTATGTGACACACAATGCTTAGAATTGGACACGCTTCGCAAAGGGACAAGCGCATATGGCGAGTAAATAGGCAGGCCCATTTTTGTAGAAGTGCATGCTCTATCCAATACAACCAAAAGACCGATCTTATGGAAAAGACTAGGTGGCACACTATATGTTAACACTCCCCCTCACGTGTGGCTCCCTCAGGCCTAAACGTGGACCGAAAGTGGGCTACAATTTAATTGCGCCAGCCGGGTCTTGAACTCGAGACCTCTTGGCTCTGATACCATGTAGAAGTGCATGCTCTAGCGAATGCAACCAAAAGACCGAACTAATAGAAGAGACTAGGCAACACATTTATACGTCAACACTCCCCTCAGAGGTGGGAAATATATTAAAATAGCCTAGACTTGAGGGGAGCGTTGAAATATATTGCCCGCCTCCCTCCATCAGTTTGGACTTTTGTATGAGTTGGCTGGAGTATGAATTCAACATCCGAGCCAAGAGGTCTTGAGTTCAAGACCCGATTTTCTAGGTTATTTTTTCTCCTTTTCATTTTTCTGTTTATGTTTTTTTAATTTTTCACTTGTTAATTTTATTTATGCTTACAAAAATTTAAATATTTTGCAAAAAAATAAAAAAATATTAATGTTCTTGAATTTTTTTAATTTTTTCGGAAAATGACCTTTTCATACAAATATTCAGAATTTCAAAAAATATTCATGTTCTCGATTTTGCTTCATAGATACAAAAATCTTCATGTTTCCGAAAACTGTTTGGGATTTACTTTAAATGTTTGAATTTTTCAAAGTTTGTTCCCATTCTCAAATTTTGTTCAGAAATACAAACATGTGTGTGTTAAAAAGATATTCAAGAATTTCAAAAACTATTCAGGTTTTCAGAGATTGTTTAGAATTTCAAAAATAGCTCTTGTTTCCAAATTTTGTTTCAAAATTCAAAAAACTTTCATGCTTTTGAATTTTTTGGAATTTTAATAATGTCTGTGTTTTCCAAAAAAAATGTTGAAAACAAGAAAAAAAAAATCCTACTGTGCTTGGTTCAGTAGCTGGACCGTTGTAGTGAACTGGGCGTTACTGTTGTTGGACTGCTGCAGTAAAGACGACAATGCAATGCGAAAAATAATGACTACCCATGGTGCAAAAAAACTCGCTACAGTGTCGTGCGTCGCACTTGCTGATGGTCCAGCCTAGTCGGGGCTTCCCTGTGTGTGTTGTTGTTCTATTTGCCGCAAAATTCGGCAAATTGGAGGTTCCATCGTTGGTTGTGGCATCTCATTTATTCGTTCAATGCAGATCATCAAATTGGTCGGGACTAGTCCGAACATATGAAAGCCCACAAACCTGCTCCAAATCAAGGGAGCCCTATGGAGTCAAGATGTCCACCATGTTGGACTCCAACATCCATGTCCGACACGAATAATTTTAACATGCTTCCTTTTACCCTCTCTTTTCACATGAGAGGTTAGATAAGAATTAATCATACCACTAGTTAATCAAATCAATGGCTTAGATGTATTATGTACTCTTACCTCTCATGTGAAAAAGGAAGGTAAGAGGAACCATGCTAAAATTTGCCTTTTCACGACCCTTTCCTCCTCCGGCGCTATCTATCTCTCACTCTCGAAGTTGCCATTGTACCCCCCCCCCCCCCCTCGAAAGTCATCCGGGTCTTGTCGGAACCTTGTCGGCGAAGCCCCAGCCATTCCGTACGTGGATGTCGTACTCTCCCAGATTCGGCCACTGCTCAGGTACCCTCCACCCCACGGACGCCGCCCATGGCCGACACCGCGCCCAGCAAGTGTTCAGACACATGCCATAAAATATGTCCATGGATTTGAAAAAAAGTTCACGAATTTGGAAAAAGTTCACCAATTTTGAAAGAAAATTGATCAAATTTTCAAAAGTTATTTCTAAAGAAGTTCATCGATTTTGAAAAAAGGTCATCAAATTCAATAAAATTTAAAAACAGTTCAACAATTTTGGAGTTCATCAAATATGAAAAAAAGGTTCATCAGATTTGGAAAAAGGTCATTGAATTTGAAAAGTATCATCAAATTGAAAAGGTTCCATGAATTTGGGAAAACGCTCATTGATTTTTTAAATTCACCGAATTTTTTAAAAAGTTCATCAAATTTTGAAAAAGTGTATCAAACTTTAAAAAATCATAAAAATTGAAAAGATATCATAAATTTAAAAAAACTTCATGCATTTAAGAAAAGAAAAAAGAAAAACAGATACTTAGAAAACATCGGGGGCATTTTCTATAGGTATAAATGTATGAAAGGAAGTTAGTATGCACTTGTGGCAAAGTTGGCCTAGTCGTCATTGTAATTCCCTCGCAGCAACGAGGTTGCGGGTTCAAACACTTTCGCATGCTTCTAAATAGGAAATGCCCAAACTTCTTCTAGTCAGCAGGGAATCCTATCCCCTCTTGTGGGTTGTTGGTTGTGAGCGAGAAAACGCAAATGCGTAATGGACCGGCCCACACGCGCAAACTTCAAACAAAAATAGTGAAAAAAGGGAGCGCCGTGGGGGGATTCAAACTATGGTTGCGAAGATAAATTTCATCGGTGCTAGCCACAAGGCTAAGGTCGGGATTCTGATCACATAATGAAGTGGGACGTAGTTGAGGCGGAGTTAGCCAGAGTTTCATTGTTTTTTTCTATTTTTTCTTTGTGTTTCTTGACAATGTTTTCTTCATTGTTCCTTTGTTTTTTCTATGGCTTTCCTTTCTCTTCTTCATTTTTTTATTTTTTCTTCTCCATTTTTTGTTTGGTTTTCTTTTTTCTTCTCCATTTTTCTTTTTTCTTTTTTTCTTATGTATGTTTTCGTTTTCACTATAAATTTTCGTATATGTTAAAAACAATTTTTCATAAGTGATCAACATTTTTCTATACATGTTCAACATTGTCCGAACGCTTATTAAACATTTTTTAAATACTTGTTCAACATTTTAATACTTAATTCAATATTTTTTAAATATTTGTTTAAAAATTTTCAAATACTCGTCCAACATTTTTAAATACTTACTCCACATTTTCAAATACTTTTTCAACGTTTTTTAAATACTTGTTCAAGATTTTTCAAATAGTCATTCAGTATTTTTTTAATACTTTTTCAACATTTTTTAATTTTTAATACTTTTTCAACATTTTAAAATACTTGTCCAACATTTACAAATACTCACTCAACATTTTCTAAAATGTGTTTTGAAGAGTGTTTTTTGTACTATTATATAAAGAAAAATACAAAAATAAAGCAAAAACCTAGAACAGAATCAGAAAAAACACACACAAAAAGAATTGGCCGTGGCCTCCCGCGCGGCTGGACCGGTCCATCTGGGGCTTCCCTGACGTGAGGGTTGTTTGCCCTCATCTCGCGTAACGCGAGGAACATGCGCGCCCGCAAGCAAATGCGCACCCCTACCCCCTTGCAGAGTAGATGGACCGGCCCAACTTAGGCTTCATCGCTTTTTCGGTTTTCCTATTTCTTGTGCGGGTTTCTTGTGTGTTTTTTTTGCTTTACTAGTTAGATTTTTTTCCTTTTCCTTTTGTTTTGTCTACTTTCTGTTTTGCAAATTCAGGACGATGTTTATAAAATTATGAACATTTTTTACTTTTTGAACATTTTCAAATTTTGACTATGGAAGCTTTGGCCATGAAGAAGGGCCTTTTTTTTTAACCTAAGCAAAGGCTAATTTTGGCGAACTCAATGGGATTTCACGTCATGGAGGCAGAGTCTGATTCTCTGGAAGGCAAATTTTGCACGGGGCTAATTCAGGGATGGGACTCTGCAGCGGCCGTTTTTCACGTAATGCATCAATATAGCTACTATGACCTGGAGGGTCTTGTTTAAACATTGTGGTCGAGAAACTAGTTGTGGACTCATGAGCTAGCTAATTTTTGCTTTACTATAATATAATTCTTGTAACTGGGTTGGTGATCCTTCTGTTTTTCTAGTTGACAAGTTGGTAAACAATGCAAGTGTAGTTTAAATTTTATAGGTTAATAATTCTTGTAACTGGGTTGATGATCCCTCGCCGGCTGACATGTAGAGGGGCCGACGAGGGATGATGGAGTTCCCTGTCGGCGTTTCGGCGGCTACGTGCGCCTCCACGGTGCACCTCCGCACAGGTCCAGTCAGCTGCTAGTTCGGAGTGGCGCGACTGTCGGCGAAAACCGTGCCGACTTCGGTCATGGTGGACGATGATAATGTCGCGGGCGTCATTTCCTTGTCGAAGGCATCATTGTCACCTAGCCCCGTCTGCTCCCAGGGAAACCCTAGTTGTGGGTCTCCCAAATCAGATGATGGCACTGCTTTCAGTGTCGTCCTCCCTCCTGGTGCATCGTTTTGAAGCAGCTGCAGGACGGAGGGCCAAGAGGTGAAGCGGTCTTGCATCTACCGCATCAACGACGGCGGGTCTCGACGGAATGGCGTAGTGGAGTCTCGGCGATGGATGCGTGTTGATGGACGCACGCACGATCGTGGCGTTGTTTGGCATCGACAACGGTTGGGCCTGGCAAGGACAATGTGTTGATCCCTCCCGAAGCTAGGACGACGGAAGATGTTGGCAGCGGATTCTAGAGCGGGGGCATGCGGTGCGCGCTAAGAGTCTGCTAGACCGGTTGGCGCTCTCGGTTCACCGTGAGACGGCTTGGTGAGGCCACCAGATTAGACCATGTGTGTTGGTCTGAGGTCAGGCCAGAGCATCAAATTTATAGGTGTAGCGACAAACACCACTAGAAAGATGACTTTAGGTTAATCGATATGTATTTGCCTTGTCAGACCTTATTGATAAAGATGGATGTGTGCGTCCTTGAATGCAGAGGCGAGGGTTTCAAACATTTTTCTTTTCTTGAAAAGGTCGCTCTTTGAGGGCAGTGCCCACCGGCGCATCTCGTTTCGAGGCGGGGGTTCCGGCAAGTTGCCCTCGTTTCCCTCATGCCCGGGCTCGGTGGACCGGCGTCATCTCGAGTGCAGAGCGCAGAACAACCAACACGACCATCGACCGGCGCCCCACTCAGGTAGGAGTACACGATATACTACGCGCGTTGTGGTGCTACAACACCTGCGTCGGCGTGCCTCCTCCAACATGCAACAAACTGTGATTTACTAACCGTGTTCCAGGCCGTGAATCGAGTGGCGAATCCCACGATACAACCGCGTGCGCCGCCCTCTGGAACCGCAGAGAAGAGGCGGACGCATGCGACATACGTACTACAACAACCCAGAACTCGATCGAGTTCTTACACCGGCGTCGCCAGAAGCGGCCAACCTGCTACTCCATGTAACCGCCCGGCTCCGGCCTGGCCGATCGAGCAATGGCTTCAACGGCGAGGCAGAATCTTCTTGCAACTAGGGGCACTTGGGGCGCCCCTCCTTGGTCTTCCAGTCGTTGTAGCAGGCGCACTCGTCCTTGTGGCCGTAGAAGCCCGACGGCACGCACAGGCAGGTGTCGCAGCACTTGTTGCAGAAGAAGAGGCACGGCTTCCTGTACTTGGTGTCGCTGCACCGGTACTCGCACGCCGGCTTGCACTCTGCAGTTCATGCACCGCAACATCAACAACCCATCACATTTTCATTTCAGGCGAAACCAGCAGATTCAGCTTTTATATAGTGGAGTACTCTACATGACATGCGCTCGGTTTCATGCACTCTCAAGATTTTTGTAGAAATAGAAAGGGTGACGACGACTCACGGTATTGCTGGAGGCTGCCCTGTCCTCCCTGAAGAAACAACTCAGAAAGGAGAAAAGAAAAAAAAAATACGTATCAGCAACAGATCTACCCGCAAAAATCTCTTTAAAAATGTGCATCGCAAGGCGAGGAGGAAATAAGGACCTTGCTCACTCGGTACACATTATCCTCGTGCTCTGCGGCTCCTGAGGCAAACACCTGATCACAGAATATGCAATGTAAGCATCCCAAGCAAGCCGAGCAATCTGGCTTCCCTCACCTTGTGGGTACTGCCCGCCGGATGACCACAACCAGAGATCTCACCTTGTGCTCCGCGATGGAGACGGCGAGAAGCGCGACGGCGAGGAGGACGAGCAGCCTTCCAGCCAGGGCCATTTTGCTGAAGCGAGCTGGGTTGCCAAAAGAGAAGAGAAGTGGTGGTGTGTAGTGAAGCAGCGGCTTGTGGGCTGGGCAGAGTGAGATGGATCTGAGGACGTATTTATAGGCAATAGGTACATTTTATACCGTGAAAATGGTCGAGCTAAAGCTGGATGGAAAAGGCGAGGTATTGCAGAGCCCAACATGCGTCAAAAGCAATGCATCGACATATGCTAGCTAGATACTCATGGCATGTTCATCCCATCTATTAAACCTTTTTTGCTGCATATGAGGCCGGACAGATTCGATCTTGCTTAATCTTCTCTCTCTCTCTCTCTCTCTCTTCCCCACTTGCATGGTGGATTACTAATCTGATCAGAGCTGTGTTTTGATTTTGGGTTTGAGAATTTTTTTCGCCCTAGGCCGAGATGGCTGAATTTCGGCCAAAATTTGACCAGAATTTGACTGAAATTTGACTCAATTTTGATCAAAATTTATCAAATTTGACCAATTTCGGTCAAGGATAGATTTCGCCCCAGGCCGAGATGGCCGAAATTCGGCCGAAATCCGGCCGAAATCCGTTTTTCTCGGCCGAAATTTAAAACACAGGATCAGAGTAGTATAAGGCTAGACTAGGAGTAGTGCTAGCTGTGCAACACACGCAATGCGATGCATGCGACGGCTCTGGCATTGACGGAATTTGACGTCCGGTCCCGGGCACAGATCTGGGCGTTCTCTGACCCCAGAATTGTCTATTATTTTCGCGCCTCAGATCGGCGCAGAATCATATTCTAGCTAATTAGGCCTAGAGCCCCATCCGGATTACGGAGGGCAGCGCTGAAATGCCGGTGCTTTGGGGCGTCGCCTAGCTGCGTGCATGAGTGGGTGCACGTTACACTACACGGCTTGGCGTGAACGCATGTGCTCCTTCACGTGGGGAGCTTGCCCGGAAACGCTAGCAAAAGTCGCGACTGAGCCGAGCTCTCGAGGTAGAATTTGTAGCAGCACTGACTTGGCAAATCCGGTCCCTTAAACGTCCGCGGACGCGTCGTCCGTTCAGATGCGTTCGCGGGCACTGACCGGGCACTTCTCAAATATTGCGCCGCACATTCATATACCATAAATTCTAGTCCTTAAATCCATACAATCCATGCACGTCGATCATACGATACAAACTGTTCGAATGCCAAAGTTCGAAACAAAGCAAAGCAAATCATAGTTCAACAAACCGGACATGACAAAATGAAATCAATGTTCGAGGGTGACGGATGGCTTCGAATCACTGGCTCGGCGCCTGCTCCGAGCGGAATGCGTCCTGCTTCAGGCGGAATGCGTCCTTCTCGTCCTGCTCCGCCTGCATCCGGGCTGCCTGCTCCGCTTGCATCCGGCCGCCTCCTCCGATTGCATCCTAGCCGCAGCTACCCTCGCCGCCTCGTACTTCCTATGGTCGTTTATCTCCATCTTCTTGTCCACAAGCCACTTCTTCGAATGCTCGTCATAGAGGGACTCGTCCGCCAACATGATCCTCGCATCTTCCGCGTCTCATGCGAGTTGCAACCTCTCCTTCTCAAGCTCTATGCCGCCAAATGTCTTGGCCTTCTCGAGCTCCCATTTGATCGCCGCTTGTTGCTTCTCCAACTCGATCTTCTCCCTCTCAATTTCGAGCTTCTTCTCTGCCCTCTTCCGGTCACACTCCATCCTTTCCTTTTGCGCATCCAACATGAGCTTGTACCTTTCCTCCTTGTTCTCCCTCACTGAAAAATGCCCATCCATGTTGATGACATTTTGGTAGCCGCGGCATCACGGGCGGCATGTGCCTTCTCCCACTTATTTCCCATGACTTGGCGGTTGTCCTTTGGCACGGTGGCTTTCCATTCTCCACGACAACGTCGTCCTCTTCATCGTCCAACCCAATTGATTGGTTGGAGCTTGAGTCATCGTTCCTCTTCTTGTCGGACTTGAGGTCGACCACAACTTGGTTCCACTTCAGCTTGCCATTTAATATGACCCAACAATGGCTAAAAGCAAATGGCTTCTTCTCCACCTCGTGATACAAAGTGGCCGCCACCGCCGTCTAGCGAAAAACATATGCATGAGCACGAGAATGCAAACACAAGAAACATATGCAATGGATGACAAGATGAGGCAATCGAGCTTAGGTGAGTTGCGACTCCCATCCCACTTTGAAGGCGTTTGGTCACTTGTGAGTAGTAGCCGACGTACTTGTTCACTTCCCCTTGAATGATCCCCCAACGATGTTGGAGAGATGCCACATTGCGAGTGGTTACGATAGAATGTGGATCCACATACACCTTTTGCTCGTGGTACTCCTTCCAATTCTCCGTCTAATAGGTGTTCCCCTTTTGCTCGGTGCCGCATATTGGACCCATTGTTATGGCCAACCAAGCTTTGACCAACAAGATGTCCTCAAATCTTGAAAATGCCGGACCTCTTGCCTTCGGCGTCTTGGTCTTATTCTTCTTCTTGCTCGAATTGGGATCGGATGTTGTCCCAACTTCAAATGTCATGTGATCATTGCTTCAGAGAGTCTAACGAGGTGGCTGATGCTTTAGCAAAACACTCCTTTCGTTCTAGATGCTCTGAAGTCTGGGAAGAGTCTATTCCTGATTTTATTTCTCCTTTTATTGTAAAGGACCTATCCATTATCTGAGACATAAAGTCTTTTACCTGTCAAAAACTTCAAATGCGGTGGTAGCCTCCAATTCATACTCCATTTCGGTCGGTTCTTCATTGTCTTTGATCATATTCAACAAGAAAACCTCCTGCATGATTCAAATTTGCAAGCATTCATCAAGAGCAAATGAACTAGTGGTCTATGCTAAAATATGATCGGACAAGAGTGAAGAAAACATACAGACTCTTGTTCGGTCATTCCGTCGAACATGTTGAGGGCAGCCCAGGCACTGCCGGAGCCCGTGCTCATCTGCGCCCGACGAGCTACGGCGAGTCACACACGTCGACCGCTGGCATCTTCATGGGTGGAAAGCTCTCCGGAATGGCCCAGTCGGCGCTCGGATCATCCTGTGTCCCAAATGGGGCGAACAGCGTAATCCGCGTAGGCGCTCAGAGGGAAGGGTGCAGGGATCCGGGCGCGGCGGAGGAGACAGCTGCTCCACCACGTCCGAACCTCCCTACGATGCCGCCACCGCCTCCCTTTCTCGTTGACGGCGTCGACGCAACTTGCGGGCGACGTTCTCCGCCTTGCAAGTCGCCAACGATGACACCACACCTCCCACAGACGAGGCGGACTGTGTCTCCGTCGCAGTGATGTGGGTCGAGTTGGACGACATCTCCGGCGGTGGATCGGGAACGGAGGTGAGGATTGGGAGCAAGGGTGCCGGCGAGGGTCCGGGCGCGGGAATGGTTGGAGCCTTGGAGGGCGGTGGGAGGAGGAGGAAGAGTTTGGTGGATTTGGTGCAATTTGGGGTGGGGTTGGGCTATCGGGTCCGACGTGGCGGGCGTGCCCGGGCGCCCCCATATCCGCCCCATATTTGGGCTCGATATGGGGGGTGCCAGTCAGCCCGAGCGTTTGAGGGCCGTTTGAGAGGCACGTCTGGGTCAAAAAATCGTGACTGGGCAGTGACCCGGCGGCCTGCCCGGGCGTTTGAGACGGGTTTGATAGGTCCGGTTGTAGATGCTCTAACGGCATCGCCGACGCATGTAGCGACCAGACCTCAGACGGTCAAGTCTCTGTGCATCAGTGTCATCCCTGGATCAGTAATGCTGACACGCACAGTACTCGAAGGATTTATAACAGAGTAGCAATCACACACTTATTACATCGAATGTCTCAAAAGAGAACTTAATACAATAAATATGGCTTAAGGCCATCTAAAACGATAACAGCGGAAGACTTGGAAGATAAGCGAGACCATCAACTCCAACGGCTTCACTGAGTATAGAACCACGACCTAAGGCACCTTACTCGTCGTCTGAAAAGTCTGTAACATGAAACGTTGCAGCCCGAAAACGGGCCAGCACATGGAATATGCTGGCAATGTAACACATAGAGAGTAATGAACAGAATAATGCTATACTACATGCATATTTGGCTGGTGGAAAGCTCTATGGTTACATTTTTGCGAAAAGCCAATTTTTCCCTACTGCAAAGGAATAAATTTTATTTAACTATCATGGTGGTTGTTAAACATTGAGATGGGTGACACCATCTCAATCCCAATTAAGTTTCAACATTAATCCCAACAAAATTAATTAAAGTAACATGATGAGATTCACATGATAATCCAAGTACTAGATACTCAAGTTGTCCATAACCGGGGACACGGCTAACCATGATTAGTTTATACACTTTGCAGAGGTTTGCGCACTTTTCCCCACAAGACTCGATCTCCTCCGTTGGGATTCTCGCACTACATAATGTTTGAGAAACGGATGACTGAGACATAGTCTTTCAAAAGCGTTTGCACCTTACGATCGGGTAGACAGTACCACCTACAACCCCTACATCTGCTAGTCTACCACTGTAAGAGTTCACACAACTTAATCAACTATGCTAGAGCCCATAATAGCTTGTGGCCGCACACGGAAGTTTCTAGCATGAATAATCTCATGATCCCTTTGAGCCTGGGTGGCGGTCCATAAAAAAACAGGCAATCGCTGGAATACTCAGGTGCCTCAATCCACCCAGATGTGTGTTTAAGTAGCCACCTTAAATTGAACCATTAATTAACAATCTCACATCTGTCATGGATACACTCACCCAATCCACGTTTACTAGCATAGCATAGCAATATAAGCAAACGTAGAAGTAACTCCCAAGGGTTTGATAATAAACAGGGCAATAGGTTCTACCTCATCAGCTACTTCCCAACCCACAATTTAATGAGATCCTAATCATGCAATTGTTTGAGGATTGATCTAATGCAATAAAACTGGGTATGAAAAGAGGTATGATCAAAGTGTTACTTGCCTTGCTGATGATCCGTGAAACCTAGGGATTCGAAGTAGCAAGCGGCGCACTCCGGGTACTCTATCACAAACAAACAAGCATACAATAAGTACTCGTCTAATGCACAGGTAAAACTCAAATAAGAGATCTAACTAGAAAGTTCAACTTAAGAACTCCGGTTTGCAAAAAGAATCAAATCAAACGAAGCAACGAAAGTCAAACGGCGAAAGAAACAAGCTTCATTTACTAATCTAGACCTAAGTCAAATTTTACAGTAGCAAAAACTTGTTTGAGTTGGTTAAACAGAAAGAGGGTTTCGAGACGAAACTCTAGGCGCTTGAATCGCCTGATTCCGACAAATGAGCGAAAAATTAAACCAAAACGAAAATCAGATCGGAAATCGCGATCAGAAATAATCGCGAAAAATCCGAGAAAAAGAAAAATTGACGAACAGTTTAACGAACGGACGTTCGTTAACTGTAACTAAATGATGAACGCGTTCGTTAAAACGAACGAACGAGCGAACGCTCGCTGAATAAGAAAACCGAAAAGAAAACAAAACAAAATCGATCTAAAAAACCGAATCGGTTTTCTTCAGAAAACCGGGCAGCGGGCGGCTACCTCGGCTCGGGGCTCCGGCGAAGTCCGGCGGCTCCGGCGGGGCGACGGGAGGCGGCGTGGGGCGGCGGCGACCTTGGGCGGCGGGGCGGCTCAGCGGTGGGGCTGCGGGTTCGGTGGCGGGGTGAGGGGCGGCGGCGGCTACTTAAGGAAGGGGGGGGGCGGCGCGGCTTGGGGAAGGGGGCGAGGAGGCGTGGTCCTCCCGGACTCGGGCGGCGGCGGCGGTCTCCGATCCGGAGACGGCGGCGGGAGGCGGTGGCGCGGGCGGGCCGGCCTGGTTCGGCCCAGTCGGGCGCGCGGGAGTTTTTTTTTAACAATTCCGCGGAAACTGAGAAAACTTCTAGAAAATAAAATAAAATTCTAAAAATGCCAAAATAAATTTTTCACTGTCTAAATAAAATATTTAGAACAAGATGAACATTTTCTTGGCCCTAAAATGCAATTTTGAAAAATGTGCAATTTTCCTAAATTCAAATAAAATAGCAAAACTCCAAATAAAATAATATTTGATTTTTTTATTAATTCCTCAATATTTCTTATTTTTGGGAAAGTCATTTTATTCCCTCTCTCTTATTTTTATAAATGAAATAATTGAAGATAAAATAAATAAAATCAAATGATCCTATTTTCAAAATTTGAGAAAACCCAAATATGAAAATAACGAAATCCCCAACTCTCTCCATGGGTCCTTGAGTTGCGTAGAATTTCTAGGATCAAACCAAAAATGCAATAAAATATGATATGCAATGATGATCTAATGTATAACATTTCAAATTGAAAATTTGGGATGTTACAAACCTACCCCCCTTAAGATGAATCTCGCCCTCGAGATTCGGGTTGGCTAGAAAATAGGTGAGGGTGGTCCTTCCATAGATCTTCCTCTCGCTCCCAGGTGGCTTCATCCTCGGTATGGTGGCTCCACTGAACTTTGCAAAACTTGATAATCTTGCTGCGGGTGACTCGGCTGGCATACTCAAGAATCTTGACTGGTTTCTCCTCATAAGTCAAATCACTATCCAACTGAATCACCTGCAGTGGCACTGTATCTCTCAGCGGTATATCAGCCATCTCTGCGTGGCACTTCTTCAACTGGGAAACGTGGAACACATCATGAACTCCTGACAATCCTTCGGGTAATTCCAACTTGTAAGCAACTTCTCCCATACGCTCCAAAACTTTGTATGGTCCTACAAAACGTGGCGCTAACTTTCCCTTAACTCCAAAGCGCTTAACTCCCCGAAGTGGAGATACATGAAGATAAACTCTATCTCCGATTTCGTAAATTGTCTCCTTACGTTTTGAATCCCATAGTTCTTCTGTCTGGATTGGGCTACCTTGAGCCTATTGCGAATCAACTTCACCTTCTGTTCAGACTCCTTAATCAAATCTGGTCCAAACAACTGGCAGTCTCCAACTTCGTCCCATAACAATGGTGTTCTACACCTCCTTCCGTACAAAGCTTCGAAAGGGGCCATCTTCAAACTGGATTGATAACTGTTGTTGTAAGAGAACTCTGCATATGGCAAGTTATCATCCCAACTAGATCCATAATCTAGCGCACAAGCTCTCAGCATGTCCTCCAGAATCTGATTGACTCTCTCGGTCTGTCCATCTGTCTGTGGATGAAAGGCTGTACTGAATTCTAGCCTGGTACCCAAAGTTTCATGTAACTGATGCCAGAACTTTGAGGTAAACCGGGTTCCTCTATCTGATAAAATGCTCCTCGAAACTCCATGCAGACATACAATTCTGGTCATGTATATCTTTGCCAACTTAGCACTGGTGTAAGTGGTCTTCACTGGGATGAAATGAGCTACCTTCGTCAAACGATCGACTACAACCCATATTGAGTCATAGCCTGAACGAGTCCTGGCAATCCCGTGATAAAATCCATGCCTAGTTTATCCCACTTCCATTCGGGTATCGACAATGGCTGTAGCAATCCTGCTGGCTTCTGATGCTCTGCCTTCACTCTCTGACATACATCACAAACTGCTACATACTCTGCAATATCCTTCTTCATTCCGGTCCACCAGAAAGTATCCTTCAAATCCAAATACATCTTGGTATTTCCTGGGTGAATCGAATACGACGAGTCATGAGCCTCCTGCAGAATCAACTTCCTGATCTCCGGGTCATTAGGCACATAAACGCGGTCCTCAAACCATAAGGTATCGTGTTCGTCCTCACGAAATCCCTTGGCTTTTCCTTTGCTCATCCTTTCCTTTATTCCGGCAATCTCCTTGTCTGTCTTCTGAGCTTCTCCGATCTTATCCATCAGAGTAGACTGAATCTCCAATGCTGCAACATAGCCTCTCGGAACTATTTCCAAACATAGCTCACGAAGATCCTCGGCTAATTCCTTCGGTAACTCTCCGGTCATGAGTGTGTTGACATGGCTCTTGCGGCTCAACGCATTTGCTACTACGTTAGCCTTTCCGGGGTGATAATGCAATCTCATATCATAATCCTTTATGAGCTCCAAGCATCTCCTTTGCCTGAGATTCAACTCCTTCTGCGCGAAGATGTATTTCAAACTCTTGTGATCCGTGTACACCTCACAGTGGTTTCCGATGAGAAAATGTCTCCATGTCTTCAACGCATGTACTACGGCTGCTAACTCCAAATCATGCGTAGCGTAATTCATCTCATGGGGTTTAAGCTGTCGTGAAGCATATGAAACAACTCTTCCTTCCTGCATAAGCACTGCTCCAAGTCCTCGAAGAGAAGCGTCGCAGTATACTTCATAATCCTTGCGCTGATCTGGCAGAATCAACACTGGTGATGTAACCAAACGTTTCTTCAACTCTTGGAAACTAGCTTCACATTCCTCAGTCCAGTTGAACTTGGTGTCCTTCTTCAACAGCTCCGTCATGGGCTTAGCAATCCTCGAGAAATTCTCAATGAATCTCTGGTAGTATCCTGCAAGTCCAAGAAAACTCCGGATCTCTCCAACCGATGTGGGTGATTCCCAGTTTGTCACAGTGTCGACTTTGGTGGGGTCTACTGCTATTCCTTCTCCGGATATAACATGTCCGAGGAATCCAACTTCCTTCAACCAAAACTCACATTTGCTGAACTTGGCGTATAACTGATGTTCTCTGAGCTTCTCAAGTACCAAACGCAAATGTTCCTTATGCTCCTCTTCATTCTTGGAGTAGACCAAAATATCATCAATGAACACCACGACGAACTTATCCAAAAACTCCATAAACACCTTGTTCATCAGGTTCATGAAATAGGCAGGTGCGTTAGTCAGACCAAATGACATAACAGTATACTCGTACAGCCCATACCTAGTGGTAAAAGCCGTCTTAGGTATATCCTGCTCTCAAATCTTTAACTGATGGTATCCTGATCGCAGATCGATCTTGGAAAATACCTTAGCTCCTTGCAATCGATCAAACAGATCATTGATCATCGGCAGTGGGTACTTGTTTTTTATGGTCACTTCATTCAACCCTCGATAATCAACAACCATCCTTAACGATCCATCCTTCTTCTCCACTAGAAGCACTGGCGATCCCCAAGGTGAAGAACTTGGGCGAATATAGCCTTTATCCAGCAACTCCTTAATCTGCTTCTTAATCTCCTCCAAATCCTTTGCGGGCATCCTGTACGGTCTCTTAGATATTGGCCCTGTGCCTGGCAAAAGCTCAATCAAAAACTCAATGTCTCTATCCGGTGGCATGCCTGGCAACTCCTCTGGAAATACGTTAGGGAAATCCTTCACCACTGGTACTTCCTCCTGTACAACTCCTGATAAAGAATTCACCTGAGTCCTCTTCGGCACATGCCGGGATACATACTTGATCCTTCTTCCTTCTGGGGTGGTAAGCAAAATCGACTTACTAGCGCATTCAATGTTCCCTTCATACTTCGATAACCAATCCATGCCTAATATCACATCCAGTCCTTGCGATTCCAATACTATTAGGTCCGAGGGAAACACGTAGTTACCAATCCATAATGGTAACCGATCACACCATAGACTAGCCATATACTCTGCTCCTGGCGAGGTTACTAACATGGGTGACCTAAGGGCTTGGGTTGGCAATTTATACTTATCCACATATCCCCTTGATATGTATGAATGCGATGCACCAGTATCAAAAAGAACGAGTGCAGTAAATGACTTAACCAAAAACTTACCTATTACTGCATCTGGCTGGGCTTCAACCTCCTCCACGCTAACGTGGTTCACATGTCCTTTGTTGAAAGGGTTGGGCTTCTTCCCAGAGCTTCCATTGCCATTTCCATTCTTAGCTTCAGGACACTCATTAGCATAATGTCCAGTCTTCTGGCACTTGTAGCAAGTGACTTGGCTCAGATCTCTCTTAGCTGGGGTCGATGGGTTGGTACGGTTCTGTCCGTTGCTTCCTCCATTCCCATTACCATTCTTGGGTCCACTATGGTTGTGCGAACCTCCTGCTCCATGGGTATGCTGAAAAGGTCCTCCCGAATTCGGGGTAAAACGTGGCTTCTGATGAGCTCCAGAATTGTACTTCCCTTGTCCATACTTCCTCTTGCGGCTTTCAATCTGCTGCTGTTTCCCTTCAATCATGAGAGCTCTATCTACCAATTCCTGGTAGTTGTTGAAGGTTGCTACCATCAACTGCATGCTCAGCTCATCATTCAGCCCTTCCAGAAACTTCTCATGCTTGGCTGCATCTGTAGCAATGTCATCTGGGGCATAACGTGCTAACTTACTAAAGTCCTCCACATACTGGCCTACGGTGTGTCCTCCTTGGCGTAAGTTGCGAAACTCACGCTTCTTCATGGCCATAGCTCCTGCTGAAACATGGGCAGTACGGAAAGCTTGCTGAAACTGGTCCCATGTGACAGTGTCGATGGGGTGAGTGGCTGTGTAATTCTCCCACCATGATGCTGCGGGTCCATCAAGCTGATGTGCGGCAAAACGCACTCTCTCCGCATCTGTGCATCCTGCAGTGGTCAACTCCCTTCCAACTTTGCGGAGCCAATCATCTGCAACAATCGGCTCGGTGCTACTGGAATACACCGGCGGATTTAGCCTCAAGAAACGGGTCAAATGATCAACAGGTGGTGGTGGTGGTGGGTTGTTGTTGTTGTTGTTGCCTTGGTTCTGCACTAGTGCTTGCATCAAGACATTCTGCTGCTGAATCAACTGAGTGATCTTCGGTGTGAAAACAAATCTGGTGTCGCGTCTCGGTGGCATCTGATGGGTTTAGAAAAGTTGAGAATTTAGAATAGAATGAGGTCTAGAGAGAAAACACTACCCATATGCACATGAGACAAACACAATCAATATCACTCAAATCAATTCAAACAAGGCATACAATCGATCTAACTATCGTCACAAAGTGCTCGGACTATACTATATACATGGGGGAATACTACTACTGAGTATGGTGGTCTACTAGAAATTTTGATCGGTCGAAGACTCCATGATATCTGCTCCAGCTTCATCAACAAAGTCATCTTCACTGGGGTCCGAGTCGGTGTCGTCGATGTTGATGTAGTTATCCGGGCAAGCGCAATCATCGTCTTCTCCTCCTGGTGCTGGGTCTCCCATGAATACTCCGATCTTCTTTATCAGGTCGTCATTCTTCTCCAACAGCGTGGCGATCTCCTCCTCATATCCATCGCGCGTAGACTTGAGTTCTTCCTCCAGCTCCATGATCTTGGTCAATGCCTTCTTCAGATCTATCATGCCTGTACACATTTGGTTCTCCTGGCTACGAATGTGCTGGTTTTGCTCCTGGATGAAAGCTGCAATTGATCTATCCTTCTTGGTGTTGATCATCTCCCATTGCTCATCTCGGCGCCCACAAATCTGGTAAATGGTATCCTTAAGCTCCTTGTGGTAAACTTCTCCAATGCGTCCCATGGTGATGTGGGCTGCCATCCTCTTTCCTAGACTCCAGGTTGGTGCATCAAAGGAAAACTCTATGGGCTCGGTGACGGGCATGAACGTCCTTCCTGGAACTTGAACTTGAATCATCCAACGCTCCTCTTCCGGTAGTGTGGCGTTGTAGGTTCCGGTGAAGCTTGGTATTCCGATGTTTAGGTATCTAGTGACTTCCTTCTAGTGGCGTCCAAAGGGTGTATCTTCATCTGGTTGCTTGAACTTGTTCCTGGCATCTGCCATCCTAAAAGAGTGGAAAATGGAGAGGAGTCAGAAATGAGAAGAGAATAGTGATCTAGGGTTTAAGCTTAGTGGTCGTGTCCTATAGTCAGCGTGTGCTCTGATACCATCTTGTAGCGACCAGACCTCAGACGGTCAAGTCTCTGTGCATCAGTGTCATCCCTGGATCAGTAATGCTGACACGCATAGTACTCGAAGGATTTATAACAGAGTAGCAATCACACACTTATTACATCGAATGTCTGAAAAGAGAACTTAATACAATAAATATGGCTTAAGGCCATCTAAAACGATAACAGCGGAAGACTTGGAAGATAAGCGAGACCATCAACTCCAACGGCATCACTGAGTATAGAACCACGACCTAAGGCACCTTACTCGTCGTCTGAAAAGTCTGCAACATGAAATGTTGCAGCCCGAAAATGGGTCAGCACATGGAATATGCTGGCAATGTAACACATAGAGAGTAATGAACAGAATAATGCTATACTACATGCATATTTGGCTGGTGGAAAGCTCTATGGTTACAGTTTTGCGAAAAACCAATTTTTCCCTACTGCAAAGGAATAAATTTTATTTAACTATCATGGTGGTTGTTAAACAGTGAGATGGGTGACACCATCTCAATCCCAATTAAGTTTCAACATTAATCCCAACAAAATTAATTAAAGTAACATGATGAGATTCACATGATAATCCAAGTACTAGATACTCAAGTTGTCCATAACCGGGGACACGGCTAACCATGATTAGTTTATACACTCTACAGAGGTTTGCACACTTTTCCCCACAAGACTCGATCTCCTCCGTTGGGATTCTCGCACTACATGATGTTTGAGAAACGGATGACCGAGACATAGTCTTTCAGAAGCGTTTGCACCTTACGATCGGGTAGACAGTACCACCTACAACCCCTACATCTGCTAGTCTACCACTGTAAGAGTTCACACAACTTAATCAACTATGCTAGAGCCCATAATAGCTTGTGGCCGCACACGGAAGTTTCTAGCATGAATAATCTCATGATCCCTTTGAGCCTGGGTGGCGGTCCATAAAAAAACAGGCAATCGCTGGAATACCCAGGTGCCTCAATCCACCCAGATGTGTGTTTAAGTAGCCACCTTAAATTGTACCATTAATTAACAATCTCACATCTGTCATGGATACACTCACCCAATCCACGTCTACTAGCATAGCATAGCAATATAAGCAAACATAGAAGTAACTCCCAAGGGTTTGGTAATAAACAGGGCAATAGGTTCTACCTCATCAGCTACTTCCCAACCCACAATTTAATGAGATCCTAATCATGCAATTGTTTGAGGATTGATCTAATGCAATAAAACTGGGTATGAAAAGAGGTATGATCAAAGTGTTACTTGCCTTGCTGATGATCCGTGAAACCTAGGGATTCGAAGTAGCAAGCGGCGCTCTCCGGGTACTCTATCGCAAACAAAAAAGCATACAATAAGTACTCGTCTAATGCACAGGTAAAACTCAAGTAAGAGATCTAACTAGAAAGTTCAACTTAAGAACTCCGGTTTGCAAAAAGAATCAAATCAAACGAAGCAACGAAAGTCAAACGGCGAAAGAAACAAGCTTCATTTACTAATCTGGACCTAAGTCAAATTTTACAGTAGCAAAACCTTGTTTGAGTTGGTTAAATAGAAAGAGGGTTTCGAGACGAAACTCTAGGCGCTTGAATCGCCTGATTCCGACAAACGAGCGAAAAGTTCAACCAAAACGAAAAACAGATCGGAAATCGCGATCAGAAATAATCGCGGAAAATCCGAGAAAAAGAAAAACTGACGAACAGTTTAACGAACGGACGTTCGTTAACTGTAACTAAACGATGAACGCGTTCGTTAAAACGAACGAACGAGCGAACGCTCGCTAAATAAGAAAACCGAAAAGAAAACAAAACAAAACCGATCTAAAAAACCTAGGGTTTTCTAAAAAAACTAATCGGTTTTCTTCAGAAAACCGGGCGGCGGGCGGCTACCTCGGCACGGGGCTCCGGCGAAGTCCGGCGGCTCCGGCGGGGCGACGGGAGGCGGCGTGGGGCGGCGGGGCTGCGGGCGTCGGCGGCGGCGGCTTTCCCGGCGACGGCGGCGACCTTGGGCGGCGGGGCGGCTCGGCGGTGGGGCTGCGGGTTCGGTGGCGGGGTGAGGGGGTGGCGGCGGCTATTTAAGGAGGGGGGGCGGCGCGGCTTGGGGAAGGGGCGAGGAGGCGTGGTCCTCCCGGACTCGGGCGGCGGCGGCGGTCTCCGATCCGGAGACGGCGGCGGGAGGCGGTGGCGCGGGCGGGCCGGCCTGGTTCGGCTGGGCTTCGGCCCAGTCGGGCGCGCGGGAGTTTTTTTTTAAAACAATTCCGGCGAAACTGAGAAAAATTCTAGAAAATAAAATAAAATTCTAAAAATGCCAAAATAAATTTTTCACCGTCTAAATAAAATATTTAGAACAAGATGAACATTTTCTTGGCCCTAAAATGCAATTTTGAAAAACGTGCAATTTTCCTAAATTCAAATAAAATAGCAAAACTCCAAATAAAATAATATTTGATTTTTTTATTAATTCCTCAATATTTCTTATTTTTGGGAAAGTCATTTTATTCCCTCTCTCTTATTTTTATAAATGAAATAATTGAAGATAAAATAAATAAAATCAAATGATCATATTTTCAAAATTTGAGAAACCCAAATATGAAAATAACGAAATCCCCAACTCTCTCCGTGGGTCCTTGAGTTGCGTAGAATTTCTAGGATCAAACAAAAAATGCAATAAAATATGATATGCAATGATGATCTAATGTATAACATTCCAAATTGAAAATTTGGGATGTTACAACGCACACCCTCGGACCGCCAGCTCCGGATGATACGGTGTCGATGTGTTCTATCATCCAACACCGACCTATATCGGTCCACTCGGCGGTTCGGACGCACTTTTCCCTGTAAATTAGAAGCAAATTTTGTGTGGGGGCGTGCAGGAATCTGGACTGCCGCCAAGTAGGATCCCCACCCCTGCCCACTCATAACCCCTTCCGAACCCATTCTCTTCCACTCCGCCCCTTACTACAGGAATTACATAATTTGTCATCAGCCTCCCACAAACGGCAAAGAGCCATTTTGTCGTCAGCTTTTCATCGGGCCGACGGCGAAGTCTTTGTTCTCAGCCAAATAAGTCTTTGTCGTCAGCCGTATATCCAAAGACGGCAAAGAAATTGGTAAATATTAAAAAATGTAGGTTGCCGGTAGCTCCGCCGACCGCCGACTACCACACTAAAGCTCTGCCGCCCTCTCTCTTTCCCTCCTCGTTAGCAGCAGACGGAGATGGGTGGGAGGGCGGCGTCGGAAATCGGCCGGGAGGGGTGGTGCCGGAGATGGCCAGGCGAGGGTGCGGCTCGTCAGGGCAGAGGAGGAGCAGGGGAGGAGAGGGAAGGAGGAGTCCGGGCGAGGTGGTGCGGCCGCGCAGAGAAGGAGAGAAAGAGAGGAGGTAGAGGACACATAGGGTGGGGTCAGGCTGGGGCGTGTGTGGGTGATGGGGGTGGCTGCCCCTGCCATGTCATCGATCTGCATGATCGATCCGCTAGTTGTGTTCTCTCTTTGCCATCTGAAAAAACAGATAGCCATCAACCGTTCATTGCCGTCAGCAGTTGACAACAGCAACTGGTCTTTGCCCTCAGCCCCGACGAAAACTGACGGCAAAGAGCCCCACTGATGGCAAATTAGCTGATTCATGTAGTGTGTGTTCCCCCTTGTTTTGCATCCGCATCCTCCTCCTCCGACGTCGGCGTTGTACCTCTTTGGCTGCCACACATGCATTGTCGGGCGTCCGCAACCAGCACCGATGCGCCCGCTCGGGTTTTATGATGGCGCTGTCCACCCAGGACCCACCCGCAGCCAGGTACACTCCGCCCCCTGTAGACGACGTCAATGGTGGACACAACGCCCGACAGGTCATCGGTCTAATGCCATTGAGCTTATTTCGAGCGCCGTGTCATTTTTTTAGAGTACGGAGGATGCCGGAGTACTTGGAGGATGAGTTGTTGTATGATGCGTTGTTGGCAGTATCCACGGAGTTCGTAGGCAGGAGCATAAGGGAGCTCTTCTAGCAGCGCGTGCATGATTTGTTTCATGCGTGAAAGTACAATGCGTCCTATGACATGCACATCATTCATGATTCCAATGTTAAATCGTTATCGTATCGATGGTACGTCATCCAGAGATCCGTCCCTAAGATTTGTGACGCGGTTGGTCGGCTGGAGGCAAGGTGGCCATTGCACATGACAGAGGTGGAGATCTTAAGTTTTGCTTCTTTTTGCTCAACTTGTTGATTGAATTATTCACTCAATGTTGCTCTACACATTATGTAGCCCATACACGCTGCCGTGATGTACCACAGGTTAGACGGCAGACCATTTACGCACATACACTGTTGGATGAAGCTCAAGGAGCAGTATGTGTGGGACGACATGATTCATTCATGAAAACTTCTTGAACATCTGGTTAATCTAGTTGAATTTAAACAGTTTCTTTTTGAATTTGAACTATTTTTGTACTTGACTTATTTACATGTTGTGTATGGATGATTTATGCTATTTTCTATCCGAACTTTGATGAATTATGCCGGGTTTGATGAATTTTATCCGGTTTAGTTAAAACCCGACTTAAAATGTATATGGGCAGCGTTGAATGGTTGCATCCGTGTCCACGGTCTAGTTCCTTCTGTCCGTGAACGGATGCCGGAGCAAATTTGCGAATCAACGTTGGAGATGCTCTAAGATGCAGGCATGCTTGTCACTCAGAGTGTAATGATAACTGTCACTGAAGGCGGAAATTCACTTTTGGCACATGGGAGCATATGCTTCTGCCATCGAAAAATATATTTCAAGATGTCAAAAAATTCCGAACACAAATTTGACGCGCACATCTCAACATTGTATGTGTGCATGCCAAGTTTAGTGAAAAACCAACATTTTATATGCCTTGTGTAAAAAAGACAAAAAAATGTCTCATGAAAAGCCTTTTTCACACTAATTTTTGTCCTTTTTGCATGTGACACAAAAGTTGTCGGTTTTTCACGAAACAAGTTTGTATGCACGTAGAATGTCGAGATGTACGTGAGAATCATTTTGTCAGAATTTTATGATATTTCAAAATATGTTTAAAACATGTTTTAAAATCTAGGAGCATATGCTCCCATGTGCCAAAACACCTCTCTTGAAGGCGGAAATTCACTTTGGCACATGAGCCGGGCGTTTCTGTAGTGTGTGTTGCATGTCGGAGATGGTTCTGTCGAGATCAGTTCGCTCGCGCGTGCGTACGCATCATTCCGGTCCATCTTGAAGGAAATATGTCCTAGAGGCAATAATAAAGTTGTTATTTATATTTCCTGATATCATGATAAATGTTTATTATTCATGTTAGAATTGTATTAGTCGGAAACTTGATACATGTGTGAATACATAGGCAAAACAAAGTGTCCTTAGTATGCCTCTACTTGACTAGCTCGTTAATCAAAGATGTTTAAGTTTCCTGACCATAGACATGTGTTGTCATTTGATGAACGGGATCACATCATTAGGAGAATGATGTGATGGACAAGACCCATCCGTTAGCTTAGCATAATGATCGTTAAGTTTTATTGCTATTGCTTTCTTCATGACTTATACATATTCCTTTGACTATGAGATTATGCAACTCTCGAATACCGGAGGAACACCCTGTGTGCTATCAAACGTCACAACGTAACTGGGTGATTATAAAGATGCTCTATAGGTGTCTCCGAAGGTATTTGTTGGGTTGGCATAGATCGAGATTAGGATTTGTCACTCCGAGTACCGTAGAGGTATCTCTGGGCCCTCTCGGTAATGCACATCGTGATAAGCCTTGCAAGCAATGTGACTAATGAGTTAGTTACGGGATGATGCATTACAGAACGAGTAAAGAGACTTGCCAGTAACGAGATTGAACTAGGTATGAGGATACCGACGATCGAATCTCGGGCAAGTAACATACCGATGACAAAGGGAATAACGTATGTTGTCATTGCGGTTTGATCGATAAAGATCTTCGTAGAATATGTAGGAACCAATATGACCATCCAGGTTCCGCTGTTGGTTATTGGTCGGAGATGTGTCTCGGTCATGTCTACATAGTTCTCGAACCCTTAGGGTCCGCACACTTAACGTTCGATGATGATTTGTATTATGAGTTATGTGTTTTTGGTGACCGAAGATTGTTCGGAGTCCCGGATGAGATCACGGACATGACGAGGAGTCTCGAAATGGTAGAGAGGTAAAGATTGATATATTGGAAGATGGTATTCGGACACCGGAATGGTTTCGGAGTGGTTCGGGTATATTTCGGAGTACCGAGGGGTTATCGGAACCCCCCGGGGAAGTATTGGGCCTACATGGGCCATAGGGGAGAGAGGAGGCAGCCCACAAGGGGTGGCCGCGCGCTCCCCCATGGGGATTCCGAATAGGACTAGGGGAGGGGGCGGCGCCCCCCTTTCCTTCTCCCCCTCCCTCTCCTTCCCCTTTTCCCCTCCGTAAGAAAGGAAGGGGGCCGAATAGGACTTGGAGTCCTATTCGGTTTCCCCCCATGGCGCGCCCCTAGGGCCGGCGGCCTCCTCCCCTCCTCCTTTATATACGAGGGCAGGGGGGCACCCCAAAAGCACAACAGTTGTCCTCTTAGCCGTGTGCGGTGCCCCCTCCACAGTTTACTCCTCCGGTCATAGCGTCGTAGTGCTTAGGCGAAGCCCTGCGTGGATCACATCACCATCATGGTCACCACGCCGTTGTGCTAACGAAACTCTCCCTCGACCCTCTGCTGGATCAAGAGTTCGAGGGACGTCATCTGAACGTGTGCTGAACTCGGAGGTGCCGTACGTTCAGAACTTGATCAGTTGGATCACGAAGACGTTCGACTACATCAACCGCGTTAACCTAACTCTTCCGCATTCGGTTTACGAGGGTACGTGGACAAACTCTTCCCCTCTCGTTTCTATGCATCTCCTAGATAGATCTTGCGTGATCGTAGGAATTTTTTTGAAATTGCATGCTACGTTCCCCAACAGTGGTATCCGAGCCAGGTCTATGCGTAGATGATATGCACGAGTAGAACACAAAGAGTTGTGGGCGATCATAGTCATACTGCTTACCACCAACGTCTTATTTTGATTCGGCGGTATCGTTGGATGAAGCGGCCCGGACCAATCTTACATGACCACGTCCATGAGACCGGTTCCACCGACAGACATGCAACTTGTTTTGCATACAGGGGGCTGGCGGGTGTCTGTTTCTCCAACTTTAGTTGAATCAAATTTGACTATGGCCGGTCCTTGTTGAAGGTTAAAATAGCACACTTCACAAAAAATCGTTGTGGTTTTGATGCATAGGTAAGAACGGTTCTTACTAGAAGCCCGTAGCAGCCACGTAAAAGTTGCAACAACAAAGTAGAGGACATCTAACTTGTTTTTGCAGGGCATGTTGTGATGTGATATGGTAAAGACATGATGTGATATAATTTATTATATGAGATGATCATGTTTTGTAAAAGTTATCGGCAACTGGCAGGAGCCTTATGGTTGTTGCTTTATTTTATGAAATGCAATCGACATGTAATTGCTTTACTTTATCACTATGCGGTAGCGATAGTTGTAGAAGCAATAGTTGGCGAGACGACAACGACGCTACGATGGAGATCAAGGTGTCAAGCCGGTGACGATGGAGATCATGATGGTGCTTTGGAGATGGAGATCGAAGGCACAAGATGATGATGGCCATATCATGTCACATATTTTGATTGCATGTGATGTTTATCTTTTATGCATCTTATTTTGCTTAGTACGGCGGTAGCATTATAAGATGATCCCTCACTAAATTTCAAGGTATAAGTGTTCTCCCTGAGTATGCACCGTTGCGACAGTTCGTCGTGCCGAGACACCACGTGATGATCGGATATGATAAGCTCTACGTTCACATACAACGGGTGCAAGACAATTTTGCACGTGCAGAATACTCGGGTTAAACTTGACGAGCCTAGCATGTACAGACATGTCCTCGGAACACTGAGACCGAAAGGTCGAACGTGGATCATATAGTAGATATGATCAACATAGAGATGTCCACCATTGAAAACTACTCCATCTAACGTGATGATCGGACATGGTTTAGTTGATATGGATCGCGTGATCATTTAGATGACTCGAGGGATGTCTATCTAAGTGGGAGTTCTTAAGTAATATGATTAATTAAACTTAAATTTATCATGAACTTAGTCCTGATAGTTTTTGCATATCTATGTTGTTGTAGATCAATGGCCCGTGATACCGTTCCCTTGAATTTTAATGCGTTCCTAGAGAAAGCTAAGTTGAAAGATGATGGTAGCAACTACACGGATTGGGTCCATAACTTGAGGAGTATCCTCATTGCTGCACAGAAGAATTATGTCCTTGATGCACCGCTAGGTGAAAAGCCCCCTCCCGCTAATGCAGACGCTTTGAACGTCTGGCAGACGCGGTCTGATGACTACTCTATAGTTCAGTGTGCCATGCTCTACGGCTTAGAATCGGGACTTCAAAGACGTTTTGAACGTCATGGACCATATGAGATTTCCAAGAGTTGAAGTTAATATTTCAAGCAAATGCCCGAGTTGAGAGATATGAAGTCTCCAACAAGTTCTATAGCTGCAAAATGGAGGAGAACAGTTCTGTCAGGGAACACATACTCAGAATGTCTGGGTACCATAACCACTTGACTCAG
This sequence comes from Aegilops tauschii subsp. strangulata, assembly GCF_002575655.3. Taxonomy (NCBI): domain Eukaryota; kingdom Viridiplantae; phylum Streptophyta; class Magnoliopsida; order Poales; family Poaceae; genus Aegilops; species Aegilops tauschii. Next base: position 355,122,438 of record NC_053039.3, read on the forward strand.
CTGGGAGTTAATCTTCCGGATGATAGTGTTATTGACAGAGTTCTTCTATCACTGTCACCAAGCTATAAAGGCTTCATGATGAACTATAATATGCAAGGGATGGATAAGACAATTCCCGAGCTCTTCGCTATGCTCAAAGCTACGGAGGTAGAAATCAAGAAAGAGCATCAAGTGTTGATGGTTAACAAGACCACTAGTTTCAAGAAAAAGGGCAAAGGGAAGAAGGGGAACTTCAAGAAGAACAGAAAGCAAGTTGCTGCTCCCGGGAAGAAGCCCAAGTCTGGACCTAAGCCTGAAACTGAGTGCTTCTACTTCAAAGGGACTGGTCACTGGAACCGGAACTGCCCCAAGTATTTGGTGGATAAGAAGGATGGCAAAGTGAAAGGTATATTTGATATACATGTTATTGATGTGTACCTTACTAATGCTCGTAGTAGCGCCTGGGTATTTGATACTGTTTCTGTTGCTCATATTTGCAACTCAAAACAGGGGCTACGGATTAAACGAAGATTTGCTAAGGACGAGGTGACGATGCGCGTCGGAAATGGTTCCAAGGTCGATGTGATCGCCGTCGGCACACTACCTCTACATCTACCTTCGGGATTAGTTTTAGACTTGAATAATTGTTATTTGGTGCCAGCGTTGAGTATGAACATTATATCTGGATCTTGTTTGATGCGAGACGGTTATTCATTTAAATCAGAGAATAATGGTTGTTCTATTTATATGAGTAATATGTTTTATAGTCATGCACCCTTGATGAGTGGTCTATTTTGTTGAATCTCGATCGTAGTGATACACATATTCATAATATTGAAGCCAAAAGATGCAAAGTTAATAATGATAGTGCAACTTATTTGTGGCACTGCCGTTTAGGTCATATTTGTGTAAAGCGCATGAAGAAACTCCATGCTGGTGGGCTTTTGGAATCACTTGATTATGAATCACTTGATGCTTGCGAACCATGCCTCATGGGCAAGATGACTAAGACTCCGTTCTCCGGAACAATGGAGCGAGCCACTGACTTATTGGAAATAATACATACTGATGTATGCGGTCCGATGAGTGTTGAGGCTCGCGGCAGGTATCGTTATTTTCTGACCTTCACAGATGATTTAAGCAGATATGGGTATATCTACTTAATGAAACATAAGTCTGAAACATTTGAAAAGTTCAAAGAATTTCAGAGTGAAGTGGAAAATCATCGTAACAAGAAAATAAAGTTTCCACGATCTGATCGTGGAGGCGAATATTTGAGTTACGAGTTTGGTCTTCGTTTGAAACAATGTGGAATAGTTTCGCAACTCACGCCACCTGGAACACCACAGCGTAATGGTGTGTCCAAACGTCGTAACCGTACTTTGTTAGATATGGTGCGATCTATGATGTCTCTTACCGATTTACACTATTGTTTTGGGGTTATGCATTAGAGACAGCTGCATTCACGTTAAATAGGGCAGCATCTAAATCCGTTGAGACAACACCGTATGAACTATGGTTTGGCAAGAAACCCAAGCTGTCATTTCTTAAAGTTTGGGGTTGCGATGCTTATGTGAAAAAGCTTCACCCTGATAAGCTCGAACCCAAATCGGAGAAGTGCGTCTTCATAGGATACCCAAAAGAAACTGTTGGGTACACCTTCTATCACAGATCCGAAGGCAGGATATTTGTTGCTAAGAATGGATCCTTTCTAGAGAAGGAGTTTCTCTCGAAAGAAGTGAGTGGGAGGAAAGTAGAACTTGATGAGGTAATTGTACCTTCTCTCGAGTTGGAAAGTAGTTCATCACAAAAATCAGTTCCAGTGATGCCTACACCAATTAGTGAGGAAGCTAATGATGATGATCATAAAACTTCATATCAAGTTACTACCGAACCTCGTAGGTCAACCAGATCACGTTCCGCACCAGAGTGGTATGGTAATCCTGTGTTGGAAGTCATGTTACTAGACCATGACGAACCTACGAACTGTGAGGAAGCAATGATGACCCCATATTCCGCGAAATGGCTTGAGGCCATGAAATCTGAGATGGGATCCATGTATGAGAACAAAGTATGGACTTTGGTTGACTTGCCCGATGATCGGCAAGCCATAGAAAATAAATGGATCTTCAAGAAGAAGACTGACGCTAATGGTAATGTTACTGTCTACAAAGCTCGACTTGTTGCGAAAGGTTTTCGACAAGTTCAAGGAGTTGACTACGATGAGACCTTCTCACCCGTAGCGATGCTTAAGTCTGTCCGAATCATGTTAGCAATTGCCGCATTTTATGATTATGAAATTTGGCAAATGGATGTCAAAGCTACATTTCTTAATGGATTTCTTAAAGAAGAGTTGTATATGATGCAACCGGAAGGTTTTGTCGATCCTAAAGGTGCTAACAAAGTGTGCAAGCTCCAGCAATCCATTTATGGACTGGTGCAAGCCTCTCGGAGTTGGAATATACGCTTTGAGAGTGTGATCAAAGCATATGGTTTTATACAGACTTTTGGAGAAGCATGTATTTACAAGAAAGTGAGTGGGAGCTCTGTAGCATTTCTAATATTATATGTGGATGACATATTGTTGATTGGAAATGATATAGAATTTCTGGATAGCATAAAAGGATACTTGAATAAGAATTTTTCAATGAAAGACCTCGGTGAAGCTGCTTATATATTGTGCGTCAAGATCTATAGAGATAGATCAAGACACTTAATTGTACTTTTACAAAGCACATATCTTGATAAAGTTTTGAAGAAGTTCAAAATGGATCAGTCAAAGAAAGGGTTCTTGCCTATGTTACAAGGTGTGAAGTTGAGTCAGACTCAATGCCTGACCACTGCAGAAGATAGAGAGAAAATGAAAGTCATTCCCTCTGCCTCAGCCATAGGTTCTATCATGTATGCAATGCTGTGTACCAGACCTGATGTGTGCCTTGCTATAAGTTTAGCAGAGATGTACCAAAGTAATCCAGGAGTGGATCACCGGACAGCGGTCAAGAACATCCTGAAATACCTAAAGAGAACTAAGGATATGTTTCTCGTTTATGGAGGTGACAAAGAGCTTGTCGTAAATGGTTACGTCGATGCTAGCTTTGACACTGATCCGGATGACTCTAAGTCGCAAACCGGATACGTATTTATATTGAATGATGGAGGTGTCAGTTGGTGCAGTTCCAAACAGAGCGTCGTGGCGGGATCTACGTGTGAAGTGGAGTACATAACTGCTTCGGAAGCAGCAAATGAAGAAGTCTGGATGAAGAAGTTCATATCCGATCTAGGTGTAATACCTAGTGCATCGGGTCCAATGAAAATCTTTTGTGACAATACTGGAGCAATTGCCTTAGCGAAGGAATCCAGATTTCACAAGAGAACCAAACACATCAAGAGACGCTTCAACTCCATCCGAGATCAAGTCAAGGAGGGAGACATAGAGATTTGCAAAATAAATACGGATCTGAATGTTGCAGACCCGTGGACTAAGCCTCTTCCACAAGCAAAACATGATCAACACCAGGACTCCATGGGTGTTAGAATCATTACAGTGTAATCTACATTATTGACTCTAGTGCAAGTGGGAGACTGAAGGAAATATGCCCTAGAGGCAATAATAAAGTTGTTATTTATATTTCCTTATATCATGATGAATGTTTATTATTCATGCTAGAATTGTATTAACCGGGAACATGATACATGTGTGAATACATAGACAAAACAAAGTGTTCCTAGTATGCCTCTACTTGACTAGCTCGTTAATCAAAGATGGTTAAGTTTCCTGACCATAGACATGTGTTGTCATTTGATGAACGGGGTCACATCATTAGGAGAATGATGTGATGGACAAGACCCATACGTTAGCTTAGCATAATGATAGTTAAGTTTTATTGCTATTGCTTTCTTCACGACTTATACATATTCCTTTGACTATGAGATTATGCAACTCCCGAATACCGGAGGAACACCATGTGTGCTATCAAACGACACAACGTAACTGGGTGATTATAAAGATGCTCTACACATGTCTCTGAAGGTATTTGTTGGGTTGGCATAGATCGAGATTAGGATTTGTCACTCCGAGTATCGAAGAGGTATCTCTAGGCCCTCTCGGTAATGCACATCATGATAAGCCTTGCAAGCAATGTGACTAATGAGATAGTTACAGGATGATGCATTACGGAACGAGTAAAGAGACTTGCCAGTAATGAGATTGAACTAGGTATGAGGATACCGATGATCGAATCTCGGGCAAGTAACATACCGATGACAAAGGGAATAACGTATGTTGTCATTGAGGTTTGACCGATAAAGATCTTCATAGAATATGTAGGAACCATTATGAGCATCCAGGTTCCGCTGTTGGTTATTGATCGGAGATGTGTCTCGGTCATGTCTACATAGTTCAAACCCGTAGGGTCCGCACGCTTAACGTTCGATGACGATTTGTATTATGAGTTATGTGTTTTTGGTGACCGAAGATTGTTCGGAGTCCCGGATGAGATCACGGACATGACGAGGAGTCTCGAAATGGTCGAGAGGTAAAGATTGATATATTGGAAGATGGTATTCGGACACCGGAATGGTTTCGGAGCGGTTCGGGTATTTTCGAAGTACCGAGGGGTTACCGGAACCCCCCGGGGAAGTATTGGGCCTACATGGGCCATAGGGGAGAGAGGAGGCAGCCCACAAGGGGTAGCCGCCCCCCATGGGGAGTTCGAATAGGACTAGGGGAGGGGGCCGCGCCCCCTTTCCTTCTCCTCCTCCCACTCCTTCCCCTTTCCCCCTCCGTAAGAAAGGAAGGGGGGCCGAATAGAACTTGGAGTCCTATTCGGTTTCCCCCCGTGGTGCGCCCTAGGGCCGGCAGCCTCCTCCCCTCCTCATTTATATACGGGGGCAGGGGGCACCCCAAAAGCACAACAGTTGTTCTCTTAGCCGTGTGCGGTGCCCCCCCCTCCATAATTTACTCCTCCTGTCATAGCGTCGTAGTGCTTAGGCGAAGCCCTGCGCGGATCACATCACCATCACCGTCACCACGCAGTCGTGCTGACGAAACTCTCCCTCGACCCTCTGCTGGATCAAGAGTTCGAGGGACGTCATCGAGCTGAACGTATGCTAAACTCGAAGGTGCCGTATGTTCAGTACTTGATCAGTTGGATCGCGAAGACGTTCGACTACATCAACCGCGTTAACCTAACGCTTCCGCTTTCGGTCTACGAGGGTACGTGGACACATTCTTCCCCTCTCGTTGCTATGCATCTCCTAGATAGATCTTGCGTGATCGTAGGAATTTTTTTGAAATTGGATGCTACGTTCCCCAACACATCTCACCAGCTCATCACTGCTTTGTTATTATAACTTCGATGCTAGCTAATATTACTGTCCTTAGTATCTTAACCGGTGTGCTGCTTTTTTAGAAACTTTCAATCTATTTATCATCTACTATCATTATAATACAGGGAACGTAAGTAACAAAAATTACAATCAGGTATGTGGATCACCTAGCAACGAGTACAAACACTGGAGCGAGCCGAAGGCATGCCGCCATCATCGCCCCTCCAGCCCTCCCTCGCCGAAGCCAAGCAAACCTTGTTGTGGTAGAAAGTAAAAAAGTCATCGTGATAATCCCCCCCCCCCACAGGACCAACGCGCCAGAACAACAACCGAACAACCCCTGCCGATAACGAGAAGCATAGATCTGACTGATCAAATGTGTGGATAGACAACCAAAGAAGAACAGAGATTGGATCCAAACAGATCACCAAAGGTCAGTCCCGACCGAATCCCATGATATCCGGCGGAGACACACCACCACATGCCCTCCGACAATACTGGGTGCATCATCGAGATGGGGATCAGATGTGGGAGACTTATTCCTACTAGGTAACATCACCGCCGCCACATAGCCTCAATCAAGACATTAAACCAAGCAAGAGTGAGAGCGGAGTTCCTCCCGCCGGTGAGGGGCCAGGGTCCTCCACACCTCCATTGTCCAAAGGTCATCGGAGACGGGGCAGACTGACAACAGAGACACTATTGAGGGTGGGGGGGAGGTGGAGGGCGCTAGATGCCTTGGAGTCGTTTCTTGGGGAGGAGGAAAATGTTTCGTGCAACTGCTTCAAAGGACACTATCTTGATACTGGCTAGAATAGGTTCCGCGTGTCGTTGTCGTGACATTTATAGGAGAATAGTCTCGTGGGTGGAATAAGTGAGAAAAGGGATAATTGGAGGCGTCGTTTAAAAAAATAAAACCATTGTGAGGGTGGAAACATAATCAATAAAGGCTTTAGGCCCGGCCTCGTTTGAAACGCAGAAAATCAAAATGTATGAGTAGAAAAAATGTGTTCATGTACTAAAAAAATGTGGTTTTCATGAACTAAAAAAGTGTTCACATAAAAAATGTTCATGAATTTTAAGAATTTACATGAATTTAAAATTTTCATATTTTTTAAAAAATTGTTCATATTTTTTCAGAAATCTTTGTGGAATAAAAAATGTGTTCATGAATATAAACCAGGAAAAAATGGTGAAAAAAGGAAAAATAAGAAACCTGGTAGAAAGAAAACCTCAAACCACTAAACCCCGCGCGCCGGGGGGGGGGGGGGTGTCAGATGTAGAAAACAAAAAATGAAAATAAATGAATAAATAGATAAATAAATATCAACAAAATGATAAATCAAGACAGAAAGCGGCGTACAGGAAGAAAACCAGAACTTATACGAAAAAAAAGGAAATTGCTGCCGGCAGCCTCATACAAAATCGATTCGGAGCCTGGTACTAAACCGGCCCATTACAGCGAGCGGGTGCGCTGTTTTATATGAATCATATACCCAGTAAGCTCTTCTAAAGAAAACTATAAGCAATAAGCGTAGAATATTATATTCAGAGTCATGTGGTTCCAACATAATCAGGATTGGACCAATGTGAGGTACTGATATGTACTATGCTTTTTTCTATATAAAAAGATGTACTATGCATTTATCTCTAAAAAAACGTGTACTATGCATTTATCTCTAAAAAAGGCATGTACTATGCATTTCAAACATGTCAGACAATTTTTCATGGCTATGCACCCCAAACATAGCAGACTATTTTATGCATCACAGAGTTTCTGGATAGATTTCATTATGCTATATATACGTATACTTTTGAAATCTATTCCAACAACCGTTGGAATGATCATGTATTTCTTAAGCATGTGGTAAGCAATTCAAACAATTCAAAAAGAAATCAACCAGAACACCACGAAGTCGTATAACTGATTAATCAATATGATGTGAAGAATATTTATTGTTAAATAAAAAACTAAAAAACCGATGAAGATTGAAAGGAAAACTGTATTTGTGAAATACACAAAAAGCTCAAAGAATATCAGAAGAAACAAATATAGGAAATAAAAGAACACAAAAGACTAAAAATCCGACCATCCCCAATCCCTATGCCCTGCTCATCGCGGAGCATAAGGAACCGTCGTCTAAAGCTCTTCTCTTTGTGGGCCAGGCCAGGAAACATGTTTCTTATTGTGCTTTCTTCCGGATCTTTTTTCATTTTCAGCCTTTTCTGTTCTTTTTGGTTTTCTTATTGCCATTTTGTTCTTTTTGAATATATGCATGATATTTTGCATACATTTTTCATTTTATGTATTTTTTTAGTTTTTTTTACTTTCTTTCATTGGAAAATATGTGAACACTTTTTTTAACTTGAAAGAACATTTTTCAACATTACGCAAACATATATTTTAACAGTATGAAGAACTATTCTTAAATATAATATCCTTGTAATACATTATTTTAAATTTCAATATGCATGAACATGTTTTTAATATGAAATTGGTATTTTCCTTTAATAGATGTGCTAATTTACATTACATATGGAAAACTATATATATATATATATATATATATATATATATATATATATATATATATATATATATATATATATATATATATATATATATATATATATCTCGCAAGATGTTGCTTAAAGTCGTAGCGCACTAACTCCGACTTAAACCGAGGTATAGGTCCTTCCAGTAATCCTTGTTTGCACTCTGGCAATATTTCAGGATAACCCATAGGGAGATGGAAGACATGCACTTGTGCCTAGCTTGTATTCTATTTTCCTTTTGTTTTCCAATTTATTCAGTTTATTGGTCGAGTTTCATTCTGTTTGCTTGTAATTTTTACTTTTCCAGCTTTCTTAAAAATTTCATTTATTTATTTCCCTTCTTTTGACTTTTCTATTTATTCACTTTTATTCAAGATACATTTTAAGTAACATACAAACAATTTATAAAATTATACAATTTTTTTAAGACAGAGGCACTTTTAAAAATGGACAATTTTTTAATAAATTAATAACATTCAAAATTACATGCGCATTTTAAAGGCTTAAGCACATTTTTAAAATTATATGAACATTTCATAATGTATTCATCTTCTAAATACATGAAGGATTTTTTTAATTATGTGAACAATTTTTAGTTATTATGAATATTTTTTAAATAGGCAATGAACATTTTATAACAGTTTTTTCGAATATTTATAATATTTTTTAAAAATAATTTTAATTTTTTGAAGAAAACTTCTAAGAGCACATTTTCTGAAAATATATGTTTTTTCATAAAAAGAACAAAAAAAAGGGGCCATACTAGCAAAGCTCGCCCAATTTGGAGCGGCTTGTGTGTTTGTCTGTTGTAGGAGCTCTGAAGTCTCTACTAGTAATATCATAGCGGAATAAAGGAATGTCAGGAACCCTTGCTGCCACCGCAAGGAGTTCCCCTAGTCTCCGGACACCATGTTGACGCTAGGAGGCGATGGGGACCTCAGGTATTCAAGAAATTTTGGGTCTTCGTCAGCATCAAGAATTAAGCACCATGGCCTGCAGCAGCGCGAGACCTATATCTCGCACATACCGAGATGGAAGCAGCTCTCGCGCGCAGGATTTCCCTCTCCTGTCTTTGCCGGGCTGCCTGTTTTCGGTGGGTTTTTTTCGATTGATGGCTTCTCATCACTCGATTGTGTGCTTTCGGTTGCTTTTGGACCGGTTTTACTTTTTTACTTTTTCTTTTTTCTTCACGTTTTTCTTTGGTTTTGTGTTTTCATTTTTTCATTTTTGTTCTTCGTTTTATTGGTCTTTTCTTTGTTTCCTATTTTCTTCATTTGTTCTTATATTTTCTAGGTTTTTGTTTCTTTTCTTTGTTTTTCTCTATTTCTTTATCGGTTTTTATTGTTTCCATTCCTTTGCACTGTTTTCATTGGTTTTACTTCATTTTTGTTTCCTTTTCTGTTTTGACTGGTTTTCGCTTTCTCTTTTCGTGAATATTAGGAACATTTTTTATACACTTTTATCTTTTTTATATACATGAAACATTTTTCGTTTACATCTGAAAAATTATTTCTGTTCACAGTGAACATTTTTTCGAATACATTATTAACACTTTTTCCAAACATATAATTCGATCTCAACTTGTTTTCATACACATCGTACATGTTTCGTGTACATGAGAAACATTTTTTATACACGTTTAATAGTTGCCAAATACTCGATTAACATTTGTTATATATATATAGATGTCAATTTTTATACACATTATACAATTTTCGTGTACATTAGAAACATCTTTCTATACACGTTTACCAGTTTTTAAATGCACACTTATAATAGGTATATTTAAAATATTCAAAAATAAGGAAAAGTAAAAAAACAAACTAAAAAATGAATGCAAAAATGTAAAAAGAAGAAGAAAAGAATCGCTGAAGGAATGTGGTCTGCGCTGGACCGGCCCATTTTGATAGGCTGGTTGTCGCGAGGCTGCTCTATGTCTGGCTATAGGCGACCTACAGTTGCCCCCTTTCGGCAGTAATGAAAGATGAGCACAGAAACACGTTTTTTCCAGGATGCTTGCCGTGAATTAGATGTAGTCATAAAAAGTGTTTTTGCACTGTTCGTATTAGTCGTGACTTGGCATGCATGTAGAGGATAAATGTCTTTTTTTTTTCTTTTCTTTGTGGTACTAGTGTAAAGTGGCAATTTGAATAAGAGACATTCGTCATTTTTTTTCTTCGCGAATAGACATTCGTCATTGTAGTACTTAAAAATTGTGTACTTGATATGTAGCTGCCGATTTGTGGGTACATGATTACTAAGTTGAGGAAGTTGTGGGCATTTGAAGTACGGGATTGCTAAGTTTCGATGCTATATTCATGGGATCTTACATCTTGATTTGTGCAAATTTTTTCTTTTTTCTTTTTCTTCTTTCTTTCTTACATATCTGACTTAGACTTGGTTAAGTCTTAGTCGATTGAGACCTAGCCACACCCTTTGAAGTAAGTTTCCATCTTTAAAAAGTTGATTACGTTGGGACGGCACTCCTCTGGCCGTCGAGATCAAAGCACCTTAAGATTATGATTCAATTGTTTTGTTGAGTTTTTTTTAAAAACATGATGAGCCCCACATTTTTTTGTTGAAATTCCCTTTTAATTTTAAATGTTTTAAGGGAGGTATACATAAGCGAGTCTTATTTTTAGGTTAACTAACGGCTGTTTTGTTAATTTATGGTTTATGTGATACAACATCAAAATTATAGATACATATTTTTCAAATAAGATCCTGGTGATGCCAATTTATAGTGGATGGATTGTACTGTTTGATAGATAGATTGTTTATCAAAATTTTGTCTTAGAACGTAAGCGGATTTTCGGAGCATGTGCTCCATTGAGCACATTTTTTAAAAGGCCAAGAAATGGTACTACTGAAAAGTTTGAAAAATAGTTGACTTTTTTAGACGAAAAGATATGGATGTGCTCTAAGTACCAGTTATTTTTTTTACTTTTCATGTACCTTTTGTGTATATCTCGCATACAAGCATGTATATTCATGGACTTTTGCACGGGTATACTAGACTTCAAGATATGCACGTACACAAAAATTTGGAATTTTTTGAGCTGTACAAGTAATTTCTCCTCCAAGGAAAGACGGCCAGGGTTTCTGCCTCCCGTCGGCGGCATCGCCGATCTGCCACGTCTTCGGTGGCCTTAGGGCCATGGGTGTGCCGTGGATCCCGGCCCTTGCCGGCGGGAGGGCTCCGTTTTTAGGTGTTTGTTCAAGTTTTGTTAGGGTTTGTGCCCTGCTAAGGAAGACGAGACAACGGCGACTTCTTGAAGATGGAAAAAGGTTCTCCTCTCATAGCCTATGTTCCGATGGTGTGTCCAGCATCGTCGGAGAGCGTGTGGAGGTGTGTTTGCGGCAGACCTCACAAGATTCGGTCGGTGGTTGTATTTGGTGGATCTGCTCGGATCCGTTGTTTGTTTGTCTTTTTCATGTGTCTTCAGGTTGAATCCTTTCGATCTAAACCTCTCTTCATCGGCGGCGGTTGCCTGTTTTGGTGCATTGGCCCTATGGGGCCTTAGCACGACGACTTCCCAACTGTCTACTACAACAAGTTGTGTCCGGCTCCGGCAAGGGAGGGGGCGATGGCGGGATGCGCCTTCGGCTCGCTTCAGTACGTGTAGTCGTCGCTAGGTGGTCCATGAACTTGGATGTATTTTTTTAATGTTCGTTGTACTGTCATGTCATGGTTGAAAATAGATTGGAAGTTTTCGAAAAAATATTGTTTAAAACTTCAAGAAAAATGGATTGCATTGTATTATATATTTTTAGCAAACGATCCGACTTTATTGATAAATAAATCAGATGAAGTACATCATATCGAATAAAAACCGGCGCGATGTGCCGGTGCTCCAAAGTGACTATTGGCCTCTTAACACGGCGTACAAAATCCAAGGATCGAAGTACAATCTTCGTGAAAGGTCTCTTCTTCTCCTCCCGCCAGGGCGCAGGCAGGGAAACATCAGCACGGCTAAGTAATAGTCCAGCCGAGGCCTGCAAGCTCGTGCCCACCATCCACTGAACCATCCGACAGTGCCGCATGCAGTGTGCACACCACAGCATCCGTATCATCATCGACCCGTCAACTCGCGTCGTCTCGTCGCGGAGGACCCCATCCAGATTGATAGTACCCCTACTACCTGGGTTGAAATCGACCGACCATTCTGACCACCAAACGAAAACCGAACGCTCCCCATCCTGTAGTCGTCTCTGGACGCTGGCACTGCAAAAGCTCAAAAATGCCCCGATCAATTGGGGACTTTTTCACTGTTTTGACCCGTTCGTTAAAGTCTAGCTCGATTTAACCCGCGTTTAAAAGTTTTTTCGGGTCTGATCCATTTCGAGACACCATCAATCATGGCGTCTTGCTTGCGCTGAAGACGCCGCAAACCCCGGCGTCTTGCCCTGGCCCACTTACTGGTCAGCCGATCCCGTGGTCGGCGAGTCAACCCCCCCCCCCCCCCCCCCCCCACCGCGGCACCAGCGTCCACCTCGCCAGACCTCACGACGAGCTGCCTCGGCGTCGTGCTTGGCCTCGCCCCTGCCGTTGACAAAGAAGCCGGCACTCCGGAGGCTTTCATTGGCTGCCATGCGGGCCCAAGTTAGATGGGCGACATTAAATTTGACCGCGGTGATGGTTGGGCAGCTAACAAGTGGGCCCGAGGCGTACACCGAGCGGACGCACGACGTGTCCGTCTGGGCGCAAATTAGGCATAAATTTGCGCCAGAAATGCGTCCAGGCGGACAACACGAACGTGAATAGGGTTTGGGTCGGCGCGTTGGGCCGGTGTTTTTGTCCATTTTGACCCAAACGAACACCCGCGAACGAAATGCGTCAGCGCAAGAGAGATGTCCTTGAGACCCATGCATGATAATCATTAGGGCATCTACAGCCGGACTCTTCAAATTGACCAGGTGGGCGCGGGGACCACTGACCGGACAGGAGAGAGGAGCAAAAAGTAGTAAAAACCTGACCCCTCATGTCTTCCCTATATGTCCGGTCTGTCCGCGAACTCTCATATTCATCTCAAATATGGGGAGGATATGAGGACTCGTGGAGACGCCCGGGCACACCCGGTCAGTCCGCCACATAAGACGCGGCCCCATCCTGAATCATCTTTTCTCTTTCTTTATTCATTATTTTCTTTCTCTCTCTTCATCTCCACCAATCACGTGCAAGTGACCGGACATATGAGGAAGAAAATGAGGATTGTGGCTGCACGGATGAAAAAATAGAGGCTCAAAATGGACATGTCCGGTGAGCGTGTCTGCAGACGTTTAAGGGATCAAATTAGAAATACGTGGCTAAAGATGCTCTAAGTAGGCTTTTTCTATGCTAACCAAGGAGGTGACGAGCTACTACACTTCTTAGCCCATGCCCACGTACACTTGCATGCATCGATGCGTGGATGTACGTAGCCTGCCCGCTAGCTCGTAGTTAGGTGCATTTTCTTGCATCGTAGACGAGCGAGCTCTTGTACTGCACTATACTACCATATGAAACAACCATATAAGACAGTAGATGCCTATGTAGGCCGTGCTGATAAGTCTCGCTGCAAGGTTATTTGCCTCTTTGCTGGACTTTGGTACGCACCTGTCATCTGCTCTGGTTAAAAATCATATATGCATGCATAGTACTACAAATGAATGCAGGTAGCTAGGTAGACGCCATGGTCCTTGGCGTTTAAGGTCGGGGTGAAATTTGCCATGTTGGACGGTCAACTGGGCTGACCAGGAGGTGGGCCAGGGCCAGACGCCGGGGTTCGCGGCGTCTTCAGTGGATGCAAAACGCCATGGTTGTTGGCGTCTCGAAATGGCTTATATCTGAAAAAACTTTCAAACACGGGTTAAATCGTGCTAAATTTTAGCAAATGGGTTAGAACAGTGAAAAAGTCCTCAATTGGCACTGCTAACCAGCGATTTACGCCATGGGATGGGAAGCAATCCGCCGCCCTTGTTATTAGCTCGCAGTCGATCGACGAGCATGTAGTACGAAGGTACACCGAGTGATGCCACTAGTTCTGCAATCGCCAGATCAGTTGGTACTACGGGCGTCGGATGGTCTTGGTGGAGATGGAGTAGGTGCTGGGTTAATCGTGCAAGTGCTACGCGCACCGGATCGAGGACAGCCGCATTAACCAAGGCACATTGCGCGTGCAGGCGGCGGCTCGCATCTAATTCACCCTCCTCCGCGGGCCGGCGTATCGCGTGCGTGCTGTCAGTGGCGATAACTTCGCCCATTGATTGCCCCGCGACCGGATGACAGGCTGCCAGCTAAGGATGACACGAGTGTCAAGCCCATCGCGCAAATCCGTGGGCGCCGTACGTACAAACCTAAAACTTGTGCGTGAGGAATTTTAAATTTATGAAGCGGGCCCGATGGTCCACTTTTTTTTTTCCAACCAAGGCTTCCCGCTCAATGGAAATAACAGCCAGTCTTGTGTTTTGTTCACAATCTAGTCTCCCAGGTGAAAGCCTCAACTTTGTTGGGCGGCGACGACCCTCTTGGCCTAGTATGGACTACGGACATGCCGGCCTCTAGAAGAGAAAGGATGACCGACGGTGCCATGGTATGCCATTATCAATAACTAAGGGCATCTCCAACGGCAACCCGCAAAACTACTCCCGCATCCGTCTGCGTAGGGGGGGGGGGGGGGGAGACCAGTCCGTGAACACGGATGCGGAAGGACGCCATCCAACGCTAGTCGCTTATATTTCAAACTCTTTTTAGCAAACCAGATGAAATTCATGCAAACACGGCCGGATTTCATACAAACACAACGGATTTAATTACGTATCAAACATTTAGAACAAAAAAAGACCCGCCCCTAGACCTATCCTACGGTGGTGGCGCCCGGCGTCTAAGCCAGTGTCATACTCCTTCCGCCATCTTCATGAGCACCGGCGATAAGACCGATGAAGTGAAGGTCTGGTCTCCGACGAGGAAGAGTAGAACACGGGGGATGGACCGGCCCACATGGGACACCAGGCCCCGCCGCCTCCCGTGGCCTACTCATCCTCGGAGAAGTCCGCGCCTTGTCCGTCGCTGGTGGACGTGAGATCCACGAGGAAAATGGTGGCGCCGACGCTGTCGCGCTGTCGTCGTCCCACCGGGCCGGCTGATGGTGTTGGAAATATGTCATAGAGGCAATAATATTTGTATTATTATATTTCCATATTCATAATTAAGAGTTTATATTCTATGCTATAACTGGTATGATCGTGGAATATGCGATTCGGTGGAAAACTCATATGCACATTTGGAATGATGAACGAAAAATAAAACGTTCATAGTCTCGTCTCTAAGACTAGCTCAAGTGTTGTTGTTGATTACGTTTTCCAAATCCTAGGATATCATTAATTGTAACAATGGTCCTACAGAGATATTCAGATCATGACGTTAGGAGTACGATCATATTGAATCCATGCTTGTTATGAATTGAGTTAATATCGTCTGCCTTCAATTGTAATAACACAGAGTGTTAACATGTGAATTTACTCCTTGGACCGTGAGAGTATCATAGTCACTTCTTACCATACGGTGGACTTTGGAATTTCTCAAACGTCATCTGTAACACGGTGATCATAATGACAACTACAGGTTAATCAGAAAGTTTGACAAGGGACTAGATAGCTCGAGAGTGGGATTTGCTCCTCCGACGATGGAGAGATATTCTTAGAGCCCTCTGGGTGTGACGTCAATCATCGTCTGTCCAGACACACGTGACTTCATCACGGGGATGCCATAACACAATAACGAGAAAGAAGAACAAAATCGGTAACGAGGATTTCGGTATAGTGAGCATGGTGATCACTCAAGAGGATACCGATACATCCCGGGTTTTGTGAAGTATCGTGAAGCAAAAGGAACATCACATGATAATCAAAGGTTCACTCGAATATCATTCGTGTACTCACAGAGACCAATATGGACGTCCACCGTCCCGCTGTCGGTCATTGAACGAACGGTTTCGTCTATGTTTGTGAGTTACCAAACCTACGGTGTCACAAGCTTAAGGCAATCAAGATCAGCTAAGTGTTATTAGGACGGGAGTCATGAGAATATATTTGTGAAATTATTTCATGAATATTCAAAATAGTTCCGAGAGGATCCGGAAGCGTTTCGGGATCACCGAAAGGGTTTCGGTGAGTATCGGGTAATACCGAGTATTACCGATAAATTATATATAGGTGGAAAAGTTTTCGGAGATGTTAAAAAAATATAATGATCTATAAGTATTTAGAACATTTTATATTTTATTTAAATATCAACGGGCCTAAAAAGACCAAGAGGTTGGGAAAGTGCCTCCTTCCCTAAGGAAGGAGGCCGAATTGGGAGAGGCGAAGGAGTCAGACTCCTCCCCGGCCGGCGCACCAAGGGGGGAAATTCCCCCCTTGGTGGAAGCCCTCCCTCTCCCCTCTGTCCTATATATACATGAGGATTTGTGCTCTTTTGTTCATACAAGTTTTGGAGCCTCCTCTAGTTCTTCTAGTTCTTGTTCTAATTGGTCCTAGTTGACTAATTAGAGATAGAATATTTCTCTTGTCCTCATAATTAGAAGCCCCACATGATTCTAATCTCCTCCTCTAATTCTCCGGCGACAATTAGCTCTGGACGGCGAAGCGCTGCTGGATCATGAAGGCTGCACGCTTGCAACCAAGTATAGAGGCCGTGCTTTCGGTCTTTGGTTCGAGGGATTGTTCATGAGCGGTACGAGAGATCGTTCATCGACGGTTCGAGTAACTCCAAGTACGATGTACACCGACACGTTCTTCTTCCGCTACAACTCGGTGATGGTAACGATCGTGATCTCAACCTGTTATGCATCTTCATATTGATCTTGGGTGATCATAGGTACAATTTTTTTGTTTTCTACTACGTTTCCCAGCAGTGGTATCATGAGCAGTTATATGAGTAGGTGCAGGTTGCGATCTAGATCACATGTGATAGTGAGGGTTGATGTTCTTGCTATGCTTTCCTCGAGTGTAGCTTTGGTTCAATTCATCGACACATGGTGTCGCTTTTTACAAGGTTGTGACAATCGATCGACTCTGGTTGTCCGATCTGCTAACAGTTCCTTGGGCTTCACCATAGTTGATAATAGTGAACCATCTGTACATAAGAGGGTGCTGAAGATGGATGATCTTCTAGGGGATCACGCGTATTTGACGAAGTTTAGTGTGGGGCTAGAGATTTTTAATTAAGCCTCTTGTTTCACACACCCCAAAACTTAATCTAGCATCAAGAATCATCGCCTAAATTGTGGACGTGGGTAGCTAGCGTTACTTGTTAAAACTGGTAATCCACGTAGCTAAATTTTTTCTAAAATCGATTAGAGGATGCCCAACTTGGTTTTGCAGGGTATGCATATGATGTGGTATAGCCTTAGTCATGATAATGAGTTTATGTATGATATGGTTATACGTTGGAATGTTAAGTGGCCTGCGCGTCACGGCATGATGGTTGGAGCCATGAGATTGCCATGTTATATAAATATCGTTGAGATAGCATGCATGTTACAGGTGACGATGTCAACTGTACGCGGAGGACCCTGACGAGGAGGTGTACTAGGCGTGGGACGAGGAGCTATAATTTTGTGCCACGACGGAATTTTTGAATTTGGTGCCACGACAACGTTTTCTGAAACTATCGCAACGGCAATGTTTTCCGAAATTGCCGCCACGACAACGTTTTTGAAACGGTTGCAACGACAACAAATATTGGCCGTCACGATGCTTCAACAGGAGATTGAAGATGGTCACCAAGATTCCGGCGCCCAGGTCTATACCATATCATGCTTTTATGGACTGCCTGAGATGCTTATCCCTTTGTTGTTTGCACCCTTTGTATTCAATTATAGGGTGATCTCTCATAGTAAATATCAAGTAAAAGGTGCTCTTCCCAGTGATGCAACCGTCTACGACATTCTAGCAGTAGCATCTCGGAGTTCGTCATGTCCACATGAGTTCAAACGAGATGGGAGATGTAAGACGGAGATGGTCAGACCATATGTGCAGATAGCACTCGGTTACCTTGAAGTTCTAGCAGAATCATTCTGAGATCGAAGCACAAAGCATCGAAAGATGAACGAGAGTCATATGGTGATATGGTCGGCAATAGTTTGCCCACCGGTCAAAATTCTCATCACCATGTCCACATCAATGAATGAGAACTAGATTTGGATCTTGAATCACTCACTATTAATTATGAGAGATATTAATTTGAGTGGGATTGCACTTTATATTGTTAATTGAAACAACTAAGTGCAAAATTTAAATTATGATAATGTATAAATTGAATCTTGTGTTTATTGTTGTAAATCAATGGCTTGCAATAGTTTGAATTTAGCACCTCTGTTTGAGAAAGAAAAGCTGACTGCAAAATGGTGGAAACTATGAGGATTGGATCCACACTCTGAGATATGTTCTCACGAGTGCTAAGAAAGAATATGTGCTGGATCAACCACTTGGTGACTGCCCGATGCTTGGAGCGTCTTAAAATGTCATCAATGTGTTTTTATCTCGCAAGAATGATTTCAGTGTCGTCAAAAGTATTATGCTATCATGCATGGATCAAGTGTTACAGAAATGTTATGAACAATTCAATACAACCGAAATTGTCAAGGCACTTGAAGTTCTGTACCACAAAGATCCAACTGAAGTTCATGAGAAGACTGAACCACTGGAAGAGTGCAAGATAGCTGAGGTTGGTGAGCAAGGTGTCAAGCTTGCAGACTATTATGATAGTCTACAATGGAAATAGATTTTCCAAAGACTCCAGAAATGATTTGATCCTTACTTCTCTTTATGAAGCGATGCTCAAAACCAAAGAAATAGAGTTGCAAAACAAACAAAAGTTGATGGTGACAAAACAGGAAGTTTCAAAAGAAAACGCAACACCAAAAGGAACAAGGGTCCAGCTTCTTGCGAGACTATATATATGTTTCTACTACAAAGAGAAAGGACACTAGAAAAGAAATTTCTTCAAATATCTAGCAGATAAGAAGAACACGTCTTTTGGTAAAGGTATAAAAGTTATACAAGTTAATGTTATTCATATTCCGCTCATTGAAAAAACCAAGTCCTGGGTTGATACCTGATCTATTGTTAACATTTGCAACACGATGCAGGGCTACAAAATGTTCAAGAGCTGAGAAAAAATGAAGTTGTGATGAGTGTCGGGAATGGTGTTGGGTTCGCTGCTCAAGCCGTCTGTGCCATGTCTTTGAAATTACCTCCGGGATTGATTTTAGAACTAAGTAATTGTAATTCTGTTCCAAAGTTATGTAAGAACATTATCTCTAGATCATGTTTGGTAAATGATGCTTATTGTTATAAGTCAGAGAACAATGGTTGTTCAATATATTATAAGGATATGTTGTATGGATTTGCACCCATGATTGATGGATTATTCATATTAGATCTTGAATGTGAAATGGTTGTATATAACATTAATGCTAAACGTCTTAGGAAAACTGATATATCACATACATGTGGCACTGTCGTCTTGGTCATATCGAAAAGAAACGTATGCAAAATCTTCATAAAGATAAAGAGTTAACATCATTTGATTTCGAATCATTTGAAACATGTGAAGCTCGTCTGATGGGTAAAATGACTAAAATGTCGTTTACCGGTCATCCAGAACGAGCGCTTGAATTATTGTATATAATACATAATGATGTATGTGGTCCAATGCGTATACCGACACACTATGGATATTTATACTTCGTTACCTTCACTGATGATTTAAGTAGATATGCGTATATTTACTTGATGAAACATAAGTGTAAAACATTTGAAAAGTTCAAAGAATGAAGTTGAGAATTATTGTGGCAAGAAGATTAAATTTCTACGATATAATCATGGAGGAGAATATCTAAGTCACGAGTTTAGCAAACATCTAAGTGATTGTGGAATTGTCTCACAACTTACTCCTCCAGGAAATCCATAGAGAAACGGAGTATCTGGACAGCGTAATCGAACTTTGTTGGACATGGTTAGATCAATGATGTCATTACCGATCTGCCTTTATCGTTATGGGGATACATGCTACCTCTTGAGCACTGCGTTGGTTTTCCCTTGAAGAGGAAAGGGTGATGCAGTAAAGCAACATAAGTATTTCCCTCAGTTTTTGGGAACCAAGGTATCAATCCAGTAGGAGGCCACGCACGAGTCCCTCGCACCTACACAAACAAATAAATCCTCGCAACCAATGCAATAAAGGGGTTGTCAATCCCTTCACGGTCACTTACAAGAGCGAGATCTGATAGATATGATAAGATAATATTTTTGGTATTTTATGATAAAGATGCAAAGTAAAGAAAGTAAAATAAAAACGGCGCCAGAAATAGCTTGTTGACGGGAGATTAATATGATGGAAAATAGACCCGGGGGCCATAGGTTTCACTAGTGGCTTCTCTCGAGAGCATAAGTATTACGGTGGGTAAACAAATTATTGTTGAGCAATTGACAAAATTGAGCATAGTTATGAGAATATCTAGGTATGATCATGTATATAGGCATCACGTCCGAGACAAGTAGATCGACTCCTGCCTGCATCTACTACTATTACTCCACACATCGACCGCTATCCAGCATGCATCTAGAGTATTAAGTTCATAAGAACAGAGTAACGCTTTAAGTAAGATGACATGATGTAGAGGGATAAACTCATGCAATATGATATAAACCCCATCTTGTTATCCTTGATGGAAACAATACAATACGTGCCTTGCTGCCCCTACTGTCACTGGGAAAGGACACCGCAAGATTGAACCCAAAGCTAAGCACTTCTCCCATTGCAAGAAAGATCAATCTAGTAGGCCAAACCAAACTGATAATTCGAAGAGACTTGCAAAGATAACCAATCATACATAAAAGAATTCAGAGAAGATTCAAATATTGTTCATAGATAAACTTGATCATAAACCCACAATTCATCGGTCTCAACAAACACACCGCAAAAGAAGATTACTTCGAATAGATCTCCACAAGAGAGGGGGAGAACATTGTATTGAGATCCAAAAAGAGAGAAGAAGCCATCTAGCTAATAACTATGGACCCGAAGGTCTGAGGTAAACTACTCACACATCATCGGAGAGGCTATGGTGTTGATGTAGAAGCCCTCCATGATCGATGCCCCCTCCGGCGGAGAACCGGAAAAGGCCCCAAGATGGGATCTCACGGGTACAGAAGGTTGCGGCGGTGGAATTAAGTTTTTGGCTCCGTATCTGGTAGTTTGGGGGTACGTAGGTATATATAGGAGGAAGAAGTACGTCGGTGGAGCAACGTGGGGCCCAGAAGGGTGGAGGGCGCGCCCCCTACCTCGTGCCTTCCTGGTTGATGTCTTGACGTAGGGTCCAAGTCCTCTGGATCACGTTTGTTCCAAAAATCACATTCCCAAAGGTTTCATTCCGTTTGGACTCCGTCTGATATTCTTTTTCTGCGAAACTCTGAAATAGGCAAAAACAACAATTCTGGGCTGGGCCTCCGGTTAATAGGTTAGTCCCAAAAATAATATAAAAGTGTATAATAAAGCCCATTAATGTCCAAAACAGAATATAATATAGCATGGAACAATAAAAAATTATAGATACGTTGGAGACGTATCAAGCATCCCCAAGCTTAATTCCTGCTTGTCCTTGAGTAGGTATATGATAAAAACAGAATTTTTGATGTGGAATGCTACTTGGCATAATTTCAATGTAATTCTCTTAATTTTGGTATGAATATTCAGATCCGAAAGATTCAAGACAGAAGTTTCATATTGACATAAAAATAATAATACTTCAAGCATACTAACTAAGCAATTATGTCTTCTCAAAATAACATGGCCAAAGAAAGTTATCCTTACAAAATCATATAGTCTGGCTATGCTCTATCTTCACCACACAAAGTATTTAAATCATGCATAACCCCGATGACAAGCCAAGCAATTGTTTCATACTTTTGATGTTCTCAAACTTTTTCAATCTTCACGCAATACATGAGCGTGAGCCATGGACATAGCACTATATGTGGAATAGAATGGTGGTTGTGGAGAAGACAAAAAAGGAGAAGATAGTCTCACATCAACTAGGCGTATCAACGGGCTATGGAGATGCCCATTAATAGATATCAATGTGAGTGAGTAGGGATTGCCATGCAACGGATGCACTAGAGCTATAAGTATATGAAAGCTCAACAAAAGAAACTAAGTGGGTGTGCATCCAACTCGCTTGCTCACGAAGACCTAGGGCATTTTGAGGAAGCCCATCATTGGAATATACAAGCCAAGTTCTATAATGAAAAATTCCCACTAGTATATGAAAGTGATATCATAGGAGACTCTCTATCATGAAGATCATGTTGCTACTTTGAAGCACAAGTGTGGTAAAAGGAAAGTAACATTGTCCCTTCTCTCTTTTTCTCTCATCATTTTTTTATTTGGGCCTTTTCCTTTTTTTATGGCCTCTTTTTTTTAGTCCGGAGTCTCATCCCGACTTGTGGGGGAATCATAGTCTCCATCATCCTTTCCTCACTTGGGACAATGCTCTAAAAAATGATGATCATCACACTTTTATTTACTTACAACTCAACAATTACAACTCAATACTTAGAACAAAATATGACTCTATGTGAATGCCTCCGGCGGTGTACCGGGATATGCAATGACTCATGAGTGACATGTATGGAAGAATTATGAAGGTGGCTTTGCCACAAATACGATGTCAACTACATGATCATGCGAAGCAATATGACAATGATGGAGCGTGTCACAATAAACTGAATGGTGGAAAGTTGCATGGTAATATATCTCGGAATGGCTATGGAAATGCCATGATAGGTAGGTATGGTGGCTGTTTTGAGGAAGGTATATGGTGGGTGTATGATACCGGCGAAAAGTGCGCGGTATTAGAGAGGCTAGCAATGGTGGAAGAAAGAAAAGTGCGTATAATCCATGGATTCAACATTAGTCATAAAGAGCTCATATACTTATTGCAAAAATCTACAAGTTATCAAAGCAAAGTATTACGCGCATGCTCCTAGGGGGATAGATTGGTAGGAAAAGACCATCGCTCGTCCCCGACCGCCAGTCATAAGGAAGACAATCAATAAATAAATCATGCTCCGACTTCATCACATAACGGTTCACCATACGTGCATGCTACGGGAATCACAAACTTTAACACAAGTATTTCTCAAATTCACAACTACTCAACTAGCATGACTCTAATATCATCATCTCCATATCTCAAAACAATTACCAAGCATCTAACTGCTCATAGTATTCAACACACTCATAAGAATTTTTTTTACTAATCTTGAATGCCTATCATAATTAAAGCAAATTACCATGCTGTTTTGTAGAACTCTCAAAATAATCTAAGTGAAGCATGAGAGAATAATAGTTTCTATAAAACAAATCCACCACCGTGCTCTAAAAGATATAAGTGAAGCACTAGAGCAAAAATTATATAGCTCAAAAGATATAAGTGAAGCACATAGAGTATTCTAACAATTTCCAAATCATGTGTCTCTCTCTCAAAAGATATAAGTTCTGGGCCTGGGCCCGGGGGCTCCTGTCGGTGTACAAAAGTAGGGGTCCCTTTTTGCACCCCTTTACTTGTGCGCGGGCAGTCGCAGCCCCACGCCCCTGGACACGCTTGGCGGGGCAGAGGAAGCAAAGGCACAAGACGACTAGACCAACGCCAAGCCGGAAACACAAAGAGCAGGAGGGCGAGGTGGACTCCCCCGGCAAGGCCCTTGCCGGGGTGGCCTCCACAGCCCCGACAAGAGCCTTGCCGGGGCAACTTTCCCAACGCCAGCAGGGCTGCCACCCTTGAGCCTGAGAATTCCGACGCCCTCAACCACATTGGAACCAAAGCTCGGGAGGCGCCTCCGTGGTGGCATGCAGATCTTTGTGACCAAGAACGTGCAAGATCAGATGAGAATCAGAAGACGGAGATCCTCGGCGAGATCCTTGCCGAGGATACTCATGAGCCCCCCGGCAAGACCCTTGCCGGGGACGCCCACGATGCCGCAGCAAGACTTGCAGGGGTCCTAGCAAGACCCTTGCCAAAGACATCCACGGGGCCGCAACCAGGCCCATATCTGCCAAGACTCTGCCGCCGTTCCCATACAGCTGCCAGCCCACCAACTAGGCGAGCACCTGCATGGCAACGTGCGGTCTCTAGACCAACTCAGCAAGCACCTGCGTGGTGGCATGCAGATCTTCGTGAAGGCTCTGCGACCGCACCAACTCAGCAGCCAGCCAGCCGGCGTGGCACTACCCGCCTCGTCAGTTCGTACGCGCGTCGAAGCCAGGCGAGGCGGCGACAGCTGGGACGAGCTTCCTTGCCGTCCCCGATAAAGCAAGAAGGGCACATTGGTAGCGCATTAAATGCGTTTGTCCTATGGTGCCGAAGGATAGAATCGACCACTGTATAGCTTTCCACCTTCTGTGTGCCACTGTGGCAGCCCCTTTGTCTATAAAAGGAGGCCCGCGGCGTACTAAGGAAGAATTCGGACTTTCTGGACCCTGCACGCCTTGTAGCTAGTCCAAGAACACCATATAAACAGAAACCAGCAGGAGTAGGGTATTACGCATCACTTGCGGCCCGAACCTGGATAACCCCCCCGCGTTGATCTCTCAATCCCGCTTTTTCCGCAGCCCCGCGCCCGCCAACCGTAGCAAAAGGGATTCCTCGTGATCCCGTAAGTGTCATTTCCCCCGACAATTATGACGAAACTTTCTCTCCAGTATCAATGCTAAAGTCTGTGTGGATTATGATGGCTATAGCTGCATATTTCGATTACGAGGTATGGCAGATGGACGTCAAAACTTCTTTCCTAAATGGAAACCTGAAAGAGGATGTATACATGATACAACCAGCAGGTTTTGTCAAACCAAAGGATGTCGGAAGGTGTGCAAGCTTCAAAGGTCAATCAATGGTTTGAAGCAAGCATCAAGGAGCTGGAATCAATGTTTTGATGAAGTGGTAGAAGAGTTTTGGCTTCATTAAAAAATGATGAAGAAGCTTGTGTATACAAGAAGTTTTGTGGGAGCTCTGTAGAATTTCTAATATTGTATGTAGATGATATATTGTTGATTGGGAATGATACTAAGTATCTTGGCACAATAAAATACTATTTAAAGAGTGTGTTTTCACTGAAGGACTTAGGTGAAGCTGCATATATATTGGGCATAAAGGTCTATAGAGATAGATCAAGACGTCTAATAGCACTAAGTCAGAGCACGTACATTGACAAGATTTTAAAGAGGTTTAAAATGGAGAATGCAAAGAAAGTTTTTTGCCCAATGTCACATCGCGTAACACTTAGTAGAAATCAATGTCCCAAGACAGTTGATAAGCAAGTGCAAATGAGTGGAGTACCATATGCCTCTGCTATTGGTTCCATCATGCATGCTATGATATGTATAAGGCCAGTTGTTTCTTATGCGCTAAGTGTTAGTAGCAGAAACCAGAGTGATCCAGGATTGGCTCACTAGACAACAGTTAAGAATATTCTTAAGTACCTCAGAAGAACAAACACTACTGCAGGATGCTGCTAACGCGACACTACGATCAGAGACCCTTTGACGAAACTATGTGCGATGCATTAATCGCAAACAGTGATGTAAAAAACCCGTCAAAAAAGATGCAAAACATTTGCGATGAATGATACATCAAACACGGTTCAGATTTTAGTTGCATGTGCGATGAGGGGCATACTGTTGATCTGTACGAACTGTTGCGATGAGACAGAACAACAGAAACGGGCAGCTAGATCAAGGTGTGTGCGATATACGGCATACAGTTCACTCCGATGAACCGTTTGCGATGAGTGAGGTGAACACAAACGATTTGGCGTAACAAGATGTGTGTGATACTCGACAAACGGGTCGGTAATCAGAATTGTGTGCGATCATTACAGACAGCCCATAAGGTCTTTTTTTGTGAATTGTGTGCTCGTCAGGGCACACAGTTCAACAAGACAATCTGTTGGCGATAATGTAGAAGATCTCTATCGAATACATATTACTAACCGTCTGCGATGAGATTGACAGGATAAACAGAGATATATAAAGTCTGCTTAATTTAGTCCTTCTTCTTGTTGTTCTTGTTGGATGGCCCCGTGACATCGTCTTGGCGAGGACGCTTCTTGCCGCTGACCGTTGGCTTTTCATCGCCGCCGCCGTCGTCATCGTCGTTGCTGTCGTTGTCGTCCTCCTCCTTGTTCGACCATTCCTCCTCCTCATCATCGTCGTCCTCTTCTTCGTCCTTCGATGGCTCCTCGTCCGTCTGGTTGTCGTCTGACGACTCCGGAGGTGGCGTCCCTTCCATGAACCGGATATAATCGAGGTCTGGGCTCGACGCCGGACTCATGGAAGATGAGTGGGATGATTCCGATGTTGACCTATCATCGGGCGCCAGACTGCTGGCCGAACTGTCGTCCTCGCTGTCGCTCGACATGGCTGCAGAGTGTGTGCCAGTGTGTAGCGCGGCCTGCCGGGGACGATCAAGATGGTGGACACTTAAGCAGGGTATGCAGAGAAGAGGAACTGCCAATTGAAGCGGGGGTTGACGTATTATCTAACCGCTAATATAATCAACCGCAATTATTTGTACCCACTCGCTCCAAATTCCCGGGGTTGCGCAGGACTCATATTGGCTATTTGGCTGGTTTCCTTTTTCAGGAAAAAAAACAAGGAACGAGTTTTGGGATTATGCACCGGTGCCGGTATGAACGAAGTAGGACAGTTGGCAAGCAATACATTGAGCTATTATTATTGATAAAGCCAGTAATAATCAAACTAGAAAGGAAAACAAAAAGGACAAAGAAAAATATCTGCACGAATCTTCGTGTAACATCAATGGCATGGGACCTAGATGTGCATTCTTAGAGCACATCTAGATGTGCTTTAGCAATACTGTCGAACAAAACCCCTAATCATCATTGCAAACAGCGCATAGAACATGGCTAATGCGACAACAACAACTACACATGCTAGTTCCTTCTTGTCTCTTGCTTTCATGTGTTGCCTCTGATTGATTCTTTCTTGCTTCATCGTACTGATTGTACACTCCAGATCAGCCAGTTTCTTCTTCAGCTTTACGTTATCTTCTGCGAGCTTGGTGATAACACTCTGAGCCTTGCCATGCCATTCTTCATCCAGCCAGTTAACAAAGGCACAAGCCTCATATCCCTGCCAATGTTAGATAGTATCTGGATGAGCGGTGGCATTAACTGAAGTAAAATGACGAACTTAATTAGCACTAACCTCTAAGGGGAAACTGAGAAACCGCCTGCCAATGTCGAATCATTCCATGCATACACGTCGAGTGGGAGTGTGCCCGTGCACACAACTCAGCTTTTGGTACTTCTCGGTGGCGCAAAACTCGGAGTCAAACTCGTGTTGCGGGAGTCTGGAGTCAAGCTCCGGATCCAGCGGCAAATCGCTTTCCTGGGGGTGGGGGTGGGTGGGGGGGTCATTCAGGACGGATTCAGCAAGGATCTATACTTTGGACATGCTAAAAAAGATCGGGATAGATTGGAACCTGATAGGACGAT
The DNA here is from genome assembly GCF_002575655.3 of Aegilops tauschii subsp. strangulata. Classification (NCBI taxonomy): domain Eukaryota; kingdom Viridiplantae; phylum Streptophyta; class Magnoliopsida; order Poales; family Poaceae; genus Aegilops; species Aegilops tauschii. Next base: position 355,149,861 of record NC_053039.3, read on the forward strand.
TCGGATCTGTAGTACACCTGCCTTCTGATGACCTTAGGCAAGTGCTCGGCGGCGACCGCTGTCGTGGCGGTGATACGAGCAGGAGCAGCCGCACCGAAACCATCAGCACCACTCGTCCGAATTTCCCCAATGTCAGCGCCACACGAGGGAATTTTGAGGCTATGTAGGGATTTGGGGGAAATGGGGAAACTGTGGAGATAAGCTAACGGTCGGGAACTACTAATGGCACTATATATTTGTTGTATACGGCACACTGTTTGTACATGTCATTTGTGTTAAGTATTACAGTGTCACACACGATTTCCGCACCAAACCGTGTGAGAATACAACATACGTTAGACACAGTTGCCGTTACATAATCGTATGTGATGTACTTGTTGGGGAACGTAGTATTTCAAAAAAAAATCCTATGATCACGCAAGTCTATCTAGGAGAAGCATAGCAACGAGCAGGGAAAGTGTGTCCATGTACCCTCGTAGACCGAAAGCGGAAGCGTTTAGTAACGCGGTTGATGTAGTCGAACGTCTTCGCAATCCAACCGATCCAAGTACCGAACGCACGGCACCTCCGCGATCTGCACACGTTCAGCTTGGTGACGTCCCTCAAACTCTTGATCCAGTTGAGGCCGAGGGAGAGTTTCGTCAGCACGACGGCGTGGTGACGGTGATGATGAAGTTACTGGCGCAGGGCTTCGCCTAAGCACTACGACGATATGACCGAGGTGTGTTTCCGATATGACCGATAAAGATCTTCATAGAATATGTAGGAGCCAATATGAGCATCCAAATTCCGGTTAATAAACAATAGCGGAACCTGGATGCTCATATTGGCTCCTACATATTCTATGAAGATCTTTATCGGTCAAACCGCATAACAACATACATTGTTCCCTTTGTCATCGGTATGTTACTTGCCTGAGATTCGATCGTCGGTATCATCATACCTAGTTCAATCTCGTTACCGGCAAGTCTCTTTACTCGTTCCGTAATGCATCATCCCACAACTAACTCATTAGTCACATTGCTTGCAAGGCTTATAGTGATATGCATTACCGAGAGGGCCCAGAGATACCTCTCCGATACTTGGAGTGACAAATCGTAATCTCGATCTATGCCAACCCAACAAACACTTTCGGAGACACCTGTAGAGCATCTTTATAATCACCCAGTTACGTTGTGACGTTTGATAGCACACAAGGTGTTCCTCCGGTATTCGGGAGTTGCATAATCTCATAGTCAGAGGAACATGTATAAGTCATGAAGAAAGCAATAGCAATAAAACTCAACGATCATTTATGCTAAGCTAATGGATGGGTCTTGTCCATCACATCATTCTCTAATGATGTGATCCCGTTGATCAAATGACAACACATGTCTATGGTCAGGAAACATAACCATCTTTGATTAACAAGCTAGTCAAGTAGAGGCATACTAAGGACACTCTGTTTTATCTATGTATTCACACATGTACTAAGTTTCCGGTTAATACAATTCTAGCATGAATAATAAACATTTATCATGATATAAGGAAATATGAATAACAACTTTATTATTGCCTCTAGGGCATATTTCCTTCAGTACTACCCTGTCCATATAATTGAGTTACGGTGAGATGCCGTGTAAACAGCCGCTCTGCGGATATCCGTCAAAAAAACAGTCGCTCTGCATATAGAGATGGCGGTGGCAGCCTAGGCAGCGGCTACCTTAGAAGAGGTTAATCCTCGGTCGGTGGGCGGTGGCGGCGTCATAGGAGGTCAATCCTCAGTCTGCAGCGGGAGATAGGAGGAGCTCAACCATCAAGGTCGGCGGCGGCGTGATTCGAGGACATCCATCGCGGTCGATGGCGGGATAGTGGAGGTCGAACTTCAGGCGGCAGCCGCACTAAGCTTTGCTCCCCGACCCTGCTGTCTCGGTGTGCCGCCGCATCGCGCTTGTCTGTCTGCTAGGCGGAGGTCGCTGCGCGGCTAATTAATTAAGGTATTCTTTTCGTGAGTGGCTTAATTAAGGTATTCAATTCCTAAGTGTAGTGTTGTACTAGTACTCTGCGTGTAGATTGACTGGCCATTAATTTTTGTCATTGCACGTCTGGATAACAACATGGAGTGCCATCAATAATTATTAAAATAAAACCTTGTGATTTATGCACGCATCTTTGGGCAGCAGTTAATCCGTGTATTAATGTTGTTGTTTTGTTTTTAATTACCATTCGTGTGTTGCAGATGGAATGATCTCGATGGATGAAGAATCGGAAAACCGCATATTTTATCAGTGGCGTGACAGAGTTCATTAATTTGGCTAAAAGTACAAAGAGGAGAATTGGTGATGCGGATTACATCCTGTGTCCATGTACTGATTGTGCCAATACAGAGTCACATGAAGTTGCAGATGTCCAGATGCACTTAGTCTCTAGGGGATTCATGGATGGATATACACGTTGGACCAAACACGGTGAAGAGGAGGTCATGGATGAAGATACCCAGGGCAGCGAGATGCCAAACCCCGATCAGTGTCACATGGATGTTGAATCTAACATCAGGGCAGATGCGTCAAGCTACCAATGGAACACCGGAAAGCCGAAACGCCCACTGGAAAACCAAGACATCTACGCAGATGACGACGATCTTGATATGCCAGATTTTGCTGCTATGATTGCAGATTTCGAGGGCCCAGAAAAGGATATGATTGGGTACAAGGATCTGCCAACCATTGATGCGGACTCCAAGATAGAATTGTATCCAGGTTGCAAAAAGAAATATTCCAGGTTGAGTACAACCCTGGCGCTTCTCAGATTTAAAGCAGCAAATGGTCTATCAAATAAGGGCTTCACAGAGATTTAAGGTCTTTTCAAAGAAATTCTTGCGGAAGATAATGTGCTCCCCAGAAGCACGAATGAAGCGAAGAATTTTTTTCCCATTGGAACTTGAAGTACAGAAGATACACGCTTTTGTGAATGATTGTATATTGTACCGTGGTGAGTACAAAGATTTGCGTGCATATCCCACATGCATGATACAAGCGCAGGAGAGCAAAGGACAAGTACAAATTGGACGACGAGATCAAGACAGGAATCCCGTTCAAGGTTGTTTAGTACTTGCCTTTAATTCCAAGGTTGAGGCGTTTGTTTGCAAACCCTAGAGAGGCAAAGAGGTTGAGGTGGCATCATGATGAGCGAATTGCGGATAGGTTTATGAGGCACCCGAAAGATGGGGCTCAGTGGGAATTAATCGACAAAAAGTTTGAAAATTTTGCCAAGGATCCTAGAAGTATAAGGCTCGGGGAGTGTACTGACGGGATGAATCCTTTTGGCGATATGAGCACCAATCACAGCACATGGCCGGTGCTTCTGTGCATATATAACCTAGCTCCTTGGTTGTGTATGAAGAAAAAATACATTATGATGTCAATGATTATCCAAGGCCCGAAGCAACCTGGAAATGACATCGACATTTACTTTTAGCTAATGGTAGAAGAACTGCTGACAGTGTGGATAGATGCGCCTGCTGTAAAATGTTATGATGCTTACAGAAAGGAGATTTTCGATCTACATGCGATGCTGGTGCACACCATTCAAGATATGCCGGCATTAGGCAACACATCGGGGCAGAAAACAAGGGGAGATGTAGGGTGTGTCACATGCATGGATAGGACAGCTAGCAGAAGACTTCCCAACTCGTGCAAAACAATGTATTTGCGTCATCGTAGGTTCTTAGGGAAAAATCACCCATACCGAAAGATGAAAGCTGAATTTGATGGTACGGCAGAGGCAGCTGCAGCCCCAAGACCCTATGAAGGGGAGGTGGTCCACAACATGGCTAATAAAATTAATGTTGTGCTTGGCAAGAACCACCCTTTGACGGTGAAACTAACACCCAAGGATCAAGTGTTTTAAGAAGAAATCGGTGTTCTGGAAATTACCTTACCGGGAGATTCTACGTGTACGTCACTGCATCGATGTCATGCACGTAGAGAAGAACGTATGCGAAAGCATCCTTGGTACTCTGCTCAAGATTAAAGGTAAAAGAAAGGATGGTGACGGTTCATGGCTCGATATGCTTGCTGATCAATCACAACGCAAGAGTGAAGCAGAAGATGATGACAAATTCATCAAAGCTCGCCAGAGTTATAATTTCAGTATAAAAGAAGCAACACAGTTCTTCACCTATTTGTTGCCAGTTAAGACACCCTCTTCCTACTGCGCAAACATCAGAAGTCTCGTGGATGTGAGCTCAGGTAAAATGAAGTTGGCACACATGAAGTCACATGATTGCCACGTAATGTTGACACAAATCCTCCCGGTGGCCATCAGGAATCTGATGGACAAAGATATAAGAAACACACTCATTGACCTCTGTGATTTCTTCAACCAACTATGGTAGAAAGTTGTAAATCCTGAAGAGTTGGATCATATGCAACATGATATTCCAAGAATATTGTCAAACCTAGAGATGTTTTCCCACCGTCATTCTTTGATGTCATGGTCCATCTCACTGTGCACCATGTCGATGAGATAAAGTATTGTGGTCCTGTGTTTCTTCGCAACATGGGAATACTGAAGCGCTTTTGTCGGAACCGAAACCATCCAGAGGCAAGCATCCTACAAGGTTATACCGCGGAGGAGGTGGTTGAGTTTTGCACTGAATACATGAAACAAAGACCTATAGGTTTGCCCCTCTTTGGCCACGAGGGAAGGCTTAAAGGTAAGCCGGTCCTTGCTGGCGCGCAAATGGCTGCACCCGGAGAATTGGCAGAGAAAGCCCATTTGACGGTACTTCTTAACAGCCCAGTTCTCATCGCTCATGCCAAAGAACACTTGGCGGAGATACGCCAAAGCTTCTTACCAATGGTGCCTTCATCAGAAGTAGAGATGAAGGAGCACACTAAGAAGTACGCTGAATGGCTGAAGAATCGTTTGGCACAAGGATCCATCGATGACATTGCTACGTGGTTGGCACAAAAGCCATCACATACAGTGTTGACGTACCAAGCATATGACATAAATGGATACACGTTCTACACTGAGGAACATGATAAGAAGACCTCGTATCAGAACAGCTCTGTTTGAATAAATGCATGACTGTAAATGAAGCTGATAAAAGGGTATACTATGGAACCATCAAAGAGATTTGGGAGCTTGACTATGTGAAAGTTAAGGTGGCATTATTCAGGTGCGCATGGATCCCTCCTGGTTAGGTAAGGATTGATGAGTACAGGAAGACCTGTGCTAACAGGACAACGATGGCATATCACGCGGACCCATTCATTCTTGCCAGCGATGCTACCCAGATTTTCTTTATGGAAGACCCCTTGCATAAGAACGACCATTTAGCGATGCATGGGAAGAGAAGGGTACTGGGTGTCGATGATGTTGCCGATGAGGACCAGTACGATGAATTTGATGAGTTGCCAACTAAGGAATCACGCACCCGTGCAACAGAGCAGCGTAAAATCATCAAAAACCCCAAGTTCATTCGGGGTCAACTTAATGATCCCAGTTCCCCCATGTACATGGGAATTAAGCCGTAAGACTACTCTTTATGCCTACCCTGCAACTTAATTCGTTCAATTTAGAACTGTCGCGTGTACTGAATTTGTGAGTTATGCTCGGTTTTCTGTTGATGTAAGAACCGTTAATATGTTGACCTTGATATGCTGTCAGCTCAGGCAATGAATATGAACTATTTGTTATTATTATTATTATTATTATTATTATTATTATTATTATTATATCATAGAGGTAGCACACTCAATCGATCTCACTACAGTACGTGTGAACAAAAATATGCAATATGGTTTGCGAATAGCACACGGTTCGTTGATGAAAGCCGAGTGCCGACAAAACCCCGCCACCCCGCCCATGATCTGAGTCGTGCTTTCTGATTGGCTAGAACCCAAATCCCATGGATCGTACGTCTGCACCGTTGGATGCTCCCAGATCGAACGGCGATCCTCATCCCTTTCGACAACACATGCAGTTCCGGTTGTAATTTTATTTTTATGCACAAAATGCACGTTAATCTCAAAAAATGTCTTAAATATAGCTAACGATACCTGAAATGTGCTAGAAAATCAAACCCGTGGTATAATGGTGATTGCGTACCGTGGAAATTTTTATGAGGCGAAACGATGAAGTCACCGGCCATAGGAGTTTCAATTGACATGTCTCCTTTTGAAAAACCATGATCCATCATGTGAGATGCTCCGGTTTGGAAGGAGCGGTCATCAAAACTTGTGCCAAACTTTACCAATTTTTTCCACGGGGTCGTGAGAGCACGCCACAGGCACACATCGATTTTGATGATGTCCGAACTCCATCTGAATTTTCTATAATTAAAATACCAGCTAGGCCTACGCCAGTGGCGGAACCTCGCGGCCGAAATGTTTGAAACTTCTCCCCGCTTCTCAAACAAACGGATGAAAACTCACAAAGTGATGCACAAATGATTTGTACACCTTTGCTAGGCTGATAGTAAGGGGGTATCATGGCTAGTATCATGCATGCCAGCTACACAATTTTGATGAGCTGTGATAGAATTAATTAAATGAAGAAAGAGAGGATTAAGTATCGTATCATGAAACCGTATCATAATAAATGTTATGCTACTATGTGTGATGCATGACAATATAAATAAAGTACTACATATGATACTAGCTACTCTATGATACTATGCATTAGAGCAAGTACACAATAGAGTGACATAAGACTAGCCACAATGGGTAGTAACATAGAATGTTACTAGTCGATGTTACTACCTCTATAGTGGGGAGTAACATATGTGTAGTAACATGCAACACTTCATTTATTAGGCTATAGACTCATCTTGCCTTCAGATGTGTGATGTTACTCAGACTAGCCACAATGGGTAGTAACATGCCCATGTTACTAGTCTATGTTACTACCTCTATAGTGGGGAGTGACATAAGTGTGATAACATGCAACACTTCATTTATTAGGCTATAGACACATCTTGCCTTGATATGTACATGTGATGTTACTCATACTACTAGTAACTAGCTATGTTACTACTTTCCTCTCTTTCTTCATTTATTGCTTGCCACATCATCTACTTTATCTAGATATGTGTGATGTTACTACCTATGTTACTCCCATTGTGGGTAGTCTCATACAATAGTAAGACTACCCATAGTGGGAGTAACATAGGTAGTAACATCACACATATCCACTTTCCTCCATTCCTTCATTTATTGCTTGCCACATCATCTATTTTATCTAGATATGTGTGATGTTACTACCTATGTTACTCCCACTGTGGGTAGTCTAAGCAGGCTATAAGGAATAGAATAATATATATGTGCTTATTAGTTGGAGGAAAGAGAAGAGAAGCGGGCTCTTGGTTAGTAAAGCCAGCTGCAACATGAGACCCAAGACACTTTGTGAGGATGTAAGGTGGGCCAACTATTGATAAACTAGTATGTATATAAAACTTATTATTGTACATGCCCGCTAAGAGGTTGGTTGTATATGACATGACAACTTCTTATAGCCGACCCTTAGCTGTATTATTAATCATGCTCTTAGTGAGGTAGCTAGTATGTCATAGACGACTAGCTAGTATCAGACTAGCCAGAGTGGGAGTAACTTCAGCAGTAACATCGACTCCAACTCAGGAAACTTGCTTATGTGGCAATAAGTTAATGAGGAGAGAGATAGTTTTAGTAACTTAACTAGTTACTGTAACATCACATGTCCCAATGCAATATGAGTCTATAACCTAATAAATGAAGCTTTACATGACACTACACTTATGTTATTACCCACTATGAAGGTAGTAACATATATAGTCTAGAGATATGTGTATGTTACTAGTGTACTGTCCATTGTGGCTAGTCTCATACTCCCTCCTTTCCGGTTTAGGCTGGTTATAATGGTATTATCATAAGCGGTATCATGCATGCCAACTAGACTTTCTGGATGATGTGGCACACAATTAAATGAGGAAAGAGACGATGTGGTATCATATCATGATACCGTGTCATATTAAATGTTGTACTACTACTTTGTGTGATGCATGACAATTAGTAAGGCAACCTAAGATGCTAACTTATGATACTATGCATTACGGAAGTAGTATCCTACACTATCATATGCATGATACTAGTATATATGATACTCCCCATTACAACCAGCCTTATAGGGCTCAATTAAAAAATCTCACCAACCAAGGTAGATGGTGAGTGGTGGAATACTTTTTGTAGTTTGCAAAAACACCCAATTAATGCTTTTCTTTTCCTCAAAAAATTATGTTTTCCAATGTATTAATTGCAATACATGCATGCATATATAAAGTACATGCATTAGTCAACTTTCTCTTAATACTTGCATGCAATGATTTAATGCACCTTGGAATCTGGACATGTGATGGGGAACAACCAAATTGAGCCTTATAAAATGGAAAACTAAAATTTTGAGATAAGCCTATAAACCGGAAAGGAGGGAGTATATATGTATCATAAGTTAGTATCTTATGTTCCTTATTAATTACCATGCATGACACAAAGTAGTACAACATTTAATATGATACTGTATCATGATATGATACCACACCCTCTTTTTCATCATTTAACTGTGTGCCACATCATCCAAAAAGTCTAGTTGGCATGCATCATACCGCTTGATATTCCCATATTACGACCAGCCTTATTAGGGTGGCCATAGTGGGGGTATCATAGCCAGTATCATGCACCCGGGAATAGAAAATATGATGATGTGGCAAAGAAGCAGTAACATAGGTAGATACCGTAACATATATATATATATATATATATATATATATAATAAATGCTATACGACTTTGTGTCATGCATGGCCATAAATACGGTCATCTATGATATATACTCCCTCCGTAAACTAATATAAGAGCGTTTAGGTCACTATTTTAGTAATCTAAATGCTCCTATATTAGTTTACAGAGGGAGCTAGTACTACTCTATGATACTATATATGCACTATGAAAGCACGTACGTAGTATCATACACTAGTATCATATGCATGATACTATATATATATAGTATATGATGCTCCCCACTATATAAGGCTGGCCATAGTGGTGGTATCATAGCCGACGATGTCATGCACTCGGAAATAGCAAGTATGCTGATGTGGCAAAGAATTAAATATATATAAAGAGGGTTATAGTAACATATAGGTAGATACTGTATCATGTTAAATGCGATGCTAATTTGTGTCATGCATGGCAATAAATATGATCTATATATGATACTATACTCTATGTATTATACTATGCGCTATAATTAATTGAAGGTAGTATCATACACTAGTATCATATACACTGTACATTCATGATACTAGTATATGACACTCTCCACTATACTCGTGATTTCTTACCGTAGAAAAAAATTGGAGGCGAAACGATGAACTCATGTTTTCATTCGAACAAAAATAAGATGTTAGGTAATGTAAATGTTTTCAAAGAGCACACGGTTCACTCACAAAAGCCGTGTGTCCACTAAACCGTGGCTGATGCACTCCCCCACCCCTCTTCCACGCGCACGATCTCAGTCGTGCGTTCTGATTGGCCAGAACCCAAACCCCACGGATCGTACGTCTGCACCGTTGGATTCTCCTTGATCGAACGGCGATCGTCATCCCTTTCGACAACACATGTACATGTTTTCAAATAGCCCCTCCCAAAAAATGTTTTCAAATAGCACATGGTTCACACACGAAAGCCGTGTGCCTACCAAACCGTGGACGATGCCCCCCGCCTTGTTGCGCGCGCGATCTGAGTCGTGCATTCTGATTGGCCAGAACCCAAACCCCACGGATCGTACGTCTGCACCGTTGGATGCTCCCAGATCGAACGGCAATCCTCATACCTTTCGACAGGAAATGCAGTCCAGCTAGGAATTGATTTATATGCCAACATGCACGGTAAATGCCAAAAAATGTCTTACATATAGCACACGAGACCTGAAATGCGCGAGCAAATCAAACCCGTGGTAAAATTGTGATTGGTTTACGTGGGAAAAATTTAGAGGCGAAACGATGAACTCACATCTTTATTTCAAAATTAGTACGTCTTCATTTCAAACGAAATTATTCTGTTTGTGCACACGAGTGCTTAGAGGCAACCGTTTGCATAGGCCTTTCCACGCGCGCGGCGACCGGGGATATTTTTCACCCTTTCACCTAGGCCGCCTACACCCGGAGTCCCCAACACCCCCACCGCCCGCCCGCGTTTCACTCAACTAGTCCACCCAATCTCCTTCGCTAGCTCCCCCCTCCCCCAGATCCACAGCAGAACCCTCTCCAGCGCCGCCGTGCTCACCCTGGTTGTGTGCCCGCTCTTTGGCGTCAAGCCTACCTCCATTGTCGTTCCCAACACGCGGCGGCCTGCGCCTCGCCGTCTTCGTTTGCTCGCCAGCCACTTTCGAGCATATCGATGCAGTAACCCTCGCCTCTCCTGTGGCCCGGCCGGGTTTTCATTAAGAAGCTTGTTAGTTACTGCTCTCCATAGCGGTGAGGCATATTTCCTCGCAATCCCTCTTCCAATTTCGTTCCGTATGTTCCCAAATTGGCTGTAAAATAATGGAGAGCGTATATATGTTCATTATCTACCTTCCTTACTACATATAAGCTGTATTTGTTCCAATAAGTTACTGCCTATTTACAGATCGCGGGCGCCCGAGTCACACAAACTTAACAAATTAGTCGTACATTTTCTAAATTATTGCATGGCATGTTTAGAAAGCTTGATACCAAGTTGTTAGTTTTATGCTTATCCTCCTTTCTTGAGTTTCGCATGTGTTCTCTATAGATGCCGAGTAGCAGTGACAGCACTCATTCAGGCCATGTATCTTCATCTGATTCGGACAACCCTAGGTCTTCAGCAGATTGTGAGGGATCAAGTAGTCTTGAACGGGATAGAGCTGCAGCAATTACCCTTCCGGTCAAGACACGGAGGAACGCTCCAAGGAAGCCCACACACCAGCCTAAAGGTGTATATGAAGTAACCGAGATTGATTTAAAGTCCTGGGCTCCAACTAAACCAGATAAAGCACGCATGAGGTTCAGGAGTGTGTGTGGATTTGTTGGCAGAGCAAGGCTCAACATTAATCTGCCGGGGTTTCGGAAGGCTGACACAGAAACACGGCGAAGGATAGTCCGGGAGATCATGGATCACTTCAACGTTCGAGAGCAGTGGAGAATGCAGGTGGAACACGCTGCACTGAAGAAGGCTAGGGATGCTTGGAGAAACTAGAAGCACGTGCTGTACAAGAAGTACTTGAGTGAAGGCAAGGACCCAATCCCCGCATACCCCCTAATTACAAAGGCAGACTGGGCAGAATTCAACAGGGTTAGGGCAACTCCAGAGTTTGCTGAGAAGAGTTTCAAGCAATCGGAACTTCAGAAGAAGAACATACAACCCCACCGTATGGGTGTGGCAGGATACGACGGCATGAAACTGATATGGGAACAGAAGGACAAAGAAGCAGTAGCGGCGGGTGGGAATCCGACCTTTAGTGAAATCAGGGGCGAACGCGCCAGAGACTACTTGCGGGCACGTGCAAAGAGGCGTGATGACGAAACTTATTACTTTGAAAACGCACGTGACGCCAAACTGTATGAAGTGATGGTAGAGGCTTCCAAGATCCCCGGAAGGTTCTACAGGAACTCAGGGCCATGTGCCATTCTGTCCATTGCTCTAGACACAAAAGAGCCCCCTGTCCGTGCAAGGGGTATAGGTGTTAATGTCCCACACAAGAGGGCTTTCACACTCAACAAAGAAGAGAGGCTCAATATGAAAAAAGCGAGGAGTGAAATGAAGCAGAATGCATTGTATGAAAAGTTGAAGAAGGAGATTTATCCGGCTGTTCGAAAGGATGTTGAGGAGTCAATGATGATGCAGAAGACTCTAACACTGACAGATAGCCAGCAGATGGGAGGGGAGGCGGGCATGGAGGATGCTGCTTATTGCACGACAACACTGCACAAGAGTAGCTGTGCACCAGCTCACCCCAGCAACACTGAGACTGCAGCTGCTCGTGATGATGCTATATCTGATCTATATGGAATGAAAGACAGACTGAAGGGCGTGCTTACACATTATGAAGGTACATTAAAATGTGCAACAGCCTAGGTTTGCCCACCATCTTGGAAGATGGCCTCTTCTTGGACAATGTGCCATTGAAGTCGGGCTGTGTGAAGTGCTACGTGACTGAAGTAAAGCCTGAATTCAATGAATTTGCCCTGAAGAATGTCCTAGGAGACTTCGATGAGCAAAGGACCTTGGGAGAAACACTGCTACATCACATCCAGTGGCCACGAAAGGAAATAGAGTTCATCGATGAGATTCCTGAAGCCCCACCAAGAGCAACCACTGTCGCCCCTCAACCGGTGACGCTCTCCTTGCCACAGCAACTCTCGCGGCCTGATGCATCAACCTGTGATCAGCCGGCCCGACTTTGTGGCGTACATGCCATGTCATCCTCTGCCCCAAAGCAGCCAGTGGCAAGGCCTACAACTGCTGATGACGCACCACCGGTTCAGATGCCGGCTGCTGAAGCAGCGGGGGGAGACCCAGTTGCAGCACATGCTCAGCAGACCAACCTGGTGGAACAAACTGCTAAGCAGTCTGATGCTTCAGAACCGCCTGCTAAGCAGTATGTACGTCCAGAACCGACTGCTCATCAGTCCGTCGGTCCGCAGGCGCGTGATCAGCATACCAATGTGTTAGCACTTCCTGCTCAGCAAACCAACGCGTTGGCACGGCCTCCTCAGCACACCGACAAGTTGGCACCACCTGCGCAGAAACCCGACATGGCTTCAACGCATGGTCAGCAATCCGATGCCTCTGCTCCTACAGCCCAGCAGTCCGTCACAGCAGCACCGCCAGCTCAGCGGTCCGGCATAGATAAACTGTCTGCTAAGCAGTCCGTCCAAGCTTCACCGTCTGCTTGGCAGACTACCTTGCACGCAACCAGACGTTCTGCCAGAAATGCTTCAAGTACCAAGAAGGAAGTGGCCAAAAAGGCTACACCCACGACCACGAGGAAGCGCGGCGGGAGAGTGAAGAGGAAGGAGAACGATTGCCTCTTACTTAAAGCACTCATCGCCCAGAACCAAGTTAACAGCAGCTTGTTCGAATCGGGGAGTAATATTATTTCTGACGCCATGGATGATGAAGAAGTACGTTTGTTGCTTGCTAAAAATAAAGCAGACATACTTGAAGCACGCAATTACGTCCATGGCCAGCCATTTCTTGTTGGCGAATACTTTGATGAGTGCAGCTCCAGTTGCCGCGAGTTACACGAATATTGCATGGATCAAATGTCAGAAGGTCATCATGGTTTGCTACTCCACTGCAACAGAGATAATTTCCGACACGACGCTGGTTCCATCAATGTGAGTTTCGAGGACTTACATCTCCTCTTCAACTTCAACGTGCTCGATGCCACTCTTGTTAGATGCCTGATTTTGTAAGTACTTAACAAACTCTGATCAATTTCTCCATACAAGGTTGTAAATGATAAACAGCTAACTGCATTTTATTCCTCTTAGGGGATTGAACATGCAGAGAAGAAAAATGGAGAGCGTGTATTTCATATATCCTGCATTAGCAAATGGCACATCATCAGATGGTAAGGACCGACGGGACTGGGCCGTTAACACGGTCGTCCGTATCTTAGAAAACACGTCCCATGCAGAATCATTTCTCTGGCCATATCTGAATGGTAAGTCAAGTAAACAACCACGCATACACTGATTGTCTTTCAGATTTGGAAATCATTCGTAAGTTCATGGCTTTCTTAATATGTAGCAATCATTGGATATTGGTATTCATTGTTCCAAACAAGAATGCAGTTTACTACATCGATTCACTCAGAGAGTCAACAAACGCTCAGGATCTGACGCATGTTCAACAATTCTTGGATAGGTATTGAATTCTATGATGTTGAAATTAATTTGCATTCATATCTGGTTCAATAATTGATGTTGTCAAAATTCATCATCATTTGCAGTGTGCTCGCATTGTGGCAAACTAAACCAGGGAACCTGTTCAAGAGGAAACAACCTCTGCAGCACGAGATCGTTTCTCCGGTAACACACTGAAATCCATTATTTTCGGAAAATTTATCCAACAGTCTGCAAATACCTTTCCTTACGCTAGTCAAATGTTCAAGCTTCTAAATAAACCTCTTTCTATTTTGTCCAAAGAAAAAAAATAATACATCTAACACCGGTTAGGTTGTTCCTAACAGGACAAATACATGACTAACTTTGTACAAAAAATTTCAGTGTCCTCAGCAAGAAGCAGGGACCAACCTTTGTGGATACTATGTTTGCAGACACATGATCTCCATCTACAAATCTGCTGATAGTTGTGACGATCCTCGCAAATTAGTACCAGTAAGTCTATCTTAATTAATATCTTCTACTCCACTCATATGGCACATTCTGATCTTAAAAATACTGCAGCTCGTCTTAAAACCGAGGACCCCTGAACCGCTCCCGGCTGGTGAATTGTTGATGGTTCACAGATTTATCAGCGACTTCTTCCTGGATCACTACATCAATCCCACTGGTGATAATGAAGATTTCAGCATGTGTTCTCCTGAAACATTGAGTAAGAGTTAGCCGCTAAACATATAATGCATGGATCCATTGTTTTCCATCTGATGAGGTCTTCGTATTTCGTACACTATGATTAATTATGTAATGCATATATGTGTGGAAAAACCATTGGAATTTAGCTACCATATGTTCAATTGCAATTGTTGCAAAATCTGATGAATGTTCTTCCTGTGGACACTATTTGTTCAATTGAATATTGTGGCGAATTTGCTTTTTGCGTGCCGATTCAAAATGGCATATTTTTGTTTATTTGTTCAATTGAATATTTTGGCGAATTTGCTTTTTGCGTGCCGATTCAAAATGGGATATTTTTGTTTTAACCTGGCAATTGCTCCGCACACGGTTCAACTAAATGAGTGTGTGCGATCCACATCGGAAAGCATACGTCAATCATAGCGGAACCGTCGGTGATACACAGCAGATCACAAACGATTTGCAGCGCTACTACGTGTGCATAGGGTCTCCGGAATCGTTTGTGATATCGCGTTATCGCACACGAGAACTGGGAGTAAACCGTGCCCAATGCAAAATACAATCCCAGTCGTAATTTTTTCAGGAAACGTGTGGGATCCCAAATGAAAAGCACACGTCACTCTTGCGGCAACCGTTGGTGATACCCAACAAATCACAAACGGTCTGCAACACTTGTATGTGTGCGAAGGGGCTCCTAAACCGTTTGTGATAGAACATTATCGCAGATGGTAATTGTTGGCAAACGTGTGCGATGGAGTCTAGCATGGCAGACGGATTATGTAGAAAACTCGTTTGCGATGGGGCACAAATCACACACAGTTCATATGTTGGCCCGTGGGCCTTACATACTGTTTGCCAAACGGTTCGTTACGACAGACCGTATGGTTTCACCGCGTCATTGGAAACGCTTAATCACCGATACCACACGTGCGAAAGAATTTAGTGTGTGGTGCATTGCACACGATTACATTTTGGAAGGCCTCTGGATCACGCTCCATATCCCCGACGGTTTCTGGGTCGTGTGGGAAGGACACCCTATCGCACACACTCACTTGGCGACGGTTCCAAATGCCGTCGCGGAAAGGGGTTAAAAACCGTTTGTTTAGGACCAACGCGCACCAGTGAAAGGATATGCTCCTTGTTTATGGAGGGGATGAAGAACTCATTGTAAATGGTTACACCGATGCTAGCTTCATGAATGATATAGATGACTATAAATCTCAATCAGGTTATGGTTTTACCCTGAATGGTGGTGCGGTTGTTTCGAAGAGTTTCAAACAAAACACTATTGCGGATTCTATGATAGAAGCAGAGTATATTGCGGCTTCAGAAGCTTCAAAGGAGGCATTCTAGATCAAGAAGTTTCTTGAAGGAATCGGTGTTGTCCCAAGTGTGATGAATCCAGTGTCTCTCTATTGCGACAATAGTGGTGCATTGGTCAAGAAAATGAACCAAGATCACACATGAAGACAAGACACGTTGAACGCAAGAACCACATTATTCGATAATATGTTGAGAAGGGCTATGTGAAGATTCTCAAGATTCACACGGATTTGAATGTGTCAGACCCGATGAAGAAGGCTCTACCACGAGCAAAGCATGAGCAACACTAGATAGCCATAGGTGTTGAAGAGATTATGTAAACTAGATTATTGACTCTAGTGCAAGTGGGAGACTGTTGGAAATATGCCCTAGAGGCAATAATATTTGTATTATTATATTTCCATATTCATAATTAAGATTTTATATTCTATGCTATAACTGCTATGATCCTGGAATATGTGATTCAGTGGAAATATCATATGCACGTGTGGAATGGTAAATGGAAAATAAAAGGTCCCTAGTCTCGCCTCTAAGACTAGCTCAAGTGTTGTTCGTGATCACGTTTTCCAGATCTTAGGATATCATTAAGTGTAACGATGATCCTAAAGCGACAATGAGATTATGAAATTAGGAGAACGATCATATTGAATCGACCTAATCTTGTTTGTTATGACTTGAGTTAATATCGTCTGCATTCAATTTTAATAACATAGAGTGTTAACATGTGAATTTACTCCTTAGACATCATAGTCACTTCATACCATATGGTGGGCTTTGGGGTTGCTCATGAAGGAAATATGCCCTAGAGGCAATAATAAAGTTGTTATTTTATATTTCCTTATTCATGATAAAGGTTTATTATTCATGCTAGAATTGTATTGATCGGAAACCTTAATACATGTGTGAATACATAAACAAACACATGTCCCTAGTGAGCCTCTACTAGACTAGCTCGTTGATCAAAGATGGTTAAGGTTTCCTAACCATTGACATGAGTTGTCATTTGATAATGGGATCACATCATTAGGAGAATGATGTGATGGAAAAGACCCATCCGTTAGCTTAGCATAATGATCGTTCAGTTTTATTGCTATTGCTTTCTTCATGTCAAATACATATTACTTCGACTATGAGATTATGCAACTTCCGGATACCGAAGGAATGCCTTGTGTGCTATCAAACTGTGACAGCCTGGATTTTGCCTTCTCTCTTTTTCCGAACTTGATTTTGCCTTTGCCTTGGATTTGAGTTTTTGGAATCAATTCAAATGGACTTATCACTTGGGCATGCCCTTGACCTTCACCCAAGTGACCCATCTACCTCTCATTCAATCTCATTTCTCTGAAAAATCCCAAAATGGTCAAATGAATACTTTTCATAAAAGAAAAGTATTCATTTTCTCTTCTGAAACTCATTTCAGAAACTAGTGCTCCAAAGCAACCCTCATTTTTATTGCTCCAAAAATCTTGAAATAATTCCTGAATATTCTTTGAACCTTGGACCACCACCCCAAGCAAAAATATTGCATGACTTTTTGTAATATTTTGGCTACAGAAAATCATTTCCCTTCTGGCCCAAAAATGCACTTCATACATCAAGTGTATTTTTCCTTGATCCTTTGGCCCTGGTTTTTCTTGAGGCTCATTACCCTCCTAAGTAAACCCTAATCCCATGTGATCAGCCCTAATGGCCTTCTAGAAGCCCTCCAAACGTAGCGGCCAAGTTTTTGGCCAGAAACTTGCCAAGAAGCTTGAGTCACTTCTGGTCGGCCTGGTAGTGAGTCCTCAGCCTCCATAGACCTAACACTGCATGGATTATAGCCCAGACAAGGTTTGGCCGAGCGTGGGCATCGTTTTGACCATGCCAGGGCGGTGACGCGTGTGGACACGGGGTCTGGCATGTGTTCGACGCGCTCTGCGTCGCGCCAACGCCTCTGTTCGGCGCGTGCTCGAGCCAGAGCTCGCCGACGACTGCTGCGCCGTGCCACCAGCTTTGACTCATCACCCTTGACCTCACCGACACCGGAGACTCCGCAGCGAGCACGGGCACGTTGCGGCCAAAAGCCACAGTGCGCTCGTGCCCTTGTCTTCTTCTCCCCTGCCTCCTGTACTCGTCCACTAGCGTGGACAGCTCCCACCTGAGCGCTGAGCCCTTGCCCCCTCTCACTGGCGCCCTTCATCGTCGCTTGCCGGCTTCCAGAGAACTCCGGCGGTGCCACGTACCCCCTCCTACTCCGGCTATATATAGAGCCCCTCCCTCCGTTCTGAAGCCACACACCGCACTTCTCAACCACCACGACCACGTAGGATAGCCGTAGCCCGGTCGGGCAGGCCTCTGGCCGTCGACCATGACCAGAGATCGCAGGCGATCCCCGCAGCCCAGCCACCCTGCTCCAGAGCCCCTCGAGCTCAACCAACCTCTCAAGTGCATCAATGGAGGTCCATTGGTGTCGCCTGGAAGCAGCAGAGCCCCTGGAGTTGCCCCTCGTCGTCGCCTTCTTCCTCTCCGGCAAGCCCCGACCGCCACCGCCGCTTGTGAGCTTGGTTGCGAGCAGCACCGGCCATCCCCCGACAAGTCACGGGTACGGGCAGGTGCGCCGTGACCCCCTCTCCACTTCTATCCCTCCGGCTTCACCCAAGAACCTCTCATCGCTGGCGTATGCTCCGGCGGAGCACCGCCGCGCTCTGTTTCTTCTCTCCCCCCTCTCTCTCCTGACCGGTGGGGCCCGATGTCAGCCTCTCCACTCGCACCCGAAGCGGTAGAGTGGAGGTGTATTCTGCCTTTATGCCATCGACGTCACCCCCCAGTTTTCTGTTTTATTCAAATTAATTCAAAAATTTGACCACAACTTTGACGAGTGATAATTTTTAGCCTATAAGTCCAAATGAGTTGATTCTTTTTGCATTGTGTTTGTTTCTGAAAGCTCTAGCAGCACACCAAAATGTGGAATTTTCCTTGCTGTCTAGAATTTCTGGTGATTTTCATATTGGTTTTTGACATTTTGTTTTGTGGTTTTTAAATATTTTCAGAAGGAGAGACTTGCCTTGAAGATAAATAGGAGGAGTTTGACCCTCCTCTGCACTAAGGCAAGCCACACTAGCATTTGGATGGCGTCATTTCAATATCTATGATTTTTCTTACTTGAATATGAGTTCTTTTATGCATTTAAAATTTGATAAATAAATTTGGTTGAATGCTAGTTACCTTGTCATGCTTGAAATGTTTGTTTAAGTTACTGGTTGAATGCATGGAGTAGTTTGGTCTAGTAGAATAGAGTTTGACTTAGTTATATTGCTATGATAAATAATGATAGTTCTTTTTGCTTAATGAGAATTTCATATAAATTATGAGTTAATCAAAATATTGCATGATCATAAACAGTGAGGTACCAGTAAAATTTAATAACGAGTTATTGCCAGAAAGTTATATTGATAAGGTTGATCCGTTCTTGTGAGTTGCATGTTTAGCATATCGATTAGTGCATGCTCATGGCATCGTATGACTTGGCATAGTAGTTTTTATTTTCAAGTTAAACATGATAATAATCCAACTTGAAGATAACGTTGATCAAGTCATGGTGCCACTAAATCGGGTTTTTCCTCAGTGCGACCACATTTACCTTTATGGGGGGTCTTGATTCGGTCCCTTTTCGTGCCTCTCGCCGGTGCCTCCAACGAGGGAAGGTTATGGGCGTGCGGTACCCTGGCCCGGTAAGCAGACATAACCTTGTGTGCCCGTTTGTTTTTATGGCACCTTGTCCCCGTTTGGGACCGTTTTTGCCACGACGGTGGACGTTGATGCCTTTGGTAGGCACGGGGCCACCCAGGACTTAGCCCTGAGAGGGAGTTGGTCGGAGTGGCTGGGAGAGTGTCATGGCAAGGGGAGAGTTTCGTCGGAATGCCGTTGGTCCACCCGAATGGGAGTGCGAGGCCATGGGTTCCGTGGTGTGGGTAAAGTGCGCTACCTCTGCAGAGTGTATTCAATCTATCGATAGCCACGTCCTCGGTTAAGGAGACAACTCGGGAGTAGGTCACACCATGGATCAACATTTATAATAAATCCTGCACACTAAATATTTATTGTTGGCATTGGTTTTGTAATTATTTGTGAGATCATGAGCTGATCATGAGTGATTGGCTTCAGTTGTGATCCCGGTATGATCACCGTTTGGTTATGAGGTAACCCGTCTGGTAAGCGAGTCTGAGGGACTCGGTGCACATGTTGGTTTCATCGTATTAGTAGCATTACTTGCATTGCATTAACCTGAATAATTGTCATGATATTGTTTGTCATCGTGCTTATGTTTGTTGTGAGCTTGCAAGTACATTCAATGTACTGACCTGGCGTGTCATGTCAGATTTCAGGCAAGTCGTACCGCATCGGAGAGCTTCCCGCATCTAGGCTGTGTCCATGTCGGTGTCCCTGTGCTATGGAGTTCCACTTCGTTGTCATTCCCCTGCCACGTAGTTTATGTGCTCGAGGCCCCTTCATGTTCATTAAATAATGTACATACTGTTAAGCCGTACCGTGTGTGCCGCTTGGCCTCTTATCTCGATGTAGTATCAGACTTATGTACCCGCTAGCATCAATAAAGCGGTTGTTTCTGTACCATGTTGTTGTGTGTTGCCAGAAGACTTGATCTCTGGGCTGGCAATGCAAGGTAGACCGGTTGCTCTGAGCCGGGGTGCCACACAAACATCACAACATAACTGTGTGATTATAAAGATGCTCTACAGGTATCTCCGAAGGTGTTTGTTGAGTTGGCATAGATCGAGATTAGGATTTGTCACTCTGAGTATCGAAGAGGTATCTCTGGGCCCTCTCGGTAATACACATCATAAGCTTGCAAGCAAACGACTAAGGAGTTAGTCACGAGGTGATGTATTACAAAACGAGTAAAGGGACTTGCCGGTAACAAGGTTGAACTAGGTATGAAGATACTGACGATCGAATCTCGGGAGAGTAACATACCGATGGAGAAAGGGAATTACATATGTTGTCATAACGGTTCGACCGATAAAGATCTTCGTAGAATATGTAGGATCCAATATGGGCATCCAGGTTCCTCTATTGGTTATTGACCGGAGAGGTGTCTCGGTCATGTCTACATAGTTCTTGAACCCGTAGGGTCCGCACGCTTAACGTCCGATGACGATAGAGTGTTATATGAGTTATGTGATTTGGTGACCGAATTTTGTTCGGAGTCCCAGATGAGATCACGGATATGATGAGGTGTCTCGAAATGGTCAATAGGTAAAGATCGATATATAGGATGATGGTATTTGGACACCGGAAGTGTTTCGGGACGTACCGGGAAGGAATCGGGTCACACGAAGGGGTCCGGGCACGCCCCGACAAGTTATGGGCTTAATGGGCCAAAAGGGAGGGACATACCAGCCCACTAGGGGGTTCGTGCGCCCCTCCACTTGTTTGGACAGCCCTAGGGAAGGAAAAGGGGGAGGGCTAGCCCCTCCTGCCTTTCCCTCTCATGGGAGAAAGGAAAGGGAGGGGCCCCAACCTCCCCTGCCTTTACCCGCACTCCAAATAAGGAAAGAAGGGGGCGCGGCTTGGGAGGGACCCCAAGTAGGATTCCCCCTACTTGGGCACCTTCTTTGGCTGCTCCTCCCTCCCTCCCACCTATATATATGTGGGAGGGGCGCCTAGTACACACCAGACAATTGCCTAGCCGTGTGTGGCGCCCCCTCCACCGTTTACACCTCCGGACATATTTTCTTAGTGCTTAGGCAAAGCCTTGCGAGGATCACTTCACCATCACTGTCACCACGCCGTCATGCTGACGGAACTCATCTACTACCTCGACGTCTTGCTGGATCAAGAAGGCGAGGGACGTCACCGAGCTGAACGTGTGCATAACACGGAGGTGTCGTGCGTTCGGTACTTGATCGGTTGATGCGCGAAGAAGTTCAACTACATCAACCGCGTTGAGAAACGCTTCCGCTTACAGTCTATGAGGGTACGTAGACACACTCTCCCCCTCGTTGCTATACATCTCCATAGATAGATCATTGCATGTGCGTAGCATTTTTTTGTTTTCCATGCAATGTTTCCCATCAGTGGTATAAGAGCCAGGTCTATGCTTAGATGATATGCACGAGTAGAACACAAAGAGTTGGGGGCGGTGATAGTCATACTGCTTACCACCAACGTCTTATTTTGATTCAGCGGTATTGTGGGGGTGAAGCGGCCCGGACGAACCCTACATGTCCACGCACATGAGACCGGTTCCACCGACAGACATGCAACTAGTTTTGCATAAACGTGGCCGGCGGGTGTTTGTTTCTCCTACTTTAGTTGAATCGAATTTTACTGTGGCCGGTCCTTGAAGAAGGTTAAAATAGCAAACTTAACGAAACACCTTGTGGTTTTATGCGTAGGTAAGAACGGTTATTGCTAGCAGCCACGTAAAACTTCCAACAACAAAGTAGAGGACGTCTGACTTGTTTTTTGCAGGGCATGTTGTGATGTGATATGGTCAAGACATGATGTGATAAACGTTATTGGATGATATGATCATGTTTTGTAAGTTATCGGCAACCGGCAGGAGCCTTATGGTTGTCTCTTTATTGTATGAAGTGCAAACGCCATGTAATTGCTTTACTTTATGACTATGTGTTAGCGATAGTTGTAGAAGTAATAGTTGGTGAGACGACCGTGATGGAACGATGGAGTTCAAGGTGTCGAGCCGGTGACGAGGGAGATCATGACGATGCTTTGGAGATGGAGATCAAAAGCACAAGATGATGATGGCCATATCATGTCACATATTTTGATTGCATTTGATTTTTATCTTTTATGCATCTTATTTTGCTTAGTACGGCGCTAGCATTATAAGATGACCCGTTCACCAAATTTCAAGGTAAAAGTGTTCTCCCTTAGTATGCACCGTTGCTACAGTTTGTCGTGTTGAGACACCACATGATGATCGGGTGTGATAGACTATGTTCACATACAACGGGTGTAAGACAGTTTTGCACATGCAGAATACCTGGGTAAAACTAGATGAGCCTAGCATGTACATACATGGCCTCAGAACACTAGAGACCGAAAGGTCGAACGTGATTTATATAGTAGATATGATCAACATAGAGATGTTCACCATTGATGACTACCCCATCTCACGTGATGATCGAACATGGGTTAGTTGATTTGGATCACGTATCACTTAGATGACTTGAGGGATGTCTATTTAAGTGGGAGTTCTTAAGTAATTTGATTAATTGAACTTAATTTATCATAAACTTAGTCTTGATAGTTTTGCATATCTATGTTGTAGTTCAATAGCTCGCGACATAGCTCCTATATCTTTTTGATATATTCCTAGAGAAAATTAAGTTGAAAGATGATAGTAGCAATGATACAGACTGGGTCCGTGATCTGAGGATTATCCTCATTGCCGCACAGAAGAATTATGTCCTTGATACACCGCTAGGTGACAAACCTGTTGTAGGAGCACATGCAGATGTTATGAACGTTTTGCAAGCTCGATATGATGACTACTTGATAGTTTAGTGCACCATGCTTTACGGCTTAGAACTGGTACTTCAAAAACATTTTGAGCGCCACGGAGCATATGAGATGTTCCAAGAGCTGAAAATTGGTATTTCAGGTTCATGCCCGTGTCAAGAGGTATGAGACCTCTGACAAGTACTTTGCCTACAAGATGGAGGAGAATAGCTCAGCTAGTGAGCATGTACTCAGAATGTGTGGGTACTACAATCGCTTGATTCAAGTGGGAGTTAATCTTCCAGATAAGATAGTGATTGACAAAGTTCTCTAGTCACTGTCACCAAGCTACTAGAACTTCGTGATGAACTATAATATGCAAGGGATGAGAAAAACGATTCCCAAGTTCTTCGCGATGCTGAAATCGGCGAAGGTAGAAATCAAAAAAGAGCATCAAGTGTTGATGGTTAACAAGACCACTAGTTTCAAGAAAAAGGGCGAGGGAAAGAAAAGGAACTTCAAGAAGAATGGCAAGCAAGTTGCCACTCTCGTGAAGAAGCCCAAAGCTGGACCCAAGCCTGAAACTGAGTGCTTCTACTGCAAAGGAAATGGTCACTGGAAGTGGAACCGAAGGAAATATGCCCTAGAGGCAATAATAATGTTATAATTTATATTTCCTTATATCATGATAAATGTTTATTATTCATGCTAGAATTGTATTAACTCGAAACTTGATACATGTGTGGATACATAGACAAAACACAGTGTCCCTAGTGAGCCTCTACTAGACTAGCTCGTTGATCAAAGATGGTTAAGTTTCCTAACCATAGACATGAGTTGTCATTTGATGAACAAGATCACATCATTAGGAGAATGATGTGATGGACAAGACCCATCCGTTAGCTTAGCATAATGATCGTTCAGTTTTATTGCTATTGCTTTCTTCCTGTCATATACATATTCCTTTGACTATGATATTATGCAACTCCCGGATACCGGAGGAATACCTTGTGTGCTATCAAACGTCACAACGTAACTGGGTGATTATAAAGATGCTCTACAAACATCCGAAGGTGTTTGTTGGGTTGGCATAGATCAAGATTAGGATTTGTCACTCCGAGTATCGAAGAGGTATCTCTAGGCCCTCTCGGTAATACACATCATGATAAGCCTTGCAAGCAATGCGACTAGTGAGTTAGTTGCGGGATGATGTATTATGGAATGAGTAAAGAGACTTGCCGGTAGCGAGATTGAACTAGGTATGAAGATACCGACGATCGAATCTCGGACAAGTAACATACTGATGACAAAGGGAATAACGTATCTTGTCATTACGGTTTGACCGATAAAGATCTTCGTATAATATGTAGGAACCAATATGAGCATCCAGGTTCCGTTGTTGGTTATTGACCGGAGAGGTGTCTCGGTCATGTCTACATAGTTCTCAAACCCATAGGGTCCGCATGCTTAACATTCGATGACGATTTTGTATTATATGAGTTATGTGATTTGGTGACTGAATTTTGTTCGGAGTCCTGGATGAGATCACAGACATGACGAGGAGTCTCTAAATGGTCGAGAGGTAAATATTCATATATAGGACGATAGTATTTAGACACCGGAAGTGTTCAGGGGGTACCGGGTACGTATCGGGTCACCAGAAGGGGTTCTGGGCAACCCCCGGCAAGCTATATGGATTAATGGGCCTAGGGAGGGACAGACCAGCCTATAGGGGGCTGGTGCCCCCTCCACCAGGCCGGCCAGCCCTAGGGAAGGCAAGGGAGGAAGGCTAGCCCCTCTTTCCTTCCCCTTCTCAA
Organism: Aegilops tauschii subsp. strangulata; assembly: GCF_002575655.3. Taxonomy (NCBI): domain Eukaryota; kingdom Viridiplantae; phylum Streptophyta; class Magnoliopsida; order Poales; family Poaceae; genus Aegilops; species Aegilops tauschii. The sequence continues at coordinate 355,175,051 of NC_053039.3, forward strand.
GGGAGAAAGCAAAGGGGAGGGCGCCACCTCCTCCTTCCTTCTCCTAGTGCCAAAACAAGGAGGGGGGGCGAATTGGGGTGGCACCCCAAGTAGGATTCGGCCTACTTGGGCGCCCCCCTGGCTGCCTCTTCCACCTCCAACCTATATATATGTGGGGAGGGGGGGCTAGAGGACGCACAAACATCTGTTAGCCTTGTGTGGCGCCCCCCTCCACTGTTTACGCCTGCGGTCATATTGTGGTAGTGCTTAGGCGAAGCCCTGCACGGATCACTTCATCATCACCGTCACCACGCCGTTGTGCTAACAAAACTCTCCCTCGACACTTTTCTGGATCAAGAGTTCGAGGGACGTCATCGAGCTAAACGTGTGCAGAACTCAGAGGTATTGTACATTCGGTGCTTGATCGGTCAGAACGAGAAGAAGTTCGACTACATCAACCGCGTTGTCAAATGCTTCCGCTTTCGGTCTGCGAGGGTACGTGGACACACTCTCCCCTCTCGTTGCTATGCATCTCCTAGATAGATCTTGCATGAGCGTAGGATTTTTTTTGAAATTGCATGCTACGTTTCCCAACAGTAGTAGCCGAGCCAGGTCTATGCGTAGATGATATGCACGAGTAGAACACAAAGAGTTGTGGGAGGTGATCGTCATACTTCTTACCACCAATGTCTTATTTTGATTCGGCGGTATTGTTGGATGAAACGACCCGGACCAATCTTACATGACCACGTTCATGAGACCGGTTCCACAGATAGACATGCAACTAGTTTTGCATAAAGGTGGCTGGCGGGTGTCTGTTTCTCCAACTTTAGTTGAATCGAATTTGACTGTAGCCGGTCCTTGTTGAAGGTTAAAACAGCAAACTTGATAAATCACCGTTGTGGTTTTGATGCGTACGTAAGAACGGTTCTTACTAGAAGCCCGTAGCAGCCACGTAAAACTTGCAAAAACAAAGTAGAGGACGTCTAACTTGTTTTTGCAGGGCATTTTGTATGTGATATGGTCAAGACATGATGTGATATACATTATTGTATGAGATGATCATGTTTTGTAAAAGTTATCGGCAATTGGCAGGAGCCTTATGGTTGTCGCTTTATCACTGTGCGTTAGCTATAGTTGTAGAAGCAATAGTTGGCGAGACGACCATGACGCTATGATGGAGATCAAGGTGTCAAGCCGGTGACGATGGAAATCATGGGGGTGCTTTGGAGATGGAGATCAAAGGCACAAGATGATGATGGCCATATCATGTCACATATTTTGATTGCATGTGATGTTTATATTTTATGCATCTTATTTTGCTTAGTACGGCGGTAGCATTATAAGATGATCCCTCACTAAAATTTCAAGGTATAAGTGTTCTCCCTGAGTATGCACCGTTCCGACAGTTCGTTGTGCCAAGACACCACGTGATGATCGGGTGTGATAAGCTCTACGTTCACATACAACGGGTGCAAGACAGTTTTGCACATGCGGAATACTCGGGTTAAACTTGACGAGCCTAGCATGTACAAACATGGCCTCGGAACACTGGAGACCGAAAGGTCGAACGTGAATCATATAGTAGATATGATCAACATAGAGATGTTCACCATTGAAGACTACTCCATCTCACGTGATGATCGGACATGGTTTAGTTGATATGGATCACGTGATCATTTAGATGATTCGAGGGATGTCTATCTAAGTGGGAGTTCTTAAGTAATATGATTAATTGAACTTAATTTATCATGAACTTAGTCCTGATAGTATTAGCATATCTGTGTTGTAGATCAATAGCTCGCGTATAGCTCCCCTATTTTATTTTTGATATGTTCCTAGAGAAAACTAAGTTGAAAGATGATAGTATCAATGATGCGGACTGGGTCCGTGATCTGAGGATTATCCACATTGTTGCACAGAAGAATTATGTCCTTGATGCACCGCTAGGTGATAGACCTATTGCAGGAGCAGATGCAGACATTATGAACGTTTGACAAGCTCGGTATAATGACTACTTTATAGTTTAGTGCACCATGCTTTACGGCTTAGAACCGGGACTTCAAAAATGTTTTGAATGCCATGGAGCATATGAGACTCATGCCCGTGTTAAGAGGTATGAGACCTCTGACAAGTACTTTGCCTACAAGATGGAGGAGAATAGCTCAGCTAGTGAGCATGTGCTCAGAATGTCTGGGTACTAAAATCACTTGAATCAAGTGGGAGTTAATCTTCTAGATAAAATAGTGATTGACAGAGTTCTCTAGTCACTATCACCAAGTTACTAGAACTTCGTGATGAACTATAATATGCAAGGGATGACGAAAATGATTCCCAAGCTCTTCGCGATGCTGAAATCAGCGAAGGTAGAAATCAAGAAATAGCATCAAGTGTTGATGGATAACAAGACCACCAGTTTCAAACAAAAGGGCAAGGAAAAGAAAGGGAACTTCAAGAAGAATGGCAAGCAAGTTGCCACTCCCGTGAAGAAGCCCAAAGCTAGACCCAAACCTGAGACTGAGTGCTTATACTGCAAAGGAAATAGTCACTGGAAGCGGAACTACCCCAAAAACATGGCGGATAAGAAGGATGGCAAAGTGAACAAAAATATATTTGATATACATGTTATTGATGTGTACTTTACTAGTATTCGTAGTAACCCCGGGGTATTTGATATCGGTTTAGTTGCTAAGATTAGTAACTCAAAACAGGTGTTGTAGAATAAACAGGTACTAGTTAAGGGAGAGGTGACAATGAATGTTGGAATTGACTCCAAGGTTGATATGATCAACATCGCACACACACTCTACATTCGAGATTAGTATGAACCTAAATAAATGTTATTTGGTGTTTGCGTTGAGCATGAGTATGATTAGATCATGTTTATTGCAGTACGGTTATTCGTTTAAGTTAGAGAATAATTGTTGTTCTGTTTACATGAATAAAATGTTCTATGGTCATACACCCAATGTCAATGGTTTATTGAATCTCGATCGTAGTAATACACATATTCATAATATTGATGCCAAAAGATGCAAAGTTGATAATGATAGTGCAACATATTTGTGGCACTGCCGTTTAGGTCATATTGGTATAAAACGCATGAAGAAACTCCATCCAGATGGGCTTTTGGAATCACTTGATTATGAATCATGTGATACTTGCGAACCATGCCTCATGGGCAAGATGACTAAAACTCCGTTCTCCGGAACAATGGAGCGAGCCAATGAATTATTGGAAATAATACATACCGATGTATGCAATCCGATGAGTGTTGAGGCTCGCGGCGGGTATCGTTATTTTCTGACCTTCACAGATGATTTGAGCAGATATGAGTATATCTACTTAATGAAACACAAGTCTGAAAGTTTGAAAAGTTCAAAGAATTTCAGAGTGAAGTGGAGAATCATCGTAACAAGAAAATAATTTTTCTACGATCTGATCACGGAGGCGAATATTTGAGTTACAAGTTTGTCCTTCATTTAAAACAATGTGAATAGTTTCACAACTCACGCCACCTGGAACACCATAGCGTAATGGTGTGTCCGAACGTCGTAACCGTACTTTATTAGATATGGTGCGATCTATGATGTCTCTTACCGATTTACCACTGTCGTTTTGGGGTTATGCATTAGAGACAGCTGCATTCACGTTAAATAGGGCACCATATAAATCTGTTGAGATGACACCGTATGAACTATGGTTTGGCAAGAAACCTAAGCTGTCGTTTCTTAAAGTTTGGGGTTGCGACGCTTATGTGAAAAAGCTTCAGCCTGATAAGGTCGAACCCAAATCGGATAAGTGTGTCTTGATAGGATACCCAAAAGAAACTGTTGGGTACACCTTCTATCACAGATCCGAAGGCAAGATCTTTATTGCTAAGAATGGATCCTTTCTAGAGAAGGAGTTTCTCTCGAAAGAAGTGAGTGGGAGGAAAGTAGAACTTGATGAGGTAACTGTACCTTCTCTCGAATTGGAAAGTAGCTCATCACAGAAAACTGTTCCCGTGATGCCTACACCAACTAGAGAGGAAGCTAATGATAATGATCATGAAACTTCAGATCAAGTTACTACCAAACCTCGTAGGTCAACCAGAGCATGTTCCGCACCAGAGTGGTACGGTAATCCTACCCTGGAAGTCATGTTACTAGACCAAGACGAACCTACGAACTATGAGGAAGCGATGATGAGCCCAAATTCCGATAAATGGCTTGAGGCCATGAAATCTGAGATAGGATCCATATATAAGAACAAAGTGTGGACTATGGTGGACTTGCCCTATGATCGGCAAGCCATTGAGAATAAGTGGATCTTCAAGAGGAAGACGGGTGCTGATAGTAGTGTTACTATCTACAAAGCTCGACTTGTCGAAAAAGGTTTTTGACAAATTCAAGGTGTTGACTACGATGAGATTTTCTCACTCGTATCGATGCTTAAAGTCTGTCCGAATCATGTTAGCAATTGCCACATTTTATGAAATCTGGCAAATGGATGTCAAAACTGCATTCCTTAATGGATTTATTAAAGAAGAGTTGTATATGATGCAACCAGAAGGTTTTGTCAATCCTAAAGGTGCTAACAAAATGTGTAAGCTTCAGCGATCCATCTATGGACTGGTGCAAGCAGCTCGGAGTTGGAATATACGCTTTGATGAGTTGATCAAAGCATATAGTTTTACACAGACTTGCGGTGAAGCCTGTATTTACTAGAAAGTGAGTGGGAGCACTACATCCTTTCTGATAAGTATATGTGAATGACATATTGCTGATCGGAAATGATGTAGAATTTTCTGGAAAGCATAAAGGAGTGTTTGAAAGGAGATTTTCAAAGAAAAACCTCGGTGAAGCTGCTTACATATTGGGCAGCAAGATATATAGAGATAGATCAAGACGCTAGATAAGACTTTCAGTGAGTACATACCTTGATAAGATTTTGAAGGAGTTCAAAATGGATCAGTCAAACAAGGAGTTCTTGCCTGAGTTGTAAGGTACCACTACTGGAATTAGCTTATTTGCTGTCTGCCAGTTCTTTGCCGTCTGCTGGCTGACGGCAAAGAAGGTCTTTGCCGTCCGCTTAAGGAAAATGGACGGCAACGAACTGGCTGATGGCAAAGAAGGTCTTTGCCATCAGCCAATTCTTTGCCGTCCGCTAGCGGACGACAAAGAATCTTTGCCGTCAACTCGCAGACGGCAAAGAGAGAGGTGGCCCCCGCTAACGAGCTGGTCATAAAAAACTTAACGGGCCCCCTTCTTTGCCGTGTGCCAGCAGACGGCAAAGAGAAAAAAAGCGGACGGCAAAGGTGGGGCGGATGGCAAAGAGCTAACCTAACTAACGGTCGAGCCCCACCCCGCCCCTCCATCTCTCTGTTTCTGTCTCCTCCCCGACAACCACCACCACCCGCCGCCGCCCCCGCCGCACCCGCCGCCACCCCCGCCGCCGCCCCCAGCACCCGCCGCCGCCCCTTGCCCCGCCACCCGCCCACCCGCCGCACCCGCCGCCGCCCCCTTGCCCCGCCACCCGCCCACCCATCGCCCCTCGCTCCGTCGCCCCGACCACCCGCCGCCCCTTGCCCCACCACCCGCCGCCGCCCCCCTTGCCCCGTCGCCGCGCCGCCGCGTCGCCCCCTTGCCCCGTCGCCGCGCCGCCGCGTCGCCCCCTTGCCCCGTCGCCCTGTCGCCCGAACGACCCACAGCCGCGGCCCCCGTCGCCACCGCCACCCTACCGCTGCGAAGCCCCGGCCAACGCCATCTCCGGTGAGTTTTTTTTTCTGCTTTTTCTTTTTTGCTGTTTAATTGTTAGATTAGACTGGATATGTGTTAGTGTTAGATTTAGTGCTAGATTATATTAGATTAGACTAGTGCATGGGTTTTAGTTAATTAGTTATATAATTATAAGAAGTAGAAAAAAGATGAAAAAAGAAGAAGAAGAAAAGAAGAATATGTAGAAGGGGGAAGAAGAAGAAGAAGAAGAAGAAGAGGAGAAGAAGAAGAAGAAGAAAAAGAGGAGAAGATGAGAAGAAGAAGAGGAAAAAGGAAAATAAGGAAGAAATAAAATAAGAAGAAGAGAAGGAAAAAAGAAAAAGAAGAAAGGAAAGAAGAAGAAGAAGAAGAAGAAGAGAAGGAAAGAAGAAGAAGGAGAGAAGGAAACACCCCGACCCCGTGATCCCCTGACCCCGACACCCCGACCCCGACTCCACACCTCGACACCCCGACCCCCTGACCCCGACACCCTGACCCCGACACCACACCCCGACACCCTGACCCCCTGACCCCGACACCCCGACCCCGACACGACAGCCCTACACCCCGACCCCGACACGACACCCCGACCCCGAAACAGCACCCCGACCCCGACACGGCACCCCGACACCGACACGACACCCCGACCCCCGACACCCAGACCCCGAAACAGCACCCCGACCCCGACACGGCACCCCGACCCCGACACGCCACCCCGACACCCCGGCACGACACCCCGACCCTGACCCCCGACACCCTGACATCATATATTTTTCGATTTTGTTATGAGAAACATCATATATAATTGTGTTGATCGGGTAGATTTAAACATCATATATATTTTTTGATTTTGTTATGAAAAACATCATATATTATTATTCATGTCGGTATTTTTTTATGTTGTACTAATTTCGTTTACTCTTTGTCATGGCAGGTGTTGAAAGATGGTGGGCGCTGGTCGGGAGCGCTCCGAGGCCCCTTCTTCGTCGGCGCGTGGTGGGAGGACTTCCATTCCACACGCACCTCTCCGCCGAGTGTTGCTGGACAGTATGGCGACACCGCGGGGCCCTTCTTCGTTGACAGGGTGCCCAGCAGGGGACGAGGTAAGGGAGGGAAGAAGAGAGGAGCACGTGGTCGCGGGAGAGGAGGTAGGGTGACTGCTAGGGCGCCTTCCTCGCCGCCACCCCCAGCTGTTTAACCCGAGCACGTGACTGCTAGGGTGGACTCGTCCGAGGAGGAGGCTACACGGACTTCGGTCCACGAGCCTTCGGCCCACGAGCCTCGGGTCGACGGGCCTTCGGCCCACGAGACCCCGGAGGAGCACACGTCTAGATGGGGTACCTGGCCGGATGAGCCTGAGGGGCCGAGTGGCCATGCTGATGATGGCGGGGAGCCGACTGATATTGAGGAGGAGGGGGGCACCGTCTACCAGCATGGTTGTACACGGCTCCCGTCCGTGCCGGCGACCCGCGAGCAGAGGTGGTTGATTTACCCTGATGGGGAGAGGTAAGTGCATTTAATCTTTTTGTACCTTCTGCATTCACGTTTCTTCAAATATCTAATGCGTTGGCCTTGTCATGCTGTAGGGGTTGGGACCACCATCATAGTGTCCGTCGGCCCAACTCCGTCCTTGGAGTGCTTTGCCGGCAAAACTTCCCAGGGTTTGTCACATTGCCTGGTGAGGGTCGGCTTCCAGAGCTTGGATTGAGCTGGGAGCACTACTTGGCTGCCCCGGCCCCGCAGGGTGAGATTATCGACGGTGTCTTGTGCGACACGAGGGCAGACGTGGTGATCAGAAAGTTCTGGGTAATTTCTCCTTTACACATTTAAAAATCTTCAACTAGCTAGTTATTAATTTTACTAATCAATATTGTCTCATTTGATTGCAGACATTCTACAGGTGTGAGGAGGGATACGAGGAGGAGGCGGCAAATGTTATCGAGAACGTCTGCAAGCGCCTACTACAGAACTTACGGCACGAGGCTCGGGTGCAGGCTGTTCGAGACTACTACGCCTTGCGTGGTATCAAGAAGCCCAAGCCGGCGTGCCGCGATAAGTTCCTAAGTAAGGAGCAGTACATGAAGGTAATTCTTAAGGCCTTGTACTTACTTCCTTCATTTAGTAATTCATAGCCGTAGCGCTCAAGTTTCTATTTGCTAACTTAGGCGCCTCCGAGATGGTGTGCGGATCGGATGGATTGTTGGGAGGTGTTGGTCAATGAGTGGTGCTCAAAAGAATGGCTAGCCGTCCACAACGCGGCCAAGGACAAACGTGCCCAAATGGAAGGTGTGCCACACCATCAAGGCAGCTCCAACTCATATCAGTTCAGGCGGAACTGGGTATGTGGTTTGCTTCATGATTCATGCAATTCATTCATCATGCTAGCTTGAGCCCTTTAATTACTAATTTACTTTGTTTCTCTCTTTCAGGCACGCTACAATAAGGCGGATAAGGTGCCAGAGGTGTACGACCTGTTTGCCATGGCCCACACTGCCTCTTTCAAGAAAGTCAAGGCATTCTCTCCGTCTGACCTCGATGATGCAAACAACTTCACCAACATCTCCTCCCACGACAAGCTCGTGAAATATAGAGATGAGGGGAAGGCGAGGAAAGGGGAGGACTTTAACCCGAGTCAGGGTCCCATTGATCCAGGGCTGGTGATGATATCTGGTGGCGGGAGGTCCCATGGCTCCATAGCCATTGGAGATGGACTTATCCGTTGTCCTAGCACTCTCCCGGAGATCAAGGCGCGCCAGTCGAGCTCCGCTCCTGAGATAAGGCCTCGTGAACGGCCAGTCCAACTCGCCATCAAGGTTAGTTATGCGTACTGAGCTATCTTTCTCCATTACATTGTGTGTGCTTCCATCAATGATTACAAATGGTAATGAGGAGTGGTGTTGCAGGCTGCTATACAGAGTGAGAGAGATAGAACGGAGAATCTTCTGGCAGAGGCGGCGGAGAGGCAGCGGGAGTTGGAGGAGAGGACGACAAAGATGTTGGAAGAGGAGAGGGCACCGAATGACATGCAGGCAAGGGCCATGTACGAGCTCCTTGTGGTAAGTTTCTTCTGCAGATTAGCCAAAACATTCATGTAGTGTTTGTCTCATTACTAACTAGTATGACTGAGTCATCAAAACCAAATGTGCAGTCTGTGTGCGAGAAGACCGGTAAGACTGCTCCGCCGATGCCAGTGATTGCTCCTGGGACCACGGTGAGTTTAATTTGAATGGACATTACTTGCTAGTCTTAACATTTGAGTGTCATCATGCTAACGAGACACTGGAAATGATCTTTGGTGTAGCGTAACTCCAGATAAGCATCGCACGATCCTTCTCCAGCTACCGCACGAGCCTGCCCGCTCCTACACCTCCATGATCATGGTAAGTTTCTCTAGTGTTTTGCTTAACAAATGCATAAAGACCTAGACTTAGCCTTATTTCCTCCAATATGCTTACCACAATGACCTAGACTTAGCATAATTAGCTTAGTTAGCTCATAAACAATCCATTTTATCCAAGTTAGCTCTAAAATGACCCATTTTACCTTAGTTAGCTCATAAATGATCAATTTTACCCAAGTTAGCTCTAAAATGACCCATTTTACCTAGACTAGCTCCAAAATGATCCATTTTACCTATGGTAGCTCTAAAATGACCCAGTTTACCTAGGTTAGCTCCAAAATGACCCATCTTACCTAGGTTAGCTCCAAAATGATGCATTTTACCCAAGTTAGCTCTAAAATGACCCATTTTACCTAGATTAGCTCATAAACGATCCATTTCACCTAGGTTAGCTCACAAACGATCAATTTCACCTAAATTAGCTCATAAATGTCATATATTCTTCTTCTTCTTCATTTTCTCCAAAATGACATAAGTTAGCTATAAGTTAGCTCTAATATGCTTACTTCACTCAAAGATGGCATAATGTAGCTAGGTTGGCTCCATTTTACCTAAGTTGGCTCTAATATGCTAAGTTATCTCTACTATGCTTAGTTTCCTATAGGTTAGCTTCAAAATTACTTATGTTAGCACAAAATGACCAAGTTTACATAACAAGCTTAATTATAGTCTTCTTCTTCTTCTTCTTCTCCGAAATGACATAAGTTAGCTATAAGTTAGCTCTAATATGCTTAGTTCACTCAAAGATGGCATAATTAGCTAGGTTGGCTCCATTTTACCTAAGTTGGCTCTAATATGCTTAGTTTCCTATAGGTTAACTCCAAAATTACTTATGTTTGCACAAAATGACCAAGTTTACATAATAAGCTTAATTATAGTCTTCTTCTTCTAGTATTCTTCTAGTCTTCTTCTAGTATTCTTCTAATCTTCTTCTTCTTCTTCTTCTTCATTTTCTTCTAGGTTAGCTCCATTTTACATAAGTATGATTACTTCTTATAGTCTTCTTCTTCTTCTTCATTTTCTTCTTCTTTTTCTAACATCTTGTTTATCATTTTGCAGATTTGATTTAATTCACGAAAGCTTGCATGGATGGAGTGCTTCTTTTCCATTTGTGCTTTTATAGATGGAGTGCTTGTTGGATGAACTATGTTTCTTTTGTATCGATGAACTATGCATGTATGGTAGGATGACACTATCGTAATATGTATGGTTGGATGCATGTATGTGGAACTTGCTATGTATGGTTGATGGAACTATGCATGTATGATGAAATTATATGTGTTGGATATCTCATATGTTTGCTGTGAACTTGCCATGTGAAAAATATATATGTATCATCTATTTTCTGTGAAAATGATTGGGTATAAGAAAAAACAGAAAAAGAGGCAATGCAGGCTCTTTGCCGTCTGCCACTGACGGCAACGGGCTCTTTGCCGTCCGCCGCGAACAGCAAAGAAGCCACGTGGCAACCACCTGTGCTTCCTAGCAGCTGACCCATTTGGTCAATTTGCCTACAGTGGCAGAAGGCAAAGGCTTGATGCTCTTTGCCGTCAGCGGCGGACGGCAAAGGCTGCCGTTAGACGCCTAACGGACTAACAGCGAATTTATTGCCGTCGGCTTTCTTTGCCGTCCGCTTCAGAAAGCAGACGGCAAAGAAGCTCTTTACCGTAGCCTACTTTGTCGGAGCCTTTTGCCGTCCGCGGCATACGGCAAAGGCCTTTGCCGTCCGCCATCCTTGCCTTTCCCGTCTGCCATGGCAGATGGCAAAGTAGCTGATTCCTGTAGTGAAGACTCAAAACCCGACCCCGGAAAAAGATAGGGAGAGAATGAAAGTCATTCCCTATGCCTCGGCCATAGGTTCTATAAAGTATGTCATGCTGTATACCAGACCTCTTGTGTACCTTGCCATAAGTTTGGAAAAGGGGTACAATAGTGATCCAGGAGTAGATCACTGGACAACGGTCAAAATTATCCTTAGGTGCCTAAAGAGGACTAAGGAAATCTTTCTCGGTTATGGAGGTGACAAAGAGTTCGTCATAAAGGGTTACGTCGATGCAAGCTTTGACATTGATCCAGATGACTCTGAATCTCAATCTGGATACATATTGAAAGTGGGAGCAATTAGCTAAAGTAGCTCCGTACAGAGCATTGTAGACATAGAAATTTGCAAAGTACATACGGATCTAAATGTGGCAGACCCATTGACTAAACTTCTCTCACAAGCAAAACATGATCACACCTTAGTATACTCTTTTGGTGTTAATCAGACGGCGATGTGAACTAGATTATTGACTCTAGTAAACCCTTTGGGTTTTGGTCACATGGCGATGTGAACTATGGGTGTTAATCACGTGACAATGTGATCTATTGGTGTTAAATCACATGGCGATGTGAACTAGATTATTGACTCTAGTGCAAGTGGGAGACTGAAGGAAATATGCCCTAGAGGCAATAATAAAGTTGTTATTTATATTTCCTTATATCATCATAAATGTTTATTATTCATGCTAGAATTGTATTAACCGGAAACTTGATACATGTGTGGATACATAGACAAAACACAGTGTCCCCAGTGAGCCTCTACTAGACTAGCTCATTGATCAAAGATGTTTAAGTTTCCTAACCATAGACATGAGTTGTCATTTGATGAACGGGATCACATCATTAGGAGAATGATGTGATGGACAAGACCCATCCATTAGCTTAGCATAATGATCGTTAAGTTTTATTGCTATTGCTTTCTTCATGTCATATACATATTCCTTTGACTATGAGATTATGCAACTCCCGTATACCGGAGGAATACCTTGTGTGCTATCAAACGTCACAACGTAACTGGGTGATTATAAAGATGCTCTACAGGTATCTCGGAAGGTGTTTGTTGGGTTGGCATAGATCGATATTAGGATTTGTCACTCCGATTATCCGAGAGGTATCTCTGGGCCCTCTCGGTAATACACATCATGATAAGCCTTGCAGGCAGTGTGACTAATGAGTTAGTTGCGGGGTGATGTATTACGGAACGAGTAAAGAGACTTGCCGGTAGCGATATTGAACTAGGTATGAAGATACTGAAGATCGAATCTCGGACAAGTAACATACCGATGACAAAGGGAATAACGTATCTTGTCATTACGGTTTGACCGATAAAGATCTTCGTAGAATATGTAGGAACCAATTGAGCATCCAGGTTCTGCTGTTGGTTATTGACCGGAGAGGTGTGATGACCCACAAGTATAGGGGATCAATTGTAGCTCTTTTTGATAAGTAAGAGTGTCGAACCTAACGAGGAGCAGAAGGAAATGACAAGTAGTTTTCCGTAAGGTAATGTCTGCAAGTGCTGAAATTGTAAGTGGTGGAGTAGTTTGATAGCAAGATAATTTGTAACGAGCAAGTAACGATAGTAGTAACAAAAGTGCAGCAAGGTAGCCCAATCCTTTTGAGGCAAAGCACAGGCCAAAACGGTCTCTTATGATAAGCAAAGCGTTCTTGAGGGTACACGGGAATTTCATCTAGTCACTTTCATCATGTTGGTTTAATTCGTGTTCGCTATTTTGATAATTTTATATGTGGGTGGACCGTTGCTTAGGTGCTGTTCTTACTTCAACAAACCTCCTACTTATGATTAACCCTCCCGCAAGCATCTGCAACTACGAGAAAAGTATTAAGAATAAATTCTAACCATAGCATTAAACTTTTGGATCCAATCGGTCCCTTACGGAATAGCGCATAAACTGGGGTTTAAGCTTCTGTCACTCTCGCAACCCATCATCTTATTGCTACTCCACAATGCGTTCCCTTAGGCCCAAATATGGTGAAGTGTCATGTAGTCGACGTTCACATGACACCACTAAGGGAATCACAACATACATACTATCAAAATATCGAACACATATCAAATTCACATGATTACTTGCAACATGATTTCTCCCGTGACCTCAAGAACAAAAGTAACTACTCACAAATAATAATCATGCTCATGATCAGAGGAGTATTAAATAGCATAATGGATCTGAACATATAATCTTCCACCAAATACACCATATAGGAATCAACTACAAGATGTAATCAACACTACTAGTCACCGACAAGCACCAATCTATAGTTCCGGTAACAAGATTGAACACAAGAGATGAACTAGAGTTTGAGATGAGATGGTGATACCCCACAAGTATAGGGGATCGCAACAGTTTTCGAGGGTAGAGTATTCAACCCAAATTTATTGATTCGACACAAGGGGAGCCAAAGAATATTCTCAAGTATTAGCAGTTGAGTTGTCAATTCAACCACACTTGGATAACTTAATATCTACATCAAAGTATTTAGTAGCAAAGTAGTATGGAAGTAACGGTAACGGTGGCAAAAGTAATATTTTTGGGTTTTGTAGTGATTGTAACAGTAGCAACAGAAAAGTAACTAAGCGGAGAACAATATGTGAAAAGCTCATAGGCATTGGATCGGTGATGGAGAATGATGCCGGATGCGATTATTCATGCAACAGTTATAACATAGGGTGACACAGAACTAGCTCCAATTCATCAATGCAATGTAGGCATGTATTCCGAATATAATCATACATGCTTATGGAAAAGAACTTGCATGACATCTTTTGTCCTACCCTCCCGTGGCAGCGGGATCCTAATGGAAACTAAGGGATATTAAGGCCTCCTTTTAGTAGAGTACCAGACCAAAGCATTAACACATAGTGAATACATGAACTCCTCAAACTATGGTCATCACCGGGAGTGGTCCCGATTATTGTCACTTCAGGGTTGCCGGATCATAACACATAGTAGGTGACTATAGACTTGCAAGATAGGATCAAGAACTCACATATATTCGTGAAAACATAATAGGTTCATATCTGAAATCATGGCACTCGGGCCCTAGTGACAAGCATTAAGCATAGCAAAGTCATAGCAACATCAATCTCAGAAGATCTCCTGAAGATCAAGGACTGACTAAACATTGTAATGCATGGTAAAAGAGATCCAGTCATAGTCATACCCAATATAAACTAATAGTAATGGATGCAAATGACAGCGGTGATCTCCAGCTGGTGCTTTTTAATAAGAGGTTGATGACTCAACATAAAAGTAAATAGATAGGCCCTTCACAGGGGGAAGCAGGGATTTGTAGAGGTGCCAGAGCTCAATTTTAAAATAGAGATAAATAATATTTTGAGCGGCATACTTTCATTGTCAACATAACAACCGAGAGATCTCGATATCTTCCATGCTACACACATTATAGGCGGTTCCCAAACAGAATGGTAAAGTTTATACTCCCCCTCCACCAACAAACATCAGTCCATGGCTTGTCCGAAACAACGGTTTCCTCCAACTAACAACAATCCTCGGGGAGTTTTGTTTGCAATTATTTTGATTTGATTTGCTTAGAGCATGGGACTGGGCATCCCGGTGACCAGCCATTTTCTCATGAGTGAGGAGCGGAGTCCACTCCTCTTGAGAATAACCCGCCTAGCATGGAAGATACAGACAGCCCTAGTTGATACATGAGCTATTCGAGCATACAAAACATAATTTCATTTGAAGGTTTAGAGTTTGGCACATACAAATTTACTTGGAACGGCAGGTAGATACCGCATATAGGAAGGTATAGTGGACTCATATGGAATAACTTTGGGGTTTATGGAAGTGGATGCACAAGCAGTATTCCCGCTTAGTACAAGTGAAGGCTAGCAAAAGACTGGGAAGCGACCAGCTAGAGAGCGACAACAGTCATGAACATGCATTAAAATTAATGAACATTGAGTGCAAGCATGAGTAGGATATCGTTGAGGCTGTGTTGATTTTGTTTCAACTACATGTGTGAACATGTGCCGTCACTCGAATCATTCAAAGGAGGATACCACCCTACTATACCACATCACAATCATTTTAATAGCATGCTGGCACGCAAGATAAACCATTATAAACTCCTAGCTAATTAAGCATGGCATAAGCAACTATAATCTCTAATTGTCATTGTAAACATGTTTCATTCATAATAGGCTGAATCAGGAACGATGAACTAATCATATTTACAAAAACAAGAGAGGTCGAGTTCATACCAGCTTCTCTCATCTCAGTCAGTCCATCATATATCGTCATAATTGCCTTTCACTTGCACGACCGAACGATGTGAATAATAATAATAGTGCACGTGCATCGGACTAAGCTGGAATCTACGAGCATTCAATAAACAGGAGAAGACAAGGCAATATGGGCTCTTGGTTAAATCAACAATAATGCATATAAGAGCCACTTCAACATTTTCATTATGGTCTTCTCCTCTCGACCCCCAAAGAAAAGAAATAGAAATAAAACTATTTACACAGGAAAGCTCCCAACAAGCAAAAGAAGAACGGGAAATCTTTTTGGGTTTTCTTTTAATTATCACTACTACAACATGGAAGTGAACTAGCTAAAAGCTACTACTAATTTTTTTTGTTTTACTTAAGGTTTTTCAAACACACAAGAAGAAAGCATAAAAAGGAAAATAAACTAGCATGGATGTTATAGTGAAAAAGTATGAGCACCGACAACTAGCAATGAGTGTGTGAACATGAATGTAATGTCGGTGAGAAATACGTACTCCCCCAAACTTAGGCTTTTGGCCTAAGTTGGTCTACTGCCACGGCTGGCCTGGCGGATATCCGAAGTTGTAACTGGGGTCGTACTGAGATGCAGCGGCTATTGCATCGTGGGCTGCAGCTTGGAGGCGAGCTGTCTCAGTCCTCCTCTGATACTCGTTCGCCTCCTCCCTGGTTATAACATGTCTCCCTTTTGTCTGAAAGTCAAAGAAGGTAGGAGCAGGGAGAGCGACGTGATAGGTGCGTCGTCTGTCAAAGATTAGTCGATACTGGAGGAACTGATTGTTCCTCTCAACAAACTAATGACGAACCATAGCCCCATAATCTAAATAAACAGGGGGCAACTCAATATCATACCCATGTACGGGTATACCAAGAAAATTAGCTAGACGGGTTGCATAGATTCCACCAAAGAAATATCCATTAATTCTATTATTATGCAAGCTACGTGCAACAATGGCTCCCAAATTATAATGTTTATCTCCTAATATAGCACTCCTGAGAACACTGAGATCAGGGACACACATGTGACATGCTTCATCCTTACCATTGATGCACCTACCTATGAAGAGAGCAAAGTAATGTATAGTGGGAAAATGAATGCTCCCTATGGTAGCTTGTGTTATATCTCTAGACTCCCCCACAGTTATACTAGCAAGAAAATCTCTAAACTCAGACTTGCGAGGTTCACTAGGACTACCCCATTGCGGGAGTTTACAAGCAGTGCTAAAATCCTCTAAGTCCATAGTATAAGAATTTTCATAAAGATCAAACATGACAGTTTGGGAATTGCGTGATGATGAAAATTCAAACCTTCTCACAAAGAAATCAGTGAGATAGTGGTACTGATGGCACTTATCTGCCTCAAAGCTCTCAAGATCAGCGTTACGCGCATAGGCGTAAAATTCTTCCTTGATTCCTGCTCGATCCATAAAGTCCTCTGACGGCCATTCACAAGCCCGCACTTGAGCTTCCCTCGGTGGTTCATCGTCTGCATCGCGTATTGCGAGCCTGGGTCCTTGCTTCCTTGAAGGACCACCTTGGTACATTTTCCTAAACATATTTCTTCCTATGAAAAATTTCTGAAAATTTTACTAACTCAAAATAAAAGCGAACCGAACCCAAAAAAATTGATAGCAACTACGCCCACAAGTGCCTAGAGACTATATCATGCATTAGAACTACTTGGGACCAAATAAATTTGACATGCAAGCTCAAGAACAGGGTCACCTAAGCAGCAAAAATTTGCAATGAATAAAGCACTAGAACAAAAACTAATTGGACCATTGGAGGAGTCACATACCAAGGAACAATCCCCCAAAGCAGTTTTGTGAGAGGTGCTTTGAGCAAGGAGATCGAAAATGGCAGCAAGATGAGCTAGTACTCGTGCTTGAGCTGGTTGGTGATTTTTTTGGGAGGAAGAAGGAGTGTGTGGTGGCTAGAATAAGTGGAGGGGAGCCACCATGGGCCCACGAGGCAGGGGGCGCGCCCAGGGGGTGTGGGCGCGCCCTGGACCCTCGTGGCCAGGTGCTTGCTCCCCCTGCTGTGTTCTCAGTGCCAGATATTCTCAAATATTCCAGAAAAAATCATATTTTAATTTCAGGGCATTTGGAGAACTTTTATTTTCGGGGTATTTTTTATTGCACGGATAATTCAGAAAGCTGACAGAAAATAATATTTGTGCTTTATTTAATCTAAATAACAGAAAGTAAAAGGAGGGTACAGAAGGTTGTGCTTTCTAACTTCATCCATCCCATGCTCATCAAAAGGAATCCACTAACAAGGTTGATCAGGTCTTGTTAACAAACTCTTTCCGAATCGCATGAAATCGGAGAAATTTCGAATAACACTACGTTACCTCAACGGGGATATGCATGTCCCCAATAATAAGAATATCATATATCTTCTTGACAGTAGGAAGAGGAAATTCAAAACCTCGAAAAATAATCGATGGAATTTTTCCAATAGAGTTTATACTATGAACTTGAGGTCGTTTCCTCGGAAAGTGTACCGTATGCTCATTGCCATTAACGTGAAAAGTGACATTGCCTTTGTTGCAATCAATAACAGCCCCTGCAGTATTCAAAAAGGGTCTTCCAAGAATAATAGACATACTATCGTCCTCGGGAATATCAAGAATAACAAAGTCCGTTAAAATAGTAACGTCTGCAACCACAACAGGCACATCCTCACAAATACCGACAGGTATAGCAGTTGATTTATCGGCCATTTGCAAAGATATTTCAGAGCTGTCAACTTATTCAATTCAAGTCTACGATATAAAGAGAGAGGCATAACACTAACACCGGCTCCAAGATCACATAAAGCAGTTCTAACATAGTTTCTTTTAATGGAACATGGTATAGTTGGTACTCCTGGATCTCCTAATTTCTTTGGTATTCCACCCTTAAAAGTCTAATTAGCAAGCATGGTGGAAATTTCAGCTTCCGGTATCTTTCTTTTATTTGTAACAATATCCTTCATATACTTAGCATAAGTATTCATTTTGAGCATATCAGTCAAACGCATACGCAAAAAGATAGGTCTAATCATTTCATCAAAGTGCTCAAAATCCTCATCATCCTTTTTCTTGGATGGTTTAGGAGGAAAGGGCATGGGTTTCTGAACCCATGGCTCCCTTTCTTTACCGTGCTTCCTAGCAACAAAGTCTCTCTTATCATAACATTGATTCTTTGATTGTGGGTTATCAAGATCAACAGCAGGTTCAATTTCTACATCATTGCTATTGCTAGGTTGAGCATCAACATGAACATCATCATTAACATTATCACTAGGTTCATGCTCATTGCCAGATTGTGTTTCAGCATCAGAAATAGAAATATTATTGGGATTCTCAGGTGTGTCAACATCAGGTTCACTAGGAGCATGCAAAGTGCTGCCATTTTTCTTTTTCTTCTTTTTCGAAGGACTAGGTGTATCAATATTATTTGTCTGAGAATCCTGCTCAATTCTCTTAGGGTGGCCCTCAGGATACAAAGGTTCCTGAGTCATTTTACCCCCTCTAGTCATAACTCTAATAGCATTATCATTCTTCTTATTATTTAATTCATTGAGCAAATAATTTTGAGCTTTAAGCAGTTGTTCTACTCGAGTGGTAACCATAGAAGTATGTTTACTAATGGGTTTAAGTTCACCTTTAACTCTAGACATATAATCACTCAAGTGTTCAATCATATAAGCATTGCGTTTTAATTGTCTACCAAAATAAGCATTGAAATCTTCTTGCTTAACCATAAAATTTTCAAACTCATCTAAGCATTGGCTAGCAAACCTAGTAGGCGGGATTTCAGCTTTATCAAATCTATAAAGAGAATTTACCTTTACTACCTGTGTCGGGTTATCAAGACCATGTGTTTCTTCAACAGACGGTAAATTTAGACCATGTATTTCTTCAACAGGAGGTAAATTCTTAACATCTTCAGCTTTTATACCTTTTTCTTTCATAGATTTCTTTGCCTCTTGCATATCTTCAGGACTGAGAAATAGAATACCCCTTTTCTTCGGAGTTGGCTTAGGAGTTGGTTCAGGAAGTGTCCAATTATTTTCATTGGTCAAGATATTATTCAATAGAATTTCAGCTTGATCAACAGTTCTTTCCCTGAAAACACAACCAGCACAACTATCCAGGTGGTCTCCGGAAGCATCGGTTAGTCCATTATAAAAGATATCAAGTATTTCATTTTTCTTGAGAGGATGATCAGGCAAAGCATTAAGTCATTGGAGAAGCCTCCCCCAAGCTTGTGGGAGACTCTCGTCTTCAATTTGCACAAAATTATATATTTCCCTTAAAGCAGCTTGTTTCTTATGAGCAGGGAAATATTTAGCAGAGAAGTAATAAATCATATCCTGGGGACTACGCACACAACCAGGATCAAGAGAATTAAACCATATCTTAGCATCACCCTTTAATGAGAACGGAAATATCTTAAGGATATAATAGTAGCGAGTTTTCTCATCATTAGTGAATAGGGTAGCTATATCATTTAATTTAGTAAGATGTGCCACGACAGTTTCAGATTCATAGCCATAAAAAGGATCAGATTCAACCAAAGTAATTATCTCAGGATCGACAGAGAAATCATAAACCTTATCGGTACAAAGATAGGTGAAGTAGCATATGCAGGATCATATTTCATTCTAGCATTCAGAGTTCTTTCCTTTTAGCTTAGCTAATAATTTCTTAAGATCATTCCTATCATTGCAAGCAAGAAAGTCTCTAGCAGTTTCTTCATCCATAACATAACCCTCAGGCACAACAGGCAATTCATATCTAGGGGCAGAATCTTCATCATCACTTTCATCAATATTATCAGTTTCAATAATTTCATTCTCTCTAGCCCTAGCAAGTTGTTCATCAAGAAATTCACCTAGTGGCACAGTATTATCAAGCATAGAAGTAGTTTCATCATAAGTATCATGCATAGCAGAAGTGGCATCATCAATAACATGCGACATATTAGAATTAATAGCAGAAGCAGGTTTAGGTCTCACAAGCTTACTCAAAACTGAAGGTGAATCAAGTGCAGAGCTAGATGGCAGTTCCTTACCTCCCCTCGTAGTTGAGGGATAAATTTTAGTTTTCTCGTCTTTCAAGTTCCTCATAGTGACTAGTAGATATAAATCCCAAGTGACTCAAAGAATAGAGCTATGCTCCTCGGCAATGGCGCGAGAAAATAGTCTTGATAACCCACAAGTATAGGGGATCGCAACAGTTTTCGAGGGTAGAGTATTCAACCCAAATTTATTGATTCGACACAAGGGGAGCCAAAGTATATTCTCAAGTATTAGCAATTGAGTTGTCAATTCAACCACACCTGGATAACTTAATATCTGCAGCAAAGTATTTAGTAGCAAAGTAGTATGGAAGTAACGGTAACGGTGGCAAAAGTAATATTTTTGGGGTTTGTAGTGATTGTAACAGTAGCAGCAGAAAAGTAACTAAGCGGAGAACAATATGTGAAAAGCTCGTAGGCATTGGATCGGTGATGGAGAATGATGCCGGATGCGATTATTCATGCAACAGTTATAACATAGGGTGACACAGAACTAGCTCCAATTCATCAATGTAATGTAGGCATGTATTCCGAATATAGTCATACGCGCTTATGGAAAAGAACTTGCATGACATCTTTTGTCCTACCCTCCCGTGGCAGCGGGGTCCTAATGGAAACTAAGGGATATTAAGGCCTCCTTTTAGTAGAGTACCAGACCAAAGCATTAACACATAGTGAATACATGAACTCCTCAAACTATGGTCATCACCGGGAGTGGTCCCGATTATTGTCACTTCGGGGTTGCCGGATCATAACACATAGTAGGTGACTATAGACTTGCAAGATAGGATCAAGAACTCACATATATTCATGAAAACATAATAGGTTCAGATCTGAAATCATGGCACTCGGGCCCTAGTGACAAGCATTAAGCATAGCAAAGTCATAGCAACATAAATCTCAGAACATAGTGGATACTAGGGATCAAACCCTAACAAAACTAACTCGATTACATGATAAATCTCATCCAACCCATCACCGTCCAGCAAGCCTACGATGGAATTACTCACGCACGACGGTGAGCATTATGAAATTGGTGATGGAGGATGGTTGATGATGACGATGGCGATGGATTCCCCTCTCCGGAGCCCCGAACGGACTCCAGATCAGCCCTCCCGAGAGAGTTTAGGGCTTGGCGGAAGCTCCATATCGTAAAACACGATGAATCCTTCTGTCTGATTTTTTCTCCCCGAACACTAATATATAGAGTTGGAGTTGAGGTCGGTGGAGCTCCAGGGGGCCCACGAGGTAGGGGGCGCGCCCAGGGGGGCAGGCGCGCCTCCCACCCTCGTGGACAGGGTGTGGGCCCCCTGGCCTTGATTCTTTCGCCAGTATTTTTTATTATTTCCAAAAATAATCTTCGTGAAGTTTCAGGTCATTCCGAGAACTTTTGTTTCTGCACAAAAATAACACCATAGCAATTCCGCTGAAAACAGCGTCAGCCCGGGTTAGTTCCATTCAAATCATGCAAGTTAGAGTCCAAAACAAGGGCAAAAGTGTTTGGAAAAGTAGATACGACAGAGACGTATTAGATGGTGCTGTTGAAGATGTTGATGGAGATTGCCCTCCCCAAGATGGGAGAGTTGTTGGTGATGATGATGACGATGATTTCCCCCTCCGGGAGGGAAGTTGCCCCGGCGGAATCGCTCCGCCGGAGGGCAAAAGTGCTCCTGCCCAAGCTCCGCCTCGAGACGAAAGTGCTCTCCTTATTTTTCTAGGTCAAAATGACCTATATATACCAGAAGATGGGCACCGGAGGTGGGCCTGGGTGAGCACAACCCACCAGGGCGCGCCTGGGCTCCCTGGTGCGCCCAGGTGGGTTGTGCCCACCTGGTGGGCCCCCTTTGGTAGTTATTTGCTCCAATAATTCTTAAATATTCCATAAAAAATCTTTGTGAAGTTTTAGCTTGTTTGGAGTTGTGCAGAATAGGTAGCCTGATGTAGCTTTTCCAGGTCCAAATTTCCAGCTGCCGGAATTCTCCCTCTTGGTGTGTACCTTGCAAATTATGAGAGGAAAGGCATCAAAATTACTCCAAAAAGCATTATTATGGATAAAAACATCATAAATAACAGTAAGAAAACATGATGCAAAATGGACGTATCAAGGTGTCTCGGTCATGTCTACATAGTTCTCGAACCCGTAGGGTCCGCACGCTTAACGTTCGATGACAATTTTGTATTATATGAGTTATGTGATTTGGTGACCAAATTTTGTTTGGAGTCCCGGAGGAGATCACAGACATGACGAGGAGTCTCGAAATGGTTGAGAGGTAAAGATTCATATATAGTACGATAGTATTTAGACACCAGAAGTGTTCCGGGGGTACCGGGTACGTATCGGGTCACCGGAAGGGGTTCCGGGCAACCCCCGGCAAGTTATATGGGCTTAATGGGCCTAGGAAGTGACCGACCAGCCCACAGGGGGCTGGTGCGCCCCTCCACCAGGCCGACCAGCCCTAGGGAAGGCAAGGGAGGAGGGCTAGCCCCTCTTTCCTTCCCCTTCTCAAGGGAGAAAGGAAAGGGGAGGGCGCCACCTCCTCCTTCCTTCTCCTAGTGCCAAAACAAGGAAGGGGGGCGAATTGGGGTGGCACCCCAAGTAGGATTAGGCCTACTTGGGCGCCCCCTGGCTGCCTCTTCCCCCTCCAACCTATATATATGTGGGGAGGGGGCGCCTAGAGAACACACAAACATCTGTTAGCCGTGTGCGGTGCCCCCCTCCACAGTTTACGCCTCCGGTCATATTGTCGTAGTGCTTAGGCGAAGCCCTGTGCAAATCACTGCACCATCACCGTCACCACGCCGTTGTGCTGACGAAACTCTCCCTCGACACTTTGCTGGATCAAGAGTTCGAGGGACGTCATCGAGCTGAACGTGTGCAGAACTCGGAGGTGCCATATGTTTGGTACTTGATCGGTCCAAACGAGAAGAAGTTCGACTACATCAACCGCGTTGTCAAACGCTTTCTCTTTTGGTCTACAAGGGTACATGGACACACTCCCCCCCTCTCGTTGCTATGCATCTCCTAGATAGATCTTGCGTGAGCGTAGGAATTTTTTTGAAATTGCATGCTACATTTCCCAACAGGATCTGCCCCAAATACTTGGCGGATAAGAAGGATGGCAAAGTGAACAAAGGTGTATTTGACATACATGTTATTGATGTGTACTTTACTAGTGTTTATAGTATCCCCTGGGTATTTGATACCGGTTCAGTTGCTAAGATTAGTAGCTCGAAACAGGAGTTGCAGAATGAACAGAGACTAGTTAAGGACGAAGTGACGATGTGTGTTGGAAGTGATTCCAAGGTTGATACGATTACCATTGCACACTCCCCTCTACCTTCGGGATTAGTGTTGAACCTAAATAAATGTTATTTGGTGTTTGCGTTGAGCATGAATATGATTGGATCATGTTTATTGCAATACAGTTATTCATTTAAGTCAGAGAATAATTGTTGTTCTGTTTACATGAATAAAACCTTCTATGGTCATACACCCAATGTAAATGGTTTGTTGAATCTCGATCATAGTGATACACATATTCATAATATTGATGCCAAAAGATGCAAAGTTGATATTGATAGTGCAACATACTTGTGGCACTGCCGTTTAGGTCATATTGGTGTAAAGAGCATGAAGAAACTACATGCGGATGGACTTTTGGGATCACTTGATTATGAATCATTTGATAATTGCGAACCATGCCTCATGGGCAAGATGACTAAAACTCTGTTCTCCGGAACAATGGAGCGAGCTAATGACTTATTGGAAATAATACATACCGACGTATGCGGTCCGATGAGTGTTGAGGCACGCGGCGGGTATCGTTATTTTCTAACCTTCACAGATGATTTGAGTAGATATGGGTATATCTACTTAATGAAACACAAGTATGAAACATTTGAAAAGTTCAAAGAATTTCAGAGTGAAGTGGAGAATCATCGTAACAAGAAAATAAAATTTCTATGATCTCACCGCGGAGGCGAATATTTGAGTTATGAGTTTGGCCTTCATATAAAACAATGTGGAATAGTTTCACAACTAACGCCACCTAAAACACAACAGCGTGATGGTGTGTCCGAACGTCGTAACCGTACTTTATTAGATATGGTGCGTTCTATGATGTCTCTAACCAATTTGCCTCTAACGTTTTGGGGTTATGCATTAGAGACAGCCACATTCACGTTAAATAGGGCACCGTCTAAATACGTTGAGATGACACCGTATGAACTGTGGTTTGGCAAGAAACCTAAGCTGTCATTTCTTAAAAGTTTGGGGATACGACGCTTATGTCAAAAGGCTTCAACCTAATAAGCTCGAACCCGAAGCGGAGAAGTGCGTCTTCATAGTATACCCTAAGGAAACCATTGGGTACACTTTCTACTACAGATCCGAAGGCGAGATGTTTGTTGCTAAGAATGGATCCTTTCTAGAGAAGGAGTTTCTCACGAAAGAAGTGAGTGGGAGGAAAGTAGAACTTGATGAGGTAATTGTACCTTCTCTCGAATTGGAAAGTAGGACATCAGAGAAAACCATTCCCATGATGCCTACGCCAACTAGAGAGGAAGCTAATGCTGATGATCATAAAACTTCAGATCAAGTTACTACTGAATTTCGTAGGTCAACCAGAACATGTTCCGCACCGGAGTGGTACGGTTATCCTGTCCTGGAAGTCATGTTACTAGACCAAGGAAAACCTACAAACTATGAAGAAGCTATGATGAGCCCAGATTCCGACTGATGGCTTGAGGCCATGAAATCTGAGATATGATCCATGTATGAGAACAAAGTGTAGACTTTGGTGGACTTGCCCGATGATCAGCAAGTCATAGAGAATAAATGGATCTTCAAGAAAAAGACGGACGCTGATGGTAATGTTACTGTCTACAAAGCTTGACTTGTCACAAAAGGTTTTCAAGAAGTTCAAGGAGTTGACTATGATGAGACTTTCTCACCCGTAGTGATGCTTAAGTCTGTTCGAATCATGTTAGCAATTGCCACATTTTATGATTATGAAATCTCGCAAATGGACGTCAAAACTTCATTCCTTAATGGATATCTTAAAGAAGAGTTGTATATGATGCAATCAGAAGATTTTGTCGATCCTAAAGGTGCTAACAAAGAATGCAAGCTCCATCGATCCATCTATGGATTGGTGCAAGCATCTCGGAGTTGGAATATACGCTTTGATGAGGTGATCAAAGCATATGGTTTTATACAGACTTATGGTGAAGCCTGTATTTGCAAGAAAGTGAGTGGGAGCTCTGTAGCATTTCTGATATTATATGTAGATGACATATTGTTGATTGGAAATGATATATAATTTCTAGAAAGCATAAAAGGATACTTGAATAAGAGTTTTTCAATGAAAGACCTCGGTGAAGCTGCTTATATATTGGGCATCAAGATCTATAGAGATAGATCAAGACGCTTAATAGGACTTTCACAAAGCACATACCTTGACAAAGTTTTGAAGAAGTTCAAAATGGATCAGTCAAAGAAAGGGTTCTTGCCTGTGTTACAAGGTGTGAAGTTGAGTAAGACTCAAAAAAAAACCCGACCACGGCAGAAGATAGAGAGAGAATGAAAGTCATTCCCTATGCCTCAGCCATAGGTTCTATAAAGTATGCCATGTTGTGTACCATATCTATTGTGTACTGATATGTCTCCAACGTATCTATAATTTTTGATTGTTCCATGCTATTATATTATCTGTTTTGGATGTTTTATATGCATTAATATGCTATTTTATATGATTTCTAGGACTAACCTATTAACCTAGAGCCCAGTGCCAGTTCCTGTTTTTTCCTTGTTTTAGAGTTTCGCAGAAATGGAATACCAAATGGAGTCCAAATGGGATAAAACTTTCGCGATGATTTTTCTTGGACCATAAGACACCCAGGAGACGTGGAGTGCAAGTCAGAAGAGCCACGAGGCGGCCACAAGGGTGGAGGGCGCGCCCCCAACCTTGTGGGCCCCTTGATGACCTCCTGGCCTGGATCTTCCTCCTATATATTCTCATATACCCCAAAAACTTCCAGGGGACCCACGAAACCACTTTTCCATCGCCGCAACCTTCTGTACCCGTGAGATCCCATCTAGGGGCCTTTTTCGGCGTCCTGCCGGAGGGGGATTCGATCATGGAGGGCTTCTACATTAACACCATTGCCTCTCCGATGAAGCGCGAGTAGTTTACCACAGACCTACGGGTCCATATCTAGTAGCTAGATGGCTTCTTCTCTCTCTTTGATTCTCAATACAAAGTTCTCCTCGATGTTCTTGGAGATCTATTCGATGTAATACTCTCTGCGGTGTGTTTGCCGAAATCCAATGAATTGTGGATTTATGATCAGATTATCTATGAATATTATTTGAATCTTCTCTGGGTTCTTATATGCGTGATTTGACATCTTTGCAAGTCTCTTTGAACTATCGATTTGGTTTGGCCAACTAGATTGGTTTTTCTTGCAATGGGAGAAGTGCTTAGCTTTGGGTTCAATCTTGTGGTGCTCGACCCTAGTGACAGAAGGGGCACCGACACGTATTGTATTGTTGCCAACGAGGATAAAAAGATGGGGTTTTCATCATATTGCTTGAGTTAATGCCTCTACATCATGTCATCTTGCTTAAGGCGTTACTCCATTCTTTATGAACTTAATACTCTAGATGCATGCTAGATAGCGGTCGATGTGTGGAGTAATAGTAGTAGATGCAGAATCGTTTCGGTCTACTTGACACGGACATGATGCCTATGTTCATGATCATTGCCTTAGATATCGTCATAACTTTGCGCTTTTCTATCAATTGCTCGGCAGTAATTTGTTCACCCACCGTAATAATTTCTATCTCGAGAGAAGCCTCTAGTGAAACCTATGGCCCCCGGGTCTATTTTCCATCATATAATTTTCCGATCTACACTTTTAGTTTCCTATTTATTTTCTTTGCAATCTTTTACTTTCCGATCTATAAACCAAAAATACTAAAAACATTACTTTGCCATTTATCTACCTCTATTAGATCTCACTTTGCAAATAACCGTGAAGAGATTGACAACCCCTTTATCGCGTTGGGTGCAAGTTGGTGTTTGTTTGTGCAGGTATTCGGTGGCTTGCGCGTTGTCTCCTACTGGATTGATACCTTGGTTCTCAAAAGCTGAGGGAAATACTTACTCTACTTTGTTGCATCACCCTTTCCTCTTCAAGGGAAAAACCACCGCAAGCTCAATAGGTAGCATATACCTTGCCATGAGTTTGGCAAGGGGGTACAATAGTGATCCAGGAGTAGATCTCTGGACAACGGTAAAAATTATCCTTAGGTACCTAAAGAGGACTAAGGAAATGTTTCTCGGTTACAGAGGTGACAAAGAGTTCGTCATAAAGGGTTACATCGATGAAAGCTTTAACACTAATCCAGATGACTCTGAGTCTCAATCTGGATACATATTGAAAGTGGGAGCAATTAGCTAGAGTAGCTCCGTGCAGAGCATTGTAGACATAGAAATTTGCAAAATACATACGGATCTGAATATGGCAGACCCGTTGACTAAACCTCTCTCACAAGCAAAACATGATCACACCTTAGTACGCTTTCGGTGTTAATTACATGGTGATGCGAACTAGATTATTGACTCTAGTAAACCCTTCGGGTGTTGGTCACATGGCGATGTGAACTATGGGTGTTAATCACATGGCGATGTGAACTATTGGTGATAATCACATGGCGATGTGAACTAGATTATTGACTCTGGTGCAAGTGGGAGACTGAAGGAAATATGCCCTAGAGGCAATAATAAAGTTGTTGTTTTATATTTCCTTATTCATGATAAAGGTTTATCATTCATGCTAGAATTGTATTGATCGGAAACCTTAATACATGTGTGAATACATAAATAAACACAGTGTCCCTAGTGAGCCTCTACTAGACTAGCTCGTTGATCAAAGATGGTTAAGGTTTCCTAACCATTGACCTGAGTTGTCATTTGATAACGGGATCACATCATTAGAAGAATGATGTGATGGACAAGACCCATCTGTTAGCTTAGCATAATGATCGTTCAATTTTCTTGCTATTGCTTTCTTCATGTCAAATACATATTCCTTCGACTATGAGATTATGCAACTCCCGGATACCGGAGGAATGCCTTATGTGCTACCAAATGTCACAACGTAACTGTGTGATTATAATGATGCTCTACAGGTATCTCCGAAGGTGTTTGTTGAGTTGGCATAGATCGAGATTCGGATTTGTCATTCCGAGTATCGGAGAGGTATCTATGGGCCCTCTCGGTAATACACATCATAAGCTTGCAAGCAAACGACTAAGGAGTTAGTCACGAGGTGATGTATTACGGAATGAGTAAAGAGACTTGCCGGTAACGAGATTGAACTAGGTATGAAGACACCGATGATCGAATCTCGGGCAAGTAACATACCAATGGAGAAAAGGAATTACGTTGTTGTCATAACGGTTCGACCGATAAAGATCTTCATAGAATATGTAGGATCAATATGGGCATCCAGGTTCCGCTATTGGTTATTGACCGGAGAGGTGTCTCGGTCATGTCTACATAGTTCTCGAACCCGTAGGGTCCACACGCTTAATGTTCGATGACGATATAGTGTTATATGAGTTATGTGATTTGGTGACCGAATTTTGTTCGGAGTCCCGGATGAGATCACGGACATGACGAGGAGTCTCGAAATGGTCGAGAGGTAGATATCGTTATATAGGACGATGGTATTTGGACATCGGAAGTGTTTCGGGACGTACCGGGAAGGAATCGGGTCACAGGAAGGGGTTCCGGGCACCCCCCCACAAGTTATGGGCTTAATGGGCCAAAGGGAGGGACAAACCAGCCCACTAGGGGGCTGGTGCGCCCCTCCACTTGTTTGGACAGCCCTAGGGAAGGAAAAGGGGGAGGGCTGGCCCCTCCTGCCTTTCCCTCTCATGGGAGAAAGGAAAGGTAGGGGCCCCAACCTCCCCTGCCTTTCCCTGCACTCCAAATAAGGAAAGAAGGGGGCGCGGCTTGGGAGGGACCCCAAGTAGAATTCCTCCTACTTGAGCGCCTTCTTTGGCTGCTCCTCCCTCCCTTCCACCTATATATCTGTGGGAGGGGGCGCCTAGCACACACCAGACAATTGCCTAGCCGTGTGCGGCGCCCCCCTCCACCGTTTACACCCCCGGTCATATTTTCTTAGTGCTTAGGCGAAGCCCTGCGAGGATCACTTCACCATCACCGTCACCACACCATCGTGCTGACGGAACTCATCTACTATCTCGACGTCTTGCTGGATCAAGAAGGCGAGGGACGTCGCCGAGCTGAACGTGTGCAGAACGCGGAGGTGCCGTGCGTTCGGTACTTGATCGGTTGAAACGCGAAGAAGTTCGACTACATCAACCGCGTTGAGAAATGCTTCCGATTACGGTCTATGAGGGTACGTAGACACACTCTCCCCCTTGTTGCTATGCATCTCCATAGATAGATCATTGCATGTGCGTAGAATTTTTTTTGTTTTTCATGCAACGTTTCCCAATAGCTCAAACGTCACCTGTATCATGGTGATCATAATGACAACTTACAGGTTCATCGAAAAGTTTGACAAGGGACTAGATAGCTCGAGAGCGGTATTTGCTCCTGTGACGATGGAGAGATATTCTCAGGGCCCTCTCGCTATGACGGCATCAATCATCATTAGGCCATACACACGTGACTTCATCACGGGGATGTTTGAACACAATAATGGGAAAGAAGAACAAAATCAGTAACGAGTATTTCGGTATAGTGAGGATGGTGATGACTCAGGAGGATACCGATGCATCCCAGGTTTTGTGAAGTATCACAAAGCAAAGGGAACATCAGAGGATAACCAAAGGTTCACTCGAGTATCATTCATTTACTCAGAGGGACCAATATGGACGTCCACGGTCCCGCTGTCGGTCATTGAACGAACCGTTTCGTCTATGTTTGCGAGTTACCGAACCTACGGGGTTACAAGCTTAAGGCAATCACGATTTGCCGAGTGTTAGTAGGACGGGAGTAATGAGGATATATTTGTGAAATTATTTCATGAATATTTAGAATAGTTCCGAGAGGACCCGAAAGTGTTTCGGGGGTCACCAGAAGGGTTTTGGTGAGTATCGGGTAATACTCGGTATTACCGATAAATTATATACATGTGGAATTTTTTTCTGGAGATTAAAAGTATATATATAATGGTCTAGAATATTTAGAACATTTTATATTTAATTTAAATGTCAACGGGCCTAAAAAGGGCAGGAGGTGGAAGGCAACTTGGGCCAAAAAGACCCAAGTGGGGGAAGGAGGCCGACTTGGGAGAGGGGGAGGAGTCAGACTCCTCCTCTCTGGCTAGCGCACCAAGGCGGCCCTCTCTCTCCCCTCTATCCTATATATACATGATGATTTGTGCTCTTTTGTTCATACAAGTTTTGGAGCCTCCTCTAGTTCTTATAGTTATAGTTCTACTTGGTCCTAGTTGACTAATTAGAGCTAGGCTAATCCTCTTGTACTCGTAATTAAAATCCCCCTGTGATTCTAATCTCCCTCATCTAATTCTCTGATGACGATTAACTCTGGACGACGAAGCGCTGTCGGATCATGAAGGTTGCACGCTTGCAACCAAGTAGAGAGGCCATGCTTCCGGTCTTCGGTTCGAGGGACAGTTCATGGGTGGTACAAGAGATCGTTCATCGATGGTTCGAGGGACTCCAAGTACGATCTACATCAACACGTTCTTCTTCCGCTCCAACTCGGTGACAGTAATCGTGATCTCAACCCTTATGCATCTTCATATTAATCTTGGGTGATCGTAGGTGCGAACTTTTTTGTTTTCTACTATGTTTCCCAACAGATGGTTCATCGGCGGCGTGTAGGAGGTGCAGCTGGCGTTGTTCTTCTTCGCGATGGCCTACAGCTGTGCCTCCGTGGTTGTTGCTTCCTGGCAAGCGGCAGCTTGAGCGAGGATGGCATCCTAGGTGACACGCTGCTCCGCGAGGAAATTTGGGTTTGCCACGGCAATGGCCACCACGGCCTCCTCGCTCGCACGCTCGCCACAGATCTTGCCCTTCGCCAGCCGGTGCTGCTCCAGGAGGAACAGGTTGTACCGCTGTTCCGCCTGTGCCTGCTGGAACACAGACAAAGGCGTTGGCGCAGGCTGCACCTCCACCATGGGGGCGTTGAAGTGCGCCTATGCCTGCTCCATGGTGAAGCTGGCGTGCATATGAGGCGCGGGAGCCGGGGCGGAGTCGCCGAAGCCTGTCTCCATTATGGTGTCGTCCTTGTCGTCGGAGACCTCAGGCGAGCTGGCCAGCAAGCCGGCCTCGATCCGCCTGACACGGCGGCTATGCCAGGCGGCGGCTAGGGCGGCTACCGCATGCTTCATCTTCGGCAACAGACTGTCCCACAGTGCTTTCCTGCTGGAGATCATGGCGGATGCAGTGCAAGGGAGGAGGATGTGTAGGGTGTTGTGTTGTGCTGTGGAGTTAGCCGAGTGTGGCCGCCTTTATATACGGGATTCCGGTGAGGCGAGGCGTCCGGGTGCGTCAATGCGCGGCGCCGGAGTGGGTTTCTCGGCCGGCGAGCCTACTTAATGGAGGCATATAGATGGACAACGACATTGAACGGGGGTGGTAGATATCCTTCCCGTCCCGTCCAGTCACGCATCTCCGGCATTGAACAGGCACGGACACGGGAGAAGCGTTGCGGGTGGCGCCCTCGGTCGGTGAGCCGATTTAGTGGCGGAGGCACTGAGAGGTCGCGTCCGCCCTGAGCCGTCTTCAATGTTGAGTAGCGCGCTCTACGACGGCATGAATGCGGGCAGCTGGCGCCGGGCAGGAATGCGCACGACTGGGGGAGGAGGGTTTTGGTGGGCCAGGGCGGTCAGAAGCAGGCGTGGGATCGGTCCGGACTCCCGCAAACCATCCCCACGTTTGTCTCCGGTTTGTAGGGGAAATGCGTCCGGACCGCCGTGAGGACCGATACAGGACCACATTGGATGGTTAACGTGGTCCAGATGGTTGCAGGAGGTTTGCGGGTCCGCCTTGGAGATGCCCTAAGGACCTTGACACGACACAATCATTCAGTTTCATCTCTGAAGAAGGCCACAGCCTCCTCGCCTAGTTCAAAAGGTTCCGCACCGTCGGGTGATGAAGATGTTCCCCCAAGAATATGAATGGATGTCGCTCCAAGGTGGCCACATAAAGAGGATCATCACACACCCAACATGCTAATGGTGGATTTCCTTGAGAAAAGTGTCGCTGCTGCTCACGGCCAAACTACATAGGAGGAAAAGCATCAAGCTTGGACGAAGAAGGGCACGCTACTGTCGCCGCCAGACGCAACCCAACGGTGTCCAGAAACCAAAAAGCTCCCAAGGTGGCGCCTTCTAGAAAGACAGTGCTTTGTTTGCGGAAGAGGGTCTTGACATCTTCAGCTTCAAGTTTCTTTGTGTAAGCCTTATTTAGGTGCTTTCCGGTGCCTCGAGCTTTTTCTTAGGAAAAAAGAACGGACCAGCTAGACTAATCAGCTAAGAACCAACAAAAAACATCACTATGGGCTTGTTTGGTTACATGCATCATTTTGGCGTATTAACATATGTGGGTGAATTCAGTCTGGCTGAGTGAGTACAAAATAAAAATATTTTACGCAAATAATTTGGTTGTCTGCACTACATCACGAGGTTGTTTCATGGTTGGCAATAATTTTGAGTTATGGCTATGACAATGCAAAAATCACACTGGGTTGTGCATGGCCTAATGTTTTGGTCAGCCCTTCTCATTAGTGGTGACCTTACCACTGCATATGCAACATCAGATTAACATCGTTTTAGTCCTAGGTACTAATCAAATGACAGTTCTTCCTAACTACCAACAAATGACAATATAAATTAATGGTCATATGGTTCAATGGGAGAAAGTGTTGAACAAGGGAGAAATCCTTCCTCCCTCCTCCTCCTCCTCTGTCATGTGACTCCACACCATGGCCAGAGTCATGATCATCATCAACCATCACATCCTCCTCCTCCGGCACAAGCTCAACATAACTCCATTCCAAGATCTAGTTATGTAGAATGCAATATGCAAAAACAAGCTTGATTTGGGTGAGGAAAGGGTGGAATGCTTTCTGATCCGGGATCCTAATCTATTTTTCAAAGCACCAACATCCCTCTGAACCATAACTCTAAGGCTGGAGTGTTTGAGATTGAACAGTTCTTGTCCAGTCTCAAGATAGTTCCGAGAATATAACTCATCGAGATGATACTTGTTTTTTTGAAGAGTGAAAGAACACCAGGACGACATTCATATTCAGCATCTCATAGGTAGAACCTATCATCGGTGATATTGATCCCATCAGGTGGAGCCATGCCGTCAACAAGAATGTTATCATCGTAGGTTGATCCTTCCTAGCCAACCGACACACATGTGAACTTCAGATCGAAATCAACAACAACAAGCACATTCCAGTTTTTGCAATTCTTTCCACCCCTGCATGCAGCATCATGTGACCTCGGTACTTCGTATTGAAACCTATACTCTATGAGTCACATGAGTACCATTTATTGCGCAATACAATCATGTCATGCCATTAAAAAGTTGTTATTCGCAATAGTAAAAGCATGTCATGACATGAACTAAAGTATTCCTCGCTTTGAAATATGGATACAATATAGGTCTCGTGCGAATCTTGTTGGGGGTTTTGCCCGATTGGTGCCTTCTTCAACTTTGCTCTGAGCTCCCCAATCGCATACAATACTTTCCTGAAATACCTGGAAATTGTCTCAGTGGATATACTGAATGTGATGTGACTAACTTTGTACCTCTAATTATAACCCAGAAAATGAAGGAACATTGCTACTTGCTCTTCCACAGTGATGTGGATGCTATCTTCTAGCAACCTCCTTTGCCTAAACGTCTTCACTAGCTTGGCAAAAGGTGCTTGCCACATTCAAAGCATTTTCACAGCGTCGATGTCATTGTCAGTGGCGTAGCTAGGGGTGGCCAGGGTGGTCCATGGATCACCCTGGAATTTCCCCATAGCCTGTATATAGTGTAGTAAAAAATATTTCTTTGAAAATAAATAAACTTATGTAAATATTTCCATTAATAGACCACCCTGGAGTATTGGGCTGGCTACGCCACTGGTCATTGTTGTTGTAGACATAGTTCAAACTTGTCATGCTCTCCCTATATCAGACTAACAATGGACCATATAATAGATTACAAGCTTATCATCACGACAAACTACTATCTTGTGCACCAACATGACCCAGGGCCGAATCACAGCTATGAGTGTTTCTTCCTGAACAACCAGCTTCATCCGTTCGTCCTAGTGGAACCAATGATGCAGTAAGTAATAGCCAAATGGACCCTACACACTACTTAATGACCTAACACTGGAGGGTGGTTCTATGGTCCTTACCGCCGGTGGTGTCGACAACCTGCCAGTGCCGAAGACGAGACCGATGAGACGGAGATGAAGACGAAGTGGACAAGCAGGTCCTGCTGTTGCCACTGTTGGAAAAGGCAGTGCCTAGGAGGTGCTTAGGCACTAGGCTACGACCAAACACCTCGCCTAGGGCATAAGCGAATCTCTAGGCAGGACAAGCTAGAAATTGTCCGCTCAAGCGAGAAATCATACCTTATTGCACAAACATGCCAAAAGGGTCATATACCAATGACATTAGTTGGTAGTTTACTCACTTATATTCTTTAAATCAATATAGATACACATTATAAAACCCAAATACACTTTGATATCCAAAATATATGTCCACCTAGGCTGCGCCTAGGGCGCTTAAGCGTCACCTAGGCTCTAGGAGAAGGCCAACAGCTTCGCATATGCCTAGCGCTTTCTCCGACCTTGGTTGCTGGAGATTAAAGTCGTCGCCACCACCGCCGATCTGAATCGCAGCAGCCGCTGGTGCCAAGAACTGCCGCTATATTTGTCCCTAGCGAGAGGTGGGTGAGTAAGCAGGGGGGGCATATTTTGCACCATCCCGCGGCGGAGATTTCGGTTTCCCACCATTTCCCTACCGAATCCGTCCTGCACCGTCGCACATGCCCCCTACCGAGCGAGATGCAGGGCTACTTTAAAGTTCGTGCCTGTCCGGGCCAGGCTCTCATGCACAACAAAACAAATACCCAAATTCTAGTCGGCTCATTCAGAATTATGTTCATAGCACTCAGAAAGCTGCAACCAAAGGGCTTTTCGTGCATCCAGCAGGCCTGTTTGGGCCGAATGTAGGCAACCAAACGCATCATATGTGCATCTCAATGCTCAGTCTTGTTCCAACGTGACACAGCTCAAGCATCTGCAATACGAAGGGGTCCAGGATCAACAGCCATCGACGAGGCTTTCCACTGGTCCACCTGTTCGCGTTTGCTGAAAAATGGAGGTGAAGCCCGTGTCGAAGCTTGTGGAGGACGTGTACCTGCAGGACGGAGCGGGCTGTAGGCAGGGTACCCTGAAAAATTAAAATGAACTGTAGGGAGGCATGGCTGTCGATCTCGCCCATCCATCCACATTCCGCCGTGCATAATTACCAACTGTAAGAAGTACTGTGCCTACGCGAGGGCTGCAAGTGCAGGCCTGCAATAATCGAGGCCTGCCATGTCCTGCAATGGCGTACTATCCACGCAATCAAGGCAACAACTCGAGACAAAAACACCATCTCGAGAGAGAACCCACCCGCGATGTGAAGCGCCGGATCCAGATCGGATGGGCCGCGCTGCTGCCTGCGTTTTGACTCCGGCACAGCATTTCGCAGCACGCTCCCTCCCTCCCAGTAGCCCGTCCCAGCCCCAGGGTCCAGAGTTCAGACGCTGGGCGGCCGGGCCCCACCTCAGACGAGACGCACGTCGTGGCTGTCATGTGCTGCAGCGCCGCGCACGGCGGTCCCAGTCGGATCCCATGCACACATGCCCGCCCCACCCCACCCCCAGCCCCCAGGCGGCCAACAACCGCCGGCCCAGCAGCGTCCCATTCACAATAATCCGCTCCGCCACCTGAACGCCTCTCGCGATCGGCTCCCGCGTCGCATGCCGGCAAATTTGACAAATTTAACCTATAGACGAAATCAAATCACAAAATGAACTGTCCGTGAAACTATTTCACGCGGCTGACCCGTGACGCCTAGCTCTCAGGCGCTGCACTAGTGCAACACCTGAGAGCTAGGCGCTGCACTAGTGCAACGCCTGGGAGCTAGGCGCTACACTGTATAATGTGGCGCCTACCTCTCAGGCGCTGCACACTTACTTAGTAATTTTCTGATCACACGGATGCGACGCTGGCCGTGTAGCGCCTATCTGTGAGGCGTTGCACAGTGTAGTATGACGTCTTCGTGTCGGGCGTCACACAAAAAGGTCAGCCACGTGAAATAGTTTCACGAATAGTTCATTCTGTGATTTGATTTCGTTTATAGGTCAAATTTGTCAAATTTTCTTCGCGTGCCCCCGCCCGGGCGGCAGCGGCGGCGGCGGCAACGGCAACAAGGGACACGAACGGCTCGCGCTTTGGTGGGCTGGGTTGGGTGCCGGGACAAGGAGCAGGCGAGCAGCCAGCGGCAACAGCTCACCCGCTGTCTTCTCTTGCCTTCACTGCGTCGTGTCATGCACCCATCCCCAACTGAACAGGAGGGAGCCGGGCAGCGCTCACGTGGTGGGCCTATCGGCCGGCCGGCCGGCCGGCCAATAGCGCCAGCAGTTTCCGTTCACGTCGCAGCGCGCGTGCGTGTGCGCGTAAAGGGGGTTCGTCGTGTGTCCGTTTTGTTCTGTCTCCCCCTTCCCTCGCCAGGAGTCCACAGGGACAGGAGTGCTCCGCGGGCACAGTTCCTCTGTACGGCCTCTCGCTTTTCTTCTTCTCGACTGTGTACGACCTCTTGCGTTTAAGGTTGTACTCCTACTTTTTCTTCCAAGAACAGATTAAGGAGGCAGTGGACCTGATTTGTGTAGGGCACTGCTAGGCGTCGCTGTGCGGGAAGCAGTTCCCGACGGGCCGGCTGCCTCTTCCCCACCGTCGAGTCAAATTTAAAAAATCATTTCACAAAATGAACTGTCCCTAAAAAACATTTACTCAGCTGACCTTTTTAAGTGGCGTCCGACACGAAGGCGCCACACTACATTGTGCAGCGCCTGACTGACAGGCGCTGCACGCCTAGCCAGCGTCGCAACTGGGTGATCCAAAAATTACTAAGTCAGCGTGCAGCGCCAGAGAGCTAGGCGCCACATTACACAGTGTAGCACCTAGCGTCTAGGCGTTGCACTAGTGGTTGCTTCATTTTGTAGTGGTAAATAGTGCAACCACTAGTGCAACGCCTAGAGGCTAGACGCTACACTGTATAGTGTTGCGCCTATCTCTTAGGCGCTGCATATTGACTTAGTAATTTTTAGGCAGTCCGGGGTGCGACGCTGGCCAGGCGTGTAGCGCCTGTCAGTCAGGCGTTGCACAGTGTAGTGTGGCGCCTTCGTATCAGGCGCCACTCAAAAAGGTCAACTGAGTGAATTTTTTTAAGGACAATTCATTTTGTGAAATGATTTTATCCTAAGTCAAAATTGTCAAATTTGCCGCCTTCCGATCTCAGTTCTGTAATATTTGGATCGTCCGACCAGAACGGCATAAAACTTCCGCCTGCATTAAACCTTCGCAACATTGTAAACACATTCATTCAATGTATGCAAGAAATCTCTTCTTGACACGGCAAATCACTAAAAAATTATCGCAATAGTTGTAGCATAGAAGAAAACTTCAGGCTAACACGTGCTTTGCCACGCCGTCTTCACTCGTGGGGTTAACTCTTTTTTATCTATAAGTATATTTTTTTGGACATGGTGTTAGCCAATGGTGGTTGTGTGAGCTACTTGAGAGCTCCCGTTCCACGTTTAAACCGTAGAATTACTGCCATAACGCTCACATGGGCCGTTCCACGAAGCTTTTGCTCGCTCAGGTCCTGTCCTCGCTCCACTCACTTCGCTGCTAGCTTAGTAAAAAGATCGGCTAATGTTATTTATTTGAAAATTTCTTTAAATCAAAAGATGTCACGGATTTTACAAACATTGCATATTCAAAAAAATATTTTAAATAGTTCTTCAATTAAAAAATCCATGCTTGTTTAAAAAATATTTGTGAATTTAAAAGTTCTCAAACCAAAAAATTTCGCTGATTTTAATAAATATTTACAGTTTTTTAATGTTCAAGAATTTAATAAACGCTCATGGACAAAAAAGTGTAAATATAAAAGAAAAAAATAAGAAAAATTAAAACCCAAAGCACTTAACCAATGACGTATACTTCCAGACGGGCCTGTTAGTGTCCTCACCAGCCCCGACGCACGAGGAGGCTTCAAATCAAGGGTGCGTAGTATCTCTACGTATGTTTACAACAACACATGAAAATTACTTTGGATCATTGATGGAACAACTACCAAAGATGCCCAGGATCACTACAACAACCTGTTCATGAGCACGTAGAAGAATACACACAAGCCTATAGCAAGGCTTGTCAAGACAACATATGCAACATTGAAACTCCTAAAATCGTTAACCGACATTTTGGAGCAATGATCTCATCGACGTTGAATCCAGCTCGCCCAAGCACAACCTTAATTTCCATCCTTCATCGTTCTAATACAGCTAGACGAGTTGTTCCAAGCTTCATTGTCGACATCGGTGGTCCAATCATGCCATCTTGGCATTGGCGAATTTGCTCCTCCATTGTTGTCTCACATTCGCCAATGGAGGTGTTCTTGTGCTTGTGATGCAAGCCCCTCTATTTCTTGGGGAACTATGCCAAATGTTTGACAAAATGACTACCAGAGAGTTTGAAGAAGAAGATGAGGTGAAGTGGGATTCCAAAACTGGGAACACGTTAGCTCCAATATTGCTTCGATATGGTAGGATCTAGAGTAATAGGCTCACATAAATCTCCAATTAGAGGCAACTTTTTAACATATTCAACTTTAATACCTCTTTCCTGTTGTAAATATGCCCTAGAGCCAATAATAATTGTGTTATTGTTTATTTCCAAGTTTATAATTAATGTTTATGTTCTATTCTATAACTACAATGGTTCTCCAGTCTGCAATAACCACGAGGCTCAGAGGAAAACTCATATGCACGTGTACGATAATAAATGGTAAAATAGATTCCTACTCTTGCCTCTAAGACTATCTCAAGTGTTGCATGATGGTTTTACTTTCCTGATCGTGGGCATGAGTTAAGTGTAACGATGATGCCGATAACATTGAGGGCACGATGTTAGAAGAACACTTGTGTTGAATTGATCCAAGTTATAAGTTATACTAGGAGATGATTTCGTCACAACTCTATAGTCCATAACACAGAGAAAGTTAACGTATGCGTAATTCCATAGACCAAGAGAGTGCTGAGTCACTTCATACTGAACGATGCACTTTGGGGTTGTTCTAACATCAACAGTAACATGGTGATCATAACAACAACTTACAGATTCATTGGAAACGTATGACAGGGGACTAGAGCTCGATACTGGGATTTGCTCCTTCGACGATGGATAGATATTCTTAGGGCCCTCTCGGTGTGACAGTATCAATCATTTTCTGGCCAAATACAGCATGACTTGTTCACAGGGATGCCGGAACACAAGAACAAGAAAAGTGAACAAAACCGATAACGAGGAGACTGGCATAGTGATCACGTGTTGAGTCGCGGGGATGCCGATATATGTCACACCGGGGTTTTTAAAGTACCGCGAAGCAAAAGGAATATCATATGGTAGCTAAATGTTCACTCGATAATCATTCATCTGTGTGAAGGGGTCAATATGTCCACGGTTCTACTATTGATTTGAGTTAAGAGCTTAGGAGAGTATCATCAGAAAAGTTTTAGAGATAGAAATTGTTTCGAGAGAGAACCGAAAGTGTTTCAGAGAAACCAGAAGCGTTCAGAGAAAACCGTATAAAATCGGGAAGGTGGAAAAATTCCAGAACATTTATAACTAAGCAAAAGGAATTTCCGGAGCCCCTAGGATTAAACAGGTGCCTTGGGCCAGCCCCAATAGGAAAAGTCCTATATAGGTCAGCCGCATGGGCCTTAAGGCCCAATAGGGTGCCCCCC
Source organism: Aegilops tauschii subsp. strangulata (assembly GCF_002575655.3). Lineage (NCBI taxonomy): Eukaryota > Viridiplantae > Streptophyta > Magnoliopsida > Poales > Poaceae > Aegilops > Aegilops tauschii. The sequence continues at coordinate 355,215,438 of NC_053039.3, forward strand.
TTTGTGACCAAGCCTGGCTTGGTGCGGCTAGGGTTTTGGGGCTGACCCCATGCCTTGGTGCACCGCCTCAAGGGGGAGACCCTCCTCCAAGTCAGTCTTCCCCTCCCCCAACAAACACACACACTCTCACACATACACACACACGTGTGTGTGTGTGTGTGTCTGTGTGTCTATACACACACACACACACGCACACGCAAGGCGGGCAACCCTCTTTTGCGCAAAAGTTCTCGTGAAAAAAGACAAGCCCCCTCTCTCCCTCTAGAACTCCAAAAAAGTTGTTCTGGCGCAAGGCTGCTAGCTCCTCCCTCCTCTAGTTCTCTGGCGGTTCCTAGCTCTGGACGATGAAGCGCTGTCGGATCATTGATCTCATGGGATGGTTCGACAAACTTCATGAATGAACTAAGCCAACTCTTCTTCCACTGCAAGTCCGAGTTGGCAACAATCAGATCTAACCTTGTATGCATCCTCATAGTGATCCTAGTTCTTGATTCGTAGGATGATTTTTTTCTACTATGATCCCCGACAGTGGCATCATGAGAGAGCTATGAGTATATGTGAAGGTTATGATCTAGAACATAGTTTTTGTGTGGGTATTGCATATTTTTTTGTAGTAGATTAGATCTATTGATAAAAAGTTATGTATTAGATGTGATCCATTGCTTAATATTTTTTTTGCGAGTAGTAGATAAGATCTGCTGGTAATAGATGTAACTTGTCACTCGATGTTCTTGTTGTTTCCCTTAATTTTGTGGTCTTCTAATCTTGGTGGTAGAGTGCAAATTTGTTACAAAGTTCTGGCTATTTGCGATCCTTATATGCTGCTCTTAGTATGTTGGTTGACAGATCAAAGAAGTGCTACAGTTCTTTGTGTTTCATGTCAAGAAAGATGAATTTTCTCAAAACTAGAGGGAATGTTGATTTGATCTACACAGGGGTCACACGTATGACGAAGTTTGGTATGGGGCTACAGATTTTAAGTAAGTCTCTTCATTCATACACCTTGCAAAGTTAATCTAACAACAATAATAAACATAGGCAGCTAAAGTTTGTTTCGAAACCCTAGAAGGCATGTAAAATAATATTTTGCATAAACCGATTTGAAGCGTCTGCCTTGATTTTACAGGGTGCATGCAATGTGGTATAGCCTTTGTCATATTGATGAGATTTTGTATGAGATGTCTATATGTTATAATTTTTAACGTGACCTGCATTTCATGGCACGACATGATGGCTAGAGCCATATGATTGTCACTTTAATGGTATGCGTGTGAATTTTTATGTAATGTGTTTTATTTAGTAGCTATAGAGATAGTCGTGATGAAATAGTGATTACATATGATGCTGACAAGTTTGTAAAGGAGGACCCCCAGCGTAGAAGTCCATACAAGAAGACATGGAAGAAAAGTTGAAGAAGTTGCTGCCACAACAAGAAATTTTGGCATAAATCTATTTTTGTTGCTGCTGCCACGACAACGTTTTTTGCTGTCATGACAATGCTTTTGGCTGAAATTTCATGAAGACAAAGATAACTTTTCCGACAACAGGGGATATACCATATCATTCTATTATGAATGTCTTGAGATGTTTATCCCTTAATTTTGCACACTTTTGATTGTGCGTTAGTCATTTTTATTAGGGTGATCTCTCACATTAAAATATCAAGGAGTTAATGCTCTCCAAAGTGTAGCACTGTATAAATATGTATCATTTTGAGGTGCGCCATGCTACCATGGGTATTGACAACTTGAGAAATATAAGGTGGGTGTGGCCCGACCACAGAGCAAGATCGCTTGGTTGGCTTGACGTTCCTGGCAAGAGAGTCCATGTGCTCAAACCAGGCCCACCGAAAGATGAACAAGAGTTACATAGAGATTTGATTGTTGATGTCTACTACACAACTTATTCTTGTAGACTCGTGTTGGGCCTCCAAGCGCAGAGTTTTGTAGGACAGTAGCAATTTTCCCTCAAGTGGATGGCCTAAGGTTTATCAATCCATGGGAGGCGTAGGATGAAGATGATCTCTCTCAAACAACCCTGCAATCAAATACAAGAAATCTCTTGCGTCCCCAACACACCCAACACAATGGCAATTTGTATAGGTGCACTAGTTCGGCTAGGAGATGGTGATACAAGCGTAGTATGGTAGTAGATATAGGTTTTTGTAATCTAAAAAATATAAAAACAACAAGGTAGCAAGTAACAAAATAGAGCACAAACGGTATTGCAATGCTTGAAAATAAGGCCTAGGGTTCATACTTTCACTAGTGCAATCTCTCAACAGTGCTAACATAGTTGAATCATATAACAATCCCTCAACGTGCGACAAAGAACCACTCCAAAGTTCTTATCTAGCGGAGACCATAAGATGAAATTGTTGTAGGGTATGAAACCACCTCAAAGTTATCTTTTCCGATCAATCTATTGAGCCATCCCTATAAGTGTCACAAACAGCCCTAGAGTTTGTACTAAAATAACACCATATGATATGCATCAACCAACTCTAATGTCACCTAGATACAACAATGTCACCACAAGTATCCGTGAGTTGATTATTCGATATGTATCAAACAACTTCAGATTCATAATATTCAATCCAACCCAAAGAACTTCGAAGAGTGCGTCAAGATTACTACCGGAGAAAGTAGGTCGCAAATGTGCATCAACCCCTATGCATATATTACCCCAATGTCACTGCGGGAATCCGTGAGTTGAGTGCCAAAACATACATCAAGTGAATCAATAGAACACCCCATTGTCACCAAGGGTATCCCCATGCAAGACATACATCAAGTGTTCTCGAATCCCTAAAAGTATTCAATCCAATAATAGTGAAACCTCAGAGGTAAAAACTCGATTCATCACAACAAGATAGAGAGGGGAAAACACCATATGATCCAACTATATTAACAAAGCTCGCGGTACATCAAGATCGTGCCAAATCAAGAACACGGGAGAGATCAAACACATAGCTACTTGTACATACCCCTAGCCTCGAGGGTGAACTACTCCCTCCTCGTCATGGTGGTCGTCAGGATGATGAAGATGGCCTTCGGTGACGATTTCCCCCTCCGATAGGGTGCCTGAACAGGGCTCTAGATGGTATTTCGAAGGTATAGAGGCTTGCGGCAGCGTGATGAACCACAAGTGTAAGGGATCTATCGTAGTCCTTTCGATAAGTAAGAGTGTCGAACCCAACGAGGAGCAGAAGGAAATGACAAGCGGTTTTCAGCAAGGTATTCTCTGCAAGCACTGAAATTATCGGTAACAGATAGTTTCGTGATAAGGTAGTTTGTAACGGGTAACAAGTAATGAAAGTAAATAAGGTGCAGCAAGATGGCCCAATCCTTTTTGTAGCAAAGGACAAGCCTGGACAAACTCTTATATAAAGGAAAACGCTCCCGAGGACACATGGGAATTATCGTCAAGCTAGTTTTCATCACGCTCATATGATTCACGTTCGTTACTTTGATGATTTGGTATGTGGGTGGACCAGTGCTTGGGTACTGCCCTTTCTTGGACAAGCATCCCACTTATGATTAACCCCTATTGCAAGCATCCGCAACTACAAAACAAGTATTAAGGTAAACCTAACCATAGCATGAAACATATGGATCCAAATCAGCCCCTTACGAAGCAACACATAAACTAGGGTTTAAGCTTCTGTCACTCTAGCAACCCATCATCTACTTATTACTTCCCAATGCCTTCCTCTAGGCCCAAACAATGGTGAAGTGTCATGTAGTCGACGTTCACATAACACCACTAGAGGAAAGACAACGTACATCTCATCAAAATATCGAACGAATACCAAATTCACATGACTACTTATAGCAAGACTTCTCCCATGTCCTCAGGAACAAACGTAACTACTCACAAATCATATTCATGTTCATAATCAGAGGTATATTAATATTCATAAAGGATCTGAACATATGATCTTCCACCAAATAAACCAACTAGCATCAACTACAAGGAGTAATCAACACTACTAGCAACCCACAGGTACCAATCTGAGGCTTTGGGACAAAGATTGGATACAAGAGATGAACTAGGGTTTTAGAGGAGATGGTGCCAGTGAATATGTTGATGGAGATTGACCCCCTTCCGATGAGAGGATCGTTGGTGATGACGATGGCGATGATTTCCCCCTCCCGGAGGGATGATTCCCCGGCAGAACAGCTCCGCCAGAGCCCTAGATTGGTTCCGCCTCGTGGCGGCGGAGTTTCGTCCCGTAAGTTTGCTTATGATTTTTTCCGGGGTAAAAGACTTCATATAGCAGAACATGGGCACCGGAGGCCTGTCAGGGGGCCCACGAGGTAGGGGGGCGCCCAGGGGGGTAGGGCGCGCCCCCACCCTCGTGGATGGTGGGTGGCCCCCCTCTGGTACTTTCTTCGCTCAGTATTTTTTATTAATTCCAAAAATAACTTCCGTGGAGTTTCAGGACTTTTGGAGTTGTGCAGAATAGGTCTCTAATATTTGCTCCTTTTCCAGCCCAGAATTCCAGCTGCCGGCATTCTCCCTCTTCATGTAAACCTTGTAAAATAAGAGAGAATAGGCATAAGTATTGTGACACAATGTGTAATAACAGCCCATAATGCAATAAATATCGATATAAAAGCATGATGCAAAATGGACGTATCAACTCCCCCAAGCTTAGACCTCGCTTGTCCTCAAGCGGAAGCCGATAACGATAAATATGTCCACATGTTTAGAGATAGAGGTGTCGATAAAATAAAATACGGACATGAGGGCATCATGATCATTCTTATAACAGTTACATATATAGATATTGTCATATGATTTCTTATGCTCAAGTAAGAATCTATTCACAATGTAAAGTATGAATCAGAAACTTCATTGAGAACTAACAAACTATAATCTCAGTCATTGAAGCAATTGCAATTTATCGTAACATCGGAAAGAGTCAATATAAGAGCTTTTCAGCAAGTCCACATACTTAACTATCATTTAGTCTTTCACAATTGCTAACACTCACACAATACTTATGGGTATGGATTTTTAATCGGACACAGAGAAAGATAGGGCCTTATAGTGTTGCCTCCCAACCTTTTACCTCAAGGGTAATGTTAACAATAATAACTCATGCTAACCTACATCCAATTGGATATATATATCAGGATCTTTCCAACACAAGGTGCTTGCCAAAGGATAAAATATAAAAAGGAAAGGTGAAGATCACCATGACTCTTGTATAAGGTAAGAGATAAAAGCCCTTCGTAGAGGGAAGCAGAGGTTGTCATGTGCTTTTATGGTTCGATGTACAAAATCTTAATGCGAAAGAACGTCACTTTATATTGCCACTTGTGATATGGACCTTTATTATGCAGTCCATCAATTTTATTTCTTCCAGATCACAAGATCATATAAAGCTTATTTTCTCCACACTAATAAATCTTACATATTTAGAGAGCAATTTTTATTGCATGCAACAACGACAACTTACTTGAAGGATCTTACTCAATCCATAGGTAGATATGGTGGACACTCGTGGCAAAACTGGGTTTAAGGATATTCGGAAGCACAAGTAGTATCTCTATTTGGTGCAAAGAAATTGGCTAGCATGAGAGGGAAAGGCAAGCTCAACATGTTGGATGATCCATGATAATATACTTAATTTCGGATATAAGAAAACATAACCCATTACGTTGTCTTCCTTGTCCAACATCAACTCTTTAGCATGTCATATTTTAATGAGTGCTCACAATCATAAAAGATGTCCAAGATAGTATATTTATATGTGAAAACCTCTCTTTCTTATTACTTCCTATTAATTGCAACGATGACCAAAACTATGTTTGTCAACTCTCAACAACTTTTATTCATCATACTCTTTATATGTGAAGTCATTACTCTCCATAAGATCAATATGATCTCTTTATTTCTTTTTATTCCCTCTCGATCATAGCAAGATAATCAAGCCCTTGACTCAACACTAATCTTTATTATATATAGCTCACGGAATCGATTACATAGAAGGATCATAAGGCAAAACTCAAAACTAGATCATACTAAAACTTTTATTCTACTAGATCGAGATCTTACTAAAAGGATCGAACTAAGAAAAACAGTAAAGATAGGAGTGTGATGGTGATACGATACCGGGGCACCTCCCCCAAGCTTGGCAGTTGCCAAGGGGAGTGCCCATACCCATGTGATTATGTCTCCTTTCTCGGAAGTGGTGGTGATGGGGTTGTTGATGATGTAGGCTTGTCGTCCATCTTCCAAGGCATAGTTTCACCATCATAGAAGGAAGATCGAGTCTCCGGGATCCTTAAATCTGCAGCCAAACTCATCCTCTTGAATCTATATTCATACTCACAGTTTTGGTTTTGCAGGTCATAGATCAGGGCTTGGAGGTGCTCGATTTTCTCGTGAAGCTTGAAGATGGCCTCCCCAATGTCCTTTGCGTCCAGCTTGTGGTTGTTGGTGAACTCCGTGATCATTATGTGATTGGTGTCGAGTCCACGCTCCACCATCTCCTGACACTTGAAAACTTGTTGCTCCATTGCTTCAAGCCTTGTCTCCACGCTTCCGGTCCTCCTTGGTCCCTCAACATCGCGGATGTGTAGCACCCCCTCATGCGTCTCAATGGTTTGAGGATGTTGCAACACTTCCGCGAGGTAGGGGTTGATGACCTTCTTGAAGAACTTGTCCTTGGGGGCACTTGGAGACGTCATGGTGATATAGATCTGTCAGAAAAACAGCTCGAAACAAAAACAGAGGATATTTGCATGGTACGGTGGTCAAACCTTCGGGAGATTATATAATGAATTTTTACTGACCAAAAGAAGTATCGTGCAAGAAAACAGAGTCCGGAGAGCACACGAGGTGCCCACGAGGCAGGGGGGCGCGCCCTCCACCCTCGTGGAAGCCTCGTGTCCTCCCAGACTACTTCTTATTTTCCTATTTTCTTAAATATTCCAAAATAGAGAAATATTGCCATTAGAACTGTTTTGGAGTCGGTTTACTTACCGTACCACATACCTATTCCTTTTCGGAGTCTGAAACGTTCTGGAAAGTGTCTCTTATATATTCCTCCGGGGTTACGGTTTCAATAACATTAGTTTCAACATTTATAGGATTACCTGAGATATAATGTTTGATTCTTTGACCGTTCACCACCTTTGGATTTGTGCCTTCGAAGTTGTTGATTTTTATGGCACCGGAACGATAGACCTCCTCGATAACGTAAGGACCTTTCCATTTAGAGAGAAGTTTTCTTGCAAAATATCTTAAACGAGAGTTGAATAGCAACACATAATCACCTATATTAAACTCACGCTTTTGTATCCTTTTGTCATGCGATCTTTTAACTTTCTCTTTAAATAGTTTGGCATTCTCATAGGCTTGAGTTCTCCATTCATGAAGTGAGCTAATGTCAAATAACCTCTTCTCACCGGCAAGTTTGAAATCATAATTGAGCTCTTTAATGGCCCAATATGCCTTATGTTCTAGTTCGAGAGGTAAGTGACATGCTTTTTCCATAAACCATTTTATACGGAGACATACCCATAGGATTTTTTATGCGGTTCTATAGGCCCATAATGCATCAACAAGTTTCTTGGACCAATTCTTTCTAGATCTATTAACAGTCTTTTGCAAAATTAATTTGAGCTCTCTATTACTCAATTCTACTTGACCACTAGACTACGGGTGATATGGAGATGCAATTCTATGATTAACATCATACTTAGCAAGCATTTTATGAAAAGCACCATGAATAAAATGTGAACCACCATCAGTCATTAAATATCTAGGGACTCCAAACCTCGGAAAAATAAATTCTTTAAGCATCTTAATAGAGGTGTTATGATCAGCACTACTAGTTGGAATAGCTTCTACCCACTTAGTAACGTAATCAACAGCAACTAAAATATGTGTATATCCATTAGAGGAAGGAAACGGTCCCATATAATCAAAGCCCCAAACATCAAATGGTTCAATAACAAGTGAATAGTTCATAGGCATTTCTTGACATCTACTAATATTAGCAATTCTTTGACATTCATCACAAGACAAGACAAACTTACGGGCATCTTTGAAGAGAGTAGGCCAACAAAAACCGGATTGCAATACCTTATGTGCAGTTCTATCTCCAGCATGGTGTCCTCCATAAGATTCGGAGTGACACTTGCGTAGGATCTGTTCCTGTTCATGCGCAGGTATACAACGTCTAATAACACCATCTACTCCTTCTTTATAAAGGTGTGGGTCATCCCAGAAGTAATGCCTTAAATCATAGAAACACTATTTATTTTGCTGGTATGTGAAACTAGGTGTTATAAATTTAGCAACAATGTAATTAGCATAATCAGCATACCATGGAGCAGTGCGAGAAGCATTTATGACAGCTAATTGTGCATCAGGAAAGCTATCATCAATAGGTAGTGGGTCATCAAGAACATTCTCTAACCTAGACAAGTTGTCTGCAACGGGGTTCTCAGCTCCCTTTCTATCAATAATATGCAAATCAAATTCTTGTAGCAAGAGAACCCATCTAATAAGTCTAGGTTTAGCATCTTTCTTTTCCACAAGATATTTAATAGCAGCATGATCAGTGTGAATAGTTACTTTAGAATCAACAATATAAGGTGTGAACTTATCACAAGCAAATACAACTGCTAAAAATTCTTTTTCAGTAGTAGCATAATTTCTCTGGGCATTGTCTAAAGTTTTACTGGCATATTGGATAACATTTAATTTCTTATCAACTCTTTGTCCTAGAACAGCACCTACGGCATAATCACTAGCATCACACATAATTTCAAAGGGTAAATTCCAATCAGGTGGCTGAACAATAGGTGTAGAAACCAATGCTTTCTTAAGTATTTCAAATGCTTCTACACAATCATCATCAAAGACAAAAGGAATATCTTTTTGTAAGAGGTTAGTCAGAGGCCTCGAGATTTTAGAGAAGTCCTTAATGAACCTCCTATAAAAACCGGCGTGACCAAGGAAGCTTCTTATACCTTTGATGTCCTTGGGACATGGCATCTTTTCAATAGCATCAACTTTAGCTTTATCAACTTCAATACCTATCCCAGAAATTTTATGCCCCAAGACAATACCTTCATTAACCATAAAGTGGCACTTCTCCCAATTCAAGACAAGGTTAGTTTCTTCACATCTCTGCAAAACTCGATCAAGTTGCTCAAGCAATCATCAAAAGAGGTTCCATAAACGGAGAAATCATCCATGAAAACCTCAACAATCTTTTCACAAAAATCAGAGAATATAGCCATCATGCATCTTTGAAAGGTAGCAGGTGCATTGCATAAACCAAAAGGCATACATCTATAAGCAAAAGTACCGAAAGGGCAAGTAAAAGTGGTATTTTCTTGGTCCTCTTTTGACACAGGTATTTGAGAGAAACCAGAATAACCATCTAGAAAGCAAAAATGTGTATGTTTGGATAGTCTTCCTAGCATTTGATCAATAAAAGGTAAAGGGTAATGATCCTTTTTAGTAGCTTTATTTAATTTGCAGAAATCAATTACCATTCTATAACCTGTAACAATTCTTTGTGGGATCAATTCATCTTTATCATTAGGAACAACAGTAATACCTCACTTCTTAGGGACACAATGGACAGGACTTACCCACTGACTATCAGCAACGGGATAAATTATACCTGCCTCCAGAAGCTTTAGTATTTCTTTTCTTACCACTTCTTTCATCTTAGGATTTAACCGTCGTTGATGATCAACAACTGGTTTAGCTTCTTTCTCCAATTTTATTTTGTGCTGGCATAGTGTGGGACTAATGCCCTTAAGATCATCAAGAGTATATCCAATAGCAGCACAGTGCTTCTTCAGAGTTTTCAATAATTTCTTTTCTTCATGCTCTGAAAGGTTAGCACTAATAATAACAAGATATATCTTCTTCTCATCAAGATAAGCATATTTAAGAGTATCAGGTAATGGTTTAAGCTCAAACACGGGATCACCCTTGGGTGGAGGAGGATCCCCTAGGATTTCAACAGGCAAGTTGTGTTTCAAAATAGGTCCTTGTTTAAAGAATACTTCATCTATTTCCCTTCTTTCACTCATAAACATATCATTTTCATGGTCAAGCAAATATTGTTCTAAAGGATCATTAGGAGGCACGGCAATAGTGGCAAGACCAATAATTTCATCTTTACTAGGAAATTCCTCATCACGGGGTTGTCTATGAAATTTAGCAAAGTTAAACTCATGAGACATATCCCCCAAACCAATAGTAACAACATCCTTTTCGCAGTATATCCTAGCATTAACAGTATTCAGAAGGGTCTACCAAATATGATGGGATAGAAGTCATCTTGTGGGGAACCAAGAACAAGAAAATCAGCAGGATATTTAACTTTCCCACACAAGACTTCAACGTCTCTTACTATCACAACTGGTGAAATAGTGTATCTATTAGCAAGCTTAATTGTAACATCAATTTCCTCTAACTCAGCAGGTGCAATATCATGCATAATTTCTTTGTATAAGGAATGAGGTATTGCACTTGCACTAGCACCCATATCACATAAGCCATGATAACAATGATCTCCTATTTTAACAGAAATAACAGGCACGCCTACAACAGGTCTATGTTTATTTTTAGTATCAGGTCTAGCAATTCTAGCAGCTTCATTACAGAAGTAAATAACATGCCCATCAATATTATCAGCCAAGAGATCCCTAACCATAGCAATACTAGGTTCAACTTTAATTTGTTCAGGGGGGTTGGGTGTCCTAATATTACTTTTGTTGACCATAGTTGAAGCTTTAGCATGATCCTTTATTCCAACAGGGAAAGGTGCTTTCTCAATATAAGCAGTAGGAACGACAGGATCATTATAAGTGATAGTCTTTTCTTCAACTTTAATAGGTGCAACTACTTTTACTTCAATGGGGGGATTATATTTAAACCACTTCTCCTTAGGGAGATCAACATGAGTAGCAAATGATTCACAGAAAGAAGCTACTATCTTAGAGTCAAGTCCATATTTAGTGCTAAATTCATGGAAAAACATCGGTATCCATAAAAGATTTAACACAATCAAACTTAGGTGTTATACCTGACTCCTTACCTTCGTCGAGATCCCAATCTTCAGAGTTGCATTTAATTCTTTCCAATAAATCCCATTTGAATTCAATAGTCTTCATCATAAAAGAGCCAGTACAAGAAGTATCGAGAATGGAGCGATTATGAGAGAAAGCCGAGCATAATTTTTTTGAATAATCATTTCTCTTGAGAGCTCATGATTGGGGCATGAATATAACATTGAATTAAGCCTCCCCCAATCTTGAGCGATGCTTTCTCCTTCGTGAGGCCAAAAATTATATATAATTACGATCACGATGAACAAGATGCATAGGATGGAACTTCTGATGAAATTCCAATTTCAATCGGTTGTAGTTCCATGGTCCCATATCATCAGATAGCCTAAACCATGTCAATGCCTCTCCGTTCAAAGATAAAGGGAAGACCTTCTTCTTGATAACATCCTCGGGCATACCTGCAAGCTTAAATAATCCACAAACTTCATCCACATAGATTAGGTGCAAATCGGGATGTAATGTTCCATCTCCTGTAAAAGGATGAGCTCGCAGTTTCTCTATCATACCCGAAGGAATTTCAAAGTAAACATTTTCAGTAGGTTGAGTAGGTTGAGGAGAAACTCTTTGCTCTACTGGTCGGGGTGAAGCTACCCCGAACAAGCCCCTCAGAGGATTATGTTCCATAGTAAGAAGTAACAGTAAATTTCAGCACACTATATAAATTTTTCCTTACTAAATTCTACCTACCAAAGGCGCTTCACTCCCCGACAACGGCGCCAGAAAAGAGTCGTGATGACCCACAAGTGTAGGGGATCTATCGTAGTCCTTTCGATAAGTAAGAGTGTCGAACCCAACGAGGAGCAGAAGGAAATGACAAGCGGTTTTCAGTAAGGTATTCTCTGCAAGCACTGAAATTATCGGTAACAGGTAGTTTTGTGATAAGGTAATTTGTAACGGGTAACAAGTAATGAAAGTAAATAAGGTGCAGCAAGATGGCCCAATCCTTTTTGTAGAAAAGGAAAAGCCTGGACAAACTCTTATATAAAGGAAAACGCTCCCGAGGACACATGGGAATTATCGTCAAGCTAGTTTTCATCACGCTCATATGATTCACGTTCGTTACTTTGATGATTTGGTATGTGGCTGGACTGGTGCTTGGGTACTGCCCTTTCTTGGACAAGCATCCCACTTATGATTGATCCCTATTGCAAGCATCCGCAACTACAAAAGAAGTATTAAGGTAAACCTAACCCTAGCATGAAACATATGGATCCAAATCAGCCCCTTACGAAGCAACGCATAAACTAGGGTTTAAGCTTCTGTCACTCTAGCAACCCATCATCTACTTATTACTTCCCAATGCCTTCCTCTAGGCCCAAACAATGGTGAAGTGTCATGTAGTCGACATTCACATAACACCACTAGAGGAAAGACAACATACATCTCAACAAAATATCGAACGAATACCAAATTCACATGACTACTTATAGCAAGACTTCTCCCATGTCCTCAGGAACAAATGTAACTACTCACAAATCATATTCATGATCATAATCAGAGGTATATTAATATGCATAAAGGATCTGAACATATGATCTTCTACCAAATAAACCAACTAGCATCAACTACAAGGAGTAATCAACACTACTACCAACCCACAGGTACCAATCTGAGGCTTTGGGACAAAGATAGGATACAAGAGATGAACTAGGGTTTTAGAGGAGATGGTGCTGGTGAAGATGTTGATGGAATTGACCCCCTCCCGATGAGAGGATCATTGGTGATGACGATGGCGATGATTTCCCCGTCCCGGAGGGATGTTTCCCTGGCAGAACAGCTCCGCCGGAGCCCTAGATTGGTTCCGCCAAGGTTCCGCCTCGTGGCGGCGGAGTTTCGTCCCGTAAGTTTGCTTATGATTTTTTTCCAGGGTAAAAGACTTCATATAGCAGAAGATGGGCACCGGAGGCCTGCCAGGGGGCCCACGAGGCAGGGGGCGCGCCCAGGGGGGTAGGGCGCGCCCCCACCCTCGTGGATGGTGGGTGGCCCCCCTCTGGTACTTTCTTCGCTCAGTATTTTTATTAATTCCAAAAATAACTTCCGTGGAGTTTCAGGACTTTTGGAGTTGTGCAGAATAGGTCTCTAATATTTGCTCCTTTTCCAGCCCAAAATTCCAGCTGCCGGCATTCTCCCTCTTCATGTAAACCTTGTAAAATAAGAGAGAATAGGCATAAGTATTGTGACACAATGTGTAATAACAGTCCATAATGCAATAAATATCGATATAAAAGCATGATGCAAAATGGACGTATCACAGCAGAGTCGAAGTTCTAGGGTTATTTCTGGGGGTTTATCTTTTTATAGGAATTTTTGGCGTCGGTCTCACGTCATGAGGGGCTAAGATGGGCCCACAAGGCAGCACGACACCATCACCCCCTGGGCGCGCCCAAGTGCCTCGTTGGCACCTCGTGGCTCTTCTGATCCTCCTATGATGCTTCGGGGGACTCTTTAGTTCTAAAAAAATTGTCAAAAAGTTTCAGCTCATTCTGAGAACTTGTATTTGTGCACAAAAAACACCACGACAGTAGTTCTGCTGAAAACAGTGTCAGTCCGGGTTAGTTCCATTCAAATCATACCAAGGACATATAAAATTGTTGTAAACATGGCACGAATACTTCATAAATTATAGATACATCAGAGACGTATCGATTGGCAAGCAGTGACCCACAAGTATAGGGGGTCGCAACAGTATTCGAGGGAAGTATTTCACCCAATTTATATATTCGACACAAGGGAAGCCAAAGAATATTTATAAGACTTAGCAGTTGAGCTGTCAATTCAACCACACCTGAGAAGTTATTTCTCTGCAGCAAAATATTTACTAGCAGAGTAGTATGATAGTTTGATAGTAGTGGTAACAGTAACAATAGCAATTTTGTAGCAATTGTAACAGCAGCAGTAGCAGCAGTAGTAACTAAGCAAACACAACATGAGTAAAGCGTAGGCATTAGATCATCGAGGATATTCGTGTGGATAACTTTCATCATATAATAGTCACAACCTAGAGCGATACACAACAAGTCCAATTCATTAATTCAATGTAGCCATGTATTTTGTATGTAGTCACACACTTATAATAAGAATTTGCACCACGTCTTTTGTCCTACCCTCCCGTGGAAGCGGGGTGCTTAAGGAAACTAGGGGTAATTAAGGTCTCATTTTAATAAGAAACGGGAACATAGCATTAGAGCATCTCTAGCAGACCCCGCATCCCGCCCCAACCCGCAAAATAACCGCCAAAATGCGGGTCGGTGCGGGAAAACCTGCCCGATCAGACCCCGCATCCCACCCCAGCCCGCATTTTTTTGCGGGGCATGGAAAAATCTCGGCCCCAACCCGCGAATACACGTGTTTCCCCGTTACCGCTGCGGTGCCCTGCATATAAGCAGAAGCTGTTGGTGGGGGGAAATTTCAGCCCGCGCTTTCCCCACCAACCACCTCCCCTCTCCCCCTCGCCCCGCCGCCGGGCCGCCGCCCAAGATTCCGGCGAAAGTAGCCGGCGGGAGCACACCGAAAGGCCGCCACATGCACGAGGCCTCCCCTCTCCCACCCCCTGCGTTGGCCGGCCGCCGGATTTGCGGATCAACAGCCCTTCATCGCGGGCCGCCGGATTTGGCTTTTGCCGGCCGCCAGTGGCTGTGCCAAGCGATGGAATGGTCGAGGAGCAAAGATTTGGTGATGTCTTATGTATCCAATGTTGTTCAAAAAGCAAAAAAATGCATTATGTTGGATCAAACTAATGTGCAATTTTAGGTTTTCCGGGCTGGGACGAGCTGTGCCAGATTAGACCCCGCGAAGCCGACCCGTAAAAGAGCATATTCCGCGAATATCCTTTTTTACAGATCCGTTATGCGGGGTCTGCAACTGCGGCCATCCGCGCCGGCCCGCAAAGGCGTTTTATCCGCGAACTGCAAACACGTTTTGCGGGCCGGCCGGATGCGGGGTCTGCTAGAGTTGCTCTTAACACTTAGTGAATACATGAACTGCTCATACTACAGTCATCACCGGAGTGAATTCCAATTATTGTCATCTTGGGGTATGCGGATCATAACACATGATACATGAATACAACTTGCAAGATAGGATCTAAAACTCACTTATATTCACGAAAACATAATAGGTTCAGATCAATCATGGTACTTGGGACTTAGTGATAAGCATTAAGCATAGCAAAGCAATAGGAACATCAATCTCAGAACATAGTTGAAAGCGCATGTTAACTCCCAGAGGTGTTTCATGGGAGATTTTTAGAAATTCGCCAAACTCTAATGAATTTGACGAATATCAGAGTGAAGAAATAGAAACGCGAGGGAACTAAATCATCGCAGTAACGAAAAGTATGCATACAAGATATATACAGATGAAGAACATGCAATCATACAAGCATAAGGAAGATGAACTGGAGAAATGAAAAACATCATGATGAAATTCTTAAGCTCAACATCTTCAGAGGATAATCACAAATTCTTCAGCAGCGGAAATACGTAAGGTAAGGGTGAGGAATTTGAAACCAGCTAGGCTGGATGAAGACAGAACGATTTGGTAGACCAGTTCCATGCTATTAAAGTATCATTCTTGGATGTTTTATATTCATTTACTAGCAACTTTATATCATTCTTTGGGACTGACCTATTGACATAGTGCCCGGTGCCAGTTGCTATTTTTTCTTGTTTTTTACTTTGCAGAATATCCATGTCAAACAAAGTCTGAATGCAGTGAAACTTTTTGGAGATTTTTTTCCTGCCCAGAAGACACCTAGGAGGCCCAGGAAGTGCACCAGAGCGGCCCTGTGGGGCCCACTAGGCATCAGGGCGCGCAAGGGCCCCCAGACGTGCCCTGGTGGGTAGTGGGGCCCACAGGCACCCCCTCCACCGCCTCTCAGATCTATAAATACTCTAATATTCTAGACACCCTAGGGAATCGACGAAACGCAATTCGAGCCGCCGCAAGTTCCAGAACCATGAGATCCAATCTAGGGGCCTTTTCCGGCACTTTGCCGGAGGGGCCTTTTCGATGATGCGTGAGTAGTTTCCCACATACCTACGAGTCCGTAGGTAGTAGCTAGATGGTTTCTTATCTCTTTTTGATCTTCAATACAATGTTCTCCTCGATGTTCTTAGAGATCCATTTGATGTAATGACTTTTTGCGGTGTGTTTGTTGGGATCCAACGAATTGTGAGTTTATGATCAGATCTATCCATAAATATTATTTGAGTCTTTGCTGAACTCTTTTATGCATGATTTTTATAGCCTCATATTTCTTCTCCGAAACTTTGGTTTGGTTTGGCCAACTAGATTGATTTTTCTTGCAATGGGAAGAGGTGCTTTGTGATGGGTTCGATCTTGCGGTGCTCATTCTCAGTGATAGGAGGAGACATGACATGCATGTATCGTTGCCATTAAGGATAAAAAAGATGGGGTCTATTCCTACATGAATAGATCTTGTCTACATCATGTCATCGTTCTTAATGCATTACTCCATTTTTCCATGAACTTAATACACTAGATGCATGTTGGATAGCGGTCGATGTGTGGAGTAATAGTAGTAGATGCAGGCATGAGTTGGCCTACTAATCTTGGACGTGATGCCTATATTTTTGATCATTGCCTTGGATATTGTCATAATTATTTGCTCTTTTATCAATTGCCCAACAGTAATTTGTGTACTCACTGTATGCTATTTTCTCGAGAGAAGCCTCTAGTGAAATCTACGGCCCCCGGGTCTATTTCCTATCATATTATTTTCAGATCTATTAATCCAAAAATCCAAAAATACCTTGCTGCACTTTTTCTTTACTTATTTTATTTTGTGTTTTTGCAAGATCTATTTATCAAATCTCATAAAATTTAATCTATCTCAACACCGAGGAGGGATTGACAACCCCTCTTACGCGTTGGGTTGCAAGTATTTGTTATTTGTGTGCAGGTGCCGTTTACATAGTGTTGCTTGGTTCTCCTACTGGATTGATAACCTTGGTTTCATAACTACGGGAAATACTTACTGTTGCTGTGCTGCATCATCCTCTCCTCTTCGGGGAAATACCAACGCAGATACAAGCAATCAGGAAAACTTTCTGGCGCCATTGTCGGGGAGACATCATCAACATCTATTAGGTTCCTAATCACAAATCTCATCTCCTTGCGATTTACTTTATTTGCCATTTGACTCTCGCTTTCATCTGTCCCCCCTTCTAAAACGTTTTCAGAAAAACACAAAAATATTTGCCTTCTTTTCGTTTGCCTTTTTCTCATTCGATCTTTTGTTTGCTTGTGATCTTGTTTGCGTAGTCATGGTGACTCAAGAAAACACCAAATTATGTGACTTTTCAAATACTAATAATAATTATTTTATTAGTACTCTGATTGCTCCTCCCGCCACTAGTGCGGAGTCATATGATATTAATGCCGCTTTGTTGAATCTTGTTATGAAAGAGCAATTTTCCGGTACTCCTAATGAGGATGCCACGTACCATCTAAACACTTTCGTAGAATTGTGCTATAGCAAAAGAAAAAAAGATGTGGGCAATGATATTGTGAAATTAAAATTGTTTCCTTTCTCTTTGCGAGATGGTGCAAAATTTTGGTTTTCATCTTTGCCTCGTAATAGTATTGATTAGTGGGATAAGTGCAAAGATGCTTTTATTACTAAGTATTTTCCGCCCGCAAAAATTATTTCCCTTAGAAACCAAATGATGAATTTTAAGCAACTTGAGCATGAACATGTCGCACAATCTTGGGAAAGAATGAAATTAATGCTAAGAAATTGTCCTACTCATGGTTTAAATCTATGGATGATTATACAAAAAATTTATGCGGGATTGAATTTTGTTTCTAAAAATCTTTTCGATTTTGCCATGGGTGGCACTTTTATGGAGATTACTTTGGGTGAAGCTACTAAATTGCTAGATAATATCATGGAAAATTATTCACAATGGCATACCGAAAGAGCACCTACTAGTAAAAAGGTTAATTCTGTTGAAGAAATTAGTACTTTGAGTGAAAAAGTTGATGCGCTTATGAAATTGGTTGCTAGTAAACATGTTCTTCTTGATGCTAATGATGTGCCTTTGTCTACTTTGATTGAGCAAAATAGTGACCCCGTAGATATGAATTTTGTCTCGTGAAACAATTTCAATAACAATGCTTATAGAGGTAATTTTAATCCTAGGCCTTTTCCTGGAAATTCCTCTAATAATTATGGCAATTCCTATGGTAATTCTTCTTACAATAATAATAGGATGCCTCTGTTCTTGAGAGTAATATTAAAGAATTTATCAATGATCAAAAAGTTTACAACACTACAATAGAAGAAAAATTGAATAATATTGATGATTTGTCAAGGAGCATTGATAGAATTTCACATGATGTAGAAAATCTCAAGATTAAAATTTTTCCACCCAAAGTTGATGCTAATGCATCAATTAAAGATTTATATGTTTCCATGGATGAAAGCAAGAAAAGAACTGCTATGCTTAGAGCTAAAAGAGAATTTTTAGAAAGAGCGTTTTTGTCTGACTGCTTTCATAGTAATGATGAAGATGATTGGTGTTTCTTCTATTGATTCCTTGTTTATTAATATTAAACTTGATGATAAGGTGACTTAAAAAGAGTCGACTTTAGCTAGAAGGCGTCCCCATAGTTCGGAGGGTGAAAATCTTGTTGAAAAAAATGATAAAAGTGGGTTTGGAGAGGTCAATACTTTAACTAGTGATGTGCCCACTCTCTTGGATTACAAAGACTTTAATTATGATAGTTGATCTTTGATTGAATGTATTTCTTTGTTGCAATCCATGATAAATTCACCCAATGCCTATGCAATAAATAAAGCTCTTACTAAACATATTGTAGAAGCGATGATGAAAGCTTTAGAAGAAAAGTTAGGATTAGAGATTTCAGTTCCTAGAAAATTATATGATGAATGGGAACCCACCATTAAAGTCAAGATAACAAATTACGAGTGTAATGCTTTGTGTGATTTGGGTGCTAGTGTTTCCACAATTCTGAAATCTCAATGTGATGTGCTAGGTTTTACCAAGTTGGAAGAATGTCCTCATAATTTGCACTTGGTGGATTCTACTATTGAAAAACCTTTGGGAAGAATTAATGATGTTCTTATTCTTGCAAATAGGAATTATGTGCCCATAGATTTTGTTGTTCTTGATATTGATTGCAATCCGCCTTGTCCCATAATACTTGGTAGACCGTTTTTACGAACTATAGGTTTCGTGATTGATATGAAAAAAGGGAATATCAAATTTCAATTTCCTTTGAGAAAGGGTATGGAAAACTTCCCTAGAACAAGAATTAAGCCACCATATGAATCAATCTTGAGGGCAACCTATGGAACAAAAACTAAAGATGACAATACTTGAATCTATGCATTAGGCCAACTCCACCGCGCGACCCTATCCTGTCCGCCCCCGTCCGTTTGGGGTAAAACAGACAAACCAGACGGCCCAGCGCGCGGGCGCAAACGTACTTTTGTCCGTTTTGTGTCCGCTTTCGACCCATCCCCGGCCCAAGTTTGCGCCTGTTTGGGGGTGAAACGGACAGCGCGTGGACGGGCGGGACGCGCGCGTTTGTCCTCCCCTGGCCCACCTGTCGGTGGCACAAAGCAAAACCCCCAACCCGCCCATTTGGCGCCATTCCCACCAAACCCTCGCATGTCCCTCCCGCCACCCCTCTCCCTCCCCCGTCCATGGCCGACGCCTGGTCGAATTTCGGCGGCCTTGCCGTCGACCCGCCCGGAAAGGTGAAGAAGAAGGCGGCCAAGGCGCCAAGGAAGCCGCGGTCGGAGTGCACGCCGGAGGAGATCGCCAAGTTGGACACCGAATCGGCGAAGAGGAGGGAACGGAGAGGGGTCGTCAAGGTCAATGCCGCCGCGGCCAAGTTCACCGCCCAGCGCGATGCGATGGAGGCCGCGCGGCACAAGGCCGCGGTCGACGAGAAGGAGGTCATCGTCAACAAAGCGCACGCCCTCCTCATGCTTGGCATGGGCCGTCCGGCCGGTTTCCCTGCAGTGGCCGTCGGCCCGGCGAGCACAGGCTCGTCGGTCACCCGGCCTCCGCACTGCCAGTTGCCGACGTCGCGGACCATGCCCATGTCACCCGGCTTTGCTCCGCCAAGGCACGACGGCCAGACCTGTTTCTCGGGGTCGCCGGACGTTGGCTTGTTCGCGCCGTCCACACCGCGCCCCGCGGCCGTCATCGACCTCAACGTCACGCCTGGGTCCAGCAGCGGCGGCCGTTTGTCCGTCGAGATGCAAAGCAAGCAAGCACGGGCACCGTTCACGGGCACCATGCCAGCCCCCCGCGTCTTGTTTGACGGAATGCCAACACCAACGCCATCGGTCGACAACCCCTTCTACAACCAGTACATGGAGGACGTGATCTTCGAGGGTGGGCATGGCGGTGCCTACGACCCCGAGGAGACCCAAAGTCAGGATGGCCGCGCCCAGTACGTCCCCTATGAAGAGGCCGACGACCGTGCTGACTACGACCATGGTGACTCGTGGCATGAAGACAATGACATCTATGTTGAAGGTGATGGTGATGAAGAAGAAGGCAATGACGTTGATATTAGTGGCGAGCCATTGTTCATCGATGAGCTCACCCAAAGAGCGGAAGCACAAAAGAAGAGGAAGAGCATTCGCATGGGTTCATATACACAAGATGAGGACAAGTTGATTTGCGAAGCTTGGATGGAGATTAGCCAAAATCCGAGGACCGACGCGCAACAAAAGGGCATTGTTTTTTGGACGAGAGTCCACAAAACATTCCATGAAAGGAAGATGTTTGAGCCCTACCAAATTACAAGCAACCGTGGCATCGGCTCAATTCAAAAGTGGTGGTTGTTCATCCAACAAGAGTGCAACAAGTATTGCTCCGCATTTGAGAGCGTTGAAGCACGGCCCGTGAGTGGTCTCGGCGTTGGGGACATGGTATGCTCTCCTCTTCCTAGTCCTTTCCTTGCTACGGCCATGAGACTTCGGCCTTGTATATGTTTGCATGTTCACTTGTTGTTGATCATGTCGTTTAGGCATTTCAATCTTTGGAGGCATTCAAGGAGCACAATGACAAGCCATTCACTCTTACACATTGTTGGACGATCACCAACAATTGCCCTAAGTTCAAGGACCAATACCGTGAACTTCAAAGGAAGATAGGATTGAAGACGACCAAGTTCGCCGGAGGTGGAGATGGTGAGGCGTTGAAGAGGCCGAGGGGCAAGACCAACTCCAAGGTTGACGACATACGTGATGCCTCATCCATGGCATTGCATGACACTTTGCATGGCATGATGTCTCAAAAGGATGTGAGGGACGAGAAGAAGCGGCAAAGCAAGGATGAGCAAATGAAGCAATACCTAGACCTTCAAAGGAAAAAGCTTGAGATGGAGGAGGCGGCCAAGAGGAGGAAGATCGACATGGAGGAGGCGGCCCGGCAAAGGTAGCTAGACATGGAGGAGGCGACCTGGTAAAGGTAGCTCGACATCGAGGCCGACAACGTCAAGGCCAGGCAGAGGCAGCTCGATATCGAGGCCACCAATGCAGCCACCAAAGCGAAGGAGGTGGCCCTTGCAATCATGAGCGTGGACTTGTCGAAGATGAGCGAGAAGACGAGGGCCTGGTTCGAGGCCAGGCAGAAGGAGATGCTTGACGCCGAAGGCCTGAACTAGGTCATCCGTTCGGCCGTGGCCGTTCTTTTTGGAGGCTGGCATGGGTGCCGCCCGCCCGCTGGCTGTGTGCCGGCGAAAAAAACATTCATTTTGGAGGCCGGCTGTGTTGCCGGCCGCTGGCTGTGTTGCCGGCGAGGACAACTATTCATTTTGGAGGCTGGCTGTGTTGCCGACCGCTGGCTGATGTTGGCGATGGATGTGTAGGCCGCTGGCTGTGTTGCCGGCGTGATGAACTGGGGCCGCTGGCCTGATGAACTAGGGCTTGGCATTTAAAAGTTGCTCCTTTTTCTACAATAGACGCGGACAGGATGGGGCAAACGGATGCGGCCGCGCGCTGGGCGCACGGCCACCGCATCCCAGGACACGACCCCATTGCCCTACCCAAACGGACAAAATCCGGACAAAACGGACATCCGTTTGGGGTCGCGCAGTGGAGTTGGCCTTATGCCTAGCTAGGGGCATAAAACAATAGCGCTTGTTGGAAGGCAACCCAAAGAATAAAATAATGTTTTCACTTTTTCTTTCTGTTTTTGTGTGTTCACACAATTTTGCTACTATTATGATTGTATTTAGTGTTTTAATTAGTGTTCTGCCAAGTAAAGCCTTTGGGATTATGTTGGATGATAGTTGATTTTATCCTGTTGAAAAACGGAAACTTTTGCGCCCATTGCTGGAATTGTCAAAATTCACAGAAACGTTTTTTTGATCTGATTTGTTTTACACAAGATTGATATACAAATTGTCTACATCGTCCTATTTTTCAGAATTTTTAGAGTTATAGAATTATGGTCAAAGTTCAGATTACTACAGACTGTTCTATTTTTGACATATTCTGTTTTCGTTGCATTGTGTGCTTATTTTGATGAATTGATACGTCTCCATCGTATCTACTTTTCCAAACCCTTTTGTCCTTGTTTTGGACTCCTATTTGCATGATTTGAATGGAACTAACTCGGACTGATGCTGTTTTCAGCAGAATTGCCATGGTGTTATTTTTGCGAAGAAATAAAAGTTCTCGGATTGACCTGAAAATTTACGGAGAATATTTCTAGAATATATAAAAAATACTGGCGGAAAAAGATACCATAGGGGGCCACCCAGGAGCCACAAGCCCTGGGGGGCGTGCCCCCCAAGCTTGTGGGGCCCTTGGAGCTCCGGAACCCTAAGTCCAACTCAATATATACCTATTCGCAGAGAAAAAATCAGAGAGAAGGATTCATCGTGTTTTACGATACGGAGCCGCCGCCACCTCCTATTCTTCATCGGGAGTGTTCGAGGCTCCGGAGGGTGGAAATCGATGCCATAGTCATCATCAAGCTTCCTCCATCACCAATTCCATGATGCTCACCGTCGGGAGTGAGTAATTCCTTCGTAGGCTTGTTGGACGGTGATTGGTTGGATGAGATTTATCATGTAATCGAGTTAGTTTTGTTAGGGCTTGATGCCTAGTATCCACTATGTTCTGAGATTGATGTTGCTATGACTTCGCTATGCTTAATGCTTGTCACTAGGGCCAGAGTGCCATGATTTCAGACCTGAACCTATTATGTTTGCATGAATATATATATATATATATATATATATATATATATATATGTTCTTGATCCTATCTCGCAAGTTATACACACCTGTTACATGTTATGATCCGCATACCCCAAGGTGACAATAATTGGGTTTCTTTTCGGTGATTACTGTAGTTTGAGGAGTTCATGTATTCACCAAGTGCTAATGCTTTGTTCTAGTTCTCTATTAAAAGGAGGCCTTAATATCCCTTAGTTTCCTTATGGACCCCGCTGCCACTGGAGGGTAGGAAAAAAGATGTCATGCAAGTTATTTTGCATAAGCACGTATGACTATATACGGAATACATGCCTACATTACATTGATGAATTGGAGCTAGTTAAGTGTCGCTCTAGGTTATAACTGCTGCATGATGAATATTATCCAACACAATTATCCATCGCTGATCCAATGCCTACGATCTTTTCATATATTGATTTGTGCTAAGTTACTTTTGTCGTGCTACTGTTACAATCACTACAAAACTATTACTATTACTATTGCCACTATTACCGTTACTTCCATACTACTTTGCTACTAAAAACTTTGCTGCAGATATTAAGTCTTTCAGGTGTGGTTGAATTGACAACTCAACTACTAATACTCGTGAATATTCTTTGGCTTCCCTTGTGTCAAATCAATAAATTTGGGTTGAATTCTCTACCCTCGAAAACTATTGCAATGCCCTATACTTGTGGGTTATCAAAACCTTTTTCTGGCGCCGTTGCCAAGGAGCATATCTCTATTTTGTCGAGTCACTTGGGATTTATATGCGTTGATCACTATGAAGAATTTGAAAGATACCAAAACAAAGATCGTTCCCTCTAGGACGAGGGGAGGTAAGGAACTGCCATCTAGCTCTGCACTTGATTCACCTTCTGTTTTGAGTAAGCTTGTGACACCACCACCAACTATTAATCCTGATATGTCGCAAGTAATTGATGATGCTACTTCTGGTATGAATGATGCCTATGATGATGCTAGTACTTTGCCGTATAAAACTGTGCCATTGGGTGTCTTTCTTCATTAACAACTTGCTAAAGCTAGAGAAATTGAGAATGCTGAAACTAATGATATTTCTGAAACTGATGAAATTAGTGAAACAAAAATTTTTTAAACACCTATTAGACCTAGCACTTCTAGATATGAACTGCATGTTATACCCAAGGGTTATGTTATGGATGGAGAGGTAGCTACAGATTTTCCTGTTTGTAAGGATAGAGAGGATCTTAAGAAGTTACTAGTCAAGTTGAAGGAAAAATCTTTGAATGCTAGAATGAAATATCACTACAAAGAAAAAGACACATCCGTGACATTTTGGGTCGAACGAATTTTTTTGTCATACATATGACACTTCTATGACGATAATTGTGACAAAACCCGGTATCATCATAGATGTGATGGGCTCCTACTTCTATGACAAAAAATCATGACAGAAAATGGGCTTTTCGTCCTGGGCGGGCCGGAGACGCAGCTGCATGACATTCTTTGGGCCGTCCATGACGGAAAAAACCGTGGTAGAAGCGAGGGGGAGGAAAATTTCGGGGAGTTCCCGGTTATGGTGGGAGGTCGGGGGCCGAGCGATGCGCGTTTCTCTCGTACACGTACGCACGTGTGTGCGAGGCGTTGGCTCTAACTGAACCCGAGCGAGGCGTTGGGCTCTAACTGAACCCGAGCGATTGCACTGCAGGCTACGCATTACTGAACCCGAGCGATTGCACTGCAGGCTACGCGTTACTGAACCCGAGCGGTCGATCGATGGCTGTTAACTGAACCCGATCGAGCGATTCCTTCGCTACTGCTGCTAACTGAAGCCGATTGATTGGATGAACAGTGAGCGTTACGCGCGGGGGGGGGGGGGGGGGTTGGATGAACAGTGAGCGGTGGCATTGCCTCTGGATGAACATGACCCCGTGGTGTGGAGGGCTGGATGAACAGTAGACGGTGGAGGGGTGCCTGTGGAGGGGTGGTAGAACAGGACCCCGTGGTGTGGAGGGCTGGATGAACAGTAGACGGTGGAGGGGTGCCCGTGGAGGGGTGGTTGAACAGTAGCCGGTGGAGTAGCGCGCGGTGGAGGCTGGATGAACAGGAGCCCGTGGAGGCTGCAGGAGGTCGACGGTGGAGATGAACAGTATCCCGTGGAGTCCCATTTTGCGGTACGCCACACCCCTCCCGATGAACAGGACCCCCGTTTCGACCGTAGGAGGTCCGTTTCGTCCGTTTTGCGGTCCGCCACACCCCTCCCGATCAACAGGACCCCCGTTTCGACCGTAGGAGGTCCGTTTTGTGGTCCGCCACACCCCTCCCGATCAACAGGACCCCCGTTTCGACCGTAGGAGGTCCGTTTCCTCGTTTTGCGGTACGCCAGGCCTCGTTTCCATCGCCTGTTCCGTCCAAGCCCTCCCGATGAACACGACCACGCATTCCGTTCCGACCCAGCCGGTTGGCTCCCACGCGTTCCGTTGCCTCTCGATGAACACGACGCATTCCGTTGCCTCCCCATGAACACGACGCATTCCGTTGCCTCCCCATGAACACGACGCATTCCGTTGCCTCCCCATGAACACGACGACGACACTGTTTCTCCGTTCCGACCCAGCCATGTACACGAGCCCTGGCCGTACGTATGCGCGAGTAGGCGTTCGAGACCCCGCCCGTATGTACACACACGTTTTCCGTATTTTCTTTCTTGCACCCTGGCCGCTGTACGTACATGTACATGCTACGTGCGCGCCTCTACTACGACACGTACGCGCCTCTACTACGACACGTGCGTGCCTCTACATCCACCAGTATATATATACGTACACGTTCGCGACCAGAATGACAACGCTACGTACGCTTCGACCAGGTGGGTCCCGACTGTCAGGCACTTCCTTGCATGCGAAGATGTAGCTGGTGGGTCCCAGCAGTCAGGGGGGCGAATCGTTTTTTTGCCCGGACGCACTTCCTTGCGTGCGAAGATGTAGCTGGTGGGTCCCAACAGTCAGGGGGCGAATCGTTTTTTTTTGCCCGGACGCACTTCCTTGCGTGCGAAGATCTAGCTGGTGGGTCCCAGCAGTCAGGGGGAAACATTTTTTCACGGAATACGGTGGCCCGTCTGGTGGGTCCCCGCTGTCAGGTGGAGGAATCGTTATTTTGCGCGTAATAAGGAGGCACTTCCTTGCTGCGGCCGTGGACCCAACTGTCAGCCTCTCCACGTACAGTCCACGTCCGATGGAAGTCGTTCCTTGACCATGTTGACCATGCTGCGCCGAGAGCACCACGACGGTGGACGACGACGAGGACTAGGAAGGGGACGACTCGGAGCCGGGGAAGACGCAGCAGTGGATGCCCACGCGAAGAGGAGTACGAGGGTTCACTTGTTCAGCTGCGGTGTGAGGCTGTTGTCGCCGTAGAATAACAGGGGGTGTGGGTGAGTAGAGGGATGGCCTGGCCAGCGGTGGGAGTAGTAGGGGGCGGTGAGGCCTCCGCGGCATCACAGCCGGCCATGGGAGGCAGGAGCACGCGGCACGACCGGCGCTTGTTTGGGCGGCTGGAGCAAGAAGACTAGAGGTTGAAGAAGCACTACTGCCGTTGGATGAACATCGTACGGTAACAGGAGCTAGAATCGTTCATATTGACTAAGTTGACAAAGCCCTCCGTCCCCGTCAACTTGGTAGGCCCACAAGTCAGCCTCCCACTATGCTGGGTTCTAGCTGGCAGGGGGAGTATTCATTTTTTGTGCGTAATAAGGAGGCACTTCCTTGCGTGCGAAGATAGCTGGTGGGTCCGACATGTCAGCGGGGGGCACGTTATTTTCTCGAAATACAGAGGCCCTTCCGGTGGGTCCCAGATGTCAGGTGGAGGAATCATTATTTTGCGCGTAATAAGGAGGCATTTCCTTGTGTGCGGCCATGGACCCAGCTGTCAGCCTCTCCACGCACAGTCTACTTCCGATGGTGTTGTTCGTTGACCACGTTGACCACGCCGCGCCGAGCGCATCCAAGGTGGTGGACGACGGTGAGGCCCCGGACAGCAACGAGCCGGAGATGGGAAGATGCAGGAGTAGAGTCGCGGACGGAGAGGTGTACGAGGGTTAACTGGTTCTAGTGCGGTGTGGTTCGGCAGTCGATGGAGAAGAACAGGAGGTGTGGAGGGGTGGAGGGATGGCCTGGCCAACGGTGGAGTAGCGCTTCATAGCGAAGCGTGCTAAGCAGAGCTGCTAGCAGCAGGAGGCGGGAGGTGGTCCCGGCGGCGCTGGAGGAAGAAGACGAGAGATTGAAGATGGATGCCGGTCGTTGGATGTAAATCCAACGGCTAACATGTCAGAATCATTTGTTGACTAAATTGACAACGACTTGCGTTGGCTTCGACCTATTGGCCCACATTTCAGCCTCCAAAAATGTGGCACGTATTCACCCCATTTTTTCAGAATTTACAGTCTTTTTTTTGCGCGGTAGAATTTACAGTCAATTTGATCTTTTTTTTGAATTACAGCCATTAGCTGGGCTGGGTGAACAAATAATGTAGCGTCCATGCGGCCCATTTATTTTATTTCCTAAAAAATTACAGGCCATTTGCACTTTCTCGAAAAACACGATTTTGCTGGGCTAATTCTAATTATAATGTTGGGTTGGGCCAGCAATGTTATCAAAAAATAAAAAGGGGCTGAGCATTTTGTTATAAATATATTTAAATAATAAGTGATATTATTACATTCGTCCTTAAATCTTACCAAGCTTTTGTACACAATCACTAAGATTTTCGTGCCAAAATAATCCAGGATTTTATTTGTTAAGAAATTATTTTTATAAGTTAATAAGATGTGGGATATTGTTTTCTTACATATGTAAGTATCTGTTAAATATATGATGACAATAAAAATAATATATAATAACATATAAAATAATTTAAATATATATAATATAGTTAGAAGGGAAACATAAGTTGGACTTGGTGTTCCTATTCTTATATAGAAGAGACCTCTGCGTTTTCTTCAAAAAATACATAAATTGGGCTGCCAAAAATAAAACCTCAGATGGGAGGTCCATAGGACGGTCGATACATGACGGCCCTAAGAAAATACAAACAGGCCTATGGACCTCCCATCCGAGGTCGTGGGCTGCGCATGTTAAAAATGGAAGCCTAGACGGGGCAGCCCAAAACCACGTCCAACACTTGCCAAAACTTCGTCCCTCGTTTTCTCTGTGTTTCGCACACTCGACATTGTGTGGGCATTTTGACCGTGCATCATATGAAGATGTGCTATGCATGAATGTTGATCAGCATGATGTTAACTGGCTGGTAGTTCCATTTTCGACCATGAATACAACTTCCAACATGATGTTAACCCTGTTTGAAAAGGCCGTGTTAATATAAATGCTCTGCCTATGAAAGTTGCAGTTTCTTATCTGAAACTGAACTTGCAGTTTCTTATCTGAAACTAAAACTTGCAGTTTCTTCTCTAAGAATCACATTGTCTACCCTTTTATACTCCTATGAAACTACATTTTTAAGTGCTAAAAATAGATCTATAGAATTCATAAAATACTTCATATGCTCAATACTGCAAATCTGAAATTCAAAAGACATTCATATCTGAAAGTACTCTCAAAATACACAACACAAAACACAATTCACAACCTGCAAATACTGACAACCCTAAGCTCCTCCTGGCAATTCACAACCTGCCCGATTATTGGGCTGGGGGGGGGGCAGCCTCCTCCTATTCCTCGGCGGCAGATAGCCGCCCCGTGAGACGATGTGAACGGCGAGGGAGACGATGGCGGGGAAGCATCGTCGGGCCAACTGCTTTTCTCCTCTTGGAGTTGGGTTCGGTCGACGAAGACTCCACCGGCTTGCTCTGGCAGGACACCCTCACAAACGGCACCCTGTAGATGCTCGATCCTTCAATCTCTGGT
This sequence comes from Aegilops tauschii subsp. strangulata, assembly GCF_002575655.3. NCBI lineage: Eukaryota > Viridiplantae > Streptophyta > Magnoliopsida > Poales > Poaceae > Aegilops > Aegilops tauschii. The sequence continues at coordinate 355,244,689 of NC_053039.3, forward strand.
GGATGCTCCATCTGGGATCGATACTCCCACCACCGCTCCCTCACGATCGGATTCGGTGAATCTATTTGCTCCATGGCCCAGAGGAGCAGCTCTATATACTCCGGCGCGACTTCCTCCGGGAGTATCGCCGCCTTTTCGCTCTATTGCAGATATTTGGCCATGGATGTCGCCATCGCCGCTAGTTGGTCCTTGTTGTCAAAGCAAGACTGTATCTCCAACATCCTAGCTAGCTTCACAGGTTCGCCGTCTGTGATCCTCACGTATCGGTTGTACTCCTCCATCGATCTACTTCTCCACAGCACCTTCACTCGCCGGCGGTGGTTTTTGAATGGAAGAGGAGAGGAGCAGCGCTGGTTTTGGATTAGAACGGGAGAGGAGCGACGCTGGTTTTGGACTGGAACAGGAGAGGAGGGGCGGTGGTTTTGAAATGGAAGAGGAGAGGAGCGGCGCTGCATTTAGATTGGAACAGGAGAGGAGTGGCGGCGGTTTAATAGGAGAAGAGCGGAAGAGCGGCACTGGTCTTGGAAGTATTTTTTTGTTGTTTTGCGTATTTTGGGTCAAAGTTTGACCACGTACTGTATTTGACAAGCAAAATGTGAATGCATGTCACCAAAAATTGTATTGTTTGGTTCGTATCTGAATGTACTTTCAAATTATATTATTTTTGCAACGTATAACATATATTTTATGTGCGAAAATCATGGTCAATTATGACCCAAAATAAAAGGGAGACTAGTTAATGTGGGGTCGCTTTCTTAATAGAAGGGTAAATTGATTTTGATTTTGATCCAGTCACAGCGCGCCGGCCCTCTCGTCCAATCCTAAGTCGCTGCCGCACGCTCCTCTCCCTCTTCTCCATTGCAAAACCACCTCATCTCCTCTCCATCATCTCCATTCCAAAACCACCGTCTCGTCTCTCCCTCTTCTGATCTTCTCCATTGCAAAACCACCTCCTCTCCTCTCCATCATCTCCATTCCAAAACCACCGCCTCGCCTCTCCCTCTTCTGATCTTCTCCATTGCAAAACCACCTCCTCTCCTCTCCATCATCTCCATTCCAAAACCGCCGTCTCGCCTCTCCCTCTTCTCTATTGCAAGACCACCGTCTCTCCTCCCATCTTCCAAAGCTAGCACCGGACCACTCAGAAGGACATCTCTGGAGAGGATGCAGCAGCGAATCAGGCAGATCGCCGGCGGTGACCAGGCAAAGTTAGCCAGGTTGAAGGAGATCCTTAGTTGGTTTGACAATGAGTGGGATATTTCGAGGACGGTGCGGGCCATGTGGCAATGTATGCGAAAGAGCGAGACGGCGGCGATGAGGGCGGCGATGTACATGTACTCCTCGGCGGCAGTCACGCCGCAGTCCTCCGAGTTCATCGAGTATCTCCTCTGGGCGATGGAGCAGACAGATTCGCCCGAGGCGACAGTCAGACGGAGGTGGTGGGCGTACAGGTCGAAGGTCGAGCACCCAGAGGATAACGAATCGATCGAGTATGGTGTGCCGTTCGTGAGGGTGCAGAGCCAGCCGGAGCCACAGGAGTATTCGTTCTCCCACCGCAAGAGGAGGCCGGATGGCGCGACGTCGCTTCCCTGCCGTTCTCCACGGTTCCCTCGACGCTCGCCTCATTTCAGCGGCGGCGGTAGGGTTTAAGGTAAGCTTCGCACTAACCTAATCTTCCACCTACTCATGCTTACAATCAGTGTGACAGCTAATGAAAATCATGCTTACAATCAGTCTCCGAGTACTACGCCAATCAGCCTAAAATAGCTCTGGACCTTTCGGTCAAAGTTGTGACACAGTGTACAAATAAAGAAAAATAGATTGGTGCTTCTTTCAGAAAAGAGTACTCCCTAGAAAACTGCCAATATAAGCTACTAGTATTTGGTTAGATGATTTGCTGCCGAGAAAGATCCGTCCACAGAGAGCGCCACACATCCCACTGGTGGTGGTGGATGCCAATGCGTGCATGCAGCGTGGTTGGTGTCGGTAATTTTTACTTGGCACACCTCGCACTCTGCATATATGCCGGTTCCATACATACATTTGTGCAGTTCCACCAAAATGCAGCTGAATAACCCTGTTTGCATAGATAATGAAAAAGTGTGATTACATTATAGTGGCACTAGTTGATGAAACACACAAAATAAACAGAAGAAAATATTGCGATAGTATCATAGTATGCCATGCTGCGAGGGCGAGATGGGCCGTGCGACGCCTCATACGGTACGCCTCATACTGGACATCATCCCAAGTCTCCCAGATACACCTTGTGCCAGTGATGAACATCAGTGTACATCGGTAGTACAAGGAGGTGCCTTGAGACATTCAAATCTCTATTTTTGTACATATCAACTAAAATTAAGCACCCCAGTTTGCAGAAACGCTTAAGCATTAGCAATGGGACTAGTTGATGAAACATACATTAACAAAGAGAAGCGCTTTCTTTATCTAGATTGGAAATGAAATGATAGAGATGACACTCTCTCTATTTTAACTGTATTATTACTTCATTTTATCAGTGACACTAGGGTCAAGCAGATGGCAAACGAGGTGTACCGTGCGTCGCAAGGATGGAGGCTGGGGGTGCTTAGACTGGGATGCTGAAGCTGGATCTTTCAGTCACCAACATGGATGATTCAATTCATGGGACCTTTTGGTGCAGTTTACCTAAAATGAAGCAATGTCCCGTGAGCTAGCAGCCTCTTCTTCAATTTTTTTTTAAGAAAAGGGCTCCAGCCCCGGTTCCATTTCCATCAGAAAATGAAACCCACAGAGCTTCTTCTTCATTAGTTGCAATAAAATTGAGCAACATCACGGTTGGTTGTGAAGCTCCTGGAATGCTCAACTATAATTTGGATATCATTTGTGCAGTTCAACTAAGATCGAGCGTGAAATGTATATCTCTGTTTGCACAAAAAAGGTGGAAAGGAGGGTGACTAACAAGTGATGTAACATGCATCAAATGAAAAGAAGCATGTTCCTTATCTGAATGGCAATCCTACAAGGACAGTAGCAATTTCTAAAGCACTGGCATTGCTAGATATTAGTGTGGGCATTAGGATTAACTATGACAACCGTTAAATACGACATTACTTTGGGCACGGGAGAGTAGGCGGACCAGGACAGTTGCATTTCTAACGAAAAGAACCAACTTATCTTAATGGGAAATTTTGGCAGGACATGTAAAGAAGTGCCATTGATTCATATTACTGGAGGCATTACATTGAAAACAACATCGGTTTAACGTGTCCTTACTTTTAACAGTGCGACTGCTACATTTTACCAGTGGCATTACATAAGAGTGGCTCGGGGCAACAAACATCAGAACAGGATATCTGGGTTGGTCCCATTTTTGTTCGGTATAGCCACCTTATACTGTGTGAGGCTAGCAAATCTAGTGCTGGACTTACTCTGTTGACTTGTCCCCCAGTCCCCACTTTCTTTCCTTTTTCAACCAATAGATCGGGTTTATATTGAGTTTGTACTGCGTTTCCCTTTATTTCCCTATTAGACCTAGAGACTAGTTGGATAGCCAGTCTCTTCTACTTTTCGCCCCCATTATTTCCTCTTTCGACCAAGTCCTAGATTCAGGTAACAAATCCTCCCCCACCCCACCCCCTTTCTTCCTTGTTTGAACGAAGTAGTACTAGATTCGAGTGCATGAACTAGTTTTACCTCTTAAACGTAAAAAAAATTAGGTGGTTTTCGAACAGCCGATCGATCCTATCTACGAGAGGGCCTGAGAAATAGTAAAAGATACAAATGCAGCGACGTCAGGAGCTCGGGAAGTAGAGCAAGGCCGGTTTCGAAGGAAGTTATACTTGATGGTCGCCGGGATGTCGCTAGGTGGGCAGCGGGAGGCCGGATCTGCCCATACTGCGGCAGCGAGGAAGAAGGGGTCGGAGGCCCTCCCTCGCCAACGGTGCTTGGGAGAGAACGGCAAGGCAGGCTGATCGGGACGCGCCCAGCAGTGGGTAAGAGCCGTCACGAAGGACGACCGCGTGAACGTTGCACCTTCTCACCTTCCCCGGCGGAGAGGATCCGGCTGGATCTATGACCAGCGGTGAGCAGAGAGAGAGAGAGAGAGAGTGTGGCCACCGCTGTCGTGTTTAGATCTGGGAGGCCGAGACAGTGTGAAGAGAGCAACACTAGCAAGCAAGCGCGGAGGCTCCTGCCTATATAGTGGAGTAGTACTAGTTTTCTTTTGTCTACCGGAGCCGGCTTGACCTCGTCAATGACTGTCGACAAGTCTTCATGCACGTGGCCCGGAGGCGCAGTTGTCGTCATTTTGATCTGAAGCGCCGGATTATAACATATAACACGAAAAAATGCCACATGACAAGAAATCATAACCTCACTGCCCAAAGGAGACAACATGAATCCCGACGGACAAACTAGACGAGGAATAAAGCTCAAATTAAAGATAAACTCGTAGAAAAGGGGTCCGTCGATAGATGTCCTAATTAACATAGCCGGCTTGACCTAGATGGCAGCCGAGTCGTCACTGTTCGTGCATGTGCCCCCAATGACTAGCCCAACTCAGTTGTCGCTGTTTAACCCTCGCAGTGATCCGAAGCACATGACACCTAATTTTGCGAGATGACAAGAAACCTTTTTTTAGATTTCTCACCACAACTACAGCCATGTACAACACAGCCTGCACGATATGTACACGATAGCCAATCCAGGCGTGTCGGCTGGAGTCTGGTCACATGCATGGACGAACTGATCTTCCGTGTCTTGCAGGGATCGTCCAGGCACCAACGTAGTACAACACTTCTCTAGTACAATCCCTCGTCTCCCTCTTCTATTAAGTCACCCGACTTGCGGGGCCGGGGAGTGTGCCTATGGTCGGTTCTCAATTGCCGTCCCACATGTGTGTGCAAACGCAATATGACGCGCGTTCCATTTGGAGAGCAGCGTGCCAGACCGACCGACCGTCTGGGGTGCGACGCGAATGCGACGGGCGTGTTGTATACTCCGTACGTGTGTACCTCCGTTTTCTAGACGCTTTGCTTCATGGCGCGGGCGCAATCCATGGATACAAAATTAGTATACTGTATACTATTTAAAGTCGAGGGCGGGGCTTTTCCTACGCGGTAGGCGGCGGGGCAGTTCCGCCTAGTCGGTTTGACAAAGACGCGAGAAGACGAGGGAGTAGGCTGCTGCAAACGTAGGGCTGTGTGATTTGACAGCGAGTTACTGCTGGACAGGTGGGGCCCCGTGATTTGACTTGCCATTATCATTTTAACTGCGGTGCTACGACCGGCGTGAGTCTCCCGATTCCTGACCACCTCCATACAGGTGCCTCTCCCAATGCTCCACCATGTAGTAGAGGCTGGCTCTTGCATGAGAGCCCACTTCTCCACTTTTTCCTTGCTTGTCTTTCCTCCACATATGCAAAAATTCCATGTAAAGCGCACTATTGTACTAGTTTTTACTTGCTCCTACAGGTGCTTAAGCTTGCCACATAGGCATAAAGTCTGATGTGGCAAGTTAATCAAGAAGAGAGAGACTAGTTTGGTGACCCAAGGAAGAAACGGTGCTAAGCGCATGTACCTAGGTGAAAAGACAATTTTGAGTCTATAGCTAATTAAATGAAGCAAACTTAGCAACACCATTTCATTGGAAGAGGTCACTCCTTGGCAAATGCAATAAATACTAGTACTCCCTGTGTCCATAATATAAGAACGATTAGTCCTCTCTCTACGCATTTAACTCCTCTCCTTTAACACAGGCGAGTTCTGGATTGGAGGGTTTGGAGGATAATAAATGCTCATTAACTTGATTTTAGCCTTTTTAGTATTTGGATCCAAGCATGGGTGAGGCTAGCATGTTTTAGTCCTACTACTTTTAGTCATGGGACTAAAACGTATCCAAGCACCCTCTTAGTTTTATTTGAGGGGTGGGTTGTGCTGGACACCATTATTGTGACTAGCCTTTTTATAGTACTATATGCATAATTTGGCGACGAGCGCTCTCTATATGTACCACCTTTTTTTTAATTTCAAGTTTTGCTCCATGACGCAATCCATCGATACTACTGCTGTACAAAAGTATACATTTTTTAAAAGGCTAGAGGGCGGGGCAGTCTAGCTTGGTCGGTTTCACGAGAGGCGAGGGCCTTTGTGATTTGACGCTCATTACTGCTGGAAGGCGGGGCCTTGTGATTTGACTGCTCGTATAAATGCACCGACGACCTGATTGAGGAGGAGCAAAGAGCCGTGCGGTATACTCAAGTTTTCCACTGGAGTAGTACTGCGACGGAGGAGCACGAAACACGGCAGCCTAGTGCCATATGGCGATAAGAAATGATCTAATTTGCTAGTCATCTCATTGTTAGCATTGTTCTATTCATTCCCTAGAAAAAACCATTGTTCTATTCATGCCTCGCAGAGAACGTGACACATGCGGCGAAACACCCGAAGCAAAAGATGAAACACAGGAGCAAAAGAAGAAGGAAGATTATCACCCCAAATGATCTAATTCGCCGCGGAGTCGTAACTGCTTCTTCATCGCCTCCACGACCTCCATATCCTTGCGCGTCTCCTCCGACTCCATGATTTCTCGACGCGAGCCTTCATCATCTATTCCACAGCCGCATTACGTACCTTGACAGCAGCCGGGTGCTCGATGCGGAGCTTCGCCAACTCCTCCTTCTGTTCCATGACGAGGGCCTGCTGCATCTTCATCGAGGAACAACTATTCTCATGCAGCTTCTTCCAGCCGGCGTTCTTCTCCTTCAACATGTCGATCTCATGGCAGAGCTTCGCCTTGTCCTCCTGAAGTCGCAGGATTTCGCCGGTCGCCTTCTTCTCCGAGGCAATGCTCTTCTTCAGCAGCATCACCAAGCCGGCGGTCAACTCCCCCTGCTGATTGAGCTCAACGGGCATGTCGTCGAGGCTTTCCTTCAGCAAATCCATCAAGCCTTGGATGAACTCCTTCTGCTTATTGAGCTGATCGGGCATGCCGTCGAGGGATAACGACTCCAGCTCCGCCGGTTCGGCATGTTCGCCTCCATGGCTAGGGCGCTCCTGGGAGCCATCGCCTGCCCGTGAGAGATCTTTCGAGGTCTCTGCGTGGCGGCGAGCCCTCTTTTTTTTTCCGCAGCCTTGGTTGCCGCTCCCTTGTTACGAGTAGTTCTCGACCTAGAGCTCTGCTCACCGGCCATGGCAACGACGGACGAAGAAGAAGCACTTATGAGGAGGAAAGGTAGAGTACTTTTCGGTTAGGTAGTTCCCCTTTTTATAACCTAAGTACTAGCACTAGTACTAATACCTGCATAGTGGGAACACGTTCAGGTTTGGTACGTAGTAGTAGGTGTGAGCAGGCTTTCGAATGTGATGGGAATAAGGTAAAGATTAATTGATGGTTTTGGTTTCGAGGCCCGAAACGGCTCCCGATGAGTTTAGGGGAACATAAATTTCAAGTACTACACTGCTCAAATGCGTAAATATTATGTTACTGTCAAAAATTGGCACAAAATACGAAGGAGACCAATGGAAGTACTACTAGGAACCCACGATTTAACTACTCGCATGCGCGCAGTGGAGTAATAATGTCTTTCTTCCGCCCTCACGTCCACTTAATTTGCATGCGCTGTATTAATTGACCATCAATGAAGTGAACGACTTTACATGCGTCAAATTATCACATGGGGTGGATCTTGGTACAAAATAGCGTCCGCCCGTGTACCCGCGTGTGCGTGCGTGGCGTGCGTGCACATCTTCGCTTCGTGCATGTACCGCCAGTATGGCTCAAGGAGGACGAGTACATTCTTCTGGAACCAGCAGCACGTCACTGTGATCAATCCACGCAAGGAGGTCGCGACAACGCCTCCACATGTGCCACGTGGCTTCACGAACTGTAAAAGAGACATCGTGTAGCGTGCCATTGGTATTCTAATTTACGTGTTTTGCACATACTCGAAGTACTAGTAAGGTACATGTGCATTGCACGCATCAGATTTTGCAACCAAATTATGAATAAATACCACACTATAGCATGTAAGCTCTGAGTCATATGCCTGATGTAGCCCTTCGTTTAATTCTTATAGTTCATCTCATTCAAAATCAATTAGTTTTTATAAAAAAGCTAAGACGCGGGAATAGGAAAAGCATGGGATTATAGTGGAATGTCGTCTTGAATCCTACAGGATTGTACGAGTGTTTGATTGTGCATAGAAAAAACGCAGAATTCTTTCAAAGAGGTTTGAGTGGATGGGATGTTTCCTATGAAATGTAGTGCAAATGAATCATATGGAAAAATTCCTATGGTTTACAATCCTACGAATCAAACAACCAAGATAGGAAAAATACCTAATGATTAGAATCCTCCAAAATTCCTTTGAGAATCCTTTGAATCAAAGAAGCCCTTAATCTATTTTATGATTCATGGAATTGTGCGTTGTAAAGCATAAAGTAAAAACAAATAATGGCAATTCAACTAGAAAAAAAGATTGGGCAGTTATGATACGGAAGATTCTAGAACAAAAGAGAACCACTGTTGTTTTGAGGTTTGTGCATTATGCTTAAGTTCAACCATGGAGTCTGCTAGATTGTACATGTGGCAAAATCCGGTGGGGGGCTAGAAGATGGTGCGAGGGGCCGAGTGGAGGGAGACTATGAAGGAATGCACAAGTGCGAGATCAATATTTAGAGAGAGGGGGCGAACACGTGCGCTGTTGCGCGCAGTGGCGGAGCCATGAAAACTAAATGAGCTAGGGGGCCAAGCATTGCTAATCCTTTACGAGGAGGGTCAATTCATGAACTTAAACCATTTTTAGCAGCAATTGTCTAATGATCACATTCATATTAGCCTCGATATATAGTGATGTTAGGGGGGAGGGGGGCAGGGCCCTTACTGCCCCCTGTCTTCGCCATTGTGCACGTGCCTGAGAGATGAAGCGGAAGACATGGATGATGAGAGGGGGACATTGGATATATAATTAATGTGGGTGTATTAGCTATATATGTTAATCCTATATAGAGAGGTATAGATTGATCGATGTGGACGTGGGAAAGAGGGTGAGACCTCACTGGATATATCGATTGATCGGTTTGTGTGGAAAACTATGGAAGACCTAGCTATATACACACATACATAGAGGAACATCAATCATTGCGCATGCACGCGTGAGAGATAAAGAATGCCCGATATGATGGAGAGGGGGATGTGTGTGGGTGTGTGCCTTCATGGGAGACCGACCTGAAGAAAAAGATTGCATGCGTGCGATGGATAATGCTGACTGGTAGTGTGTGTGCATGCATGCACGAGAGAAAGTTAGTGGTACAATTATAAAGAGAAGACTACTGTGTGGGTGTAAAAGAATAGGTGAGGTCAGAATCAATGTAAAGTTGAATTCAAATATTTGAATAAGAGATCCCGATGTTTGAAACCCATGCATGCATGAGTATAACGGAGATCTGCGCGGTGTGGTTTGGAAACGAGCATGTTGTAATGTATACACATTGAACAAGGTCAGACTGATTTGAATTTGAGATACCGATGGCAGACATCATTTGGCCACGTCGCATCCGTGCATGGACACACTATTCTAATTGGAGATGATGGGCGGCTTTCGCATCACATATCTATATCTATACCCCTATATATATATATTATATATTATATTTTTTTATATTTTGTGCGGGTAACTTTAACTTTGAAAGATGGTCGTTGGATGAGGCAAATCCGATGGTCCAAAGATGGCAAATTTGAGCACTACTGGCCATTGGATGTCATCTAGATTCCACCAGATTTCGCCACATGTATAATCTAGAAGACTCCATGGTTGAACTTAAGCATAATGCACAAACATCAAAACACAAGCACTTCTTATTTGTTCTAGAATCTTCCGTATCAGAATTGCCCAAATGTTTTTCTACATGATTTGCCATTATTTGTTTTTTACTTTATGTCTTACGACGCACAATTCCATGAATCTTAAAATAGATTAGCTTTCGTATAAAAACTAGATGATTTTGAATGAAATGAACTATAAGAATTAAACGAACATCTACATCATGCATATATGACTCAAAGCTTGCATGCTATAATGTGGTATTTATTCATAATTTGGTTGCCAAATCTCATGCGTGCAATGCACGTGTACCTTACTCTAGTCTAAATGGTGTTTGTGTGTGTGTTGTGCGTGTTGAGGTGCAAATTGTCTTTTTTGGGTCACGTTAAGCTTGTTCTTCCGAAATTTCAAGCCGCGCCTTGTTATGCCGAATATTCAAGCTAGCGTCTCTGTCTATCGTGCTGCGAAACTCCCGCCTCTTCAACCCACGCCTTGTTAGCCCGAAATATTTAAGATATATCTTTGTCTCGTTGTGCTCCGACAACTCCCTCCATCTCAACCCGCGCCTTGCTATTCCGAAATTACAACGCGCGCGAAAACTCCCACCTCCTGAGAAATCCCGACACGCGAAATGCCCGTGGTACCCCTGAACCGAAAGAACCGCCTCAAATCGGTGGGGGTACTTTCATAACTTACCCCACATTTCGGACAAGCGCGTCTCTAAGCCATGGTTGCCCACTGCCATCCCATCCGCCCACCCATTCATACACCGAGGCCGCGAAAACCCGCGATGAAACCCCACACCCTGCTCCGTCCGCCACCCAGCCGGAGCCTCTTCCCCGACGACGTCGTCCACAGCAACACCTCGACGTCCCTCATCCACCGTACCGGATGAGGATCCATCGTCGATCTCATCGTCCCGCCGGTTCAGCCACCCCATCCTCCACCTCCAAGGAGCTGCCCCGACGTTCCCCTCATTTTTCGCGCCACCTCCATTCCCACACCGCCGTCTTCACCTGCACCACCGGAAGAGCATCATCATCACCGTTTCCTCGGATGAAGCTACGGCCTAATCGGCGCCACCAAAGAGGTTGTACACTAATCGCCGCATTTTCTTCTTGATTCGATCTCACGGTGCTGCTGGCGCTCGGTCCCGAGCCGACACGGCGCGGCTCCATCCACGGCGGCGTCGCTCCCTCGGCGGCGACGTCCACATCAGTAGGAGCTGCTGCTGCTTTAGCTCTCGCTCGCGCTGCTGCTCTTCTCTTGCTCTTGGTCCCCTGGCTGGTCTGCTCTTGCTATTGCTCTTGCTCGCGCTGCTGCTCTCGCTCTTGCTCTTGCTTGCGATGCTGCTCCGATTTAGCTACACTTCAGTCGACTGAATCGACTTTTGGGTCAGTCGATTTTCAGGGGGTGGGGGGGGGGGGGTCGCCGGGGTGAAGGAAGAACCAGCCGCAATGGGGAGGGGGGCTCGCCGGAGAGGTACCCCACTATCTATCTTAGGGTTCAGGATGGGGGCGGTGGTCGCCGGCGGTGGTGGGGCGGTGGCGTGGGGATCGCCGGAGAAAAAGCTCGGCACGGGGGGGCCTAGAGGGATGGCCAGGGCGGCGGCGGACCGGCGGTGGGGTGTGTTTTCGGGGCGGGCGGGGCGGCACACTGCCGGCCGCGGGCGGCGGGGGGCTACTGTTTGGCTGGTGGTGGATGGCGGCTCAGGGGGGTGGAGGTTGAAGATGAACCGCATACCCTTGATTTCGTATCCAACGGCTGCAAAATCGACTGACAAGAGATGAAAAAGTCAGTCGACCGACGTGTAGCCTCACCTTGCTAGTGCGTTCAGTTTCGACAGCAAAATTCAGTTTCGACAGTTAAGTTCAGTTTCAACAGTTAAGTTCAGTTTCGACAGTTAAATTCAGTTTCGACAGTTAAGTTCAGAGATGAGTGGCTGATGTATTTTACATCTAGCAGTTTGTGGTTAATCTCCGGTGTCTACTATGAGTTTCATGTTGGGTGCAAACAAACATTAAAGGAGCCATTATCTATATTTTTTAACTAAAGCTATTATCTGCCTGCTATCATTGGTTTTGGGTCTATCCACAGTTTGCTACCATCACTCTGGATTTGTGCATGCACTCCTTACATAATCTCACTATGTTTTATTCCTATGCATGCCAGTTATTGTACACAATGGAACTGATCATGTAGAGCAAAAGAGATGAGCCTTGCGTGGCAATAAAATTTCATGCAGACGTCGTTCCATGGTGGGCGCAAAGGCAGCCCCCCTCCACCCATTTCGGATCGTAATCAAGAGGAAGATAACTATTCTGAGGGGGATTCAGAAGGAGAAGACCACTCCTATTTACCACATGAGGTCTTCGCTCTAACTTGGCATGCTGATGTTGGTAATATCATGCATGTGGTGCCTTGCATTGCTTACTGTATACATTAAAGATGTCATCTGCTTAGTTTAGACATGCTTTGTGTCAATGCCATCTGTTTAGTTTCTTTATCATATATGTGAATCATGCAATGCCATCTTGTCTAGCCAGGCATCATATATGTGAATTTTGCAATGCCACCCTGGTTAGCCAGTCATCTTATATGTGAATTATATCATGCCATCATTTTTTTATTACGTGTTAAATTTGTCAACAATTTTAGTACATTCAATTACTCTTCCTGTGCATCAGCCATTCGGCACGGTCATGGAAAAAAACTGGAGTGGAAACAAGGTCTTCAGAGCAGACAATGCTATCCGACGAAGCGCATGTCTTGCTGGTTACCGATAGCTCCTCAGAGGAGGATTCAGAGGCAGATGACCAGTCATATTCCCCCCCCCCCGAGGTGCATGCCCTAACTTGGCAGGGTTATGTTGCTCATATCGTGCGTATGGTATCTTGCATTGCTATGTCATTTGCTTAGTTTAGACATGCTTTGTGTGAATGCCACCTGTTTAGTGTCTAATTACCATATATGTGAATTATGCAATGCCATCTTGTTGCAAGACATTATATATGTGAATTATGCAATGTTATCTTGTTGCAAGGCATTATGTATGTGAATTATGCAATGCCATGCTGTTTAGGCAAGCGCCATATATGTGAATTATATAATGCGTCCTTTTTTTGTATTTCTCATTGCTTTTGTCGACAATGTTTGTATATTCAACTGCTCTTCCTGTGCATCAGCCATTTGAATTGGTGATGGAGAAATCTGGAGTGAAAACAAGGTCTTCAGAGCAGACAATGCTACCTGCTGAAGCAGATATCTTGCTGGTTACATATAGCTCTTCAGAGGAGGATTTAGAGGCAGATGACCAGTCCTATTATCCCCCTGAGGTGTATGCTCAAACTTGGCAGGGTTATATTACTCATATAATGCATATGTTGTATTGCAATGCTTAGTTTTTACATCATGTACACAATATTGAATGCCATCTCCTTAGTTGACACATCATATATGCGATTGCCCTCTGCTCACTTCCTTAGTATATAAATCATATATTTGAATTATGTCATGCCATGATGTTTACATAGACAACATGTATCTGAATTATGGCATGCCAACCCATTTTCTAAAGACATAATATAGTTATATCATCTCATCCTGTTTACATAGTCATCATATTTTAAATTTTGTCATTCTATCCGTGAATTATATCATGCCATCATGTTTCCATCGACGGCATGTTTGTGATTTATGGCATGCCAACCACTTTAATAGACACATCATATAGTTATATCATGTCATCCTGTTTACATAGTCATCATATTTTGAAGTATGTCATTCTATCCTGTTTAGTTAGCCATCATACATTTGAAATTGTGTCATGCTATCCTATTTAATTAGCCATCATATATGTGAAATTATGTCCTGCTATTCTGTTTGCTTAGACAACATAAATGTGAATTATTTCATGCCCTGTTTTCTTCCCTACTATCCATTGCACCTGTCTATCTTACAATGTCTGTACATTCAATTACTTTTCTTGTTTATCAGCCATTTCAATTGGAGGGAGTGATGGCAGTATCTGTGGGAGTAAAAACACGGTCTTCAGAAAAGATAGTGCTACCTGTCGATGCAAATAGAACCACAGTTGTACTTGCCCAAGAACCAGCCCCACCACACATAACCCACACTCATGCAGATTGTACCCCTACCCAGTTGGACAGAGAACCAGCTACACCCCTTCTGACCCCAACCCCAGCAGATAGACACCTAGTTCCCGTTGACACAGCACCGTCTCCACCGCAGAGCACCCAAACACGAGCAATTAGTAAGGCAACTGCAGTGCCCAAATCACGAGGACCACCACTCCGAACCCGAAGTCAACGCTTAAAGCAGAAGAAGAATTGTTCTCAGGTCAGGTTCCGTAGCTATGGTTCATACTACTTTGCTCTTGCATCACTGTATTTTCTGATACCAACTAATTTCAAATTTGAAGGATGCAATTGAAACTCCAATGGTGCAACAGGTATGTTTTAAACCTGTTTCTTCAACGTGTTTGGCTATTTGCTGTTGTAACTTGCTCTATGTTGATTTCAGTTTCAATTGAATAAACAGTTATGTTCTCATGCCATGCACATTACAAGTGTTGTTATTCCTGTGTAGTTTCCCACACTTATATTCTGTCTATGCTGCTTTGTCTTAAATAGATATGATTCGAACTGTATCTATCTTGATTTGGCAACATAAACTAGAATGATATAGACCATACAGTGACCACTACATAGATATATGTTTGTTTCATGCTGTTATCCTGTCCACCTTACTACTGAACTGGTTTACCAAAATGAGTTTCATATACTACATTGTAAACCTGAGATGTGTTTGTTTGTTTCTCTTTTAGAACGCGGATAAAATATTGGAGAAGAGTACCCTGTTATGCAATGTTAAAGGAAGTAATGCAGATAAGGTTCAAGATAGTGAGACATCCCTGTTGGTCTCCAAGAAAGCTGATAAAAACTATATTGAAGACACTGAGACAACCCCAAAGTCCTGTCTTGATGTAGTGTTCGAGTTACTGGCTACCACTGCTGGCACCAGCTCTTCGAACTCGTTGCCTGAATCAGTTCGGATTCTTGAGTCTCAACTTCAAGTTGAAAGACATCGATCAGATGTTATGCGACAGGAAGCCAAAGGACTGAGGAAGTCCCTGCAGAATTCAGATGCATACTTTCTGGTGCAACAACAAGCGCTGGAGGACTTAAGCGCCAAACAAGAGAAAGTTAATAAGCTTGCTAAGCATCTTGCCAGCATTATGGGTACCCAGGATATTGTTTCTTGAGCTCTTCTGAAGTGGTTTCAGTTCTGGACTTGTTTTTTTGCGGCGTTTATATGCTGCTGTGTTCCCTATATTTGCACTGGTGGCGAACTTTGATGCCCAGTGGATGTAATATGTGTAATATCCGTGATAGCCTAGTGTAAGTTGCTTGCTTATTTTTTCCTTGTTGTCTTGTTGATTTGTTTGCTTGTACTCAGTGCAGTTCTTTTTCTACGGTTTGCTAGTGGCTACAATAACCTATTTTTTAAAACTAGGCCACAATAACCATGGGCTAATATTTACTATAGTGACACTGGGCCTCCTACGGGCCGTAGAAATAGTGGGCCTTCTACGGGCCGTATAAACTATGGGCCTTCTACGGGCCGTAGAAACAGTGGGCCTTCTACGGGCCGTAGAAACAATGGGCCTTCTACGGGCCGTAGAAACAATGGGCCTTCTACGGGCCGTATCATCAATGGGCCTTATACGGGCCGTATGACTGATTGGCCAAACATGGGCCAAACAGACCGCATTCTGGCCGTAAACGGGCTAGAGTTGGAATCGTCCGTTCATGGGCCGACCATAACGGGCCATCGTTAATAGGCCATATTTGATGACGCTATGAAAACGGCCCAACGTATTAACGGACCACAAACGTGCCGACTGTAACGACGGGCTGAATTTGGCCCACAAGCAGAAAATGACAGTAACAGGCCGTAAGTAAACGAATGCTGGAAAATAGCCCAAGAATAAATGGGCTCTGAGAAGGCCGAAAGATAACATGGGCTGGAAACGGCCCAACGGAATAATGGGCCGTTAATGGGTATAAAGTGATACACTGTTCATTACGGGCCAGTTTCACCACGGGCCGTTAATGGGTGTAAAGTAATACACTGTTCATTACGGGCCAGTTTCAGCACGGGCCGTTAATAGGCCAAGAGTTACATAGGGCCTCATATGGGCCGAAAGACGTCATGGGCCATACATGGGCCAGAAGTGAAAACGGGCTGGAATCATATTGGATGGCCCAGATGACGCTACTGGGCCTAATTCGAATAGGGCGTAACGGGCCTTGGGTTAGCGGGCTGTAAATGGGCTATATGCGAACAGGCCGTTAACAGGCTTTCCGTGGGCCGGCCCGCCAGCTTTTGACCAAGTCAAACGGGCCGGCCTTTTCACAGGAATGGGCCACTGTTGGGCCGTGCCACGTGTCGACGTATCATAGGCGCCTTCTGTCCAATGAGTGGATGACATCTGTCCCAGCGATGAGCCGACACGTGTTTCCTCCAGCCAATGATGATTTTACACGTGGAAAATCCCCATTGATCAGGGCTGTTAACGGGTTATCGGATCCAAAACCCGACCCGATAGCTTAACGGCGTTCCGTTACGGTGGATGCCACGTGTCGGTCACCCTTGATGAAAGCACTTCTGTGACGCGCGATTTATCGTCATGGAAGTGGACACTTCCGTGATGATAATTTTGGTAATGTCATGGAACACTTCTACGACAGCATAGGTATGACTATCTTGATTCTGTCATAAATTTTTCATGGATGTACATGCATGACAAAAAACGCGACCTACTGTGACAAACACGTATCATCACGGAAGTGTATTTTTTTGTAGTGTATGATCCTATGTTTGCTACTTCACCTATCTTTGTAACTGATAAGGATTATGAATTCTCTGTCGACCCTGAGTTATTTACTTTGGTTGAATGTGATCCTTTCCATGGTTATGAATCTGAAACTGTTGTGGCACATCTTACTAAACTGGATGATTTAGCCACCCTATTTGCTCATGAGGAAAAAAATTCACTATCACTATATCCTTAAGTTGTTTCATTTCTCGTTAAAGGATGATGCTAAGACATGGTATAATTCCCTTGCTCCTAGTTGTGTGCGTAGTCCCCTGGATATGATATATTACTTCTCTGAAAAATGTTTTCCTGCTCATAAGAAACAAGCTGCTCTATAGGAAATATTTAACTTTGTGCACATTGAAGAAGAGAGTCTCCCACAAGCTTGGGGAGGCTTCTCCAATTACTTAATACTTTTCCTGATCATCCTCTCAAGAAAAATGAAATACTTTATATCTTTTATAATGGACTAACCGATGCTTCTAGGGACCACCTAGATAGTTGTGATGGTTGTGTTTTCAGGGAACAAACCGTTGAACAAGATTAAGAATTATCGAATAATATATTGAGGAATGATAATGAGTGGACTCTTCCCGAACCACTGCCTAAGCCAACTCCGAAGAAGAGGCGTATTCTATTTCTCAGTCCTGAAGATATGCAAGAGGCAAAGAAATCTATGAAAGAAAAAGATATTAAAGCTGAAGTTGTTAAGAATTTACCACCTATTGAAGAAATACATGGTCTTAATGCCCCGACGTAGGTAGTAGAGGTAAATTCTCTATAGATTTGATGAAGGTGATATTCCTCATACTAAATATGCTAGTCCTTGGATGAATTTGATAAATTTATTGTTAAATAAGAAAACTCAATGCATATGTTAGTAGACAATTGAAATGAAATGCTTATATGATTAAACGCTTGAGTGACTATATGTTAAGAACTGTTAATGCTCTCAAGGGTGTTAGTAAACATGCTTCCATGGTAAAAACCCAATTAGAACAAGTCCTAAAGCACAAAATGATTTGCTTAATGAAATGAACAATAAGACAAACGATCATGCTGTTAGAGTTATGACCAGGGGTGGTAAAATGACTCAGGAACTTTTGTATCATGAAGGTCTCCCTAAGAGAATTGAATAAGACTCTCAAATAATGAATACAAACACACTAGTTCATCTAAAAAGGAAGATGACAGGACTTAGCCTGCTTCTAGTGAACCTATTGTAGACACACCTAAAATCCAAATGATATTTCTATTTCTGATGCTGAAACACAACCTAGTGATGAACATGAACCTAGTAATAATTAGGATGACGATGTTCATGTTGATGCTCAACCTAATAATGATAATGGTGTGGAGATAGAACCTGTTGTTGATCTTGATAACCCACAACCTAAGAATAGAATATATGATAAAAGAGACTTCATTGCTAGGAAGCATGGCAAAGAAAGAGAACCATGGGTTCAGAAACCCATGCCCTTTCCTCCTAAGCCATCCAAGAAAAAGGATAATGAGGAATTTGAGCGTTTCGTTGAAATGCTTAGACCTGTCTTTTTGCGCTTGCATTGGACTGATATTCTGTAAATGTCTCCTTACGCTAAGTATATGAAAGATATTGTTACAAATAAAAGAAAGATATCGGAAGCTGAAATTTCCACCATGCTTGCTAACTACACATTTAAGGGTGGAATACCTAGGAAACAAGGAGATCCAGGAATACCAACTATACCATGCTCCATTAAAAGAAACTATGTTAAAACTGCTTTATGTGATCGAGGAGCCGGAGTTAGTGTTATGACTTTCTCTTTGTATCGAAGACTTGATTTGAATAAGTTGACACCAACTGAAATCTCTTTGTAAATGGCTGATAAATTAACTGCTATACCCACCGGTATTTGTGAAAATGTGCCTGTCGTAGTTGCAAATGTTACTATCTTAACACACTTTGTTATTCTTGATAACCCAAGGACGACAGTATGTCGGCATCCTTGGTAGACCTTTTTTGAATACTGACGGAGCTGTTATTGATTGCAATAAAGGCAATGCCACTTTTCATGTTAATGCTAATGAGCATATGGTACACTTTCCTAAGAAACAACGCCAAGTGAATAGTATCAATTCTATTGGCAAAATTTCAACAATTACTATTGGAGGTTTTGAATTCCTTATTCCTACTGTCAAAAAGAAATATGAAATTCTTATTGTTGAGGACATGCATATCCAAGTTGAGGTAACCTAGTGTTATATGAAGATTCTCCGGTTTCATGTCATTCGGAAGAAGTTTGTTAATAAGACTTGATCAACCTTATTAATGGATTCCTTTCGACGGGCATGTGATGGATGAATTTAGTAAACACAACTTTCTATACCCACTTCATACTTTCTGTTATTTAGTGTTAATAAAGTAGAAATGCTATGATTATGTTGTTCTCTGAGTTATCCGTGCAATAGAAAAATGACCAGAAAATGAAGGTTCTACAAATGCCCTGAAAATTTTATATGAATTTTTCGTCAATATTTGAATTTTTTTAGCACTGGACACACCCCAGGGGGGGTGCACCTATGAGCCACAAGCTCACAGGGCGCGCCATGCAGGCTTGTGGGGTCCACATAGGCCCCCTCACTTATCCCAGCCACCCATGCACTTCGTCTTCGTCCAGAAAAAATCACTCCATTTCTCAAACCTGTGTTCTTGCTCATCTTGCTGCCATTTTCGATCTCCTTCCTCGGAGCTCCGTTTCCGAAACAGTTTTGGGGGATTGTTCTTCGGTATGTGACTCCTCCAATGGTCTATTTAGTTTTTGCTCTAGTGGTTTATACATAGAATTTTTTTTGCTGCTGTGGTGACCATGTTCTTGAGCTTGCATGTCGAATTTATATGGTCCAAAGTAGTTTGTTGCATGATATAGCCTCTAGGCGCTTATGGGAGTAGTTTATATCAATTTTGTTGAGTTTGGTTCACTTTTATTTTCAGTCACTAAATATTTTTGAAATTTTCAGAGAAAAGGAAAAACCATGAGGAGGTGGTTAAGGGGCTCATCAAGCCGTAATTTGGAGAAAACTCCAGTGAAGAAGCCCAAGTACAATCTTCCGTGTGTGGTGGAGGTTCGGACGTGTGAGTGGCCAAGTGATACATTTTTTAAGGAGGCGGGAATCTATTATTTAGCGGACAATGCCGGCATCATCCCCTTCCTCCAAGATAAGTGCGACCAATACCTCCTACTCACTAATGTCTTCATGCAAAATTTTCACTTTATCCTACGAAGGAATCACCCATGGAAGAATTTCACTTATATGGTGTGCCTAAGGAAATGACATTATATGATTTTTTTTAATGTTTGCAAAGTACCTTATGAGGGCCATATCAGTGAGCCACGTCCCAGAGACATGGATGACTTCATTTTTGAAACTACTGTGGGGGAAGAGAGAGGAGTGTCAGAAGCGAGAGTAGCCAGTTTACATTTTTCCTGTTTTACGTTATTATGCATTATTTGCCGGGAGATGTCTGATTGGTCGTGGGCAGAGTGGAGGCCTTAGTGCACCTGACCTTGCTATTTTTGCGTCATGCTTTATATGCTGATAGAACTTTTAGTTTGGGTGCCACGGTTGCTCGGCGGTTACACACAAACCTTTCGAAGGGCAGTATTTTTGGTGGTGTTTATGCCACCTGCCTCGCAACACATTTTGAGATTCCTATTAGGCATGATGAGAAGGAGGAGATGTTGCTACCCACTAAATATTTAGACTATGCTAGTATGGCAGTGCATAATTTTATTGACAAAGACAAGCAAAAGCGACTCCTCTACAACTTGGTATTCAGCAAGGGCACTCGTGAGATTATTATTTTGCCTGCATCATCTTTGTTCAACATTTATTCAGGCAGGTACACAATTATGCCCGATGACATCTACAGATACTATGGTCTTACACAACTCTCGGTACCTGAGCCAGCACCTGCACCTGAGCCATATCAGGAGCCTGTTTACCAGTGGGAGCCATAGGAGCTTGCCAACCAGTGGAACCATCAGGACCCTCCGCAGTATCCAGGAGAGGGTTACTACGAGTCGTAGCCATATACCAACTTAGGCAAAAAGCTAACCGTCGGGGAGTACGTATTTCTCACCGACATTACATTCACGTTCACACATTCATTCCAGTTGTCGGTGTTCATACTTTTTCTTTGTATAATCCATGTTAGTTTATTTTTCTTGCTTTCTTGTGTGTTTGAAAAACTTTGATAAAATCCAAAAATATTTCTCGCTTCTTTTTAGTTTTTCTTTCTATTTTTAATTAGTTGTAGTATTAAAAGAAAACCCAAAAAGATTTCTCGTTCTTCTTTTGCTTGTTGGGAGCTTTCCCGTGTAAATAGTTTTCTCGTTTTCGCTTTTATTTTTGCTTCCTTTAGAAAAACCAAAAACTCCAAAAATATTTCAGTATATTTCTTTGAAATTCTTTTCTTTTTTATTTGGGTCGTAAGGGGAAGGCCACGATGAAAATATTGAGTGGCTCTCATATGCATTATTGATGATCTAACAAAGAGCCCATATTACCTTGTCTTCTCCTTTGAATAAATGTTTGCAGATTCTAGCTTAGTCCACTGCACGTGCAGTCTTATTATTACTCACGTCGTTCGTTTGTGCAAGTGAAAGGCAATAATGACGAAATTTGATGAAATGATTGAGATGAAGAAAAGCTGGTATGAACTCGACCTATTTTATTTTTGTAAATATGATTAGCTCATCGTTCCCGATTCAGCCTATTATGAATGAAATATGTTTGCAATGACAATTAGAGATTATAGTTACTCATGCCATGCTTAATTAGCTAGGAGTGGATAATGGTTTGTCTGGTGTGCCAGCATGCATTTAAAATGGTTATGATGTAGTATGGTATGATGGTATCCTCCTCTGAATAATTCAAGTGGCTTGAATTGGCACGTGTTCATGCATGTAGTTCAATCCAAACAAACATAGCCTCCACGATATTTATGTTCATGGTGATTTATATCCTACTCATGCTTGCATTCAATGTTTATTAATCTCAATGCATGTTTATGACCATTGTCGCTCTCTAGTTGGTCGTTCCTCAATCTATTTGCTAGCCTTCACTTGTACTAAGCGGAAATACTGCTTGTGCATCCATTTCCTTAAACCCGAACTTGTTCCATATGAGTCACCTATACCTACCCATATGCGGTATTTATCTGCCGTTCCAAGTAAATTTGCATGTGCCAAACTCTATTCTTTCACATAATAATCTGTTTTGTATGCCCGAATCGCTCATGTAGCGACTGGGGGTTGTCAGTATCTTCCATGCTAGGTGGGTTATTCTCACGATGAGTGTTTATTTGCTTGTCATTCACGAGAAAGTGGCTGGTAGTTGGGATGCCCAGTTGTATCATCAAAAAACAAAATCGAATATAATAATGAAACAAAACTCCCCCGGACTGTTGTTGGTATGGAGGGCACCCAAGGATTCGGCTAGCCATGGTTTGTGTTTGTTTGTGGATGGGGAGTAAAACTTATTCAGTTTGGGAACCGCCTATAATGTGTCTAGCATGGAAGATGGTGAGGACTCTTGGTCGTTATGTTGACAATGAAAGCACACCCTCTCAAAATTATATGCATCTCTGTTTTAAAAGCTTCGAACTTTGGCCCGTCTACAAATCCCTGCTGCCCTCTGCGAAGGGCCTATCTATTTACTTTTATTGTTGAGTCATCATCTTCTTAATAAGGCACCAGCTGGGGAGCACCATTGTCATTTATAGGCCTTGTTTTTATTCGATATTGAGTATGAGTGTGAATGGATCTCTTTTGCCATGAGTTAGAATGTCTAGTCAGTGTTTGAACCTCAGGGGTGCTCTGCATTTATGTTTTGCGGTCTCAGAAAGGGCTAGCGAGATACCATTATATCATATTGTATCATGATTGTTTTGAAAAAGTGTTGTCATCCGAGATATCTTATTATCGCTCGCTAGTTTGTTATGCCATTGATATGAGTAATGTAAGATCTAAATGTTATTGTGAATGTGGTTAGTTCATAATCTTTGCTGAAAACTTGAACACTGGTTAGACATATTTGCAACAACAAGATCAAACAGAGTTTGTAAAAGTTTTTCTTTGTCAGTTTCAGTTTGTCAACTGAATTGCTTCAGGATAAGCAATGGGTTAAGCTTGGGGCAGTTGATACGTCTCCATTGTATATACTTTTGCAAACTCTTTTGCCCTTGTTTTGCACTCTAATTTGCATGATTTGAATGGAACTAACCCGGACTGACGCTGTTTTCAGCAGAATTGCCATGGTCTTCTTTTTGTGCAGAAATAAAAGTTCTTGGATTGACCTGAAAATTTACGGAGAATATTTCTGGAATATATAAAAAATACTGGCAGAAAAAGATACCAGAGGGGGGCCACCCAGGAGCCACAAGCACTGAGGGCGCGCCTACCCCCCTGCTACCTCTTGAGCACTGCGTTGGTTTTCCCTTGAAGAGGAAAGGGTGATGCAGTAAAGTAGCGTAAGTATTTCCCTCACTTTTTTAGAACCAAGGTATCAATCCAGTAGGAGACCATGCTCGAGTCCCACGCACCTACACAAACAAATAAGAACCTCGCAACCAACGCGATAAAGGGGTGTCAAACCCTTCACGGTCACTTACGGGAGTGAGATCTGATAGATATGATAAGATACTATTTTTGGTATTTTTATGATAAAGAGTAAATAAAGATGCAAAGTAAAATAAACGGCGCCAGAAATAGCTTGTTGTCGGGAGATTAATATGATAGAAAATAGACCCCGGGGCCATAGGTTTCACTACTGGCTTCTCTCAAGATAGCATAAGTATTACGGTGGGTAAACGAATTACTGTTGAGCAATTGATAGAATTGAGCATAGCTATGAGAATATCTAGGTATGATCATGTATATAGGCATCACGTCCGTGACAAGTAGACCGAAACGATTCTGCATCTACTACTATTACTCCACACATCGACCGCAATCTAGCATGCATCTAGAGTATTAAGTTCATAAGAACAGAGTAATGCTTTAAGTAAGATGACATGATGTAGAGGGATAAACTCATGCAATATGATATAAACCCCATCTTTTTATCCTCGATGGCAACAATACAATACGTGTCGTTTCCCTTTCTGTCACTGGTATCGAGCACCGCAAGATTGAACCCAAAGCTAAGCACTTCTCCCACAGCAAGAAAGATCAATCTAGTAGGCCAAACCAAACTGATAATTCAAAGAGACTTGCAAGGATAACCAATCATACATAAAAGAATTCAGAGGAGATTCAAATATTGTTCATAGATAATCTTGATCATAAACCCACAATTCATCGGATCTCGACAAATACACCGCAAAAGAAGATTACATCGAATAGATCTCCAAGAAGATCGAGGAGAACTTTGTATTCAGATCCAAAGAGAGAGAAGAAGCCATCTAGCTAATAACTATGGACCCGAAGGTCTGAGGTAAACTTCTCACACATCATCGGAGAGGCTATGGTGTTGATGTAGAAGCCCTCCGTGATCAATGCCCCCTCCGGCGGAGCACCGAAAAAGGCCCCAAGATGGGATCTCACGGGTACAGAAGGTTGCGTCAGTGGAAATAGGGTTTTCGCTCTGTATATGATGGTTTGGGGGTACGTAGCTATATATATAGGAGGAAGAAGTACGTCGGTGGAGCAACGAGGGCCCCCTGAGGGTGGAGGGCGCGCCCAGGGGGGTAGGCGCGCCCCCTGCCTTCCTCGTTGATGGCTTTACATAGACTCCAAGTCCTCTGGATCACGTTTGTTCTGAAAATCACGTTCCGGAAGGTTTCATTCCGTTTGGACTCCATTTGATATTCTTTTCCTTCGAAACACTGAAATAGGCAAAAAAACAACAATTTGGGCTGGGCCTCCGGTTAATAGGTTAGTCCCAAAAATAATATAAAAGTGTATAATAAAGCCCATTAAACATCCAAAACAGAATATAATATAGCATGGAACACTAAAAAATTATAGATACGTTGGAGACGTATCAAGCATCCCCAACCTTAATTCCTGCTCATCCTCGAGTAGGTAAATGATAAAAATAGAATTTTTGATGTGGAATGCTACTTAGCATAATTTTCAATGTAATTCTCTTATTTGTGGTATGAATATTCAGATCCGAAAGATTCAAGATAAAAGTTTAATATTGACATAAAAATAATAATACTTCAAGCATACTAACTAAGGAATCATGTCTTCTCAAACTAACATGGCCAAAGAAAGTTATCCCTACAAAATCATATAGTCTGGCTATGCTCTATCTTCACCACACATAATATTTAAGTCATGCACAACCCCGATGACAAGCCAAGCAATTGTTTCATACTTTTGGTGTTCTCAAACTTTTTCAATCTTCACGCAATACATGAGCGTGAGCCATGGACATAGCACTATATGTGGAACAGAATGGTGGTTGTGGAGAAGACAAAAAAGTAGAAGATAGTCTCACATCAACTAGGCGTATCAACGGGCTATGGAGATGCCCATTAATAGATAGCAATGCGAGTGAGTAGGGATTGCCATGCAACAGATGCACTAGAGCTATAAGTATATGAAAGCTCAATGAAAGAAACTAAGTGGGTGTGCATCCAACTCGCTTGCTCATGAAGACCTAGGGCATTTTGAGGAAGCCCATCATTGGAATATACAAGCCAAGTTCTACAATAAAAAATTCAACCCATGTGTATGTAAGTGATATCATAGGAGACTCTCTATCATGAAGATCATGGTGCTACTTTGAAGCACAAGTGTGGAAAAAGGATAGTAGCATTGTCCCTTCTTTCTTTTTCTCTCTTTTTTTTCTTTTTTTTCTTTTTGGGCCTTCTCTTTTTTTATATGGCCTTTCTTTTTCTTTTTTCATCCAGAGTCTCATCCCGACTTGCGGGGGAATCATAGTCTCCATCATCCTTTCCTCACTTGGGACAATGCTCTAATAATGATGATCATCACACTTTTATTTACTTACAACTCAAGAATTAGAACTCAATACTTAGAACAAAATATGACTCTATGTGAATGCTGTCACGACCAGAATTTTGGGGATAATAAATTCCCAGAAAACGGTCTTTGTGCTCACCAGCCCCAGGATTACTATTAGCTGATGAGACACCAACTCGATACAAGAATTCCAAGCAAGGTACAAAAATATGTAGTACAAGACCATTGTGGCCTAGGAGTACAACATTTGATTTCTAATGGTTGAGGGCGGCCGCGGTTGGATACATCTGCGTCTATGGGACTCCATTTCCCACAAGAACAGCTGACCAGGATAACTCCTATCTTCGCACGGCTACTATCGTCAACACGTAGGTTCCGAGGCTGTCACCGCGATGCTTGTCTCCATGCGCGAAAATATGGCCAAGACAATAGCCAGGGACAAGCCAGTGAGTACGTTTGAATGTACTCGCAAACATTAAGAGCATGGGCATAATACAACGGGAGATAATCATACTCCGAAACATTTATGGTGATAAGTCTGCCATGAAGTAAATAGAAATATGGGGATGCACGCGTGCAGAGAGAAAAATGGATGTGCAATACGGAAGTAACAGAAATGCACTGAGCGAGGGTCTGGATGACTCCTCGAGAGGAACTGCAAGAATAATAATGCCGGTGCCAAACGAGGGTTTGAATGACTCCTCGAGAGGAAAATGAAGAATATTAATGCCGCAGTCGGGCGTCGGGGCGACACCACATAAAGGGCTCATAACAGAAAAAGAAAGACAGTGCGTGCCACAGTTGGACGTCTGAGCGACATCGCATAAAGGGCTTATAAAAGAATAAATAAACAGCAAGCATGCCGCAGTCGGGCGTCTGAGCGACACCACAGAAAGGGCTTATAACAGAGCAATTACAGCGAATATCCAGGAGGTAGAACCATCCCAGGTATACTCAATAAAATACATAATGTAAATGGTTAGTCCATATTAATAACAAAATTAAAACATGATCCTCAGATGTCACAAGTCATATAAAAAAAATCTTGTCTAGCCGTTTCTCCATCCGAAGACCGTCGCTGAGTCCCAGCTAAGTCGTTCTCCATCCGAATACTGTTACTAGATTCAACTCAGACTATGGTCCTTACTTATGAACATGGCTATCCAACAGGATATACCCTCTGCAGAGGGAGTACTATTTTCCCACGAGTAACGGATTTATTTAGTCCATTGGGACTAATTGCGCCTATGGCCTTTTAATTGAAAACACGCCCGACCTGCACACACCAGCTTAACTCACCGATGTCTGGAATCACCCACGACATCTGTCAAGCAAAACTCTAAGTGGGGAGGCTACAACCTCGACGTAGCATGGGATCACAAAATTTATAACGCGCGCACACTAGGGGAGCTACCCCCCTCGGCTCCAACCGGAAACACCCATGCCCCCGGACCAGGTGGCATGCCTACCGGAGGCCTCCGGTATCTTCCACCATGGCCTCTCTGTACGGTGTGTGCTTTGGTAAGGGGTTAACAACTTACTAAACCATACCCTGTCTGTGACAGGGACAAGTGGTGGTACCAACAAATAGGGAAGGTACTGATCAAAACTCGGCCTACGACCGAGTCAGGTGGTCCAATTATCCTCCAACAATATTATCACTAGTGGAATAAATCACCACTCATCAAACCTCACCATGCCATACCGGACATACTCGTCTCGATGAGGGACTAAGGACAAGCTCGTGTCTACCCAAGACCATGACTTTCCTGGTTTCCTTCCGGTATGATGAGGGACTCACGAGGATGATCCAAAACACTAGCGTATCCATTGCTGACCACAAAACAACTCCCAACAGAGTACTCATGCACGAGACTTTATCATTACATAAAGATAACACATACTCCAAGTCAAATGGTGTTGTAATCATATCAGAACACCACAACAAAATATTATGCCAGAGTCCAGAAATGCTTGCCTTCAAGAGTATGCAAGGGATGCACTTTTTGGAAGCTTTTCCCTTCCCTCCAAAATCCTATTTTGCAAAATATCCAAATAATTATTATTTCAAACACAGTGCAAAAAGTTGTCTCAATTATTTTTGAAATAAATCTTAAAATAAACTAGGTGAAATTTGGGAGAGGTAGGAAAAAGAATCAACCCATTTGGAGTTTTATTTTAAAAGTTATAGCTGGTCAAAGTCTGGTCAAATCTCTCTTTTAATAAAATCAGAAAAAGGAAAGCGCTTCGGGGAAAATACGTTTTCAAAGCAGAGGTGACGTACTCCAGATCTTTGCGCTTTCACTCAAACAGAGAGGACGGGCGCGCGGGTCGCTGACAGTGGGTCCAGGGGGCCCACTGGTCAGGTTTGACCATTCTTCCTCTCCCTCCTTTCTCTCTGCCCGAACGGGGCGGGGCTCCGGCGATCGCCGGCGACGAACGGTGGCCCCTCAAGGGGTCCTGAGGGCAGGGATGGATCCGCCAGGCCGGGGCGGTCCTCCCGGTGGGCGCTAGGCAGGCGGGGACGGAGGAGGTCACCGGCGGCGAGCTTCGCGGCGGACGGCGGTTAGGGAGCAGAGTGGACTTTGTGCTCTGGTGGTCCTAGGTCGAAGCTGAGGCGCTAGGCAGCTCCGTCTGAATACGGGGAAGTTCTTGGTGGCGTTGGATTGGCAGGGGAGGGCCTGGCGGCGACGAATGGCGCGGGATTGCGACGATGACCGAACTGGCCGGAGACGAGGAAGAAAGCCCCTCCCCGACGATTGCTGGCTGCGGGAGAACTATGGAGGTGGCCTGGGGTTGCTTGAGTGTTCGGTTGAGCTCGGGGTCCCCTTATATAGGAGCTCGAGGCCGGCTCCCGCGGTGGCTGAGGATAAGATCGTCGGCGACCATTTTTCTGTGGTTGCAGGACTACGTGGCGGCGACGAGCGCGTGCCGACGGCTTGCGGATAAGCTCGGACTGTTCTCAGGGGCAGCTGGCGCGCGCGGGTGGTCTGGGCGGCGCCGACCAGGGCAGAGTCCGCTGCCGACGCCGGCGTGCCGCCAAGGCGGCGCTGTAGGGCGCCAGGGAGAGCTTGGAGGGTGTTGGTGAGAGGCAAGTGCATGGCGTGGTTCGGCAGGCGAGCAGGGGCCAGAGACGGGACGCGTCGAGGGTGGCAGAGCGGCGCGGCGACTCAGTGCGCGCGCGTGCAAAACGTGCGCTCTGGGCGCGCCCAGAGCACGCACGCCAGGTGCTCGACGAAATGCCAGCGCGCTCTGGAGAGCTTGGGTGAGGCTGGTAGCTAACAGGCCAGGGTTAGGAACATCTAGGAGGCTAGTGGACATGCTGGATGGGTCAGGGGCTCAAGTCCACAGTGCAAACTAGAGGATATGCCAAAATTGTTCCTGCACACAGGGTGTTCGACAGAATGTCATGGGCAACTAGACAATTCTTGGGGTGGCCAAACTCTCCAGATCAGGGTCTCTTTAGATGCAGAAGATGATGGCAAGATCACTTGGGCAAAACCAGAAATTTGCTAGTGCAAGTTTTGCAAAACTCCAGTTTTGGACAGAAAGAAAGAAGGTTTATTGCATGCACATACAAATCTCCAATGAGTCCACTCTTCTGGACTTAAGGGTTTTGAAGGGAGGGCTACAAGTAGGAAAAAGGATCATGGTCACTAGAACAAAATAAAGTAGGGTTGCAGTTCAAAACACCAAACTGGACCAGAATGAAAAAGAGGTTGATTCACTCAAATTTTTCAAAGAACAACACTGCGTTTTTGCATAGAGTTGAATTGTATGCATCCACTGACATCTCCAAACAGTTGGAAGAATTTTTAAAGAAATATTTAAATGGGTTGTAGTGCAAAAGTGCCTACTGGACCAGATTGGAAAAGTTGGTGTAGAGCTCAAAATCTCCAATGGTCAAAAGGTATTTTTGCATAAAAGTGATGTGGAAACATCACATGACATCCCCAAATTTTGGTGGAAATTTTAAATGCATTTGTCAAATGGTTGCAGTGCAAAACAGGCTCCAAATTCAAAAGAAATCATTTTAAAAGGATAAAGCTCTGAGAAAACATATCTTGACATTTAAATCCACTAATAAAGAATTGTTTTATCATAGAGAGTATTCAAGTCCAACAATACTCTTTGAGGTTTTTTTTCCACTGGGGCAAAAAATCCAAAAATCACAAAGGGCAAATCTTGGCAAAAAGGAAAAGTTTTATTTCCTGACAACGTTTTAATAAATAAAACAAGGTCAAAAATTTTGGGGTGTCACAACACTACCCCCCTAAAAAAAATCTCGTCCTCGAGATTTGTTAAAAGCTGTTTTGAACAAACATTGTTTTTTTTATCACAAGAAAACATTCCACTGCACAAAAACAAAGTGGCTACAGTGAGAGGGCAATAAGTGGTGTAAAACCACAGTGTGATACGCTGGCGTAGTGTGGAAAAAATCCACGGTTAGGGAAAACGAGATATTTTACGTAGATACAGTAATTTAGAATAAATTCTAAATTACTAAAATACGTTGGTCGCACCCGAGAGCACAGTGCTCCCTCTGGCTGACAGGTGGACCCAGGGCCCACTGTTGGCCTCTTCTTCTACCTATGGCTCTCTCCTCTCTCTCGCGCGCTCTCCCGCGCTTCCTCCACCGACGATGCCTAGCTCGTAGGGCATCGAGGCCGTACCGTGGTAGGGCGCGGCGTGCTAGCTGCCGGTGCAGCGTGCACTCACCTCGCGGGCCAGGGCGCTGTCGGCACTGCTCGCGGACTCGCCTCCGAACACCGGCGGTCGAGCGACGAGTGGCGCTGGTGGACCTCGCCCACCGTACACCGATCTCGGGCTATAAAATGATCGCGGTGTTCCTCCCTTCTTCCTCACACCTGGCCTCGTTCCTACTCCTCCATCCTTCTCCTCCATTGCTGCTAGCAGGAGCTCGATACGAGGCTCTAATGGCGGAGGCGATGCCGGACTGGTATGTGGTCCTGGTGTGTGGAGGTTTGGCGGTGCTGCTGGGGTTCTCCGTGCTCCTGTGCGCGATGATCCTGGATGATCGTCGAGATGCTGCCGCTCGAGTGTTAGCTCTTCGCGGCGGCGGCGATCACGTGGACTAGGCGCGGCACCGAGCGCTAACTGCTGTCGGCGTGCTGGGGCAACTTGTGCCCGAATGGTCACTCACGAATCTCTCTCACTGAGACCGTGGTGTCCTCGAGTGTGGTTAGTTCGGCGCGACAACGTGCTCAAGGATTTGTAATAGTGCTCGAGGTCGAGTGTTTGTTGCCGTGAGCCTGCTGTTACGATGCTGAATAAAAGAAACTATGTCGTGAAAATATATCCGCAGCAGTGACTCGGGGAAAGAAATCTCCTCAAAACATGTTGCGAGAGACGAAATAATTAATACAAGACTAACAGTAGTAAAACTGCTCACCCAACTGAAACTAAAGACAAATCGGGTCCGTCGCACAAAATTTAGGAGCCATGAACACGCTACAACACATAAATAAAACACTGGGACAATAAATACAGCGGAGGCGTTTACAAGGAAAATGGCAAAAAGACAGGGTCCTGAGAAAACGCCTCTGGTACTGGGGCACACTCCTCTTCTATCGGGGGAAGCGGGTTGATCAGTCGATGAATGCGCCTCTCCTGGTCAGGCCTCAGTGGTCTGCCAATAGCGATCCGAGGATTTAAATCAGCGAGGCTCTGGAGATAACCCATTACTCTCTGAGTCAAACGCTCCTGGGCGATAACGTACTGGGCAAGGTTGGCCAGTACTGGATCTCTCTCAATCCGTCCACCGGGAAAAGATGCAACTTCCCCGGATGCTGCACGACTCGGAAAATAATAGTATCCTCGCTCGCTGGCATAGGGTACCACGAAACGAAGACGAGTGAGCGCCTCGTACGCAGCAGCTTCTATGGCCATATGCGGAGTCGGCATGGATTTCCCCACGAAGGAGACTTCCGTTGGGTCTTGGTTTGGGTAGGCGGGAGGGATGTGCACCACTGCCCAATATTTCGAGGTGGATGGAGTGATCCTCGATTTGAGCAACTCGTACTGGGGTGGACGGGTGGCACTCATGGTACTGCAGGTAAAGTCCCACAATAATTGGACAAAACTGCCCGGGGTTGTGTCTGGGGTTCTCAGATAAATACTGGGGGTCGGCATGGCAAAGGAATGACTGTGAGCGTAGTGCACAAGGTGAGGGGTACTCGGCGAGGTCACGAGGTGGCCTTTAAATAGCACCGGGGCTGGGGTAAATCACTGGGGAAAAGGTGACATAAATGTGACACATTACTGTGGGTGCTGTCGGGATTGGTCTAGGTAGCTGCGCCCGAAATTTAAAAATGCAACGGTACGCTAACGTACACATGCATAGCTATTACTCCAATAATAGGAGCGTACAAGCAGACAGCATGCAATAAAAGCGATACAAGACCACACCATTGCAAAGCGTGGGAAAACTAAGGCTCGATACAACTCAAGCGACTTAGTCCACTACGTTAATGTCTAAGTGGGCTGGCCTGGCGGATGCCGAGGTTTCTCCACGGGCCTCTCCGTCAGGATTTGCTGGCTGAGGTTGAGGGGCTGCAGGGTCGGGGTAGCGGTGATGACCATCGCGGGGGTTGTTGGCCACAATCCCGTTGGAATGGGTTCCCAATAGGCGACGAAGCGCTTCTGGGGTCACCAAAGCACTCTGGTTGGTGGCTGGCGTAGACCTCAAGGGATCGATCGGGTGTCCGAACAGTACGACTGGGTTGTCGGTGTCGGGCTCCGCGTCCCTTCTTGCCCGGGCTCGGCGAACCAGTTCTCCACGAGCTGCGATCAGATCAAGGGTGACCTGATCGAACAGTTGCTCTAGTGCGCTTACATAGCGCGCCAGATGCAACAGTGCAGGATCGGTCTCGTGGTCCCCGTTGGCAACTTGGGGCGGCCTACCATACCCGTCACAACTGGGGTAGTAGTAGAACGAGCGACAGTTAACTCTGGGCGACAAGTGCCGGAGTTGAACTATAGCTTCTCGGGCTGCCAGTTGGATGGCCTGTGGCTCAAAGGAAGTTGTCTTTCCAGTGAACCTGTAGGGGCGTTCTGGCGACAGACCCCTACCGTAGATGTGCACAGTGGCCCAGTACTGACGGCTCTCACCGTACATGGGTCCCTGGTACACATCATACTCAGGAGGCTCTTCTAACGCATAGGCACGGCGGGTGAGGTTTGCGAGCACGGTCACAAAACCTCCCAGGTTGGTCGCTATGGTCTCATTGTGAACAATGGGACCAGGCATCGTGGCTTGGTTTGGGGAAAGAGGCGGTGCTGTGCTGTGGCTAGCGTGCCCTTTTTATAGGAAAAGGGGACGGAGTCTTCCTCCGCACGGTTGCGATAGGGGCGGGTTGGGTGTCGGTCACTGGCGCGTGATCGACGGGATAGGCTGATAGGTTGGGCACCGTCCGCCGAAAGGCGTCGGGTCACTGTGGAGCTATCTTACGCGGGAAGCTTGACCGGGGCTAGGCTAAGGTCTGGTGGTTTGGTTAACCTAGGCTTATTGACCTGGCTAAGATAGGATTAGCCAATGGTCAGCCTGGCTCTGATACCAAGTCTGTCACGACCAGAATTTTGGGGATAATATATTCCCAGAAAACGGTCTTTGTGCTCACCAGCCCCAGGATTACTGTTAGCTGATGAGACACCAACTCGATACAAGAATTCCAAGCAAGGTACAAAAATATATAGTACAAGACCATTGTGGCCTAGGAGTACAACATTTGATTTCTAATGGTTGAGGGCGGAAGCGGTTGGATACATCTGCGTCTATGGGACTCCATTTCCCACAAGAACAGCCGGCCAGGATAACTCCTATCTTCGCACGGCTACTATCGTCAACACGTAGGTTCCGAGGCTTTCACCGCGATGCTTGTCTCCATGCGCGAAAATCTGGCCAAGACAATAGCCAGGGACAAGCCAGTGAGTACGTTTGAATGTACTCGCAAACATTAAGAGCATGGGCATAATATAACGGGAGATAATCATACTCCGAAACATTTATGATGATAAGTCTGCCATGAAGTAAACAGAAATATGGGGATGCACGCGTGCAGAGAGAAAAATGGACGTGCAATACGGAACTAACAGAAATGCACTGAGCGAGGGTCTGGATGACTCCTCGAGAGGAACTGCAAAAATAATAATGCCGGTGCCAAACGAGGGTCTGAATGACTCTTCGAGAGGAAAATGCAAGAATATTAATGCCGCAGTCGGGCGTCGGGGCGACACCACATAAAGGGCTCATAACAGAAAAAGAAAGACAGTGCGTGCCACAGTCGGACGTCTGAGCGACATCGCATAAAGGGCTTATAAAAGAATAAATAAACAGCAAGCATGCCGCAGTCGGGCGTCTGAGCGACACCACAGAAAGGGCTTATAACAGAACAATTACAGTGAATATCCAGGAGGTAGAACCATCCCAGGGATACTCAATAAAATACATAATGTAAATGGTTAGTCCATATTAATAACAAAATTAAAACATGATCCTCAGATGTCACAGGTCATATAAAAAAATCTAGTCTAGTCGTTTCTCCATCCGAAGACCGTCGCTGAGTCCCAGCTAAGTCGTTCTCCATCCGAATACCGTTACTAGATTCAACTCAGACTGTGGTCCTTACTTATGAACATGGCTATCCAACAGGATATACCCTCTGCAGAGGGAGTACTATTTTCCCACGAGTAACGGATTTATTTAGTCCATTGGGACTAATTGCGCCTATGGCCTTTTAATTGAAAACACGCCCGACCTGCACACACCAGCTTAACTCACTGATGTCTGGAATCACCGACGACATCTGTCAAGCAAAACTCTAAGTGGGGAGGCTACAACCTCGACGTAGCATGGGATCACAAAATTTATAACGCGCGCACACTAGGGGAGCTACCCCCCTCGGCTCCAACCGGAAACACCCATGCCCCCGGACCAGGTGGCATGCCTACCGGAGGCCTCCGGTATCTTCCACCATGGCCTCTCTGTACGGTGTGTGCTTTGGTAAGGGGTTAACAACTTACTGAACCATACCCTGTCTGTGACAGGCACAAGTGGTGGTACCAACAAATAGGGAAGCTACTGATCAAGACTCGGCCTACGACCGACTCAGGTGGTCCAAGTATCCTCCAACAATATTACCAATAGTGGAATAAATCACCACTCATCAAACCTCACCATGCCATACCGGACATACTCGTCTCGATGAGGGACTAAGGACAAGCTCGTGTCTACCCAAGACCATGACTTTCCCGGTTTCCTACCGGTATGCATGAGGGACTCACGAGGATGATCCAAAACACTAGCGTATCCATTGCTGACCACAAAACAACTCCCAAGAGAGTAATCATGCACGAGACTTTATCGTTACATAAAGATAACGCATACTCCAAGTCAAATGGTGTTGTAATCTTATCAGAACACCACAACAAAATATTATGCCAGAGTCCAGAAATGCTTGCCTTCAAGAGTATGCAAGGGATGCACTTTTTGGAAGCTTTTCCCTTCCCTCCAAAATCCTATTTTGCAAAATATCCAAATAACAAATATTTCAAACACAGTGCAAAAAGTTGTCTCAATTATTTTTGAAATAAATCTTAGAATAAACTAGGTGAAAGTTGGGAGAGGTAGGAAAAAGAATCAACCCATTTGGAGTTTTATTTTAAAAGTTATAGCTGGTCAAAGTGTGGTCAAATCTCTGTTTTAATAAAATCAGAAAAAGGAAAGCGCTTCGGGGAAAATACGTTTTCAAAGCAGAGGTGACGTACTCCAAATCTTTGCGCTTTCACTCAAACAGAGAGGGCGGGCACGCGGGTCGCTGACAGTGGGTCCAGGGGGCCACTGGTCAGGTTTGACCGTTCTTCCTCTCCCTCCTTTCTCTCCGCCCGAACGGGGCGGGGCTCCGGCGATCGCCGGCGACGAACGGTGGCCCCTCAAGGGGTCCCGAGGGCAGGATGGATCCACCAGGCCGGGGCGGTCCTCCCGGTGGGCGCTAGGCAGGCGGGGACGAAGGAGGTCACCGGCGGCGAGCTTCGCGGCGGACGGTGGTTCGGGAGCAGAGTTGACTTTGGGCTCTGGTGGTCCTAGGTCGAAGCTGAGGCGCTAGGCAGCTCCGTATGACTACGGGGAAGTTCTTGGTGGCGTTGGATTGGCAGGGGAGGGCCTGGCGGCGACGAATGGCGCGGGATTGCGACGACGACCGAACTGGCCGGAGACGAGGAAGAAAGCCCCTCCCCGACGATTGCTGGCTGCGGGAGAACTATGGAGGTGGCCTGGGGTTGCTTGAGTGTTCGGTTGAGCTCGGGGTCCCCTTATATAGGCGCTCGAGGCCGGCTCCCGCGGTGGCCGAGGATAAGATCGCCGGCGACCATTTTTCTGTGGTTGCAGGACTACGTGGCGGCGACGAGCGCGTGCCGACGGCTTGCGGATAAGCTCGGACTGTTCCCAGGGGGCAGCTGGCGCACTAGGGTGGTCTGGGCGGCGCCGACCACGGCAGAGTCCGCTGCCGACGCCGACGTGCCGCCAAGGCGGCGCTTTAGGGCGCCAGGGAGAGCTTGGAGGGTACTGGTGAGAGGGCAAGTGCATGGCGTGGTTCGGCAGGCGAGCAGGGGCCAGAGACGGGATGCGTCGAGGGTGGCAGAGCGGCGCGGCGACTCAGTGCGCGCGCGTGCAAAACGTGCGCTCTGGGCGCACCCAGAGCACGCACGCCAGGTGCTCGACGAAATGCCAGCGCGCTCTGGAGAGCTTGGGTGAGGCTGGTAGCTAACAGGCCAGGGTTAGGAACATCTAGGAGGCTAGTGGACATGCTAGATGGGTCAGGGGCTCAAGTCCACAGTGCAAACCAGAGGATATGCCAAAATTGTTCCTGCACACAGGGTGTTCGATAGAATGTCATGGGCAACTAGGCAATTCTTGGGGTGGCCAAACTCTCCAGATCAGGGTCTCTTTAGATGCAGAAGATGATGGCAAGATCACTTGGGCAAAACCAGAAATTTGCTAGTGCAAGTTTTGCAAAACTCCAGTTTTGGACAGAAAGAAAGAAGGTTTATTGCATGCACTTACAAATCTCCAATGAGTCCACTCTTCTGGACTTAAGGGTTTTGAAGGGAGGGCTACAAGTAGGAAAAAGGATCATGGTCACTAGAGCAAAATAAAGTAGGGTTGCAGTTCAAAACACCAAACTGGACCAGAATGAAAAAGAGGTTGATTCACTCAAATTTTTCAAAGAACAACACTAGGTTTTTGCATAGAGTTGAATTGTATGCATCCACTGACATCTCCAAACACTTGAAAGAATTTTTAAAGAAATATTTAAATGGGTTGTAGTGCAAAAGTGCCTAATGGACCAGATTGGAAAAGTTGGTGTAGAGCTCAAAATCTCCAATGGTCAAAAGGTATTTTTGCATAAAAGTGATGTGGAAATCACATGACATCCCCAAATTTTGGTGGAAATTTTAAATGCATTTGTCAAATGGTTGCAGTGCAAAACAGGCTCCAAATTCAAAAGAAATCATTTTAAAATGATAAAGCTCTGAGAAAACATATCTTGACATTTAAATCCATTAATAAAGAATTGTTTTATCATAGAGAGTATTCAAGTCCAACAATACTCTTTGAGGGTTTTTTTCCACTAGGGCAAAAATCCAAAAATCACAAAGGGCAAATCTTGGCAAAAAGGAAAAGTTTTATTTCCTGACAACGTTTTAATAAATAAAACAAGGTCAAAATTTTTGGGGTGTCACAAATGCGTCCGGCAGTGTACCGGGATATGCAATGAATAAAGAGTGACATGTATGAAAGAATCATGAACAGTGGCTTTGCCACAAATACGATGTCAACTACATGATCACGCAAAGCAATTATGACAATGATGAAGCGTGTCATAGTGAACGAAACGATGGTAAGTTGCATGGCAATATATCTCGGA
Source organism: Aegilops tauschii subsp. strangulata (assembly GCF_002575655.3). Taxonomy (NCBI): domain Eukaryota; kingdom Viridiplantae; phylum Streptophyta; class Magnoliopsida; order Poales; family Poaceae; genus Aegilops; species Aegilops tauschii. The sequence goes on from NC_053039.3 coordinate 355,282,315, forward strand.
ATGGCTATGGAAATGCCATGGTAGGTAGTTATGGTGGCTGTTTTGAGGAAGGTATATGGTGGGTGTATGATACCGGCGAAAAGTGCGCGGTATTAGAGAGGCTAGCAATGGTGGAAGGATGGGAGTGCGTATAATCCATGGACTCAACAATAGTCATAAAGAACTCATATACTTGTTGCAAAAATCTACAAGTTATGAAAGCAAAGTATTACGCGCATGCTCCTAGGGGGATAGATTGGTATGAAAAGACCATCGCTCGTCCCCAACCGCCACTCATAAGGAAGACAATCAATAAATAAATCATGCTTCGACTTCATCACATAACGGTTCACCATACGTGCATGCTACGGGAATCACAAACTTTAACACAAGTATTTCTCAAATTCATAACCAATCAACTAGCATGACTCTAATATCACCATCTTCATATCTCAAAACAATTATCAAGCATCAAACTTCTCATAGTATTCAACACACTCATATTTTTTTTACTAATCTTGGATGCCTATCATATTAGGACCAATTTTTATGATTAAAGAAAATTACCATGATGTTTTGTAGGACTCTCAAAATAATATAAGTGAAGCATGATAGAACAAAAGTTTCTATAAAACAAATCCACCACCGTGCTCTAAAAGATATAAGTGAAGCACTAGAGCAAAAACTATATAGCTCAAAAGATATAAGTGAAGCACATAGAGTATTCTAATAAATTCCGAATCATGTGTGTCTCTCTCAAAAGGTGTGTACAGCAAGGATGATTGTGGTAAACTAAAAAGCAAAGACTCAAATCATACAAGACGCTCCAAGCAAAACACATATCATGTGGTGAATAAAAATATAGCTCCAAGTAAAGTTACCGATAGACGAAGACGAAAGAGGGGATGCCTTCCGGGGCATCCCCAAGCTTTGGCTTTTTGGTGTCCTTAGATTACCTTGGGGTGCCATGGGCATCCCCAAGCTTAGGCTCTTTCCACTCCTTGTTCCATAATCCATCAAATCTTTACCCAAAACTTGAAAACTTCACAACACAAAACTCAACAGAAAATCTCGTGAGCTCCGTTAGCGATAGAAAACAAAATACCACTTCAAGGTACTGTATTGAACTCATTATTTATTTATATTCTTGTTAAAACTACTGTATTCCAACTTCTCTATGGTTTATAAACTCTTTTAATAGCCATAGATTCATCAAAATAACCAAACAACACGCGAAAAACAGAATCTGTCAAAAACAGAACAGTCTGTAGTAATCTGTAACTAACGCAAACTTCTGGAACTCAAAAATTCTACCATAATAGGAAGACCTAGAAAATTTGTTTATCGATCTACTGAATTTGGAATCAGTATTTTATCACGTTCTGGTGATTTTAAATAATTGTTTTCGTGAACAGAAAGTTTCTGGAATTTTCAGCAAGATCAAATAACTATCATCCAAGAAGATCCTATAGGTTTAACTTGGCACAAACACTAATTAAAACATAAAAACAAATCTAACTATAGGCTAGATCAAATATTTATTCCTAAACAGAAGCAAAAAGCAAAAAAAAAACTAAAATAAAATTGGGTTCCCTCCCAACAAGCGCTATCGTTTAACGCCCCTAGCTAGGCATAAAAGCAAGGATAGATCTAGGTATTGCCATCTTTGGTAGGCACTCCATAAGTAGCTCTCATAATAGATTCATATGGTAATTTTATTTTCTTTCTAGGAAAGTGTTCCATACCTTTCCTTAATGGAATTTGGAATCTAATATTCCCTTCCTTCATATCAATAATTGCAGCAATCGTTCTAAGGAAAGGTCTACCAAGAATAATAGGACATGAAGGATTGCAATCTATGTCAGGAACAATGGAATCTACGGGCACATAGTTCCTATATGCAAAAATAAGAACATCATTATTTCTTTCCATAGGTTTCTTAATAGTGGAATCCGCAAGGTGCAAGTTTAAAGAACAATCATCAAATTCACGGAATCCTAGCAAATCACACAATGTTTTGGAATCGTGGAAACACTAGCACCCAAATCACACAAAGCATAGTATTCATGATCTTTGGTTCTAATTTTAATAGTAGGTTCCCACTCATCATAAAGTTTTCTAGGGATAGAAACTTCCAACTCAAGTTTTTCTTCATAAGATTGCATCAAAGCATCAACGATATGTTTAGTAAAAGCTTTACTTTGACTATAAGCATGAGGAGAATTTAGCATGGATTGCAACAAGGAAATACAATCTACCAAAGAGCAATTATCATAATTAAATTCCTTGAAATCCAAAATAGTGGGTTCATTAATATCTAAAGTTTTGACCTCTTCAATCCCACTTTTACCAATTTTTGCATCAAGATCTAAAAACTTCGAATTTTTGGGACGCCTTCTAGGTAAAGGTGACTCATCTCCAGTCCCATCATTATCATGATTCATATTGCAAAACAAAGATTTAATAGGAGACACATCAATAACTTTTAGATCTTCATCTTTATTTTCATAGAAACTAGAAGAACACGCTTTCACAAAGCAATCTTTCTTAGCATGCATCCTAGCTGTTTTTTCTTTGCACTCATCAATGGAAATTCTCATGGCTTTGAGAGACTCATTGATATAATGCTTAGGTGGAATAGATCTAAGTTTCGAAGAATCAACATCATGAGAAATTCTATCAACGTTCCTAGCTAATTCATCAACCTTAAGCAATTTTTCTTCAAGCAAAGCATTGAAATTCTTTTGCGAATTCATAAACTCCTTAACACTAGTCTGAAATTCAGAGGGCATCTTATTAAAATTTCCATAGAATTGTTGTAGGAATTACCATAATTATTAGAGGAATTACTAGGGAACGGCCTAGGATTAAAGTTTCCTCTATACACGTTGTTACCAAAATTATTCCTACCAACAAAATTCACATCCATAGATTCATTATTATTCTCAATCAAGGTAGACAAAGGCACATCATTAGGATCTGAGGAAACACTCTTATTAGCAAACAATTTCATAAGTTCATCCATCTTTCCACTCAAAACATTAATTTCTTCTATTGCATGCACTTTTTTACTAGTAGATCTTTCGGTGTGCCATTGAGAATAATTAACCATAATATTATCTAGGAGTTTAGTAGCTTCTCCTAAAGTGATTTCCATAAAAGTGCCGCCCGCGGCCGAATCTAAAAGATTTCTAGAAGCAAAATTCAACCCGGCATAATTTTTTTGTATAATCATCCAAAGATTCAAACCATGTGTAGGGCAATTACGTATCATTAATTTCATCCTCTCCCAAGCTTGTGCAACATGTTCATGATCAAGTTGCTTAAAATTCATGATATCGTTTCTAAGAGAGATGATTTTAGCGGGAGGAAAATACTTAGAGATAAAAGCATCTTTGCACTTATTCCATGAATCAATACTATTTCTAGGCCAAGACGAAAACCAAGCTTTAGCACGATCTCTAAGCGAAAAAGGAAATAGCTTCAATTTAACAATATCATTGTCCACATCTTTCTTCTTTTGCATACCACACAAATCAACGAAGCTATTTAGATGGGTAGCGTCATCTTCACTAGGAAGGCCGGCGAATTGATCTTTCATGACAAGATTCAACAAAGCAGCATTAATTTCACAAGATTCAGCATCGGTAAGAGGAGCAATCGGAGTGCTAAGAAAATCATTGTTGTTGGTATTGGTAAAGTCACACAATTTAGTATTGTCTTGAGCCATCGTGACAAGCAAGATATCCAATGCATGAGCAAACAAGAAGCAAGTGAAAAAGAGGCGGAAAAAGAGAGGGCGAATAAAACGGCAATGGTGAAGTGCGGGAGAGAAAAACGAGAGGCAAATGGCAAATAATGTAATGCGAGGGATAAGAGTTTGTGATGGGTACTTGGTATGTCTTGACTTGTGCGTAGACTCCCCGGCAACGGCGCAAAAAATCCTTCTTGCCACCTCTTGAGCACTGCGCTGGTTTTCCCTTGAAGAGGAAAGGGTGATGCAGTAAAGTAGCATAAGTATTTCCCTCGGTTTTTGAGAACCAAGGTATCAATCCAGTAGGAGACCAGGCTCGAGTCCCACGCACCTACACAAACAAATAAGAACCTCGCAACCAACGCGTTAAAGGGGTTGTCAATCCCTTCACGGTCACTTACGAGAGTGAGATCTGATAGATATGATAAGATAATATTTTTGGTATTTTTATGATAAAGAGTAAATAAAGATGCAAAGTAAAATAAATGGTGCCAGAAATAGTTTGTTGTCGGGAGATTAATATGACAGAAAATAGACCCGGGGGCCATAGGTTTCACTACTGGCTTCTCTCAAGATAGCATAAGTATTACGGTGGGTAAACGAATTACTGTCGAGCAATTGATAGAATTGAGCATAGTTATGAGAATATCTAGGTATGATCATGTATATAGGCATCACGTCCGTGACAAGTAGACCGAAACGATTCTGCATCTACTACTATTACTCCACACATCGACCGCTATCCACCATGCATCTAGAGTATTAAGTTCATAAGATCAGAGTAATGCTTGAAGTAAGATGACATGATGTAGAGGGACAAACTCATGCAATATGATATAAACCCCATCTTTATATCTTTGATGGCAACAATACAATACGTGTCGTTTCCCTTTCTGTCACTCGGATCGAGCACCGCAAGATTGAACCCAAAGCTAAGCACTTCTCCCATTGCAAGAAAGATCAATCTAGTAGGCCAAACCAAACTGATAATTCAAAGAGACTTGCAAAGATAACCAATCATACATAAAAGAATTCAGAGGAGATTCAAATATTGTTCATAGATAATCTTGATCATAAACCCACAATTCATCGGATCTCGACAAACACACCGCAAAAGAAGATTACATCGAATAGATCTCCAAGAAGATCGAGGAAAACTTTATATTGAGATCCAAAGAGAGAGAGAAGAAGCCATCTAGCTAATAACTATAGACTCAAAGGTCTGAGGTAAACTACTCACACATCATCGGAGAGGCTATGGTGTTGATGTAGAAGCCCTCCGTGATCAATGCCCCCTCCGGCGGAGCGCCGGAAAAGGCCCCAAGATGGGATCTCACGGGTACAGAAGGATGCGGTGGTGGAAATAGGGTTTTGGCTCCGTATATGATGGTTTGGGGGTACGTAGGTATATATAGGAGGAAGAAGTACGTCGGTGGAGCAACAAGGGGCCCACGAGGGTGGAGGGCGCGCCCAGGGGGGTAGGCGCGCCCCCTGCCTCGTGCCTTCCTCGTTGATTGCTTTACGTAGACTCCAAGTCCTCTGGATCACATTTGTTCCAAAAATCACGTTCCCAAAGGTTTCATTCCGTTTGGACTCCGTTTGATATTCTTTTCCTTCGAAACACTGAAATAGGCAAAAAAACAGCAATTTGGGCTGGGCCTCCGGTTAATAAGTTAGTCCCAAAAATAATATAAAAGTGTATAATAAAGCCCATTAAACATCCAAAACAGAATATAATATAGCATGGAACAATCAAAAATTATAGATACGTTGGAGACGTATCACCCCCCAGGGCGCGCCCCCAGGCTTGTGGGGCCCCTAGAGCTCCGGCAACCCTAAGTCCAACTCCATATTTACCTATTCGCGGAGAAAAAAATCAGAGAGAAGGATTCATCGTGTTTTACGATACGGAGCTGCCGCCACCTCCTGTTCTTCATCTGGAGGGCTGGTCTGCAGTCCGTTCGGGGCTTCGAAGGGTGGAAATCGACGCCGTCATCATCATCAACCTTCCTCCATCAACAATTTCATGATGCTCACCGCCGGGAGTGAGTAATTCCTTCGTAGGCTTGCTAGATGGTGATGGGTTGGATGAGATTTATCACGTAATCGAGTTAGTTTTGTTAGGGCTTGATGCCGAGTATCCACTAAGTTCTGAGATTGATGTTGCTATGACTTTACTATGCTTAATTCTTGTCACAAGGGCCTGAGTTCCATGATTTCAGATCTGAACCTATTATATTTTCATGAATATAATGTGTTCTTGATCCTATCTCGCAAGTTATATGCACCTATTACGTGTTATGATCCGCATACCCCATGGTGACAATAAATGGGATTCTTTTCGGTGATTACCGTAGTTTGACGAGTTCATGTATCCATAGCTCGTAGGTTCATTGTTGTCTAGCAACATGACTTCCAAGACAGGATTACGTACTACTCTGAAGTAGCACGCATCCTCGTCGTCCTACGAGGTTTGGTAGTGACTTGATCTAAAGTTTCATGATCACTATCATAAGCTTCCACTTCAATTGGTGTAGCTGCCACAGGAACAACTTCCTGTGCCCTGCTACACACTAGTTGAAGCCTTGGTTCAATAACCTCATCAAGTCTCCACCATCCTCCCACTCAATTCTTTCAAGAGAAACTTTTCCTCGAAAAAGGAACTGTTTCTAGAAGCAATTACTTTTGCTTCCAGATCTGAAATAGGAGGTATACCCAACTGTTTTGGGTATTCTTATGAAGATGCATTTATCCGCTTTGGGTTCGAGCTTATCGGCGTGAAACTTTTTCACATAAGCATCGTAGCCCCAAACTTTTAAGAAACGACAACTTAGGTTTCTCTAAACGGTGTCGTCTCAACGGAATTGCGTGGTGCCCCTTTTAAAGTGAATGCGGTTATCTCTAATGCCTAACCCATAAACGATATTGGTAATTCGATAAGAGACATCATGGTATGCACCGTATCCAATAGGGTGCAGTTATGATGTTCGGACACACCATCACACTGTGGTGTTCCAGGCGGTATTAATTGTGAAACACTTTCCACAATGTCTTAATTGTGTGCCAAACTCGTAACTCAGATACTCAACTCTATGATCATATCACAGACATCTTATCCTCTTGTCACGACGATCTTCAACTTCACTCTGAAATTACTTGAACCTTTCAATAATTCAGACTTGTGTTTCATCAAGTAAATACACTCAGCATCTACTCAAATCATCTGTGAAGTAAGAGCATAATGATATCCACTGCATGCCTCAGCACTCATTGGACTGCACACATCAAAATGTATTACTTCCAACAAGTTGCTCTCTTGTTCCATCTTACTGAAAACGAGGCCTTTCAGTCATCTTGCCCATGTGGTATGATTTGCATGTCTCAAGTGATTCAAAATCAAGTGAGTCCAAACGATCCATCTACATGGAGCTTCTTCATGCATATATACCAATAGACATGGTTTGCATGTCTCAATCTTTTCAAAAACGAGTGAGTCCAAAGATCCATCTACATGGAGCTTCTTCATGCGTTTTATACCAATATGACTCAAGTGGCAGTGCCACAAGTATGTGGTACTATCATTACTATCTTATATCTTCTGGCACGAACATGTGTATCACTGCGATCGAGATTCATTTTAGGTGCAAGACCATTGAAGGTATTATTCAAATAAACAGACTAACCATTATTCTCCTTAAATGAATAACCGTATTGCGATAAACATAATCCAATCATGTTTACGCTCAACGCAAACACCAAATAACAATTATTTAGGTTTAACACCAATCTCGATGGTAGAGGGAGCATGCGACGCTTGATCACATCAACCTTGGAAACACTTCCAACACATATCGTCATCTCACCTTTAGCTAGTCTCCGTTTATTCCGCAGCTTTTATTTCGAGTTACCAACACTTAGCAACCGAACCGGTATCTAATACCTTGGTGCTGCTAGGAGTACTAGTAAAGTACACATTCATATAATGTATATCCAATATACTTCTGTCGACCTTGCCTGCATTCTCATCTACCAAGTATCTAGGGTAGTTCTGCTTCAGTGACCGTTCCCCTCATTACAGCAGCACTTAGTCTCGGGTTTGGGTTTAACCTTGGGATTCTTCACTAGAGCAGCAAATGATTTGCTGTTTCATGAAGTATCCCTTTTGCCCTTGCCCTTCTTGAAACTAGTGGTTTTACTAACCATCAACAATTGATGCTCCTATTTGATTTCTACTTTCGCGGTGTCAAACATCGCAAATAGCTCAAGGATCATCATATCTATCCTTGGTATGTTATAGTTCATCACGAAGCTCTAATAGCTTGGTGGCAGTGACTATGGAGAACCATCACTATCTCATCTGGAAGATTAACTCCCACTCGATTCAAGCGATTGTGGCACTCAGACAATCTGAGCACATGCTCAACGATTGAGCTTTTCTCCCTTAGTCTGCAGGCTTAAGAAACTTGTCAGAGGTCTCATACCTCTTGACGTGGGCACTAGTCTGAAATCCCAATTTCAGTCTTCGGAACATCTCATATGTTCTGCGACGTTTCAAAATGTCTTTGGTGCCACAATTCTAAACCGTTAGCATTACGCACTGAACTATCACATAGTCATCAAAACGTGTATGTCAGATGTTTCGCAACATCTACAAACGACGCTGAGGTTCAGCACACTGAGCGGTGCATTAAGGACATAAGCCTTCTGTGCAGCAATGAGGACAATCCTCAGTTTACGGACCCAGTCCGCATAATTGCTACTACCAACTTTCAACTAAATTTTCTCTAGGAACATATCTTAAACAGTAGAACTAAAGCGTAAGCTATGACATAATATGCAAAGACCTTTTGACTATGTTCATGATAATTAAGTTCATCTGATTATTTAATGAACTCCCACTCAGATAGACATCCCTCTAGTCATCTAAGTGATACATGATCCGAGTCAAACTAGGCCGTGTCCGATCATCATGTGAGACGGACTAGTCATCATCGGTGAACATCTCCATGTTGATCGTATCTGCTATACGACTCATGTTCGACCTTTCGGTCTCTTGTGTTCCGAGGCCATGTCTGTACATGCTAGGCTCGTCAAGTCAACCTAAGTGTTTCACATGCGTTCCGAGGCCATGTCTGTACATGCTAGGCTCATCAACACCCATTGTATTCGAACGTTAGAATCTATCACACCTGATCATCACGTGGTGCTTCGAAACATCGAGCCTTCGCAACTGTGCACAGTTAGGGGGAACACGTCTCTTGAAATTTTAGTGAGGAATCATCTTATTTATGCTACCGTCGTTCTAAGCAAATAAGATGTAATCATGATAAACATCACATGCAAATCATAAAGTGACATGATATGGCCAATATCATCTTGCGCCTTTTGATCTCCATCTTCGAGGCGCGGCATGATCACCTTCGTCACCGGCATGACACCATGATCTCCATCATCGTGTCTTCATGAAGTTGTCTCGCCAACTATTACTTCTACTACTATGGCTAACGGTTAGCAATAAAGTAAAGTAATTACATGGCGTTTTCATTGACACGCAGGTCATGCAATAAATTAAGACAACTCCTATGGCTCCTGCCGGTTGTCATACTCATCGACATGCAAGTCGTGATTCCTATTACAAGAACATGATCAATCTCATACATCACATATATCATTCATCACATCCTTTTGGCCATATCACATCACATAGCATACCCTGCAAAAACAAGTTAGACGTCCTCTAATTGTTGTTGCATGTTTTACGTGGCTGCTATGGGATTCTAGCAAGAACGTTTCTTACCTACGCAAAAGCCACAACGTGATATGCCAATTTCTATTTACCCTTCATAAGGACCCTTTTCATCGAATCCGATCCGACTAAAGTGGGAGAGACAGACACCCGCTAGCCAACTTATGCAACTAGTGCATGTCAGTCGGTGGAACCTGTCTCACGTAAGTGTACGTGTAAGGTCGGTCCGGGCCGCTTCATCCCACGATGCCGTCGAATCAAGATAAGACTAGTAACGGCAAGTAAATTGACAAAATCGACGCCCACAACTACTTTGTGTTCTACTCGTGCATAGAAACTACGCATAGACCTAGCTCATGATGCCACTGTTGGGGAACATAGCAGAAATTCAAAATTTTCTACGCATCACCAAGATCAATCTATGGAGTAATCTAGCAACGAGGGGAAGGGGAGTGCATCTACATACCCTTGTAGATCGCAATGCGGAAGCGTTGCAAGAACGCGGATGAAGGAGTCGTACTCGTAGCGATTCAGATCGCGGTTGATTCCGATCTAAGCACCGAACCACGGCGCCTCCGCGTTCAACACACGTGCAGCCCGGTGACGTGTCCCACGCCTTGATCCATCAAGGAGAGAGGGAGAGGTTGGGGAAGACTCCATCCAGCAGCAGCACGATGGCATGGTGGTGATGGAGGAGCGTGGCACTCCTGCAGGGCTTCGCCAAGCACCGCGGGAGAGGAGGAGGAGGAAGAGGGGTAGGGCTGCGCCAAGAGAGAGGAAGTCTCATGTCTAGGGCAGCCCCAAAACCCCACTATATATAGGGGAGGGGGAGGGGCTGCGCCCCCATCTAGGGTTCCCCCCAAGGGGTGCGGCCAGCCCTAGATGGGACTTGGGGGGGGGCGGGTCGGCCAAGGGGGGGAGAGAGGGGGGCTCACCACTAGGTGGGCCTTAGGCCCATCTGTGCCTAGGGTTTCCCCTTCCCCCCTTCCTGCGCCCTGGGCCCCTTGTGGGAGACGCACCAGCCCACCTAGGGGCTGGTCCCTTCCCACACTTGGCCCACGCAGCCCTCTGGGGCCGTGGCCCCACCTGGTGGACCCCCGGGACCCTCCCGGTGGTCCCAGTACGTTACCGATATCACCCGAAACTTTCCCGGTGACCAAAACAGGACTTCCCATATATAAATCTTTACCTCCGGACCATTCCGGAACTCCTCATGACGTCCGGGATCTCATCCGGGACTCCGAACAACATTCGGTAACCACGTATATCTATTCCCTATAACCCTAGCGTCATCGAACCTTAAGTGTGTAGACCCTACGGGTTCGGGAACCATGCAGACATGGCCGAGACGTTCTCCGGCCAATAACCAACAACCGGATCTGGATACCCATGTTGGCTCCCACATGTTCCACTATGATCTCATCGGATGAACCACGATGTCGGGGATTCAATCAATCCCGTATTCAATTCCCTTTGTCTATCAGTATGTTACTTGCCCGAGATTCGATCGTGGGTATCCCGATACCTTGTTCAATCTCGTTACCGGCAAGTCTCTTTACTCGTTCCGTAACACATCATCCCGTGATCAACTCCTTGGTCACATTGTGCACATAATGATGATGTCCTACCGAGTGGGCCCAGAGATACCTCTCCGTTTACACGGAGTGACAAATCCCAGTCTCGATTCGTGCCAACCCAACAGACACTTTCGGAGATACCTGTAGTGCACCTTTATAGCCACCCAGTTACGTTGTGATGTTTGGTACACCCAAAGCATTCCTACGGTATCCGGGAGTTGCACAATCTCATGGTCTAAGGAAATGATACTTGACATTAGAAAAGCTCTTAGCAAACGAACTACACGATCTTGTGCTAGGCTTAGGATTGGGTCTTGTCCATCACATCATTCTCCTAATGATGTGATCCCGTTATCAACGACATCCAATGTCCATGGTCAGGAAACCGTAACCATCTATTGATCAACGAGCTAGTCAATTAGAGGCTTACTAGGGACATGGTGTTGTCTATGTATCCACCCATGTATCTGAGTTTCCTATCAATAAAATTCTAGCATGGGTAATAAACGATTATCATGAACAAGGAAATATAATAATAACCAATTTATTATTGCCTCTAGGGCATATTTCCAACACTTCTCTCATAAAGAACCAAATAGGGAACACTATGAACATACTTGTGCATTGGATCAAGCTAATATTCGAGTGTGTTTTATGAATGGATCAATGAGCATAATGGGATAGGGATAGCTTTCTTTAGTGTTGATATTTTGAAAGACATGGTTGCTTTTTAATATGCTTGAGTATTCATGTCTTCATGTCAAATTGTAGACTATTGCTTTGAATGATCTAAAAGTCCAAATGTCCACGCTATAAAAGATAATAATATGTGATAAATATGATGGGTAACATTCAACATCAAAATTTTTGTTTTTACCATTTACCTACTCGAGGATGAGCAGGAATGAAGCTTGGGGATGTTGATACGTCTCCAACGTATCTATATTTTTTTTATTGTTCCATGCTATTAAAGCATCATTCATGGATGTTTTATATTCATTTACTAGCAACTTTATATCATTTTTTGGGACTAACCTATTCACATAGTGCCCAATGCCAGTTACTAGTTTTTTCTTGTTTTTTACTTTGTAGAATATCCATATCAAACGAAGTCCAAATACGGCGAAACATTTTAGAGATTTTTTTCTGCCCAGAAGACACCCAGAATCCCACCACCTCTTAGCTCTATAAATACTCAAATATTCCGAAAACCCCAGGGGATTCGACGAAACTCAATTCTAGCCACCGCAAGTTCCAGAACCACGAGATCCAATCTAGGGGCCTTTTCCGGCACTTTGCCGGAGGGGTCAACGATCACGGAGGGGTTCTTCATCATCACCCTTGCCCCTCCGATGATGCATGAGTAGTTTACCACTAGACCTACAGGTCCATAGGTAGTAGCTAGATGGCTTCTTCTCTCTTTTTGATCTTCAATACAATGTTATCCTCGATGTTCTTGGAGATCCATTTGATGTAATGACTTTTTGCTGTGTGTTTGTTGAGATTCGATGAATTGTGAGTTTATGATCAGTTCTATCCATGAATATTATTCAAGTCTTTGCTGAACTCTTTTATGCATGATTGTTATAGCCTCGTATTTCTTCTTCGAAACTTTGGTTTGGTTTTGCCAACAAGATTTATTTTTCTTGCAATGGGAAGAGGTGCTTTGTGATGGGTTTGATCTTGCGGTGCTCAATCTCAGTGACACAAGGAGACATGACACGCATGTATCGTTGCCATTAAGGATAAAAAGGTGGGGTCTATTCCTACATGAATACATCTTGTCTACATCATGTCATCGTTCTTAATGCATTACTCCATTTTCCATGAACTTAATACACTAGATGTATGCTGGATAGCGGTCGATGCGTGGAGTAATAGTAGTAGATGCAGGCAGGAGTCGGTCTACTAATCTATTTTATTGAGAGAAGCCTCTAGTGAAATCTATGACCCCCGGTTCTATTTCCTATCATATTATTTTCATATCTATTAATCCAAAAATACCTTGTTGCACTTTTTCTTTAGTTATTTTATTTTGTCTTTTTGCAAGATCTATTTATAAAATCTCATACAATTTAATCTATCTCAATATCGAGGAGGGATTGACAACCCCTCTTACGTGTTGGGTTGCAACTATTTGTTATTTGTGTGCAGGTGTCGTTTACATAGTGTTGCTTGGTTCTCCTACTGGATTGATAACCTTGATTTCATAATTGAGGGAAATACTTCCGTTGCTGTGCTGCATCATCCTCTCCTCTTCTGGGAAATACCAGTGTAGATACAAGCAATCAGCGGCTGAGATGAATTGGGAGGACACTTAGTCCTCACCGTATTCCTCTTGAGCCCAGTCACTTAGAGTTCACCGACACACCACAATGACTCTTGGGTGCTCAGAACTTGACGCCTAACCATCTGGATGAATGACAGTCTTCAAAGGTAACAGGCGTCGGATCACACAAATCAATATCTTTAGTGATGCTCATTCACTTTGGCTCTGGTTCGGTTTTTCCTCACCTGGATTCTCTCAAAGTCGTCAGAGGATGGGTTGCTCTCAAATGGCAAGTGTATAGTTCTTTCTAGTGCATCCGACCAACAAGTGGTTGTGGGGGGTGGCTATTTATAGCCAGGGGAAACCCAGCATGGAATGTCATAAATGCCCTTCTGAGACATGACCCATTATCGGAATAAGATCCACTCAACAGCTGGCACATGGCGCAGCAACGGTCGGAAAATTGAGCTCTCAATTTTGTCGGGGCACTCATTTTCCTCACGATAGGCAGATCGGACTGGAGAAATCCTAACTCCTCATTGTGACCAAATTCGTCAGCAACCAGATGAACTTCATCACTGTCGCTAGCAAATTCGTCAGTTGTTCCGGAGATTTCTGAAGGCTTCACTTGAAGCGGCTTGTGTGTGTATACGTTTGAGCATCACTTTGGAAATGTGAACTATGAGTCACCTAGACCCCTTTAACAGTATGGATTTCCTATGCTAAAAAAATAAGAAGAAAGGAACTACGAAAACAAAAGTATTCAAGTTTCAAAGTCTTCACATCAATTTCTTCAGAGTCGTACCAATTTCTTCACTTGAAGAAATACATTTTTAGGGGTTGTCTTCCGTAGGTTAAACCGAATCTTCAAGGACTATATCTCCTGTGTACACTCACAAATACATTAGTCCCTCAACCTATTTGTCTTCAATACTCCAGAACTACTAAGGGGCACTTGATGCACTTAGCATCTCCCCCTTTTTTGTGAGTGGTGACAAATTGGTTAAGTTTCCAATGGGAGTACAATAGTGGAAGTGTAAGGACAGACTAGAGAGTATGAAGAAATTAGTTACAAGATATTGAGGAACTCCCCCAAAACATGTGCATATGATGAATTTTCTTTGGTTTGCAAATGCACATGGAAGGTTGGAATTGTGGATATCTCCCCCTATATCTTGGAAACCAATCATGCATGATCACAATATACTGAAGAATGTTAATGCATTATGGAAATTGGTGTCTAACGAAATACAACATGCATGTGCATATAGTATTAAGGACCAAATCATGCATATGTGAGGTAGCAAAAGAGTCAGACGACCTATTAAGTTACAACTCATCAAAGAGCGAATCAAATGAAAACCAAGAGTTTCCACTTAGCAAAAACAACCCATATATAGGAGACCCGCTTGAAGACTATCTCTCAAATTTCTACCCCCTTTTCATCAAATGAGCAAGGGATGAAACTGAGGACTAACGCCCCTGAAAAATATCATCTCGAAGAATCTAGAGGAGCGCTAGCGTTGGTGTCGAGGTCGCATGAAGCAGAAGGGCATGCAACCGTGCCTTCAACATCTTCATTTTCATTAGTGGCGCATGAAGGAGACACCGAGGCTTGGGACGAGAGGAGGAACTTGCACTTTCTTGAACTTCTTCTTGGGCGGCATTGACCAATCAAAGTTCATCTTGAAGTCCATCGTGACAAGTTCTTCATCAGTCTTCATATGTGATAAAATGGCCCATGTTCTGTCAAATATTTATCTCATGGGTGTAGTAGTGATTCTTGCGGAAAGCATTGTGCATCACTGTCATATTTGCATGAATAGCAGCAAGTTGACGCTTTGTACACTCATGATTCCCGTCAATCTGCTGATGCAGGTTGATGAGGAGTTCTAGGTCTGTCGTGACACGTGGTTCTTCTGGCTGAGGAATTTGCATTGATGCTTTTGCTGTTGTGTCTTCACTGGCAGTTTCATCACTAGTTGATTGTCAGGCTGGCTGACGAATTTGTCCATCTAGGGGATGAATTCCTTCATCAATAACTGCCTTGCTGATGACCCACAAGTATAGGGGATCAATCATAGTCCTTTCAATAAGTAAAAGTGTCGGACCCAACGAGGAGCAGAAGGAAATGACAAGCGGTTTTCAGCAAGGTGATTTCTGCAAGCACTGAAATTGTCGGTAACAAGTAGTTTGATAGTAAAATAATTTGTAACAAGCAAGTAATGATAACGGCAAAAAAGTGCAGCAAGGTAGCCCAATCCTTTTTTTAGGGGTGGGCCAGGGCCCCCACTACCCACCAGGGCGCGCCAGGGGGCTGGGGCGCCCTGGTGCCTTGTGGGCACCTGGCTGCGCCCCTCTGGCAGTTCTTTTCTCGAATATTTATTATACATTCCAAAATAATACTCCGTAAAGTTTCATCTCATTTGGAGATGTGCAGAATAGGTATCTCTAACATAGCTTTTTCCGGTCCAGAATTCCAGCTACCGGTATTCTCCGTCTTTGTGTAAACCTTGCATGTTATGAGAGAAAGGCATTAGAATTACTCCATAAAGTGTTATAAAGCACAAAAACATTATAAATAACAGTAGGAAAACATGATGCGAAATGGACGTATCAAATCCCCCAAGCTTAGAACTCGCTTGTCCTCAAGCGAAAGCCGATATAGAAAATCATGTCCACATGTTTAGAGAGAGAGGTGTCAATAAAAAAATATGGACATAGTAGCATCATGCTTATTATTATAATAGCAACAAACTTTGTCATATAACTTCTCATGAACAAGTAACAATTCATCACAACATCAATGTAGAAAGCATAAACTTTATTGAAAACTAAAAAACTATGTTCTCAGTCAACTTTGCAACTGCAATTCATCATATTTCCAGGAAGGGTCTCATATCGGAGCCTTTTGGCAAGTCCACATACTCAACCGTCATTTAGTCTTCTATAATTGCTAACACTCACGACATGTATATGAGCAAAAAGTTTGAACCGGACACATAGAAAGATAGGGGCTTATAGTTTCGCCTCCCAACTTATTCACCTCAAGGGTGATGTCAACATTACTAACTCATGCTCACTCATATCCAACTGGATATATGTGCCTCGATCTTTACCCACCACATGATGCTTGCCAAAGAGAAAAATTAAAAGGAATAGAGGAAAATACTTTGACTCTTGCATAAAATTAAAAGATAGCCCCTTTACTGAGGGAAGCAGAGTTTGTCATGCGCTTTTTCGTTTTGTATGCACAATCCCTTAATGCAAAAGAACATCACGTTATATTGCCCCTTATGATAGCAACCTTCATTATGCAGTCCGTTGCTTTTATTACTTTGCCACCACAAGTTCGTACAACGCTTACTTTCCTTTACACGAAAAGATCAAACACATTAAGAAGCAATTTTTATTGCCTTATGCACCGATGAGAACTTACTTGAAGGATCTTACTCAATCCATAGGTAGGTATGGTGGACGCCCAAAACATGAATTTGTGTTTAAGGTTTTTGGATGCACAAGTTGTATCTCTACTTAGTGAGGATTTTTGGCTAGCAAAGATGTTGGGTAAGCACCCCATGTTGGAGGATCTATGACAATATAGCTTCTATGTGAATATGAACAAACATAAATCATTACGTTGTCTTCCTTGTCCAACGTCGACAATTCGGCATAAGATATTTAGTGGGGGCTCACAATCATAAAATATGTCCAAGATAGTATATTTGCATGCGAATCTTCTCTTCCCTTATTAATTCTTTCATGAATTGCATTATTGACCAATGCTATGTTTGTCAAATTTCAATAGACCTTACCACTTATAATTTTCCTTATGTGATGTCATTACTTACCAGAATATTAGCATATGATATTTTTCATTATTCTCCTTTATTTTGATTGGAACATAAAAGTAAGGAAGAGAAAAATCAAACTAATCTTTATTATATAACTCTCACTTGATTACATAGATATAAAGATCACGAAACTAGCACTAGAAAATAGATCATACTAAACTTTTATTCAACTAAATCATGAAATAGCTAAAGATCGAACTGAGATAGGTAAAGGTAATAAAAGTGACGGCGATACGATACCGGGGCATCTCCCACAATCTTGGCACAAGCCAAGGGGAGTGCTCATACCCGTGTACTCAAGTCTCCTTCTTTGGTGATGATGATGAAGGTGGTGGTGATCAGACAATCTTTTTCTCAAGCTTGCGTCTGAGGCAAATTTTCCTCCCTTAGGTCATCATTCTCTAGCTCAAGCATTAATACCCTTTTGCATAATTCCGCCTTTCTCTCCTGCAGAAAATGGGATGGGATAAATTGAACCTTCGGTTTGTTTCCTTTGTTAGCAAGGCTTGACTTCTTAAATTCCACGTGCATATCTCCAGGTTGAGGTAGTGGATCTTCATCTTCATCAGAGCTATCATCCCTTGTTTTCTCCATGTCGACATCTTCCCCCTCATATGTTGTCCAACCGTAATGATCCACCTCCCCATGGACCTTAGGGTTTGCGATATAATCGGCAACATAGCGTTCTCCCTCCGAATCTTGAGATGACATATTTACAATTCTGCCAGGAAAACAGTACAAAACAAGAATAGAGGATTTCTTCGCGATACGGTGGTGAAATCATCCGGGGGTATTTATAAAGATTTTTTATCTTGTGAAACAAGTATACAGAAGGAAAACGAAGTCGGGTAGGTGCTCGAGGGGCCCACTACCCACCAGGGCGCGCCATGTGGGGCAGGCGTGCCCTGGTGCCTTGTGGGCACCTGGGTTGCCTTCCCAGTTATTTATTTATTTTTATTTTTTTCTAATTTCTAAAATTGGAATAAAATATTTTTTAAGGATTTTTCGTAGTCCGTTTACTTACTGTATCACGTACCTCTTCCTTTTCAGGGTTCTGGAGTGTTTTGGAAGGTTTCTTTTATGTGTTCCTCCGGTGTCATGGTTTGGATAATGTTAGTTTCAACACTAATAGGCGTACCTGAAATATAGTGCTTAATTCTTTGTCCATTGACCACCTTCGGATTGGTACCTTCGGCATTATTAATCTTGATGGCTCCAAAGGGATAAACTTCTTTGATGATATATGGTCCTTCCCATTTTGAAAGAAGTTTTCCTGCAAAAAAATCAAAAACAATAATTGTACAATAGAGCATGTTCACCAACTTTGAATTCGTGCTTTTGGATTGTTTTGTCATGCCATCTTTTAACTTTTTCTTTAAATAGTTTGGCATTTTCATAGGTTTGGGTTCTCCATTCATCCAGTGAGCTGATATCAAATAACCTCTTTTCACCGGCGAGTTTGAAGTCATAATTGAGTTCTTTAATTGCCCAATATGCTTTATGTTCTAACTCAAGAGGCAAATGGCAAGATTTTCCATAAACCATTTTATACGGAGACATACCCATAGGATTTTATAAGCTGTTCTATAGGCCCAAATTGCATCATCAAGTTTCTTAGACCAATTCTTTCGGGACCTATTGACAGTTTTTTGTAATATTAATTTTATTTCTCTATTGCTAAGTTCAACTTATCTACTAGATTGAGGATGAAATTGAGATGCAATTCTATGATTAACATCATATTTAGCAAGCAATTTACGGAAAGCACCATGAATAAAGTGTGAACCACCGCCAATAATTAAATATCTAGGGACTCCAAATCTCGGGAAGATAACTTCTTTAAGCATTTTGGAGGTGTTACGATCAGCACTACTAGTTGGAATAGCTTCTACCCACTTAGTGGCATAATCAACAACAACCAAAATATGTGTATACCCATTAGAGGAAGGAAAAGGTCCCATTAAGTCAAAGCCCCAAATAACAAATGGTTCAATAACAAGTGAATAATTCATAGGCATTTCCTGCTGCTTACCAGTGTTACCAATTCTTTGACATTCATCACAAGATAAGACAAACTTATGGGCATCCTTAGTAGGCCAATGAAAGCAGATTGAATACCTTGTGTGCAGTTCTATCTCCCGCATGGTGCCCTCCATAGGCTTCGGAGTGACACTTCCGTAGGATTTGTTCCTGTTCATGCTCAGGTACACAACGTCTAATAATACCATCTACTCCTTCTTTATAAAGATGTGGGTCATCGCAAAAGTAATGTCTTAAGTTAAAGAAGAATTTTTTTTGTTTTGTTCGTATGTGAAATTAGGTGGTATAAATTTAGCAATAATATAATTAGCATAGTCAACATGTTGGGAATGTTGCATGGAAAACAAAAAAATTCTAAGCACATGCAATGATCTATCCACGGAGATGCATAGAAACGAGAGGGGGAGAGTGTGTCTATGTACCCTCATAGACTGTAAGCGGGAGCGTTTAGTAACGCGGTTGATGTAGTCGAACTTGTTCGTGCTCCAACCGATCAAGTACCGAACGTACGACACCTCCGAGTTCTGCACACGTTCAGCTCAGTGACGTCCTCTGCCTTCTTGATCCAGCAAGACGGCGAGGTGGGATGAGTTCCGATAGCACGACGGCGTTTTGACGGTGATGGTGATGTGAGCTCCGCAGGGCTTCGCCTAAGCACTACGAAAATATGTCCGAGGGACAAAACTATGGAATATATATATATATATATATATATAGGTGGGGGTGAGGAGAGGCAGTCCCTAGGGTGCCCCAAGTGGCAGGCCGCTGCCCTAGGGCACCTGCCTAGCCGCGCCCCCTTTCCTTATTTGAACACGAGGGGGAAAGGAAAGGGAGATGGTTGCCTTAGTTCGCCTCCCCTTTCCTTCCCTCCCTCCTTTGGTGCGTGGGAAGGGGGTAGTGTTGGAAATATGCCCTAGAGGCAATAATAAAATGGTTATTATTATATTTCCTTGTTCATGATAATTGTCTATTGTTCATGCTATAATTGTGTTATCCGGAAATCGTAATACATGTGTGAATACATAGACCACAACATGTCCCTAGTGAGCCTCTAGTTGACTAGCTCGTTGATCAACTGATAGTCATGGTTTCCTGACTATGGACATTGGATGTCATTGATAACGGGATCACATCATTAGGAGAATGATGTGATGGACAAGACCCAATCCTAAGCATAGCGCAAAGATCATGTAGTTCGTTTGCTAGAGCTTTTCCAATGTCAAGTATCTTTTCCTTAGACCATGAGATCGTGTAACTCCCGAATGCCGTAGGAGTGCTTTGGGTGTACCAAACGTCACAACGTAACTGGGTGACTATAAAGGTACACTACAGGTATCTCTGAAAGTGTCTGTTGGGTTGACACGGATCGAGACTGGGATTTGTCACTCCGTATGACGGAGAGGTATCTCTGGGCCCACTCGGTAATGCATCATCATAATGAGCTCAATGTGACTAAGGAGTTAGCCACGGGATCATGCATTAGGGTACGAGTAAAGAGACTTGCCGGTAACGAGATTGAACAAGGTATTGGGATACCGACGATCGAATCTCGGGCAAGTAACATACCGATTGACAAAGGGAATTGTATACGGCATTGAGTGAATCCTCGACATCGTGGTTCATCCAATGAGAACATCGTGGAACATGTGGGAGAAAACATGGGTATCCAGATACCGCTGTTGGTTATTGACCGGAGAGGCGTCTCGGTCATGTCTGCATGTCTCCCGAACCCGTAGGGTCTACACACTTAAGGTTCGGTGACGCTAGGGTTGTAGAGATATTAGTATGCGGAAACCTGAAAGATGTTTGGAGTCCCGGATGAGATCTCGGACGTCACGAGGAGTTCCGGAATGGTCCGGAGGTGAAGAATTATATATAGGAAGTCCAGTTACGGCCACCGGGAAAGTTTCGGGGGTTACCGGTATTGTACCGGGACCACCGGAAGGGTCCCGGGGGTCCAGCAGGTGGGGCCACCTATCCCGGAGGGCCCCATGGGCTGAAGTGGGAGGGGAACCAGCCCCTGGTGGGCTGGTGCGCCCACCATGGGCCTCCCCCTGCGCCTAGGGTTGGAAACCCTGGGGGTGGGGGCGCCCCAGCTGGCTTGGGGGGCAAGTTTCCCCCCTTGGCCGCCGCCCCCCATGTAGATGGGATCCTAGGGCCGGCGCCCCCCAGGGGGCCTATATATAGTGGGGGGTGAGGGAGGGCAGCAGTACCTTAGCCCCTGGCGCCTCCCTCTCCCTCCCGTGACACCTCTCCCTCCCGCTTGCGCTTGGCGAAGCCCTGCCAGGATCCCCGCTACTTCCACCACCACGCCGTCGTGCTGCTGGATCTCCATCAGCCTCTCCTTGCCCCTTGCTGGATCAAGAAGGAGGAGACGTCGCTGCTCCATACGTGTATTGAATGCGGAGGTGCCGTCCGTTCGGCGCTCGGTCATCGGTGATTTGGATCATGACGAGTACGACTCCATCAACCCCGTTCACTTGAACGCTTCCGCTCGCGATCTACAAGGGTATGTAGATGCACTCCTTCCTTCTCGTTGCTAGTAAACTCCATAGATGGATCTTAGTGATGCGTAGAAATTTTTTAAAATTCTGCTACGATCCCCATCAGAGGCATCATGAGCCAGGCCTATGCGTAGTTACCATGCACGAGTAGAACACAAGATTGCTGTGGGCATAGATGTTGTCAATTTTTCTTGCCACTACTAGTCTTATCTTGTTTCGGCGGCATCGTGGGATGAAGCGGCCCGGACCGACCTTACACGTACGCTTACGTGAGACAGGTTCCACCGACTGACATGCACTAGTTGCATAAGGTGGCTAGCGGGTGTCTGTTTCTCCCACTTTAGTCGGAACGGATTCGATGAAAAGGGTCCTTATGAAGGGTAAATAGAAATTGGCATATCACGTTATGGTTTTACCTAGGTAAGAAACGTTCTTGCTAGAAACCTATAGAAGCCACGTATAAACTTGCAACAACAATTAGAGGACGTCTAACTTGTTTTTGCAGCATATGCCTTGTGATGTGATATGGCCAAAAGGATGTGATGAATGAGATATATGTGATGTATGAGATTGATCATGTTCTTGTAATAGGAATCACGACTTGCATGTCGATGAGTATGACAACCGGCAGGAGCCATAGGAGTTGTCTTAATTTTTTGTATGACCTGCGTGTCATTGAATAACGCCATGTAAATTACTTTACTTTATTGCTAAACGCGTTAGCCATAGAAGTAGAAGTAATCGTTGGCGTGACAACTTCATGAAGACACGATGATGGAGATCATGATGATGGAGATCATGGTGTCACGCCGGTGACGAAGATGATCATGGCGCCCCGAAGATGGAGATCAAAGGAGCAAAATGATATTGGCCATATCATGTCACTATTTGATTGCATGTGATATTTATCATGTTTTACATCTTATTTGCTTAGAACGACAGTAGTAAGTAAGATGATCCCTTATAATAATTTCAAGAAAGTGGTCCCCCTAACTGTGCACCGTTGCGAAGGTTCGTTGTTTTGAAGCACCACGTGATGATCGGGTGTGATAGATTCTAACGTTCGTATACAACGGGTGTTGACGAGCCTAGCATGTACAGACATGGCCAAGAAACACACGCAATACACTTAGGTTGACTTGACGAGCCTAGCATGTACAGACATGGCCTCGGAACACGGAAGACCGAAAGGTCGAGCATGAGTCGTATAGAAGATACGATCAAGATGAAGATGTTCACCGATATTGACTAGTCTGTCTCACGTGATGATCGGACACGACCTAGTTAACTCGGATCATGTTTCACTTAGATGACTAGAGGGATGTCTATCTGAGTGGGAGTTCATTGAATAATTTGATTAGATGAACTTAATTATCATGAACTTAGTCTAAAATCTTTACAATATGTCTTGTAGATCAAATGGCCCACGTTGCCCTAAACTTCAACGCGTTCCTAGAGAAAACCAAGCTGAAAGATGATGGCAGTAACTATACGGACTGGGTCCGGAACCTGAGGATCATCCTCATAGCTGCCAAGAAATATTATGGCCTAGAAGCACCCCTAGGTGAAGCACCCATCCCAGAGAACCAAGACCTTATGAACGGTTGGCAGTCACGTGTTGATGATTACTCCCTCGTTCAGTGCGGCAAGCTTTACAGCTTAGAACCGGGGCTCCAAAAGCGTTTTGAGAAACACGGAGCATATGAGATGTTCGAAGAGCTGAAAATGGTTTTCCAAGCTCATGCCCGAGTCGAGAGATATGAAGTCTCCGACAAGTTCTTCAGTTGTAAAATGGAGGAAAATAGTTCTGTCAGTGAGCACATACTCAAAATGTCTGGGTTACACAACCGCTTGTCTCAGCTGGGAGTTAATCTCCCGGATGACGCGGTCATTGACAGAATCCTTCAGTCGCTTCCACCGAGCTACAAGAGCTTTGTGATGAACTTCAATATGCAGGGGATGGAAAAGACCATTCCTGAGGTATATTCAATGCTGAAATCAGCAGAGGTGGAGATCAAAAAGGAACATCAAGTGTTGATGGTGAATAAAACCACTAAGTTCAAGAAAGGCAATGGTAAGAAGAACTTCAAGAAAGACGGTAAGGGAGTTGCCGCTCCCGGTAAGACAGTTGCCGGGAAGAAGCCAAGGAATGGACCCAAGCCTGAGACTGAGTGCTTTTATTGCAAGGGAAGTGGTCACTGGAAGCGAAAATGCCCCAAATACTTAGCGGACAAGAAGGCCGGCAACACCAAAGGTATATGTGATATACATGTAATTGATGTGTACCTTACTAGTACTCGTAGTAGCTCCAGGGTATTTGATACCGGTGCGGTTGCTCATATTTGTAACTCAAAACAGGAGCTGCGGAATAAACGGAGACTGGGGAAGGACGAGGTGACGATGCGCGTCGGGAATGGATCCAAGGTCGATGTGATCGCCGTCGGCACGCTACCTCTACATTTACCTACGGGATTAGTTTTAAACCTCAATAATTGTTATTTAGTGCCAGCTTTGAGCATGAACATTGTATCTGGATCTCGTTTGATGCGAGATGGCTACTCATTTAAATCCGAGAATAATGGTTGTTCTATTTATATGAGAGATATGTTTTATGGTCATGCCCCGCTGGTCAATGGTTTATTCTTAATGAATCTCGAACGTGATGTTACACATATTCATAGTGTGAATACCAAAAGATGTAAAGTTGATAACGATAGTCTCACATACTTGTGGCATTGCCGCCTTGGTCACATTGGTGTCAAGCGCATGAAGAAGCTCCATGCTGATGGACTTTTAGAGTCTCTCGATTATGAATCATTTGACACATGCGAACCATGCCTCATGGGCAAGATGACCAAGACTCCGTTCTCCGGAACAACGGAACGAGCAACCAACTTATTGGAAATCATACATACTGATGTGTGCGGTCCAGTGAGTGTTGAGGCTCGCGGTGGCTATCGTTATGTTCTCACTCTCACTGATGACTTGAGTAGATATGGGTATGTCTACCTAATGAAACACAAGTCCGAGACCTTTGAAAAGTTCAAGGAATTTCAGAATGAGGTGGAGAATCAACGTGACCGAAAGATAAAGTTCTTACGATCAGATCGTGGGGGGGAATATTGAAGTCACGAATTTGGTACGCACTTAAGGAAATGTGGAATCGTTTCACAACTCACGCCGCCTGGAACACCTCAGCGAAATGGTGTGTCCGAACATCGTAATCGCACTCTATTGGATATGGTGCGATCTATGATGTCTCTTACCGATCTACCGCTCTCATTTTGGGGCTATGCTTTAGAGACTGCCGCATTCACTTTAAATAGGGCTCCGTCGAAATCCGTTGAGACGACACCGTATGAATTATGGTTTGGGAAGAAACCTAAGCTGTCGTTTCTAAAATTTTGGGGATGCGATGCTTATGTCAAGAAACTTCAACCTGAAAAGCTCGAACCCAAATCGGAAAAATGCGTCGTCATAGGATACCCTAAGGAAACTATTGGGTATACCTTCTACCTCAGATCCGAAGGAAAGATCTTCGTTGCCAAGAACGGTTCCTTTCTGGAGAAAGAGTTTCTCTCGAAAGAAATGAGTGGGAGGAAAGTGGAACTTGATGAGGTGATAGTCACCCCTTCCGAACCGGAAAGTAGCGCAGCACGGGAAGATGTTCCTGTGGTGCCTACACCGACTGGGGAGGAAGTTAATGATGATGATCATGAAGCTTCAGATCAAGTTACTGCTGAACTTCGTAGGTCCACAAGGACACGTTCCACACCAGAGTGGTACGGCAACCCTGTCCTGGAAATCATGTTGTTAGACAACGGTGAACCTTCGAACTATGAAGAAGCAATGGCGGGCCCGGATTCCAACAAATGGCTTGAAGCCATGCAATCCGAGATAGGATCCATGTATGAAAATGAAGTATGGACTTTGACTGACTTGCCCGATGATCGGCGAGCCATAGAAAATAAATGGATCTTTAAGAAGAAGACAGACGCGGATGGTAATGTGACAATCTATAAGGCTCGACTTGTCACTAAGGGTTATCGACAAGTTCAAGGGGTTGACTACGATAAGACTTTCTCACCCGTAGCGAAGCTGAAGTCCGTCCGAATCATGTTTGCAATTGCCGCATTCTATGATTATGAGATATGGCAAATGGACGTCAAAACGGCATTCCTTAACGGCTTTCTTAAGGAAGAATTGTATATGATGCAGCCGGAAGGTTTTGTCGATCCTTAGAATGCTGACAAAGTATGCAAGCTCCAGCACTCAATCTATGGGCTGGTGAAAGCATCTCGGAGTTGGAACATTCGATTTGATGAGATGATCAAAGCGTTTGGGTTTACACAGACTTATGGAGAAGCCTGTGTTTACAAGGAAGTGAGTGGGAGCTCTGTAGCATTTCTCATATTATATGTGGATGACATACTATTGATGGGAAATGATATAGAATTCTTGGAAAGTATAAAGGCCTATTTGAATAAGTGTTTTTCAATGAAGGACCTTGGAGAAGCTGCTTATATATTAGGCATCAAGATCTATAGAGATAGGTCAAGACGCCTCATTGGTCTTTCACAGAGTACGTACCTTGACAAGATATTGAAGAAGTTCAATATGGATCAGTCCAAGAAGGGGTTCTTGCCTGTATTGCAAGGTGTGCAATTGAGCACGGCTCAATGCCCGACCACGGCAGAAGATAGAGAAAAGATGAGTGTCATCCCCTATGCCTCGGCCATAGGGTCTATTATGTATGCCATGCTGTGTACCAGACCTGATGTAAACCTTGCCGTAAATTTGGTAGGAAGGTACCAAAGTAATCCCGGCATGGAACACTGGACAGCGGTCAAGAATATCCTGAAGTACCTAAAGAGGACTAAGGATATGTTTCTCGTTTATGGAGGTGACGAAGAGCTCGTCGTAAAGGGTTACGTCGATGCTAGCTTCGACACAGATCTGGATGACTCTAAGTCACAAACCGGATACGTGTATATTTTGAATGGAGGGGCAGTAAGCTGGTGCAGTTGCAAGAAAAGCGTCGTGGCGGGATCTACATGTGAAGCGGAGTACATGGCGGCCTCAGAGGCAGCACAAGAAGCAATCTAGATAAAGGAGTTCATTACCGACCTAGGGGTGATTCCCAATGCGTCGGGCCCGATGACTCTTCTGTGACAACATTGGAGCTATTGCCCTTGCCAAGGAGCCCAGGTTTCACAGGAAGACCTGGCATATCAAGCGTCGCTTCAACTCCATTCGTGAAAGTGTTCAAAATGGAGACATAGATATTTGTAAAGTACACACGGACCTGAATGTAGCAGATCCGTTGACTAAACCTCTCCCTAGAGCAATACTTGATCAACACCACAACTCTATGGGTGTTCGATTCATCACAATGTAACTAGATTATTGACTCTAGTGCAAGTGGGAGACTGTTGGAAATATGCCCTAGAGGCAATAATAAAATGGTTATTATTATATTTCCTTGTTCATGATAATTGTCTATTGTTCATGCTATAATTGTGTTATCCGGAAATCGTAATACATGTGTGAATACATAGACCACAACATGTCCCGAGTGAGCCTCTAGTTGACTAGCTCATTGATCAACTGATAGTCATGGTTTCTTGACTATGGACATTGGATGTCATTGATAACGGGATCACATCATTAGGAGAATGATGTGATGGACAAGACCCAATCCTAAGTATAGCGCAAAGATCGTGTAGTTCGTTTGCTAGAGCTTTTCCAATGTCAAGTATCTCTTCCTTAGACCATGAGATCGTGTAACTCCCGGATGCAGTAGGAGTGCTTTGGCTGTACCAAACGTCACAATGTAACTGGGTGACTATAAAGGTACACTACAGGTATCTCTGAAAGTGTCTGTTGGGTTGACACGGATCGAGACTGGGATTTGTCACTCCGTATGACGGAGAGGTATCTCTGGGCCCACTCGGTAATGCATCATCATAATGAGCTCAATGTGACTAAGGAGTTAGTCACGGGATCATGCATTACGGTACGAGTAAAGAGACTTGCCGGTAACGAGATTGAACAAGGTATTGGGATACCGACGATCGAATCTCGGGCAAGTAACATACCGATTGACAAAGGGAATTGTATACGGGATTGAGTGAATCCTCGACATCGTGGTTCATCCGATGAGATCATCGTGGAACATGTGGGAGCCAACATGGGTATCCAGATCCCGCTGTTGGTTATTGACCGGAGAGGCGTCTCGGTCATGTCTGCATGTCTCCCGAACCCGTAGGGTCTACACACTTAAGGTTCGGTGACGCTAGGGTTGTAGAGATATTAGTATGCGGAAACCCGAAAGATGTTCGGAGTCCCGGATGAGATCCCGGACGTCACGAGGAGTTCCGGAATGGTCCGGAGGTGAAGAATTATATATAGGAAGTCCAGTTTCGGCCACCGGGAAAGTTTCGGGGGTTACCGGTATTGTACCGGGACCAGCGGAAGGGTCCCGGGGGTCCACCGGGTGGGGCCACCTATCCCGGAGGGCCCCATGGGCTGAAGTGGGAGGGGAACCAGCCCCTGGTGGGCTGGTGCGCCCCCCATGGGCCTCCCCCTGCGCCTAGGGTTGGAAACCCTGGGGGTAGGGGGCGCCCCACCTGGCTTGGGGGGCAAGTTTCCCCCCTTGGCCGCCCCCCCATGTAGATGGGATCCTAGGGCCGGCGCCCCCCAGGGGGCCTATATATAGTGGGGGGGGGGTGAGGGAGGGCAGCAGTACCCTAGCCCCTGGCGCCTCCCTCTCCCTCCCGTGACACCTCTCCCTCCCGCTTGCGCTTGGCGAAGCCCTGCCGGGATCCCCGCTACGTCCACCACCACGCCGTCGTGCTGCTGGATCTCCATCAACCTCTCCTTCCCCCTTGCTGGATCAAGAAGGAGGAGACGTCGCTGCTCCGTACGTGTGTTGAACGCGGAGGTGCCGTCCGTTCGGCGCTCGGTCATCGGTGATTTGGATCACGACGAGTACGACTCCATCAACCCCGTTCACTTGAACGCTTCCGCTCGCGATCTACAAGGGTATGTAGATGCACTCCTTCCTTCTCGTTGCTAGTAAACTCCATAGATGGATCTTGGTGATGCGTAGAATTTTTTTCAAATTCTGCTACGATCCCCATCAGGTAGAGGGGCGAACCATCCCCTTGTGGGCTGGTGTGCTCTTCCCCTTTTGGCCCATAAGGCCCAATAACCTACCGGGCTGCCCTGAACCCCTTCCGATGACCCGATAAGTACCCGGTACCACCCGAAACACTTCCGGTGTCCAAATACCATTGTCCTATATATCAATCTTTAACTCTCTACCATTTCGAGACTCCTCATCATGTCTGTGATCTCATCCAGGACTCCGAACAACATTCGGTCACCAAATCACATAACTCATATAATACTATATCGTCATCGAACGTTAAGCGTGCGGACCCTACGGGCTCGAGAACTATGTAGACATGACCGAGAGACCTCTCCGGTTAATAACCAATAGCGGAACCTGGATGCTCATATTGGCTCGTACATACCCTACGAAGATATTTATCGGTCAAACCGTTATGACAACATATGTAATTCCCTTTGTCCATAGGTATGTTAGTTGCCCGAGATTCGATCGTCGGTATCTCTATACCTAGTTCAATCTTGTTACCGGCAAGTCTCTTTACTCGTTCCGTAATACATCACCTCGTAACTAACTCCTTAGTCATTTGCTTGCAAGCTTATGATGTGTATTACCGAGAGGGCCCAGAGATACCTCTCCGATACTCGGAGTGACAAATCCTAATCTCGATCTATGCCAACTCTACAAACACCTTCGGAGATACCTGTAGAGCATATTTATGGTCACCCAGTTACGTTGTGACGTTTGATAGAACACAAGCTATTCCTCCGGTATCCGGGAGTTGCATAATCTCATAGTCGAAGGAATATGTATTTGACATGAAGAAAGCAATAGCAATAAACTGAACGATCAATATGCTATGCTAACAGATGGGTCTTGTCCATCACATCATTCTCCTAATGATGTGATCCCATTATCAAATGACAACACATGTCTATGGTTAGGAAAGCTTAACCATCTTTGATCAACAGGCTAGTCTAGTAGAGGCTCACTAGGGACACGATATTTGTTTATGTATCCACACATGTATTTAAGTTTCCGGTCAATACAATTCTACTAGGAATAATAAACCTTTATCATGATTAAGGAAATAAAAAAATAGCAACTTTATTATTGCTTCTAGTGCATATTTCCTTCACAACATACCAAGGAGTACTATGAGAAGCATTTATCACAGCTAGTTATTCATCAGGGAAGCTATCATCAACAGGTAGTGGGTCATCAAGAATATTTTCTAACCTAGACAACGTATCAGGTACAGGGTTCTCAGCTCCCTTCTTATCAGTAATATGCAAATCAAATTCTTGTATCAAGAGAACCCACCTAATGAGTCTAGGTTTAGCATCTTTCTTTTCCATTAGATATTTTGTAGCAACATGATCGGTGTGAACAATTAGAATCAATAAAGTTAGATCAGAATTTATCGCAAGCAAACACAACTGCTAAATATTCTTTCTCAGTAGTAGTATAATTTTTTGGGGCATTGTCTAGAGTTTTACTAGCATAATGGATAATATTTAATTTCTTATCAACTCTTTGTCCTAAAACAACACCAACAGTATAGTCACTAGCATCACACATAATTTCAAAAGGCAAGTTTCAATCAGGTGGTTGAACAGTAGGTGAAGAAGTTAAGGCTTTCCTAAGTGTTTCAAAGGCTTCTAAACAATCATCATCAAAAACAAATGGAACTTCCTTTTGTAAAAGATTAGTAAGAGGCCTAGAAATCTTTAATAAATCTCCCATAGAAACTAGCATGACCAAGGAAACTTCGAATACCTTTAATGTCTTTAGGACATGGCATTTTCTAATTTGCATCAACTTTAGCTTATCCACCTCAATTACCCATTCAGAAATTTTATGCCCCAAGACAATGCCTTCATTAACCATAAACTAGCACTTCTCCCAATTCAAGAGAAGATTAGTTTGTTCACATCTCTGCAAAACTCGATCAAGGTTGCTTAGGCAATTGAAAAGAAGTTCCATAAATAGAAAAATCATCCATGAAAACCTCAACAATCTTTTCACAAAAATTAGAGAATATAGCAGTCATACATCTTTGAAAGGTAGCAGGTGCATTACTGCTAGTTCTTGAGCTTGCATTGATTTTTCCCTTGAAGAGGAAAGGGTGATGCGGCAAAGTAGAGATAAGTATTTCCCTCAGTTGAGAACCAAGGTATCAATCCAGTAGGAGGACACCCAAGTCTCCAATAGTTGAACCTGCACAAACTAACAAACACTTGCACACAACGCGAAAAAGGAGTTGTCAATCCCTTCACGGCCACTAGCAAAAGTGAGATCTGATAGAGATAGGTACAAAAGATAAGTAAAAGTGAAAAATAAAGTAAATATAAATAAAATGCATCAAGGTATTTTTGGTATTTTTGGTTTTGTATATCTGAAAATAAATGATGAGAAATAGACCCGGCGGCCATAGTTTTCACTAGAGGCTTCTCTCTTGAAAGAACGCATACGGTGTGTAAACAAATTACTGTTGAGCAATTGATAGTAAAGCGCAAAGTTATGACGATATCCAAGGCAATGATCATGAATATAGGCATCATGTCCATCACAAGTAGACCAAAATGATTCTACATCTACTACTATTACTCCACACATCGACCGCTATCCATCATGCATCTAGTTTATTAAGTTAACAAGAACGGAGTAACGCCTTAAGCAAGATGACATGAGGTAGAGGGATAAACTCAAGCAATATGATATAAACCCCATCTTTTTATCCTTAATGGCAACAATACAAATACGTGCCTCGCTGCCCCTACTGTCACTGGGAGAGGACACTGCAAGATTGAACCTATCACAAAGCATCTCTCCCATTACAAGATAAATCAAACTAGTTGGCCAAACCAAATCAATAGATCGGAGAGAAATACAAAGCTATCTTAATCATGCATAAAAGAGTTCAGAGAAGATTTAAATAATATTCATAGATAATCTGATCATAAATCCACAATTCATCGGATCTCAACAAACGCACCGCAAAAGAAGATTACATAGGATAGAACTCCAAGAACATCGAGGAGAACATTCTATTGAAGATCAAAGAGACAGAAGAAGCCATCTAGCTACTAGCTATGGACCCGTAGGTCTGTGGTAAACTACCCACATATCATCGGAAGGGTAGCAAGGTTGATGTAGAAACCCTCCATGATCGAATCCCCCTCCGACAGAGTACCGAAAAAGGCCCCAAGATGGGATCTCACAAGAACAGAAGCTTGCGATGGTGGAAAAGTATTTTTTGTGTGCCCTTTGGTGTAGGGGGATATTTGGGTATTTATGGAGCCATGATTATGGTTAGAAGAGTCCCGAGGGGCCCACAAACCCTGGAGGCTCCCCCTAGGACGCGGCCTCCATGCTTGTGGCCTCCTCGTGGCTCTTCTGGCCTCCACCCAAAGCTTCGTGGGTGTCTTCTGGTCTAAGAAAAATCATCGTAAAGTTTTATTCCATTTGGTATTGATTTTCTGTAAAGAAAAAACAAGGGAAAGCAGCAACTGGCACTAATTTAATAGGTTAGTCCCAAAAAATGATATAAAATAGCATAATAATGCATATAAAACATCCAAGATTGATAATATAATAGCAGGGAACAATCAAAAGTTATAGATACGTTGGAGACGTATCAAGCATCCCCAAGCTTAATTCCTGCTCGTCCTCGAGTAGGTAAATGGTAAAAACAGACATCTTGATGTGGAATGCCACCTGACATGTTTATCAATGTATTCTTTCTTATTTTGGCATGAATATTCAGATCCATAAGATTCAAAACAAAAGTTTAATATTGACATAAAAATAAAGATACTTCAAGCATACTAAGTAAAGCAATCATGTCTTCTCAAAATATCATGGCCAAAGAAAGTTATCCCTACAAAATCATATAGTCTTGTCATGCTCTATCTTCATCACACAAAGTATTTACCATGCACAACACCGATGAAAAGCCAAGCAATTATTTCATACTTTTAATGTTCTCAAGCTTTTTCAACTTTCACGCAATACATGAGGGTGAGCCATGGATATAACACTCTAGGTGGAATAGAATACGGTGGAGTTTGTGAGGAGAAGACAAAAAGGAGAAAGTCTCACATCAACTAGGCAAATTAATAGGCTATGGAGATGCCCATCAATTGATATCGATGCAAGTGAGTAGGGATTGACATGCAACAGATGCACTAGAGCTATAAGTGCATGAAAGCTCAAAAGAAAACTAAGTGGGTGTGCATCAAGCTTGCTTTCTCACGAAGACCTAGGGCAATTTGAGGAAGCCCATCATTGGAATATAAAAGCCAAGTTCTATAATGATAAATTCCCACTATTATATGAAAGTGACAAAATAGGAGACTCTCTATTATGAAGAACATGGTGCTACTTTGAAGCACAAGTGTGGAAAAGGATAGTGACATTATCCCTTCTCTCTTTTCTCTCATTATTTTCATTATTTGCTTTTTTCTCCCCTTTTTTGTTGGACTCTTTGGCCTTTCTTTTTTGGGCTCTTTGGCCTCTTTTTTTGGGCTCGTTGGCCTCTTTTTTTTGTAAGTCCGAAGTCTCATCCCTACTTATGGGAGAATCATAGCCTCCATCATACTTTCCTCACACAAGACAATGCTCTAATAACGATGATCATCACAATTTTATTTACTTACAACTCAAGAATTACAACTTGATACTAGAACAAATATATGACTCTATATGAAAGCCTCATGCTATGACAATGATAGTGTGTGTCATAATAAAACGGAACGGTGGAAGTTGCATGGCAATATATCTCGGAATGGCGATGTAAATGTCATAGTTGGTAGGTACGGTGGCTGTTTTTAGGAAGGTATATGTTGGATTTAATGCACCTGCGAAAGTTGTGTGGTACTAGAGAGTCTAGAAAAGGAAGGGTGAGAGTGCGTATAATACATGGACTCAACATCAGTCATAAAGAACTCACATACTCATTGTAAAAGTTTATTAGCCATCAAAGCAAATTACTAATACGCATGCTCCTTAGGGGATAGATTTTGAGGAAAAGACCATCGCTCGTTCCTGACCGCCACTCATAAGGAAGACAATCAGAAATAAATCATGCTCTAACTTCATCGCATAATGGGAGACCATATGTGCATGCTTCGGGAATCACAAACCTTAACACAAATATTCTTACTAATCCACAATTACTCACTAGCATGGCTCTAATATCACAATCTTTATACCTCAAAACAAATGCAAGGAATCAAACTTCTCATATATTCAATGATCTTCATGAAAGTTTTTATTATATCCCTCTTGTTTACCCATCATATTAGGACTAAATTCATAACCTAAGCAAATTGGCATACTATTAAAGACTCTCAAAATAATATATCTGAAGCATGAGATTTAATCAATTTCTACAAAACAAAACCACCGCCGTGCTTTAAAAAGATATAAGTGAAGTACTAGAGCAAATGCCTAGCTCAAACGGTATAAGTGAAGCACATACTATTCTAATAAATTCACGATTAATGTGTGTCCCTCTCAAAAGGTGTGTACATGAAGGATGATTGTGACAAACTAAAAAGCAAATACTTTTATAATACAAGATGCTCCAAGAAAAACACATATCATGTGGTGAAAAAATTATAGCGTCAAGTAATTTTACTGATGGGTTAAATACAAAAGGGGGGATGACATCCGGGGCATCCCCAAGCTTAGATGCTTGGTTGTCCTTGAATATTGCCTTCGGGTGCCTTGGGAATCCCCAAGATTAGGCTCTTCCAACTCCTTATTCCTTAGTCCATCAAAACTTTACCCAAAACTTGAAAACTTCACAACACCAAACTCAATAGAAAACTCATAAACTCCATTAGTATAATAAAGCAAATCACCACTTTTGGTACTGTTGTGAACTCATTATAAATTTATATTGGTGTGATATCTATTGTATTCCAACTTCTCCATGGTTCAAACCCCCTGATACTACCCATAGATTCATCAAAATAAGCAAACAACACATAGAAAATAGAATATGTCAAAAACAGAATAGTCTATAGCAATCTGGAAATTTCATATACTTCTGTAACTCCAAAAATTCTGAAAAATTAGGAAAACCCGGGCAATTTGAATATCAATCTTTTGTAAAAACTTCAGATCAAAAGCATGCTTCTGTGAATTTAAAAATTCTAGCAATTAGCGCAAAAGTTTCTGTTTTTCAGCAAAATCAAATCAACTATCACCATAGATCATCCCAAAGGCTCTACTTGGCTCAAACACTAATTAAAACACTTAAACAAAATTACTACAGAAGTAATATTATGTAATTATTGAAAAAACAGAAGCAAAACACAAAATAAAATTGGGCTGCCTCCCAACTAGCGATGTTGTTTAATGCCCCTAGCTAGGCATAATGCAAAGATCTAGGTATTGTCATCTTTGGTATTCAACCCATAAGTGGCCCTCATAATAGTTTCATATGACAACTTAATTTTATTTCTTGGAAAGTCTTCCATGCCCTTCCTTAATGGAAATTGAAATCTAATGTTTCCTTCTCCTTTAGGCTTTTTAGAGTGATCCATACATTTGATCCAATTTGAGTAATATGGTTATGAATCTTTTTATCCAAATTTTCAGTATATTCTACGGTGGAAATCTTATTCTCAATGATATCAAGCGTTTTCAGAACATGTTCCAAGGTTAAAGTTGTTTCATTAATTATGATTGGTGGTGATCCCAGTAAATTTATCATAGCATTGTAAGCATCCATAGTGTGACTACCCAAGAAATTTCCCCCTGTAATAGTGTCTAGCACATATCTATACCAAGTAGTAACACCCACATAAAAAATTCGAAGAAGAACGGTAGTAGATTGCTTACAGGTAGATCTATTCTGAGCGTTGCAAATTCTATACCAAGCATCTCTTAAGTTCACTCCTCCCCTTTGTTTAAAATTAAGGACCTCACTTTCCGGGGTACTAACTACGATAGAAGGACTAGCCATGAAAGCAAAGCAAGCAAACTAGCACACAAGCAAACAAAAGACAAACGAAAAGAAGGCGAATGAAAAGGCAAATATTTTTATGTTTTTCTGAAAACATTTTAGAAGTGGGGGAGATGAAAATGAGGGGCAAATGGAAAATAATGTAAGTGCAAGAGATGAGTGTTTATGATAGTACTTGGTAGGCTTGATGTAGAACCTCCCCGAAAACGGCGCCAGAAAGTCTTCTTGCTACTTCTTGAGCTTGCGTTGATTTTTCCCTTGAAAAGGAAAGGGTGATGCAGCAAAGTAGAGATAAGTATTTCCCTCAGTTGAGAACCAAGGTATCAATCCAGTAGGAGGACACCCAAGTCTCCAATAGTTGCACGTACAGAAACTAACAAACACTTGCACACAACACGAAAAAGGGGTTGTCCATCCCTTCACGGTCACTAGCAAATGTGAGATCTGATAGAGATAGCTATAAAACATAAGTAAAAGTGCAAAATAAAGTAAATATAAATAAATTGCATCAATGTATTTTTCGTTCTGTAGATCTGAAAATATATGATGAGAAATAGACCCGGGGGCCATAGTTTTCACTAGAGGCTTCTCTCTTGAAAGAACGCATACGGTGGGTAAAGAAATTACTTTTGAGCAATTGATAGAAAAGGGCAAAGTTATGATGATATCCAAAGCAATGATCACGAATATAGGCATCACGTCCGTGACAAGTAGACCGAAACAATTCTGCATCTACTACTATTACTCCACACATCGGCCGCTATCCATCATGCATTTAGTTCAATAAGTTAACAAGAATGGAGTAACGCCTTAAGCAAGATGACATGATGTAGAGAGATAAACTCAAGCAATATGATATAAGGCCCATCTTTTATCCTTAATGGCAACAATACAAATACGTGCCTCGCTACCCCTACTGTCACTGGGTACGGACACCGCAAGATTGAACCCATCACAAAGCACCTCTCCCATTACAAGATAAATCAATCTAGTTGGCCAAATCAATAGATCGGAGAGAAATACAAAGCTATCTTAATCATGCATAAATGAGTTCAGAGAAGACTTAAATAATATTCATAGATAACCTGATCATAAATCCACAATTCATCGGATCTCAACAAACGCACCACAAAAGAAGATTATATCATATAGAACTCCAAGAACATCGAGGAGAACATTGTATTGAAGATCAAAGAGAGAGAAGAAGCCATCTAGCTACTAGCTATGGACCCGTAGGTCTGTGGTAAACTACTCACACATTATCGGAAGGGCAGCAAGGTTGATGTAGAAGCCTTCCGTGATCGAATCCCCTCCTGCAGAGTACCGAAAAAGGCTCCAAGATGGGATCTCAAGAGAACAGAAGCTTGCAGCAGCGAAAAAGTATTTTTGGTGTGCCCTCTGGTGTACGGGGAATATTTGGGTATTTATGGAGCCAGGATTAGGGTTAGGAGAGTCCCGAGGGGCCCAAATCCTTGGAGGCGCCCCCTAGGGTGCGGCCTCCATGCTTGTGGCTTCCTGCTGACTCTTCTGGCCTCCTCTCGAAGCTTCGTGGGTGTCTCCTGGTCTAAGAAAAATCATCGTAAAGTTTTAATCCGCTTGGACTCCGGCTGTTATTGATTTTCTGTAAAGAGAAAAACAAGGAAAAACAGCAAATGGGATTGGGTACTAGTTTAATATGTTAGTCCCAAAAAATGATATAAAATAGCATAATAATGCATATAAAACATCCAAGATTGATAATATGATAGCGTGGAACAATAAAAAATTATAGATACGTTGCAGACGTATCAATTACATAAACGAAAAGGCATACATCTATAAGCATAAGTTCCAAAAGGAAAAGTAAATGTGGTTTTATCTTGATCGGGTTGTGAAATAGGTATTTGAGAGAAACCAAAATATCCATCAAGAAAACAAAAGTGTGTGTGCTTTGACAATCTTTCTAGCATTTGATCAATGAAAGGCAGAGGGTAATGCTCTTTTCTAGTAGCTTTTTTTAATTTTCCCAAATCAATTAGCATTCTATAGCTAGTCACTATTATTTGTAGAGCAAGTTCATTTTTATCATTAGGAACAACACTGAATACCTCCTTTCTTAGGGACACAATGAACATGACTTACCCACCTACTATCAGCTATGGGATAGATTATACCTGCTTCCAAAAGCTTTAGTATTTCAGTTCTTACCACTTCCTTCATCATAGGATTCAACCGCCGTTGGTGATGAACAGCGTGTTTAGATTTCGTATTAATCTTATGCTGACAGAGAGTAGGACTAATTCATTTTGGATCATCAAGAGTATATCCAATAGCAGCATGGTGCTTCCTCAGAATTTTTAATAATCTCTATTCCTTGTGTTCTGAAAGGTTAGCACTGATAATAACATGGTATATCTTTCTCATCAAATAAGCATACTTCAATATGTCAGGCAATTGTTTTAATTCAAACATAGGATCACCTTTAGGTGGAGGAGGACCTCCTAGTGTTTCAATAGGAAAATTGTGTTTAAGGATAGGTTACTGTTCAAAGAATATTTTATCTATTTCATTTCTTTCACGCAAGTGCATATCATTTTCCTGGTCGAGAAAATATTGTTCTAGTGTATTAGTAGGAGGTACGACAATAGAAGCAAGACCAATTATTTCATCCTTGACGGTGTCCTGGATTAGGGGGTATTAACCACGTCGTCTCCCGACCAGCTGGATCGGGCCGAGGACCCCCATGTCACCTCACTCATGGACCAGTTCGGGCGGCTATTGCCGTATACAAGGAGGATTCCACAAGATTTTGTGATCATGATAAGGACTCCTCTCCACCGACGTATTCGACTAGGACTCTTGTTATCCTAGGCCTCCGGTACATTATATAAGCCGAGGCCACGCTAGTCGATAGATAATTATGACATCCATCATACCATTAGGGTTTAGACCACAACATACGATCTCGTGGTAGATCAACCCTGTACTTGATACTCCATAAATATAAACAAGAGCTGGACGTAGGGTTTTCCCTCCATCAAGAGGGCCCGAACCTGGGTAAAACATCGTCTCCTTCGTTCTAGTTACCATTGATCTGTGAATCCATAGCTCGGGACCCCCTACCCCGAGGTCTACCGGTTTTGACACCGATAATGGTGCTTTCGTTGAGAGTTCCGCTATGAGATCGACGATGGATCAATGGCTCGCCTGCAGATCAACTACGGCGTCGGCACCTTGGCTCGACCGAGGACTGTGCTCCACCTTCGATCATCATGATTGGACGTGGGCCTTCATCAACATCAGCTCCGATCTCTATCAACATCATGGAGGAATCATCCATGGACCTCGGGGGCTCAACATCGACATTGCCCTCGGTCGACCGTGCTGTTTTTCTAGACGGCGAACTTGTATCCGCTGTCGCCGCCTCCTCGAGCATCACTTTGATGATTGCTTTAGCGAAATTTTGCGGAATTGATTCTACAACAACCCTGTAAAATTTCATCGCGTTCCGATGGAGGAATCTCCGGCGATCTCTGAGATACCGGAGCCCTGTCGAATCTAGACGGGAATCTGCATCTAGATCGGAGGTCCTTTGGAAGATCCAACTGTTGATCGGATGCGGAATTCCTATATCTACCACCCCTCAAAATTTCAGCTCGATACGACCGTTCAAACTTCGGGAAACCTCTCATGAGCGCAACGATTTTTGGATGTGTTTTCTGCGCGAATACGAATCCGACCCAAGTTATCTTTCTTCATGAATGGGATATTGAAAATCCTTTTTTGAAGAATTTGTTCCTAGGGCATTGTGTTTTGTTTTCACACACATGCCAACAAATTTTGCTCCTTTCCAGATGTAATCTTCACCGTCGCGCTGATGTCAAACCAGCCCAACAACGTTGCTGCACGGTTGTCGACCTACGCTAGACAGGTCGTCGCTTCATTGAGCCGAGCTAAGAGTTCGGAATCGCGAAGGCTAAATAATCACCAACATCGTCGCCCCACGGATTGCACAGGTCGGGCGCACTGGCATGGCGGCACGGTCACTTCATCAAGACGACATTAAGCACGTCACAAGTTACGACCTGCGTCGGCATGGCCATGCCGTTGCTTCTTCAAGCCGATGTCCACCACACCAACCTGCTTCGACTCCTCGGCTGGCATGGGGGCTGCAACGTCGCCTAATCGACCTGCTCCGCCACCTCGGCTTGACTGGGGGCTTTGTCATCTCTTCATCAAACCTACTCTGCTGACTTCGGCGTCACTGTCCGACCAGCTTCGTCAGCTCGGCTAGACTGGGGGCTTCTCCTCAAAACTTCGACCGTGCTATGTCGTCAGTTCGTCAAGCCGAGCTCCTCGCTCGTTCACCTCGCGCTTGGGGGCTGAGACCTCGGCCAGGCCAAGGACTACATCTTCGTCCCGCCGCAAGCCCAGACCCCGTCATCTACACGAAACGCACTAACCAGCTAAGTCGCTTTCATGCTCAACCTTTTCAAATTTTAATCTCTATTCAGTTCGACCAAGCATTATAATTATGTTAAAATCTGTTTGTTAAAAATGAGGTTCGCTAGAAACTTCCTTTCTTTGGCCATGTTAACTGGAGGCTCTCAAATTTATATGGGCCGTTTTATAATAATTGTTTTCTTCTTAGTCGAGGCAAAGTCTTTTTCTACCACTCCTTTTTCGACTCGAGTCTATGGTCAGTAGCCGGATTGCCTATTTTCTCGGTAAAGTCACTCGAGTTTAGTTTGCTAAACTGACCTCAGGGAAGCACTCCGCCCCCGGGATAAGGAGGTTGAAGTCAAGGCTGACCTACTTGAAGTTTAGAGATCGGATGTGTCATGTTAAAGCACAACAGAAGCACAAAATTATTTTAGACCAGTTTTGGATTGGCACAAAAAGCTTGATTTAGTTCGGACATAAAGGATTTACTGAAGTTTTTTGGTTTTCCAAGCTTATGGCACTTTTAACCTATTTGTGTGTTTCGAGCATAAGTCTCACAATACAACGCCGGACATCTCTAAAGCTTCGGCAATATCAACGCGGAGCTGCGACTAGAGTCGAACCCACCAAAAGCTAAGGTACTCCACGGACTCCTCGGCAAAACGTTCTCGGATATTGCTTTATATGCATCAGTTTCGGATTGTGTCTTCGGTCAATAGTTGGGTTGCTCCGCTCCTGTGATTGCCTCCTATGTTCTGCTTTGTTCGGCTTGGAGTGCAAAGGGAGAACCACTGCGATTGTACTTCCAGTTTAACTGGTCAAGTACCTCAGTGGATAAAGCCGAAAACTGACTGTCACAATGAGCGTAAACTGGTCAGCGATCCGATGACTGTGTCAAACTATAGATCGATAGAGGTTACCCCATGTTAAACGATGGGCCTTTCATAACATTGGCCAAAGTGTTAATGGCTTGACCTCGGCTGACGCCGAACACTAACCGGGGGCTAGTAACTGGCCTCCCAACTTTAAGCTCCTATCACAAAGTGAAAGTTATAAAGCCCGCATATTTGATTGCCTCATTTCCGCTAACACAACTGCCTCTGGGCCCCGAGACGTCGGCTAAGGGTTGTTTTGTTATTGCGGAAACACCCTGCATAGCATCTACAAAGGGGTGGAAGCCGACGATGGGGCACTTTCAAATGATAAACGGTCGCAACAGAGTCAAAATAAACATATCCTCAATGTTTGTATTCAATATTGAATATATGAGCGCTGCCTTCCGTAATCATCGTTATAAAGCCATAAATATGCATCAATTTGACTTAAGATTTTGGCCTTGGGTTGCCCGGCTCCTGTGTTTACACCTTTTGTTCCCAATTGTTCGGCTAGGGGGTAAAGGGAGCACCTCTGTGATTGTTACTACTGGTTCATCCGGGTTAGTTCCTCAGACTGGGTAAAGCCAAAAGCTAGCTATCTTAAGAATATAATTGGTCGGCCACGACGGAAGTGAAAATTTCGGTTCATTAAGACCATATAGTTCGGGAACTTTCACCAAACTAAATCCTCACTATTTTCCTCCCACATTGATCGGAGGTGAGGTTTCATGATCGTGATCTGCATGACAACCCAAGGAACCGATAGCGGGACTATTTTCTTTGGAAGATGTTTCTTTTGTTAAATAGTAATATAACATATCTCTCCACGTACCTTTGTTTACAAAATTGTATGGCCGGATTGCCTTGTTTCCCGTAAATCTTTGCCCTCATAAAGGCCTTATAAAGTAGGACAAGCACTCCGCGGCTACTGGCCGAGGAGGTTGAAGTCGATGGCCGGTCAACAAAGTTTTGTACAATGCGGATCCGAGCATTAATGGTGTAAAGTACTTGGATACATAGAATCATTACACATAAATTGTGATTAAAGTCAAAGTACTCCAGATATTGATCCTTAATTCAGCCACCCTTGCCCAAATTAAGGCTCAGGGGCTACGGGGCTTCGCGCTTCTCACTTAAAAGCCATTAATGGGTTACATCGATCCCCTGATCTGGTGTTGCCACCCGACCAGTGGCTCGGGGGCTACTGCACTGCCTATTCAATGTAGAAATTTCAAACTACCAAGTGTTCGGCTTGACCGAGCTATGGGTAAATGCGTCTTCGAAGAACAATAGGTACCATCTAGGACCTATCCGGCATCAAGCTAATATATTACGGTGACTTCTCAAGACCCTCTCTCAAGGGCCCGTCCGCCGATCACTAGCTATCTCCTCTGTATATTACACCGCGTTTCTATTCCTACATATGCTGCCGAGCTAGGAGTTGATCATCAGGCCGATTTTGTGAATCGACCCGAGTCTCGAGGCCTATTGGGATCCATGGTTTTATGTTTTCCTTCAGGTGCATCTCGGATTTTTGGCCGACACACACCTTGAGGGCTACTAGCTATATATCTCGACAGCGAATAAATTGAACCAATCAAGAAAAATATATCCACAAAAAATCAGCCCAAGACTGAGATGGTGTATCACCTCGGAAATAATCCGACATAAAGCTCGGATACACGTGGCTAGCTCCATAGAGGGCATTTCCAGCATTAAGCTTGGCTGAATTCCTTCAACTTTTTCGAACCAAGGTGATCTATGACACCTCGGATACAGTCCGGCGTTGGAGCTCTGATACAGTCCTGCGTTGGGAGCTTGGATACGGTCCAACGTTGGAGCTCAGATACAGTCCGACGTTGGCGCTCGGATACAGTCCCACGTTGGAGCTTGGATGTTGTCCAGCGTTGGAGCACGATTGCAAACATAGACCTCGAATGCAATCATGTGTTGGAGCTTGGATAGAGTCCGGCATTGGATCTCGGACGCTTGAGGACACCACCGCACGAGAAACACTTCAAACCTGAGATGTGGCGTAAAAAGTAATAAGCCATAGATAAAGGCCGAAGACCTAAAGGGGCTCCTTGGATGCCCGACGTGTGAACTCTTTGGATTTAGCTCGGAATCCTCAAGATCAAAGATGGGAAGATTTTATGTACCAGTTTTCAAGACCAACAACCGAAGATCAAGAACAATTCGGAAAAATCGAGGAGCGTCCCCAACTTGAAGAACAACTCAGGGGCTACTGACAATGTCCTGGATTAGGGGGTATTCACCATGTCGTCTCCCGACCAGCTGGATCGGGCAGAGGACCCCCATGTCATCTCACTCATGGGACAGTTCGGGTAGCCCATGCCGTATACAAGGAGGATTCCACAAGAATTGGTGATCAAGACAAGGACTCCTCTCCACCGACGTATTCAACTGGGACTCTAGTTATCCTAGGACTGCGGTACATTATATAAGCCGTGGCCAGGCTAGTTGATAGATAATTATGACATCCATCATACCATTAGGGTTTAGACCACAACATACGATCTCGAGGTAGATTAACCCTGTACTTGATACTCCATAAATATAAACAAGAGTTGGACATAGGGTTTTCATGAGGTTGTCTACGGAACTTAGAGAAATTTAACTCATCAGACGCATCACCGAAACTAACACTGACATTTTCTTTCGCATAATCTATCTTAGCATTGCCAGTGTTCAAGAAAGGCCTACCAAAAATTATGGGAGAAAAGTCATCTTGTGGGGTTCCAAGAACTAGAAAGTCAGTAGGGTATTTTATTTTTCCACACAAGACTTCAACATCTCTAATAATTCCAAGTGGTGTGATGGTATCTGTGTTAGCAAGTTTAGTAGTGACATCTATGTTTCTATTTCAGTGGGTGCTTTGTCATTCATAATTTCTTGGTATAAGGTAAAAGGAATAGCACTCGCACTATCACCCAAATCACATAAACCATGATACCAATGATCTCCTCTTTTAACTGAGACAACAGGCATGCCAACAACAGTCTTGTTCTTATCATTAGTATCAGGTTTGGCAATTCTAGTAGCTTCATCACAGAAATAAATAACATGCCCATCAATATTATCGACCAAGAGATCCTTGACCATAGCAACACTAGGTTCTACTTTAATTTGTTTAGAGGGTTTAGGTGCTTTAATATTACTTTTGTGAACCAATTTTGATACCTTAACATGTTCCTTTATCCTAACAGGGAAAGGTGGTTTTTCAATATAAGCAATAGGCACAACTGGATCAACATTGTAAATGATAGTTTCATCTTTAACTATAATTGGTTCTCTAATTTCTTCTTTAATAGGGGGATGATATTTAAACCACTTATCTTTAGGGAGATCAACATGATTAGCAAATGATTCACAAAGGAGGCTACTATCTCAGAGTCAAGTCCATATTTAGTGCTATACTTGTGAAAAGCATCGGTGTTCATAAAAGATTTAACGCAATCAAACTCAAGCTTAATACCTAACTCTTTACCTTCGTCGTGTTCCCAATCTTCGGGGTTGCGTTTAATTCTTTCTAAAAGATCCCACCTGAATCAATAGTCTTCTTCATAAAAGAACCAGCACAAGAAGGTTCGAGCATGGATTGATCATTACGAGCAAGCTGAGCCTAAATTTTTAGAATAATAATTTCTCTTGAGAGCTCATGATTGGGGCATGAATATAACATTGACTTAAGCCTCCCCCAAGCTAGAGCAATACTTTCTCTTTCACGAGGCCAA
Source organism: Aegilops tauschii subsp. strangulata (assembly GCF_002575655.3). Lineage (NCBI taxonomy): Eukaryota > Viridiplantae > Streptophyta > Magnoliopsida > Poales > Poaceae > Aegilops > Aegilops tauschii. The sequence continues at coordinate 355,327,201 of NC_053039.3, forward strand.
AAATTATATATGTAATATCGATCATGATGAATTAGATGCATAGGATAATTTTTTTGGTGAAATTCCAATTTCAACCGATTCCAATTCCAAGATCCAACATCATCGCCTAGCCTATACCATGTCAATGCTTTCCCCCAAAAGATAAAGGGAAAACCTTCTTCTTAACTTCATCTCCAGGTAAACCTGCAAGCTTAAATAATCCACAAACTTCATCCACATAAATTAAGTGCATGTCAGGATGTAGTGTTCCAACTCCTGCATAAGGATTAGTTAGCAGTTTGTCTTTGATAACCGAAGGAATTTCATAAACAATATTTTCGATAGGTGCATTAGGCTGAGAGGCAACTCTTTGTTTTTCCGGTTGAGGTGAAGATACCCCGAACAAACCCCTCAAAGGATTCTTTTTCATAGTGACAAGTAACGGTAAATTTTAGCACGTAATATAATTTTTCCTTACCAATTTCCACTTACCAAGAGAGCTTCAATCCCCAGCAACGACGCTAGAAAAGAGTCTTGATGACCCACAAGTATAAGGGATCAATCATAGTCCTTTCGATAAGTAAGAGTGTCGAACCCAACGAGGAGCAGAAGAAAAGGACAAGCGGTTTTCAACAAGGTAATTTCTGCAAGCACTAAAATTGTCGGTAACAAGTAGTTTGATAGTAAAATATTTTGTAACAAGCAACTAAAGGTAATGGTAAATAAAGTGCAGAAAGGTAGCCCAATCCTTTTTGTAGCAAAGTACAGGCCAAAACGGTCTCTTACAATAAGCAAATCGTTCTCGAGGGCACATGGGAACTTCATCTAGTCACTTTCATCATGTTGGTTCGATTCGCGCTCACTACAATTTGATATGTGGGTGTACCGATGCTTGGGTGCTGTTCTTACTTGAACAAGCCTCCCACTTATGATTAACCCGCTCGCAAGCTTCTGCAACTACGAAAGAAGAATTAAGATAAGAATCTAACCATAGCATTAAACATATGGATCCAAATCAGCCCCTTACGAAATAGCGCATAAACTAGGGTTTAAGCTTCTGTCACTCTAGTAACCCATCATTTAATAACTACTCCACAATGCATTCCCTTAGGCCCAAATATGGTGAAGTGTCATGTAGTCGACGTTCACATAACACCACTAAGGGAATCACAATATACATATCATCAAAATATCGAACGAATATCAAATTCACATGATTACTTGTAACAAGACTTCTCCCGTGGCCTCAAGAACAAGGGCAACTACTCACAAATAATATTCATGCTCAAGATCAGAGGGATATTAAATGGCATAATGGATCTGAACATATAATCTTCGACCAAATAAACCATCTAGCATCAACTATGAAGTGTAATAAATACTACTAGTCACCCACAAGTAACAATCTGAGGTTCCGATACAAAGACTGAACACAAGAGATGAAATAGGGTTTGAGATGAGATGGTGCGGTTGAAGATGTTGATGAAGATTGGCCTCCTAAAGATGAGAGGGTTGTTGATGATGACGATTGCTTCGATTTCCCCCTCCCGGAGGGAAGTTCCCCGCGGCGGAATGGCTCCGCCGGAGGGCAAAAGTGCTCCTGTCCAAGTTCTACCTTGAGACGGTGGCACTCCAATCCGAAAGTCCTCCCCTTATTTTTTTTCTAGGTCAAAAGACCTTATATACCAAAAGATGGGCACCAGAGGTGGGCCAGGGCCCCCACTACCCACCAGGGTGCGCCAGGGGGGCTGGCGCGCCCTGGTGCCTTTAGGGCACCTGGGTGCCCCTTCTGGTAGTTCTTTTCTCTAATATTTATTTTATATTCCAAAACAATTCTCCATGAAATTTCAGCTCATTTGGAGATGTGCAAAATAGGTATCTCTGACATAGCTTTTTCAGGTGTAGAATTCCAACTGCCGGCACTCTCCCTCTTTGTGTAAACCTTGCATATTATGAGAGAAAAGGCATTAGAATTTCTCCATAAAATGTTATAAAGCATAAAAACACTATAAATAATAGTAGGAAAACATGATGCAAAATGGACGTATCACTTGCCTTTGCCAGCATCTGAGGAAATTGAACTTTAAAGTATTTCAACCCCTGGCATGAAACTGAGAGGATTCTAACAATTTGCCTTGTAATGGACTGAATCCATGGAGCGTAAGGCTTCAACTCTAAAGGTGACTGTGCCACTATGACCAAAGTCCTCATGAAGAAATCATGGATATTGCTTGGATCCTTTTGGGGATATAACTACTGGGTATAACCTGCCCAGGAGGGGCCGGTTCATGCCACTGGCGGCTTAAGATGAAGAGGCCCAAGAGTATATGAAGATGGCGGTTCCTAGAGCAAGCTTACTGAAGGCCCAAGACCCGGGGACGACTTGAGGCCCACGAGCATGAGCCGCCATATGTTTAACTTGTATTGTAAGGCAAGCTTAGTTAGATACCGAGCCGGACACGTTTATATGAGCCGGCCGGGACTCTGTAAGCCGCCGGGCATCAACCTGTATATAAAAGGGGTGACCCGGCGGCGGGTTAACTCAAAAAACAACTCATCGAGAACTAGGTCAAGCAAAATCGCTCCCTGGTAATCGAAACCCCAGCAATACAACCTAAAGCAGGAGTAGGCTTTTACCTCGTTGAGAGGGGCCGAACCTGGGTAAACTCTCTGTGTCCTTTGTCCTGTTTAACCCCTTCAAGCTAACCTAGCTGCGATGGCTCCACACCTAAGTCCTTTTGCTAGGGCATCTGCCGTGTTAAGTCCACGACAGTTGGCGCCCACCGTGGGGCCAGCGCACGGTGGTTTCGAGTTCTTGAAGGGCAACTTCGCAGGGATCAAGGGATACGACGTCAGTCGGATGACCGAAAGCCGTCGCGGCAAGCTCTAAATCGACGACGCTGGCTGGGGCCCCGAGGCCGGCTCAGTCGAGTACGGATACCGGGTCCCTTCGGCAGAATCCACGTCTTCATCGGCAAGATTGGTGGGTCGAAGCCTGATCCAGACACCTGCACCGACATCGTCGAGACGGCTCAGCATGCACGACCCGCCAGAGTTCAACCAGCTGTGAAGCATGCTTTCGTGGGTTTTACTCAAGGAGTGGATCTTGAGGAAGGGTCTGTGTCCGGTGGAGAGACGGCCATCTACTCTGGTGATGAGTCCTCAACCGGTGAGACCAATTCCATATATCAATTGCAAGATGGTGGGCTTGGGGGCTGTTCCGATGGTGACAGTATTCCGGACCCCTACGAGCCGCCGAACAGAGTTGCGATCTTCATGGACGGCACACAACCGATACTCATTTCAGCAACTGCTGTTGCTATGACTTCCAGTTCAAGGGCTGCGGCGACGGCCGGAGCGAGCGGCTCTGCACGCCCGCCGGCTCAGGTTCTGATTGAGCTTATGGACGCTTTGGCTACTTTAATGGGGGCAGAGGTAACCCCGGAGACTCAAGCACAACATAAGGTGGATGTTGCGAAACTACGAGATGAGATAGCTCAAGCCAAGGAAGAACTTGTTGCTGAGAACGCTAGGATGGAGACAGAGCGAGCCGCCTTCAATGCGCAATCACAGCGGATCCAGGCACAGTCATTCTGGCTCACCTTGGATCAAAACGCTTCGAACGTTGTTATGAGGAGGAGGCATCAAACCCGTCTACCCACATAGTTTGAGGCTAGGAACCTTTTCAACAGACCTGGGGCAGGGCCAAGCAATCCACCTGGGGTAAACCGGGCTGTTGAGGCGCCTGGGACCGGAGCGACGGTTCAACCATGTGTTGCAGACTCGCCTCGTCTGAATTTAACCCCGCCTCATCATGTACCGACACCGCCGGGTCATTATTCTAACCCTCTGGACAATATGATTGCCGCGGCTGCACGATTGGTGGCTCTCCCCATTAAAGGTGAGTCTCTAGCCGCGACGGAGATACGGAGGGCCGGAGAGCTTCTTCAGACAGCGGTGGCTCAACAAGCGGCTTACTCATACAGTCGTGATCGGATTCATTCAACCCCTCGTCAAAGCTAGAGTTATAGCAGGCATATTGATTCGCCAGCAGTGTCAAGCAGTGAGCGGCACCATAACCAGCCTCGTAGGCATGACCCGCCGCATGTTGGTAACGATGCTCAGACTTTGGTGGATCAGGGCAGGGCACGTCGGGAGGCTGATCTGACGGCTCAGTTGGCGGCTCAAAAACAACCTCCGGTTTACCCTTCGCTGTCTGTGGAGGCAGGAGTAACTTCTAGAATCCTTGGTGTGTCATGCTTAGTGCCGGCTTTACGTAATGAGCGCCTGCCCAAGGATTTTAAGGGCCCTCGCAAAGTGCCTAATTACACGGCGGATCAGCCTCCAGAGGCTTGGATAGAGAGTTATGAGATGGCCTTGGAGATGTTGGACGTTAGTGATGCTTCGTGTGCTAAATACTTCACCATGATGTTGGATGGGCCGGCATGCACTTGGCTGAGAGGATTGCCCCCTAACTCCATCGGATCATGGGCTGAATTGAAGATGCGCTTTATCCAATTTTTCAAAGACACGTGCAAGGAGCCTATTCTTGATTTAGACTCTTGTGTCCAGGGTGAAGGCGAGTCAACAACCAATTGGGTGCGCCGGATCTCGGGCCGGTTCAGCCGTCCTAATGTTGGAAAAGAATTGCCGTTTCCTTCCCCTTAAGGAGAAGCTGGGTGGCTTAAGCGCCACTGCAATGATATGGGAGAGCTCATGGCGGCTCTCGTCAAATATGCCGACTCTGATAGTACTAAGGACCCCGAGTCTGATGAGGAGAAGACCGACAAGGGGAAGAAGAGTGGAAATGCAAAGGGACAACAACACAATATGGCGGGTCAAGGTAATAATGGTAAGTGCAAGCAGACGGATGGCGGTTCAGACTTTGTGTCCAACACCAACACGTAAGGTAACAATCAGCGTCATAACGGTAAGTCATCAGTGCCCCGGTTTGGCGGGCCTAAGTTCAACCTTGAGGCAATGATGAATCAGCCTTGCCCAAAGCACGGTACATAAGAGAAGCCGGCTAGTCATCTGTGGAAAGATTGCTTCATCATGAGGGAGTATAGAAATTCCAGTTTTTCCTAGAACAATCATGGCCCGCATGGCGGGTCAGGATCTGGCTATCACGGGCCTGGCTTTGGAGGTGGCGGCTCAAACTCTGGTTTTCAGGGTCAAGGCAATCAAGGTGGTTTTAATCAACAATCTAATCAAGGGAATCAATAGCAGCAGCCTGGCTATCAGAGCAAACCAAAGCAGCTGAGTAGTGGTCAATATCATATGTTTACCATGAGTTTGTGCAAACGAGATCAGAAAATTCATAAGCGGGCAGTGAACTCGGTTGAGCCGACGATCCCTCGATATTTGCGATGGTCTGAGCAGCCTATCGTATGGAGCCGTGAGGATCACCCGCCCCGGGTTGACAATCCCGGTCAATTAGCGTTGGTGGTTGCTCCTCAGGTGGGAGGATACAAGCTTACAAAGGTGCTTATGGATGGAGGCAGTAGTATCAATATCCTTTACTATGATACTATTCGCCGAATGAATTTGACTGACAAAGATCTTAAGTCGCCTTCTACGGTTTTTCATGGGGTGGTGCTTGGTAAGTCGGCATATCCGGTGGTTAAGATAGCATTGGAAGTGGATTTTGGAAATGACCATGACTCCAGAGCTGAAAAATTGACCTTTGAGGTGGTCAAGATCAAGAGTCCTTATCACGCTTTATTCGGACGGCCGGCTTATGCCAAATTTATGCCACGACCTTGTTATGTTTATCAGTGGCTTAAAATGCCGGGTCATAAAGGCACCATCATGGTGCATGGTGATAGGAAGATAGCTCTGGAATGTGAAGAAGGCGATGCTGCTTATGCTGAGTCTGTTTGTGCAACAGAGGAGTTGAAGTTCTACAAAGATAATGTTGACCCGGCAGATATGACACCTTTGAAAAATCCAACCACAGAGCATGACCCCTTGTTGAAGTTTAAATCGGCAGATGACACTAAGCTGGTTGACTTTGTTCCTGGCGACTCATCCAAATAGTTCAGTATCAGTGTTAATACGGATCCGGAATAGGAAAGCATGCTCATCAAGTTCATCCGTGAGAACCGGGACATCTTTGCATGGAAACCTTCAGACATGCCAGGTGTATCGAGAGAACTCGCTGAGCAAACTCTCAATGTTGATCCAATGTTTAAACCGTTCAAGCAATTCCTTCGTCATTTTAATGAAGAGAGGCGCAAGGCCATTGGTAAAGAAGTGGCCCGGCTCTTGGCGGCTGGTTGTATTATTGAAGTTTTCACCCTGAATGGTTGGCTAACCCAGTGCTGGTACTTAAGAAGAATGGCACTTGGCGTATGTGTGTGGATTAGACAGACCTCAACAAGGCCTGTCCGGCTGACCCTTTTGCTCTCCCTCGTATTGATCAGATCATCGATGCTACGACAGGTTGTGAGCGTCTGAGTTTTCTGGTTGCTTATTCTAGTTATCATCAGAGCAAAATGGCAGTTAAGGACCATGAGAAGATAGCTTTCATCACTCCCTTTGGAGCCTTCTGCTATGTGTTTATGCCTTTTGGGCTCAAGAGTGCCCAGGCGACTTATCAGCGGTGTGTTCAGAATTGCCTTCATGACCAGATTGGATGCAATGTGGATGATATTGTTGCGAAATCCAGGAACAAGGAGACCTTGATAGATGATTTGAAAGAGACCTTTGACAACCGCAAGTGTGTCTTTGGTGTGCCAGTAGGCAAGCTCTTGGGTTTTTTGGTTTGTGAAAGAGGCATTGAAGCTAACCCGGAGAAAATCAAGGCTATCACTTCTTTAGCTAAACCGGCGTGTATTAATGACGTCCAGCGTCTGGCGGGTCATATTGCGGCTTTAAGCCAGTTTATAAGCTGTTTGGGCGAAAAGGCTATTCCTCTGTATCAGATGATGAAGAAAACAGATCACTTTGTCTGGAGTGAGAGTGCCAATCAGGCATTTGAGGCGTTGAAAAAGCAGTTGGCTGAGCCGCCAATCCTTGCAGCTCCTATTGATAAGGAGGCATTGCTGTTATATGTGGCTGCTAATAGCAGAGCCGTCAGTGTAGCGATTGTTGTGGAAAGGAAAGAATGAGGCAAGGAATATCTGGTTCAGCGGCCGGTTTACTATGTCAGTGAGGTGCTCATTGAATCTAAGCAGAGATACCCGCATTGGCAGAAGCTGGTTTATGGAGTGCTCATGGCTAGTCGTAAGTTAAAGCAGTATTTTCTTGGTCATCCCATCACTGTGGTCAGTTCTGCTCCTTTAGGGGATATTATTCAAAACAGAGAAGCCACAGGCCGGGTGGCCAAGTGGGCTAGTGAGCTTGGACCCCATGGTTTGAAATACATGCCTCAGACAGCTATCAAGTCTCAAGCACTTATGGATTTCATCAATGACTGGACAGAGCTGCAGATGCCTGAGGAGAAGCCAGATAACACATATTGGACAATTCATTTTGATGGGTCTAGGGAATTGGAGGCTTGGGGACAAGATTTGTTTTGACTTCCCCATGAGGTGATAAATTACATTATGTCTTAAGGTTGATGTTCCCTTGTACTAACAATGCAGCTGAGTATGAATCCTTGATCCATGGTCTTCGGATGGCTAAAGAGATGAATCTAAGCCAGGTGAGGTATTTTGGCGACTCAGATTTGGTGGCTCGACAAGTTTCAGGAACTTGGGATCCCAAGGATCCACTCATGGCGGCTTATCGCTGAGAGGTTGATGCTATTGCTGGTCATTTCGAAGGCTGTCAAGTGGAACATGTTGATCGCAATAAAAATGAGGCGGCTGATGCTTTAAGCCGGCTGGGGTCCCAGCGTAAGACGATACCACCCAATGTTTTCCTTGATATTTTCCATAACCCTTCATTTAAATTGCCTACGGAGGAAGATCTTGCTGTTCCTGACCCGGAGGCATAGTTGGTGGCGGCTCTTCATGTTATTCCTGATTGAACAGTTCCATATTTGGCTTATATGACCAGGGGTGAGTTGCCTGAGGATGAAACTTTTGGCCTGGCAGATAACCCGATGGTCTAAGTCGATGACTATTGTCAATGGCGAGTTGCACCGATGCAGTGTTACAGGGGTGTTTCAACGTTGTGTTTCTCCTGAGGAGGGCCATGAGATCTTACAAGATATTCATGATGGAGATTGTGGCCATCATACCGGCTCTAGGTCTCTCATGGCTAAAGCTTTTCGTCATGGGTTTTATTGGCTGACGGCTCATGTTGATGCAGAGGATCGGGTTAGCGAATGTGATGGTTGTCAGAAATTTTCCAGACGAGCTCACGTGCCGGCTCAAGAATTGAGGATGATTCCAATTACTTGGCCATTTGCAGTCTGGGAGCTGGATATTTTTGGGCCTTTTAAGCGATCCAAGGATAAAAAGACTCACCTCTTCGTGGTAGTTGACAAATTTACGAAGTGGGTTGAGGCAGAGCCAGTCAGCAAGTGTGATGCGGCAACGGCGGTTCAATTCATCAAAAAGGTGATTTTTTGTTTTGCCTACCCTCACAGCATCATCACTGATAATGGCACTAATCTGTCTAAGTGTGCTATGAAAGAATTCTGTCAACAAGAGCATATTCGTCTTGATGTTTCATCAGTACCTCACCCCCAGTCCAATGGTCAAGCTGAAAGATTCAATCAAGAAATCTTGAGAGGCATAAAACCCCAGCTTATGCTCCCATTGCAGAGGACACCCGGTTGTTGGGTTGAGGAGTTGCCTTTAGTGCTATGGAGTATCAATACTACCCCCAACAGATCAACAGGTTACACACCTTTCTTCATGGTTTAGGGAGCAGAGGCGGTTCTCCCTAGTGACATTCGTCATGATTCGCCCCGTGTGGCGGCTTAGCTTAAAGCTGATAATGAAAAGGCACGCTAGGATGTTCTTGACCTTCTGGATGAGGAGCGTGACCTTGCGGCGGCTCGTTCAGCGATTTACCAGCAAGATCTGCATCGTTATCATAGCCGCCTTGTTGAAACCCGGACCTTTCAAGAAGGTGACTTGGTGCTCCGGCTCATCCAGGATCAGACAGACATGCACAAGTTGTCCCCACTTGGGAAGGGCCTTTTGTGGTCAGCAAAAATCTGAACAACGGGTTGTACTACCTCATTGATGTTCGAGACCACAAGGACTCACGCACGTCGGAGGAGGAGACCCGCTGGCCATGGAACATTGCTCATCTTTGGCCTTATTACACCTGAGCCACCGGCTCTTGTGATGTACTTCTACCAATGTATATATTATGATTAGTATAATAAAGTCGGCATCCCTGATAATTCAGGGCCTCTGCCGTTTCATTTCTGAGTATTTGAGTCTTTATTGTCAATTCATAAGATCACTTGGGGGCTTCCTGCTCACTGAGCATAGCTATGATTACCCTCTTGATCCGGATTGCACGCCTTGTTACAAATAACATGGGGGCTTCCTGCTCACTAAGCATAGCTATGACTACCCTTCGATCCAGCTTATACACTGGTTGCAAACAACTTTGTGGTTTTTTCCCAAGTTGAATGGTTGCCAAAGAGAACTTGCTATAATGTGCAGTTCAAACATAGGTAACCTGCGTTGATGGCTTGTTAAAGGTCACTTGGGAGCTTCCTGTTCAATGAACATAGCTTTATTTACCATTTTGATCGGCTTGGACGCCAGGTGTATTCACCAAAAATCCGGGTTATCTTGCCTTTGTATGTCCGCCACTCTGCCCAGGTAATCCTGGAATGACTCGCCGTACTCTTGACAATCAATCTTATAAAGACGATGAACTTGTCAAAGTTAAAACAACGATTGGTCATGTGAGGCCCGGCTTACAGGTTTGAATAAAGGATTCACTCAGTGGGTGTGTGGCCCTTGAACAGCACTTGATATCGAGGTTTGGCAGCCTATGAAAGCCTTGTTTTCTCTGATTTATTTGAACAATTTTTGGGTTCCTCTTTTGTACCATATTGACATATGGTTTAAAATGATTCAGGCCATGTAGCATTAACCTTTATGGCTCATTTTGAGCGTATCTGAGGTTTTTGATAAACATGCATGGCTTTGGATGATAAGTCCCCAGTGTGCTTTGATTATGCGCTTGGAGCTCTACGCTCTAAGTCTTTGGGATGTTACTCTTCCTGCATATGGCGTTGTAAGTCGGCAGTCTGAATAAATTGCACAGGTATGTTATTTATTTGTTATATGAATATGCGAGGTTTTGATAACCCGCCCTGGTTATGGACTATACAGTCAGCAGTGAATTTTTATATGGGGCATTATGACCCGCCCTGGGTAAACCGCCAGTGCACATGTTATCTGCTTGTGTGCAGGGAATATGATAAATATGGTCTGCATGATTGAATTATGAGCATAGACAACAGGTCTTCAGCATCAGATCAGTGATTCAAAGTTTTATGCAAATAAACATGCACGATGGCATGGCAGATCATTGTTTTCAACTAGCATATTACACAGCTTTTTCAAGATGAGCCGGGAGACAGTTGTAGCGCCACCTTGTGGATCAATGGCCTTCATCTTGGCGGGTTGAGGATTCCGGGTCATCTTGCACCGGTTCTTCTTCTTCTTGTTCACCCATTGGCTGGAAGTCAAGTGTGGCCCAGTTGATCCCAGTCAAAGCTTTAAAAACATCTTCATCATCTATATGGATGGACGGGTCAATGTCAGGAGCAAAGGTGTGCTTACATGTTGGCGGGATAAGGTCCATGGCCTCATGAATCGACGCCTTCACCTTTGCGTTTTCAGCATCATAAACCGGGTGATACTTGGAGATATCAGTCTCCTCAGCCAGTTTGCTTGCCAAAGGATGCATCTCCCTTACTATTTTGGTGAAGTCGTCGGCGCTGAAGGGGGACCCATCTTCTTTTAAGCTAGGGCAACCAGTGGCTACCTCTTCCGGGTCAAGCTCTGCTTGCCATGCCTACCCGGCTTAGTGCGGTGATGGCACTGGCTCTGGCCACTGAACGCTTTAGTTCTTCAACCCTTTGCAGCAGCACAGACAATTTCTCCAATACCTCCTTGATGAGTGAAGGTGGTTGCTTCTTATGGGAGAAAGCAGAAATGGCCCGTTGAGCGCCAGTGTACAACTGCTCTACAAGGGTATATGCAGCTTTCAGCTTCATGTGCATGTCTGAGCCAAGGTGGGAAATTCTAGAGCCTGCATTACCACACAGATTGATAAGCTGGTTGAATAATCGTTAAGGCATTGATGATGAAAGATTGAAGTACGGTATTACTTACCAAAGATGGCGGCTGTCATGCTATTGATTTGATGTTTCAAATCGGACAACTCGTCAGTTACCGGTTTGAGGGCAGTTTCAGCGTCTTCTGCTCTTTTCAACAGAGTCTTCTTCTCGGTATCCCATTTGGTTCTCTCAGCACTTAAGTCCTTTTTTAGCTTTTCAATGTTTTCCAAAGCGGTCTTCAACTCTGATTTGGCCTTAGAAGTCTCAGATTGCTGGGTCTGAATGTTTTGCCTCAGATCATTGACTTGGGATTCCTTCATATTTAATTCAGCCTGCAACATACAAAAGATAAGCAATATTATGATCATCTCATTTGAAGTCCCAAGCAAAATACAAGTATTGTACTTGGTACTTGCGGGCTAATGTACATTGCTCTTTTTGAAGACAACTCTTTAATGACCCGGCTAAGTTTCTACGACTACAACCGGCTCATGGGGGCTACATATTTGAATTTTATTCATAAATATGGTGATAAGTCCCGGCTTAGCCATACTGATTAAGCCGGCCCTTGGGGGCTACATGTGCGAAACTAAGCACTGCTACTTGAAGTCCCGGCTTAACTTGTTAGTTTAAGCCGACCCTTGGGAGCTACATAGGCGAAGTTGAGAACTACAATTTGAAGTCCCGGTTTCACCTATGCAGCTTAAGCCGGTCCTTGAGGGCTACTCGTTTTGATTCTGCAACTCCAATATGCTATGACAGTAATGAACGATTAAAGAGGCTATCTGAAGTCTACATTATATTTAATTCCATCATATCTAGTAGACTTGGCGGCTGGCAGAAATATACTTATATGGAAAAGATTATAGTGGTTACCTCAAAACGTTCCTTCATAAGGTTGACCAGGCTGGCTTCAAAGTCACGGCTGGTGTGAAGGCGGTTTAGATAACCTGAATGAATCTCCTGAGCATTGAAATGGGCATAGCTTTCCAAGTCCACTTTCCACTTGCCCTTATCAACAACAGAAAATTCTTCTTTGGCGCTGTGCTTGGATAAGACGGTGGGGTTGCCTGGTGCTGTATAAGTCGCCCTAGTAACTATTATGTCTTCAGTTTCCTGAGCTGGCTGAGCGGGACTGGACGGCTTAGCATTCTCCGGGTCAACATTCATGGCGTCCATGGTGACGTGGTGCTCTTCTGGTGGTGGATCATTCATGGCTGCTTCCAAAGTTTGATGCAAAGACTCAGACGTTGTCTGCTTCTCCGGATCAGCAACCTTGGGATCATCGGCCGGTTTATTAACCTTCATCCTCTTGCTGGGTTTTGCCATAGCACTGAAAGTAAAACACATGATGAGATTAGTATACCAATTGAGTAAGGTGTTAAAGCAAGCAGACTTAAGTGTTCTTAACCAGGAACAGTCTTGAACAGAGGAACCCGAGTCCTAGTGGAATCACCAGATGAAGAATGAGAGGTTCCCTGACAGTTTGAATCAGAAGGGTTAAGAGGTTGTCGAAAAAGACCCGCCTTGGGAAAAGCTAAGTCGGAAATCAGTGAAACCTCTAGACGGCGTTTGCGAGGAACGGGCGTGTTGGGTAAGCCAAGGGAGAGAATCCCACCGCTGTTGTTCCGGGTTGTGCGGCAAGCTTCATGCTGCTGCTTCTTCCGGCTTGCTTGACGAACTTTCTGTCTTGGCAGAGGTTCCGAGTCGGAGGAAAGGATAGTTACCTCTTCACATCTGTGTGGATGCCTTCCGCGTCATCCTGATAGTGATCATTGTCAATAAGATGTACAAAAAATGAGCCAAGGGAGTCAAGTTCTACCTCCGACTCATCACATCCAAGTTAAATAACTCAGAGGGGTTGGTCTTCTTCTTGGCAGGCTTTTTCTGAGCCTTATTCTTTGTCCGGGTCTTCTTGGCCGGCTTATCTTGCAAGTTCTTGTTCTAGAAAGGAGAATCGGCCTGCGGAAATTAAAATGATTGTAAGAAAGTAGTTTAAGTAAATAACTGAATAAACCGGAAATTGTTTCAAATACTTACAACTGGAGGTTTGTTAAGGGTGCAAAAAAGATTTAAGCCGGTCTTGCTGCAATCTTCCAAACTCTCGTTCAGCAGAGTCTTGGTCATATCATTGATATCTTCATCAGTCAGTTCAATCTGACAGTGGCATTGAGGATCTTTTACATTGCCAGTATATTCACATATTAGACTGGAGCGGCGGCTTAAGGGCAAAATTCTCCAGGCGACCCAGCATCGCACCGGTCGATTCCAGTCAAACCGTTAGCCATTAAGGCTCCGATCTTTGAAAAGACGGGCATATATTTGGCCCATTCTCCTGTGCTAATCCATTCTGGAAGAGGGTGCCTGTTGCTAAGCCAGTTTTCACGATAACCTGGCAGAGGATTTTCCCCTTCTAGAGAAGTATCTTGGTAGTAAAACCAAGTCTGGTTCCAGTCCTTCGGATGACTGGGCAATTTGGCAGCTGGGAAGGTGGCTTCTTTCCGCCTCAGAATCGAAATGCCAACTAACTCTAGGCTGGGCCCGTCTGTGAACTCAGTCTGCCGGTTTAAGTAATAGAATTCTCTGAACAATTCTACGGTGGGCTCCTTTTGAAGGTATACTTCGCAGAACACTTGAAAGTTGTAGATGTTTGAAACGGAATTGGGCCAGATATCTTGAGGATGGATCTTGAAAAAGTGCAGCACATCACGGAAGAATTTTGAGCTGAGAGGGGTAAAACCTCGGAGCAGATGATAAGTAAAGACAATTACTTCACCTTCCTTGGGCTCAGGAAGGGTTTCTGTGCCTGGGACCCTCCAATGGATGCCATCTTTTTGGCTAAGACGCCTGTTTGGACATACTCGTTCGATGTTTCTTCAGTAACCCGGGAGATGACCCAGCTGCATTAGGTGACGGTTTGGGCTTTAGACATTTTTGACATAAAGGAAAAGATTGTCGGGTTAAGGATTGTGCTGTTAAACCGGCCAGTGATTAAAAGAAAGTGCATTATACAAAGCCAATTCATAGGCAGAAGGAAGAGCCAACATAGTTAAAAACGGATACCAATGCCGGGTTATACAGATTATGAATATATGCTGGCGGCTTAAAAGGGGACTAATGGTATATGGCAGGTTACGGTTTATCATTTAAACCGCCCGAACAGTTTCTATATTTCAGATCTATAAGTGAATTTTTTGCTAAGTGATGGACAAACAAGTTCCGTAGATTGGTTCTATGGTTTTGGATCTGCAGCAGTTTAGAAAATAAAGTAAATTCTAAACCTGAGGTGGCGGCAGCAGAAGAACAGATATGCTCAGATGAAATTTTCGTACAGAGCGAGGATCTTCTATGATTGAAAAGGGGTGCTAAACTACTGCCGCACAACTTCGGTACTATGTTCGGATCAAACTATGGGACCAAGAAAGGAAAATCAGGAACGGTGAAAACCCTAATGCAGATCTACTACGGGGAAAGGTGAATACTTACTAATGTACAGGAACAACGGAGGTGCGCCGCAGTGCTCTAGTCCGATTCGGTCGATTCAGCGGGCGGAGTTGAGGACGCTGGATGGAGGCGGCGGCGGAAGAACTCGGGCTTGCTAGGGCGTCGTGAGGAGGAAGACGGGGACGTGGGGGTAGGGTAAAAAAATGAAAAGAAGGACCCCCCGTCCCTATTTATAAGGCAGTGGATAGATGGCATGCACGGGAATCGAGGAGGCCGAAAAAATGATTATGTGGCTATAAGGGTGCCTCGATTTTTGGAGGTTCATTAAAAGAATCTGTTGAGATATTCTGGGTTTGCGCGTAATTAATGCGCGTGACGTCATGGCGGGTTACCGTGGTTCTATGATCTGACGTCATGGCGGGTTATACCAAGTTCATGAAAGTTGATGAGGGAAGATTCTGATAAAGACAAGTGTTGAAGATTGATGTGAACAAGTTCAAATCAACCCAGGGCCTAATGTTGGGGATATAACTACTGGATATGACCCACCCAGGAGGGGCCGGGTCATGCCACTGGCAGCTTAAGATGAAGAGGCCCAAGAGTATATGAAGATGGCAGTTCATAGAGCAAGCTTACTGAAGGCTCAAGACCCGGGGACGACTTGAGGCCCACGGGCATGAGCCGCCATATGTTTAACTTGTAATGTAAGGCAAGCTTAGTTAGATACCGAGCCGGACACGTTTATATGAGCCGGTCGGGACTCTGTAAGCCGCCGGGCATCAACCTATATATAAAGGGGTGACCCGGCGGTGGGTTAACTCAAGAAACAACTCATCATTAGAACTAGGTCAAGCGTATTCGCTCCCTGGTAACCGAAACCCAAGCAATACAACCTAAAGTAGGAGTAGGCTTTTACCTCGCTTAGAGGGGCCGAACCTGGGTAAACTCTCTGTGTCCTTTGTCCCGTTTAACCCCTTCAAGCTAACCGGGCTGCGATGGCTCCACACCAAAGTCGTTTTGCTAGGGCATCTGCCGTGTTAAGTCCACGACAGATCCCATGAATGATTTTAAAGAGTAGATTCTCCATGATGCCAGTAACTTCTTCAGTGTCAAAGTTGTGGCCTTTGATTGGACTAAGAGTCTTGGCAAGAATGCGGTAGACTATGCGAGGCACATAAAGAAATTCCTTGACCAAGAAGGTGGTTCTTGGATCTTCTCCTTCGGCCAATGGGTTCATCAACACTTACATCATATGGTTGGGCAATTCTGTTTCTTCATAGACTTTTCTTGCATCATATTGGGATGGATCCACTAGAAGAGCACAGGGTAATTAGTCAACTGGTGCCTTGTAGTGAGTGTCTTCACTCATCCAGTACAGAGCCCATGTCGAGATGTGATCAGCATTACCGGAGGAGTACAATGTGGCATAGAAATAAATAATGAGTTCTTCATTCTAGTCACAAACATCCGAACAGATGCTGAGCAACCCAACATTCTGAAGAACGGCCAACACATGCCTGAAGCATGGAATGGATTCCATGTCCACATGAGGAATATGACGTTGCAGGCAGATCTTGTTCTTGTCGAACAACGGAGATGCATAGAAGTTCATTTGTGTCTTGGTCCGGAAGCGCAGACACCTAATCTTCATAAGGTGACTCGCTTGTGAAGATATTCTTCTCTTCAAAGAATTTGGACTTATCGAACTGAGGTTGTCTGAGGCTTCTGCCAATCTTAGGGATTGCAGGAACTGGCTGAAGATTTATTTTATTTTGCCTCACATCAAACACAGGCCTTAGAGAGCTATTTGAGTCATTAGGATTACTGACGGCCTGAGATTTGGCAATTTCTTCAGCAGTTGCAGTTGGCACAGTGTTAGTATCTGCTGAAGGAACTAAGTCTTCGTGCTGAGGGGATGTATTGACGAGATCCGCAATCAGGTCTTGTTATGCCACATCTTCAGGTTATGAAGCTGGGTTTCTTCAGCAATGGTATGAAGTGAAGGTTTTATTTTTGTGGGTGAAGGTTGACGTTCTTCAGAACCAGTGTGAATTTCTTCAGTGCGCGCGGGCGACTGTGGCACTTTCATTAGAGGAGTGGTGATGGGCGAGTTTGGGTATGCTTCTTCCCAATATTCATCATGTAAGACGGGATTTGTTGCACCATCAATGTCCACATCCTCTTCAGTTGCTTCACTGCTTCTAGATGAAGCAACAATTTCTACAGCCATCGGGACATGCTGAGGCTTCCGCGGTGACGCTTGATGAAGTGAAGCATCTGCTTCAACTTCAGTTTCTTCATCCATTTGCTCAGTGGTAGCAACAGAATGGGTATCTTCTTCATGTTCATCAGTTGGAGGAACAACATATTCCACCCCAAAAGGAACAATCTGAATATTTTCAGTGGTGCGAGTAGGGGGTGCTGATGAAATTGGAATAACATCTATTGGTAGAACTAAAGACAATGGTGCCTTCTTAAGTTTCTTCACTGATTCAATGGTAGGAGGAGCTAATGCCTTTCCCTTCTTGGCTTCCTTTTCATCTTCCTTATTCTTCTTCGCTTCTGATGCAGAAGGAAGAGTGGTGAGCTCAAAGATGAAGCATTTGTAGGCGCTGCAGCCGAGGAACTTGTTGGTTCAGTTTCTTCAGGCACGATTGATGCAGTCGCTGTGGCAGCGTGACTTCTTTAGTTTCCCTGGTATGTTCTTGTGGAGGAGGTGAAGGCGCATTTTCATTGGCTTGAGAAGCTTGCGGAGGAGCTGAAGAACTTGTGGGAGGTGCAGAGCCAAATCTGACAGTCTCATGTCTGTTGTGGTCTTCAACCAATTTGGTGGTGGCAGTGATGAACATGTCTTTAACGCCAACAATGATTGGCCCGGCGTTCATATTCTTCACGCATTAGTTGTATGTCAGACTGTAAGCTGACGAGCTACTAAGGAGATATTGAGAGCATGTTCTTCCTCAACTCCTTCTCCTTCTGTCGTTGCTATTTCTTCACTAGCTTTGCTTGAGCAATCTTGTGCTTCTCATTGAAGATGAAGGAAGATGGCACATGACTAGGACCGGGAGGCAAGTTGAGCTCGTCAAGTAGTGTGTCTAGTTTCTTCACCCATATATCAATAAAGTCAACGATCTTCTTTGGATCCAGCAGCAGTGGGACTGAAGAATTCTTGGTGATGACAACTTGTTCTTCTTTCCTTCCGAGGAATTCGGTGAGCTCATCTTCATCAGCCAGCCCATGTTCGTCAGCTTGAGGCACTCGGGCCTTGCTCTTAGGACTAGGCTTGACGCCACAGCTTGCAGTACCCTTTGTCTTAAGCTTGGGTGTTGATGAAGTGATATGCCCACTAGCTGAGGCACTTGATGCAGCAATGGTGGCCGTTTGAAAGCCTTTGGTGCGCTGGCAAGATGCGAGCACAACCGGCGTTGAAACTTTAGCTGCTGCCTTTGAAGAACTTGTAACAGGAGGAGGCGCTGAAGATTGAGCAACCTTAGGTACTGAAGCCTTTGAAGAACTTGGCTTGGCCACTAAGGGCTTTGGAGCTGAAGGCTTTTGCTTGTGAGCAGCCTTCTTGTGAATTGCCTTCCTTGGTGCAATGGCGTTGCCACTGGCGCTGGAACCTACTTTAGCTGGGGCCTTCGAGGCCGTGTTGAATTCTTCAACTGCCTTGTTTGCTCGTTTAGCCAACTTGGCCTGACGCTTGGCCCATCCATGGGGAAATTCTTCACCACGTCTGATGCTGCTGGGGTCAGCCACTTGACCAGGAGCTAGTGGTGGCCTCTTGCATGGAGGGGTCACAACATAGTCCTTCATGTATTTGGAGGTGACGAATCTATAGTCTCTCTAATCATATGTCGAGTATTGTTTGATCTTTTGCAGGCGCGTTTTCAACTGCTTCTCTGTTTCTTTGCCATGGGTTTCTTCATCAGGTGTGCAATATCCTGAGTAAATTTCCTTAGGAATCTCGAAAGTAGTTTGTTCCTCTTTCCTTTTGCCTCCCTTCCGAGGCTTGATACCATTAGCCATTTTCTTCAACTGAGGTTTTTGAACTCGTGAGGACTCTGAAGATGTTTGAAAGTTTTCCTGAAGCAACGTTGCAAATAAATTAGTTTGATGAGAACTGTCGGTGTACAAAAGTAGGGGCTCTCCTTTTGACCCCTTTACTTGTGCACGGGCAGTCAGAGCCGCGCCCATGGCCACACTTGGCAGGGCAGAGGAGGGAAGCCGGAGCACAAGGCAAGCAGAGCAATGCCAAGACCAGAGACCACATAGAGCAGAAGGGCGAGGTGGGCTCCCCCGGCATGGCCCTTGCCGGGGCGGCCTCCGCAACCCTGGCAAGAGCCTTGCCGGGGCAGCTTGCCCGAGGCGAGCAGATTGCGCCACCCTGGAGCCAAGGGTTCCAACGCCATCAACCACATTGGAGCCCAGGCTCGGGAGGCACCTCTGTGGTGGCATGCAGAACTTTGTGAAGATCATGAAGCATACAAGATCAGATGAGGACCAGAAGACGACGATCCTCGGCGGGATCCTAGCCGAGGAAATCCACGAGACCCCCGGCAAGACCCTTGCTGGGCACGACTACGGTGCCATGGCAAGACCCTTGCCGGGGCCCCGGCAAGGCCCTTGCCGAAGACACCTACGAGGCCGCGGCCAGGCCCGCGTCCGCCAAGGCTCCACCGCCCTTCCCATATAGCTGCCAGCCTGACCAGCTGGGCAGGCATCTGCGTGGTGAGGCGCGGCTTCCAGACCAACTCAGCAAGCACCTGCGTGGTGACATGCAGATCTTCGTCAAGATCCTTCCACCATGCCATATCAGCTGCCTGCTAGCCTACATGGCGCTGCATGCATCGTTGGCCTAGACACGCGCCGGGGCGAGGCGGAGCGGTGACGGACGGGACGGGCCTTGTTGCCATCCCCAGTAAAGCAACGGGACACCTAAGGGAGCGCATTTAATGCGTCTTGTCCCATAATGCCAAGCGATAAGCTTGCACACTGTACACCTTTCCACCTCCTGTGTGCCACTTTGGCAACCCCTTTTGTCTATAAAAGGAGGCCCAAGGCGTCCAGGAGAAGGATTCGGATCTTTTCGGCTAGACATGCGCCGTAGCTAGCTTAAGAACTCCAGAACACTCAAATACATACACCAAAGCAGGACTAGGGCATTACACATCCTCGCGGCCCGAACCTCAGTAAACGATCCTTGTGCTGACCGCCAGACCCGCTCTTTGCACAACCCCGCACCCGCCAACCATAGAAGGGATTCCAGTGATCCCATAGGTGTCGTTTTCCCCGACATCTTTGGCGCGCCAGGTAGGGGGGCACAGTTGTGGAAATCTGGTCTGGTGGAAGCAGCGGCTTCATCGTGGTCGTCACTCCAAGGAAGAAGACGACCAAACGGGCTGCGTAGCCTGCGGATGCAGTGAACGTCCACGCTACGACAGAAAAGCTAAGTCACGCGAAATCTATTTTATTTTCACTTATATAAGGCTGCTCTCCCCGAGAGATCTCGTTCTTTGTACGGGAAATCTGCACACGGTGGGACCTTTCCGCTGTTGGCAGTGCCTTTGTTTCTGTCTCGAGCCTGCTCGACAGTTCATGCGGCCGCGCTGGCGGCGGCAAGGTGGCCTACCCGTTCCCAGCTGCGCTCTTGTCCTGCTTCGAGTCCGCTCGACAGTTCAAGCGACCGCGCTGGCGGCGGCAAGGTGGCTCGCACGGCAGCAAGCACCCTTCCGGCAGGGTGCTAAGGATCCGTCCTTAAAGCACCACGGCATGGGTTTACGCGCCGGCAGCCTTATCTCAACAGGCGTAGGGTACGAACGTACGGAGAAAGATCTAACAGGAAGATAGCATGCATGATATTAAAAGTACTGCTGAGTTATATTACATCAGTTGTTGCTGTGGTTCTAACTAAAGATAAAAATTGTCTTGGTCACGAACCTGCAGCAGCGATAAGAAACGGGGCGCCTAATCCCGGCGCTGGCCCTCCACCCTCTAGATTCCGCCGACGTGGCTGATGATGGGCTTGATACGCTCCTCGAGCGTCGCGAGGTCCACACCCTCCGGCAAGCTCTCCAGCGCGGCGTCGAAGTTGAGGTCGGGGTTCCAGTATGCCACCTTGGTGAGGACCTTGGTCATGGCGCCCCGGCAAAGCTTCCGGGCCTCGTCGGCCAGAGAGGCCGCCCTGTTGGTGCGGAACCGCTCCAGGGCCTCGAGAACACCCTCGAAGAATAGGGTCAGCCTGGCATTGGGACTCATGCTCAGCTCCGGGATGTACCTCACATTTGGCATCCCCATGGTGGCCAGCTGCGTGGTGATCCTGCCGGCAACGTCGGCGAGGCGGCTGATCCAGAGGTTTTCGCCCTTCACGAAATCCTCGTGGTTGGCGGCTTCGTTCTACCGTAGCTGCCTCTCCTTCTCCAGATTCTTGGTCAGGGTCTCCTCCCGGGCCCTGACCTCCGACAGCGTCCCCTCGAGACCCTCCAGCTTCTGCTTCAGGTCTTTGATGGAGTCGTTGGCCTTCGAGAGTTGCTCAGCCTTGCCGAGGACTGCGCCCTACTGTCGGTGTCAAAACCGGCGGATCTCGGGTAGGGGGTCCCGAACTGTGCGTCTAAGGCGGATGGTAACAGGAGGCGGGGGACACAATGTTTACCCAGGTTCGGGCCCTCTCAACGGAGGTAATACCCTACTTCCTCCTTGATTGATCTTGATGATATGAGTATTACAAGAGTTGATCTACCAATAGATCGTAGAGGCTAAACCCTAGAAGCTAGCCTATGGTATGATTGTTGTTGTCCTACAGACTAAACCCTCCGGTTTATATAGACACCGGAGGGGGCTAGGGTTACACAGAGTCGGTTACAAGGGAGGAGATCTACATATCCGTATTGCCAAGCTTGCCTTCCACGCCAAGGAGAGTCCCATCCGGACACGGGACGAAGTCTTCATTCTTGTATCTTCATAGTCTAACAGTCCGGCCAAAGGATATAGTCTGGCTGTCCGAGGACCCCCTAATCTAGGACTCCCTCAGTAGCCCGTGAACCAGGCTTCAATGACGATGAGTCCGGCGCGCAGATTGTCTTCGGCATTGCAAGGCGGGTTCCTCCTCCGAATACTCCATAGAAGATTTTGAACACAAGGACAGTGTCCGGCTCTGCAAAACAAATTCCACATACCACCGTAGAGAGAATAATATTTCCACAAATCTAATCTGCTGACGCATTTTGCAGCATGACATCACACCATGGCCCGGTCATTATTCGAACCGTTTTTTCGCAACCAGCCACTTCACATATCGCGAGGCGGTTTCCTTGGCACGTCTTGTCGAAGCAGAGATCGTGTCCCCTTATCACGGGATTCTCATCAATACTGGTATGGGTAACCCAACCGCACCATCAATTACGGCGCTTGGGGAATAAGCGATTTTACCAGGTGAGTGGGGAGGTGCATCGCCTCTTCCACCATTATAAAGGGACAAGGATTCTCCCTTTTCACCTACGCCTTCTTCCTCCTAGCTCGTCCGTTCTTGCGCACTCAAGCTCCAGCACCCAAGTTCGTGTTTTTCTCCTCAAACCACTCCAAGCATGTCCGGAGTGGGAGGCAAGTGGATGGTCTCCTTCGTTACGGAGGAGAAAATCACAAAGCTGCGGGGAGCCGGATACCTGGTTGCGGATATCGTGCACCGGCTGCCAGATGCGGGGCAAATCATCCCTACTCCAGAACCCCATGAGAGGGTGGTTTTCCTTACCCACTTCGTCCGCGGACTGGGATTTCCCCTCCACCCGTTTGTCCGTGGGCTCATGTTCTACTACGGGCTGGACTTTCATGATCTGGCCCCAAATTTCATCCTCAAAATCTCGGCGTTTATCGTCGTGTGCGAGGCCTTCCTCCGCATCCCACCACATTTCGGCCTGTGGCTGAAGACCTTCAATGTTAAACCGAAGGTGGTGGTCGGCCAGCAAGCGGAGTGCGGAGGCGCCATGGTGGGCAAAATGCCCAACGTCACCTGGCTCGAAGGCTCCTATGTGGAGACCATAAAGGGGTGGCAATCGGGGTGGTTCTACGTCACCGAGCCGCGCGACACCAACTGGGTGGCGGCCCCCAAATTTCGATCCGGAATCCCCATGCGGCTCTCCTCCTGGAAAGAGAAGGGCCTGTCCTGGGGTTCCCCAGTAGAGCTGACCGGACACCAGACATGCATCAGAGACATGATGAGCAAGAAAATCAAGCTCGTCAACGTGGTCCAAGTCATGCTCTTCCGCCGGATTCTCCCGTGTCAAAGACGGGCGTTCATCTTATGGGAGTTCGACCCGGCCAAGCACCAGACGCTGCGAGAGCTCTTCGACACGACGCACAAGGACGTCTGGAAGGTGTTGTTCAAGGGCGCCGAGGTACCACCTCCCCTTACCAAGGACCGCGGACTCAGCGCAAAGCGCCCTGCGAATCCGGTAAGTCTTTTATATCTTATAAGATGTTCATTTTCCCCAGTTTGACCATGCGCGGGATCTAAGCCCCCACGCCATTTTCCAGACTGGGTCGAGACAGCAGAGCAGATCGATTGTCCTGCCCCCCTGCCCGAAGATCCAGCAGATGCTCTCCTAACGGAGATGTTGGTTCCGGCACCTTATGAGGTGCCGGAGAAGAAGGCCAAGAAGAAGGCCACGGGGACCTGGAAGGGTCTCCTGCGCAGGGTGATATCGGACTCATCGTCCGAGAGCACCAAGGCGCACTCCTCCCACGAAAACAAGGAGGAGGAAGAGGAAAGTACTCCCCCCACAGCCGGGGGAGGCAAGAAAACGAAGGCTGCCCCGTCCGGGGCGGCCGAAGGGTCCAAGAAGGGAAGAACCCTTCTTCCGGACAACTCCACCACCGCCGCCTTCAGCGAAGAGGAGTGGTTGCCCAGGGACAAGCCCCTGGCAAAGTCGTAAGTATCCGGATATCATAATAATTCTTGGTATGATTTATTGAACTGCTTCTCATCACGTCGAACATGATTATGCAGTCCGTCCCGAGCCCATGTCGATGTATCTTCATTGGATGGTTCTTTGGACCCGTCGGATCTGAACAGTGATTCACTTCCGACCGCCTCCTCCCCTCTCCCTACGGACAACGTCGAAGTGTTGTCTCAAAGGGCACCGAGCCGAGGGGAGGTAGTCCTGGAGGCACCTCACGGCAACCTTCCGGATGCTGGGCGCAAGGGGAGCAAGACTCCCATGGGCTCTGATGACGGGGGCAGCAAATTCGGCCCCCAGCCGAATACTGCGCCGGAACCTCCAGTGGTTCCGGACTATGTTAGGCAACCCCTCGCTAAGAGGGCAAGCCGCCTATGCCGATGGCCTCTGTCCATCCAGAGGCATCGGACAACTTGCTGGAAGCGCTTCGCAGCGCTTCCATCGACGAAGAACACCGCACTATCATGAGCGCGGTGGTCAAGAAAGTTCAGTCCGCCATGAGCGGACTGACTGAAGCCTATGCCAGCCTCCTAACAGGCTTTGAGGTAAGTAACCAGATTATAAGAGAATGTTACCGCATAGACACTAGCCCCTGATGCTCTGCTTGGCGTTTGCGAAGAAAGGCCGAATAGAGGATCAGATAATAATCGCAGGAGTCTAATCGAAATATGTCTATGTGTATATGCAGGCTTCATTGCTAGCCGCTACCACACATACTGCGGAGGTCGCCGCACTGAAGCGGGACCTTGAGCGGTCCAAGAACGAGCTCGGCCTTGCCAAAAGGCAGCTCGAAGAGAACAAAGGTAAGTTATACCCCGTCTGTACATTGATAAGAAAAAACAAGGGTGGTTGCTTAGATCATAGGATCGTCATGAATTTTGCTAGGGGCCACGACCGAAGTGGCGACCCTGAAGAAGGCGCTGTCCGAGGCCGAGGACAAGGCGGCCAAGGAGCGCATTGAGCGAGAAAAACAAGAGGCCCGGGTGGGCGAGGTGCAGCAAGAGCTCCAGGCTCTCGTCAAAAACACGAGTCCTTGGAGCTTGACTCAAAGACACGAGAGTCCGAGCTTGCGAAGGCCCTCGAAAGCGCACAACACGCCAAGGCCGAAGCCCAAAAGGCCCTCCAGGAAATTGAGGCAGTTAAGAAGATAGCGGCGGGTAAGGCATTCATTATTCAAAGCAAGCATGTGAAAGAAATTTCCTTTTACTTACCCGAGTTCGGAGCTCTCCAGGAGCGTTCGCAGATCTGCCCCGCAGTGTGTCAGAAGCCGTGGAGTTCTACCGGGCCGAGGAGGGGAGCTCGACGGAGAAGTTGTTCTGGTCTTAGTATACTGGGACCGAACACCCCATGCCATTGAGCGACCAGCTGAAGCAACTGGTCGAGCTCCACAAGGCAGCCGAACAGGCCATGAAGGGTCTGATAGTCCGGATGTGGCCTGGCGATCCCCTGCCCGATAGCTACTTCGGCCTGGTGAGGCGGCTTGTGAATGCCTGCCCACGGCTTGAAGTCATAAAGCGGTCCGTTTGCATCGAGGGCGCGCGCAGGGCTTTTGCCCGAGCAAAGGTGCACTGGGCGAAGCTGGACGCCGAGAAGCTGGTGAAGGAGGGGCCGCCAGAAGGCAAGGAGCATCGCCACCTCGAGATGTATTATAACAGTGTCCTGAAGGGTTCTCGGCTTGTGGCGGAGGAATGTACTAAGGATGTAATATTCGAATGAATGTACTCATGCGATCCTGTAATATGAAACGAGTTCATTTGTGCTATGCAACGCTTGTGAATTTAAAATATTTCCTTCTATGCGGCCATTTATAAAATCTGAGAGTTGGCCAGTCGTCGGCTTCTGCCCCCATGTAACTAGTACTAAGTTTTTCGGGATAGACCTAAGCACTCTTTATCCCAATTTTGGGTCCTTCGAGGGAGGTGTTCAGCACAACAAACCAGGCAATCGGACTATAAGGATTTATCACTCTCACTTAGCCATAGAAGTCTACAATTTTAAATTTTGGCGAAGCCCCTAGTATTCGGAAGGCCGAATTTGGGGCACTATATACGCCTAAGTCGGGCAAGGCCGACTCCTCACCCGAAGCGGAAAAAGTCTTTAAGGACTTGTGACCTCTCGAACAGCGACCAGCTCTCGCCTTATCATGAGAGTCAGTTTTAGGCTTTCTCTATTGAGGTGCTCATCCGGAAGAACCGGGACACAATCGCAGTAGTTCTCCCAATGCTACCTTAGCCGATATTGCGGAACGTAAGGTGCCAAAACATGGGAGCCGGGCAAACCCAACTATTGACCCAAGACATGATTCGGAGCTGATGCATATAATGCTATAAGTTCGGGGTGCCGCACTGTCGAAAGTGTTCGGACTTCTCACACCGTATTATGGGGTAAACTGAATCCCCTGGCGTACTGGTCGTACCAGAATGTATGGGTGCAAGTTGTCGTAAATAAACAGACAAGAAAAAAGAAGGGTAATGCAATAATAGACTAATGCTATGCATTCTTATTGAAATAATACGTCGAAGCATACTGATACAAGTAGTGCAATAAGCAAAAAATAGGACTATTTGACATATCCTATCCAAGGGCAAGTTGCGTATGGGTATTTAAAAAGGGTACTTCGATCGTTATTAGAGACCACCTGGGGATTCCCTTGTACGTCTTAGCTTCTTGCCTCCTTGGCGTTTCCTTCCCGTAATGCGTCCAACAGTGAGACTACCGGAAAGGGCTTCCAGAGAGTAAGGTCCTGAAAGAGAGAAAATTATAAAGGTATACAACCCCTAGGGCAGTTGAACAGCATTGTGGGACGTGTCCTGGCCGTGCCTCCGCCTATGCCCATGGTATTTTTAGTGCGTAATTATGTACGCGCGGCACAGGTTTCGTCGCTTGACCGGGACTAGGACTGAGGCTGAATTGCTAGGCGAGCTCTGAACGTGCCAGGCGATCCTCCTGCAGGTTACTCCGGACTCGCTTGAAGGTGTCCGGGGGCTTTATCGCCGAATTGGTGGTTTGCCTTAAAAGGCTGCTTTGTGCCTCAGCTGCGAGGGCCGCAGTGTGCTCCTCCGTGCGGAGCGAGCGTTCTCTGTTTCCATTGACTGTTATAACCCCACGAGGTCCTGTCATTTTGAGCTTGAGGTATGCATAGTGTGGTACCGCATTGAATCTGGCAAATGCGGTTCAC
Organism: Aegilops tauschii subsp. strangulata; assembly: GCF_002575655.3. NCBI lineage: Eukaryota > Viridiplantae > Streptophyta > Magnoliopsida > Poales > Poaceae > Aegilops > Aegilops tauschii. Next base: position 355,353,959 of record NC_053039.3, read on the forward strand.
CCGAGCAGTGCGTGATAGCCACTGCGGAACGAGACGATATCGAAGATTAAATCCTCGCTTCGGAAGTTGTCCGGAGATCCGAAGACCACTTCCAGTGTGATTGAGCCCGTGCAATGGGCCTCTACACCTGGGATGACACCTTTAAAGGTGGTTTTAGTGGGTTTGATCCTCGAGCGGTCTATGCCCATTTTGCGCACTGTATCCTGATAGAGCAGGTCCAGGCTGCTGCCGCCGTCCATAAGCACTCGGGTGAGGTGAAATCCGTCGATGATGGGGTCAAGGACCAATGCGGCAGATCCGCCATGACGGATACTAGTGGGGTGGTCCCTGCGATCGAAGGTGATCACACAAGAGGACCATGGGTTGAACTTTGGGGCGAGTGGCTCCATCGCATAGACGGCCCTTAGTGCACGTTTCCATTCCCTCTTGGGAATGTGGGTTGCGTATATCATGTTCACCGTTTTCACTTGTGGAGGGAACCTCTTCTGTCCTCCTGTGTTCAGCGGCCGGGGCTCCTCCTCGTCGTCGCTATGCAGCCCCTTGTCCCTGTTTTCGGCATTCAACTTGCCGGCCTGCTTGAACACCCAGCATTCTCTGTTGGTGTGATTGGCTGGCTTATCGGGGGTGCCGTGAATTTGACACGAGCGATCGAGTATGCGGTCCAAACTGGACGGGCCCGGATTGCTTCTTTTGAATGGTTTTTTCCGCCGACCGGATTTAGAGCCGCTGAATCCGGCATTGACTGCCGTGTCCTCGACGTTGTCGCCGTTGTTGCGGCGCTTGTGTCTGTTACGACGCAGTCTGCCGTTAGTATCCTTTGGATCTGAAGTGCCATGACTTCTTGATGTGTTGTTGCTACGAGCCAGCCAGCTGTCTTCGCCCGCGCAAAAGCGGGTCATGAGTGTCGTGAGGGCTGCCATAGACTTCGGCTTCTCCTAGCCGAGGTGCCGGGCGAGCCACTCGTCACAGATGTTATGCTTAAATGCCGCTAAGGCCTCTGCATCTGGACAATCAACAATTTGGTTTTTCTTAGTTAGGAACCGGGTCCAGAATTGTCTGGCCGATTCCCCTGGCTGCTGAGTTATATGGCTCAAGTCATCGGCATCCGGTGGTCGCACATAAGTGCCCTGGAAGTTGTCAAGGAATGCATCTTCCAAATCCTCCCAACTGCCAACGGAGTCTGCTGGCAAGCTATTCAACCAATGCCGAGTTGGTCCTTTGAGTTTTAGTGGGAGGTACTTGATGGCATGTAAATCATCACCGCGAGCCATGTGGATGTGTAGGAGGAAATCCTCGATCCATACCGCGGGGTCTGTTGTACCATCATATGTTTCAATATTTATGGGTTTAAAATCCTCCGGGAATTCGTGATCCATTACTTCATCAGTGAAGCATAGGGGGTGTGCGGCGCCTCTGTGCCGGGCTATATCACGACGCAGTTCATATGAGTCTTGTCTGCTGTATTCGGCCCGGCCTGATTTGCTTTTAGTGTATCCGGCGTGACGGTCATCGTCCCGCGTTGGTGCGCGCCCCCGTGATCCGCAGATCGATCTTGCATGTTTTTCCTTGTTTTCCAATACGTCTCGCAGGTCCCGCGTGTTGCCCCGGGCCTTGGTATTTTTTATTGGCGGCGGGGTGCGGGCTGGACTTCGGGCTGAAATGTCTCTCTTTCTCGGCCACGAGGTGGCCGATCAGCCGCATCATACGCTGGTGATGTAGGGTTCAATGCTTCCGCCTCGAGTTGAGGTAGCAACCTGCGCTTTGGATAACTCTTGGTTGGGCGCTCGAGTTCGTATTCCTCGGCTACCAGGACTTCGGTCCATCTATCCGCTAGCAGATCTTGATCAGCTCGAAGCTGTTGTTGCTTTTTTTCAGGCTCTTTGCTGTGGCTATAAGCCGGCGCTTGAAGCGCTCCTGCTCGACGGGATCCTCAGGCATGACAAATTCTTCGTCGCCGAGGCTCACTTCGTCTTCGGAGAGAGGCATGTAATTGTCATCCTCTGATTCTCCGTTTGCTGCCTGTTCCGGAGGGCTAGCTTGTTCATCCTCCCGCTCGAGGTCTGGCTGGAGGGGATTATCGTCGTCTTCGGCACTATCTGGAGCGTTATTGTCTCTTGTGACGGTATCGCTGCTTTTGCTATGGCGAGACTTAGAGCGGCGCCGCTGACGTCGGTGCTTGGGTTGCTTCTTGGAGGGATTATCCTCCGTTATCTTGTCGCCATCACCTTCTTTGGGGGTGTCCACCTTGTATATGTCATACGATGAGGTGGCAGTCCAGCGCCCTGTGGGCGGTGGTTCTTGTTCGTCTCCTGCATCGTCGTCCATACCGTCGATGTCTTCAGAGCCGAAGTCGAGCATGTCGGTTAAATCGTCGATAGTGGCTACTAAGTGGGTAGTGGGTGGGGCGCGAATTTCTTTGTCGTCCGCATTCCATTCTAGCCGGACATAGTTCGGCCAAGGGTCTCCCGACAGGGAGAGAGACTTCAACGGGTTTAGTACGTCACCAAAAGGCAAGTGTTGAAAGATATCCGCGAAGGTAAACTCCATGATCGGTGCCCAATCGGATTTGATGGGCACAGACACAAGCGGCTCGGAGTCTGTGGCGGGGGACGAATCCAATGATTCGGCATCACGGGTCTCGTGGGAGGTGAAGTCAGTATTCGGCTCTATCGCCACTGAGTGTGTGGCCTCTGTGGCGGGGTCCATCCACCCGTGCATAGATGGCGCAATTTGTTCCGGATTGAGGGCCGAAGTAGTTGCAGGTGTGATCTCCCGAACACAGTCCAACGGCAGAGCTAAATCATGCTCGTCGTGATTGTGCGGCGCACCTGACATGGGCTCAAATCTGTCGAAGATCAAGGCTCCGCGGATGTCGGTAGTATAGTTCGAGTTTCCAAACCTGACCTGATGGCCAGGGGTGTAGCTATCGATCTGCTCTAGATGGCCAAGCGAGTTAGCCCGCAGTATGAAGCCGCCGAATACGAAGATCTGTCCGGGGAGGAAAACCTCACCTGGATCGCATCGTTGCCGATGATCGAAGGAGCCATCAAGCCTTACGGTGACGGCACAATGAAACTCTCAATGAAAGCACCAATGTCGGTGTCAAAACCGGCGGATCTCGGGTAGGGGGTCCTGAACTGTGCGTCTAAGGCGGATGGTAACAGGAGGCGGGGGACACAATGTTTACCCAGGTTTGGGCCCTCTCAACGGAGGTAATACCCTACTTCCTGCTTGATTGATCTTGATGATATGAGTATTACAAGAGTTGATCTACCACGAGATCGTAGAGGCTAAACCCTAGAAGCTAGCCTATGGTATGATTGTTGTTGTCCTACGGACTAAACCCTCCGGATTATATAGACACCAGAGGGGGATATGGTTACACAGAGTCGGTTGCAAGGGAGGAGATCTACATATCCATATTGCCAAGCTTGCCTTCCACGCCAAGCAGAGTCCCATCCAGACACGGGACGAAGTCTTCAGTCTTGTATCTTCATAGTCCAACAGCCCGGCGAAAGGATATAGTCCGGCTGTCCGAGGACCCCCTAATCTAGGACTCCCTCACCTGCGCCTCTGTAACACCCACGATACGGCTATATCTCCCACGTGTCGGGGCACGACTTAGAGGCATAACCGCATAGTGGTTTTGTCGCAAGAAGGGTCATCTTCACACAATCCCATGTAATGAACGAGAATGGGATAAAGAGTTGGCTTACAATCGCCACTTCACACAATACATAAATATCATTCATACATCATCCAAAACTCAATCATATAGACCGAGTACGGTCAAAATCCAGATGAAAATAAGACAACCCCAAATGCTAGATCCCCGATCGTCCCAACTGGGCTCCACTACTGATCATCAGGAAAAGACACATAATAACGACCACGTTCCTCGTCGAACTCCCACTTGAGATCGACGCCATCGTCTGCACTGGCATCGTCGGCACCTGCAACTGTTGTTGGAAGTATCTGTGAGTCACGGGGACTCAGCAATCTCACGCCCGCGAGATCAAGACTATTTAAGCTTATAGGACAAGAGGTGCAAAGAGGTGGAGCTGCAGCGGCAAAACATATATGGTGGCTAACTTGCGCAAATGAGAGCGAGAAGAGAAGCAAAGGAACGGACGTCATCTAGCAATGACCAAGAAGAGGTCCTGAACACCTACTTACGTCAAACATAACACAGACCGTGTTCACTTCCCGGATTCCGCCGAGAAGAGACCATCACGGCTACACACGCACTTGGTGTATTTTAATTGGGTCAAGTGACAAGTTATCTAAAACCGGACATTAACAAATTCCCATCTGCCTCATAACCGCGGGCACGGCTTTCGAAAGATATTACCCTGCAGGGGTGTCCCAACTTAGCCCATCATAAGCTCTCACGGTCAACGAAGGATAAACCTTCTCCCGGAAAGACCCGATCAGTCTCGGAATCCCGGTTTACAAGACATCTCGACAATGGTAAAACAAGACCAGCAAAGCCGCCCGAATGTGCCGACAAATCCCGATAGGAGCTGCACATATCTCGTTCTCAGGGCACACCGGATGAGACATCCTACGAGTAAAACCAGACCTCGAGTTTCCAGGAGGGGGCCCCGCAGTCTGCTCAGTTCGGACCAACACTCGAAGGAGCACTGGCCCGGGGGGGGGGGGGTTAAAATAAGATGACCCTCGGGCTCGCGAAAACCCGGGGGAAAAGGCTTAGGCGGCAAATAGTAAAACCAAAGTTGGACCATGCTGGAGGAGTTTTATTCAAGGCGAACTGTCAAGGGGGTCCCATAATCACCCGACCGTGTAAGGAACGCGAACTCAAGGAACATAATCCCGGTATAACAGTACTAGGGCGGCAAGAGTGGAACAAATCACCAGGCATAAGGCCGAGCCTTCCACCCTTTACCAAAACATATAGATGCATTAATAAAATAAGAGATATTGTGATATCCCATCATATCCATGTTCCGACATGGAACAAACTTCAACTTCACCTGCAACTAGCAACGCTATAAGAGGGGCTGAGCAAAAGCGGTAACATAGCCAAACAACGGTTTGCTAGGAAAGGATGGTTAGGGCTGACATGGCTGAAATAGGAGACATGATATAGCAAGTGATAGGTAGCGGAGCATGGCAATAGAGCGAAACAACTAGCATAGCAAAGATAGAAGTGATTTCGAGGGGTGGTCATCTTGCCTGCAAGGTTCTCAGAGTTGTCGAAAGCTTGATCCTCGTAAGTGTACTCGACAGGTTCCTCGTTCACGAACTCGTCTCCCGGCTCTACCCAAGACAAGAATACAAACAAATGGAACCACAATCAACAACGAGGAATGCGCAAGCAACATGATGCAAGACATGTATGATATGCAGGTTATGATATGCGATGCATATGCGTGCTCCGGAAGGAAAATGATTAACATGGCAGTAACTTGGCAAACCAAGCATGCCACTGGAAAGATGAGATGATTTCGGTCGAAATCGATATAAAGATCACCGGAATCGGATGCACGGTTTGCAAATGGCAAGCAAAACAAGAATGACACTAATCTGCGATAAACAGCAAGATAGCACTTAAAATACAACAAGTAACAATACTACAGCATCCCAACATAGCAACAAAGCACATGGCAGTAATCTACAGGAGATGCTTGACAAAAGATGAACACTGAGCTACTGCTAGTTCACAACATATCAAGCTCAAACAAGCATGGCAAAAGTGCAAAAGATTACAGGTTCACAGACTTGGTGAAAAACTGGACATGGCAGAAATCGTCATCAGGTAGCAATGTTTAGAGCACGCAATCAACATGCTACAGGAACTTAACATAGCAAGGCAAGGCATGGTAGTGTTTTAATAAATGCACATGACAAAAGTCCCTTACTGACCATAAGCCAAAAAGGACCCGAAGAAATAATGGCAAGCATGTAAACATAGCAAGTTTCGTTATCAGGTTTCAGACTTAGCAGAAAACAGAGCATGGCAGAAATATTAATATGTAGGCCTCTTTGTGAGCTTGATGCACTCACTACAGACCAATGCATGAAAAACCAAGCATACCTACTGCAAGATGGCATGTTTATCAAGCTATCCATGGCAAGAACAAATTCATAACATGTGTGGATCAACTACAATAAGCTTGGCAAAAATGCATATCATGTTAAGAATCTGCCAGAAATATTTTATAGCAAAAGTAGAGCAAGATTGAGTCATGCTATGTTGCTCTAAAATTGCAAACAATTGCAGGAGTGGATCAATTACAACTATAGCTACAAAACATCCTTAATGAACATCTCCAAACTATGCATGGATCTCTCTCTAGCATCAAGTTTACATGGCAACAAAATTACAGCAGACGAGGACTTGGGAGAAATCACTAAGTCCCTGAAATCAGAAATATTACGGGGCCTATTTTGCATGCTTGTGCTAGTCACCACAAAGACCAAACAAATACATGGACTATATCACTGGAAAGATGGCATGGCATACTTCAAAACACATGTAGAGCTCATGCTCAAAAGATGCACAGATTAAATGATACAAAAATGACAAATCTCCAAGTTCTGATAAGAACCAGAGATTAACAGCAACTAGCCCTCTTCCAACGAAGATTTGGGCATCAAGATGGCCTCTAATGAAAATGGTGAAATTGAATAAAATGAAGAGCATCACGAGACGAAAAATTTGACATATTATACGCACGAATCGGAGCTACATGCACAAAGTTATGGCATCTCGAATAGGAGCACTTAATGTAAAATAAAATGACTTGAGGATTTTTGAGAACGGGAAAAGTCAACGCACGATTTCTCTGGATCGGATCTGGCCGGAGTTTGCTCGCCGTGGCCGGAGCTAGGAGAGGAGGGGGCGACGGTCTCGGGCGTCGGCGGAGGAGGAGGGGACCCGGGGGCGGCGGGTCCGGCGGCGGGGCCCGGAGGGGAGGCGGCGGCGCCGGAGGTGGCGACGGGCGGCGGCCGGCGACGAGCTCGCCCGGCGCGGCGGCGAGGAGGCCCGGCGGCGCGCGGGTCCGCCGGCGGGTGCGGGGCGGCGGCGCGCGCGGGCGCGGAGGAGGCGGCGGCGGGCTCGGGCGGGTCCGCGGCGGGCTCGCGGGCCGGCGCGGAGGGAGAGGCCGGCGGGACACGTGGCAACAGCGGATTCGCCGGGGCGCGGCGGCGGACGTGTCCGGCGCGGGCGGACGAGTCCGGCGCGGCGCGGAGGGAGAGGGTTAGGGTTCGTCTGAGATTTCGTTTTTCGGGATGTCCACTCATTTATAGGTAGAGGGAGCTAGGAGACTCCAAATGAGGTGCGGTTTTCGCCCACACGATCGTGATCGAACGACCTAGAGCATGGAAGAGAGTTTGGTGGGCTTTGGGCTGGTTTTGGAGGGGTTTTTTGCTGGACACTCAAATGGACTTTGCGGATGCCCCGTTAACCGTTGGAGTACCAAACGACCTCCGAATGGAACGAAACTTGACCGGTAGACTCCGGGTGGTATATTAAGACCACTTGACAAGCCTCGGTCCATTCCGAGAAAGTTTGACACACGACACGAAAGAAAACTAGAGGGGTGCATCGGGGGAGATAGGAGCGCCGGATTGGAAAACGGACAACGGGGAAAATGCTCGGATGCATGAGACGAACACGTATGCGAATGCAATGCACATGATGACATGATATAAAAAATGCATGACATGACCAAAATACAAAACGAAAACCAAAACCCGACAACGGAGGGAAAAACATATCACATAGCCGGAAATGGCAAGAGTCGGAGTTACAAATATGGCAAGTTACATGCGGGGTGTTACAGCCTCGACCAGAGCACCGTTGAGCATGTCCTTCTCCTTGGCCAACTTCAGGGCCTGATCCTTCATCCCGTCCCGCTCCACCTCCAGCTCTTTCACCTTGCCGGCGTGAACCAGAGCCTGGGCATTGAGGGCCTCCTTGTGCCTCTGCTCCAGCTCCCGGGTCCGCTGCACGACGAGCTTCTCCACCTCCTCATCCTTGCCTCGGAGTGATGCGGCAAGCTTCTCCTCACGCACGGCAAGGTCCTTCTCCTGGGAGTTTAGCGCAGCCTGGTGTTGGTGCCCAGCGGCCTCGTCCTGGGCGGCCTGCTACTTCGCCGCCTCCAGGGCCTTCTCGATGTCGGCCTGCTTCATGACAAGCTCCAGCTGGCGCTCGGCCAGCACATCTTGGGCAGCCTTCAGGTCTTTGTGGGCCTGGCGGAACCAAGCCTGCGCCTCGGTGACGCGCTCCTCAAGGTCCACCTCCGCCTTGTCCACCACCACCATCCTGGATTTGGCCTTGTCCAGGCGGGCACGGTGAAGCGCTTGGAGCTTCTGGAAATTGGCGCTGATGGCGGGGAGGAGCCGCTCTTCCTGGGAACCGCTACCACCGGCGCTCGGTTCATCGACAACCTCGAGCCCGGCGGTGGCGAGCACCTCGTCATCAAACACCTCCCCCTCGGTGGGCGCCCCGGTGCTCGCCGTCCCTGGGAGCTGGACGAACAGGTCGTTGCTCACCTTCAGATACTTGCCTGAGCTAGAGGCAGCGGAGGAGGAAGGTTGGTCGTCAACCACCCCCTCCTCGGCAGCGGCCTTGCCGGCCTCCACGGCAGGCCCCTCGCCGGCCTCCTCGGCTGCGGCCTTGCCGGAGTCCCCGGTCGGCCCCTTGGCGGCGTCCGCAGCAGCGCCCTTCGTGGCCTCCTCGGCGGCGATCCTGTCGGCCTCGGCCGCAGCATCCTTGGCGACCCCTTCGATGATAGTGTCTATGTCTTCCGGGTCCGCCGAGGAAGGATCTGGATACCGAGGAGGGGATAAGGCAAGGCCGAGATCAAGATTCAAAAAGAAGGAAAAGGAGTAGGGACGGGAGGCGGGTGACTTACCTGTGCCAGGCTTGGAAGAAGTAGCCCCTTCCCCGCCACCATTTGGAGCCGGGACGGAGCCACCAGCACCCGGGTTCGCCTCCTCCTCCTCCTCCGTGCGCATAGGCTCGATGCTTGGCGCCCTTGCCAGGGACGCCCCTCGGGGCAGCGTAGTTCATGGGGGCGGCATGTTGGGGTGGCCCTCAGTGGCTCCTCCTGTTGCCGTCCTCCTCCTGCAACCACGACAAGGTCAGCGCCAAGGGAACGTACCCCATCACACGTTGAGGGGGGCAAGTGGTGAACTTACGCTGGGGACTGCGCCGGGGGCTGCTGTCCGGGCTGCTCACCACCACCAGCGGCGTACTCGAAGTGCCCGCCGGGGGCTGGCCGCCCGTCGAGGCCCTGGACCTCTTCACCCTCTAGCCCAGCGTCTCTGCATCCCTATGAAGATGAAAAGAATCAAGAGAAGCGGCGCGGTCTGAGAGGACGGAGACGACAAAGAGGCAGGATACTTACTCATCCTCCACCTCCTCTTCCGCTGCCTTCCTCTTCCTCCTTGGGCTGAGAGACCCAAAATTGAAGACGACCTCCGTGTCGTCATTGTTTGCGGGAGGAGGGGAAGCAGATGGAGTCCGAGGACGCTTGGACGAAGAAGACGCAATTGCCTTCTTCTTTGCCATTTCAGCCTTCACGACCTTCTTCACCGCTGCGACCCTCGTCTGGCGCATGGACGCCTCCTGGGTTTGCTGCGGCTACGCAGCCCTGCCAGGCCGGACCGGCTCGCCAAAGCTGGCCCGCAGCAGGACTCGCCCTCTCCCTGTGGCCGGAGGGTCGACAGTCTCGACCTCCTTCGACGATGACTCGTCGACCACATCTTCAATGAGAGGGGCCCCAGTGCCGGCGCTGCTGGCCTCCCCAGCGGATTCCGCCCATTGGGCGAGCTCCCTCTCCTCCGCGGCCGCCGTGGCCTCGTCCTCCATGCCGCCTGCGCTGCTGGCCTCCTTGGCGAGCTCCACCTCCGCCGCCCTGGCGGCGATATAGTCCAGTTCTGCCTGAGTGGTGTCCTGGACGAGCAGCGGCTCGTTGCGGACGTACCTCTCCGCCAAGGAGTCGAAGAACTCCTGCACCTGATCCGCCGGCGGCTCGGCCCAATTTGGGACGAGGCCGTGCGCGTTGAAGTCCGGCATCATGGCGATGATGTTGCTTTGGCGCGAGTTATTGCTCAGGGGGACCACCCCTGCCGGCAACCCAAACAAGGGCCCCTTGGCGACCTTGCTGGCCTTCGCAGCCTTGCCGGACCTCTCGACCATGTCGTCACGATTCACGTTGAGCTGAAAGAGCCGCTCGCAGAAGTGGGCGTGCCCCATCACCGTGAAGTTGTGGTTCAAACCGGGGCGAAGCCTCATGATGTCAGCTGCATTCCTGAAAAGCCAGGCCGACCTCCCCTTGTTGTGCAGAGGAGCGATTCGGCGGCGGATGAAGTCCGCCCCAATCATCTCCAGGGTGAGCCCGGCAACGGTGAGGCGATGGATCCTGGTGGTGGCGACTGTGAGCTTCGCATCATCAGCGTCGACGTTGCTCCAGTCATCTCTGCGGACCGGCGGCGCCTGGCGAACCCGGCAAAACTCCTGCGGATCCTCCTCCTCAATCCAGCACCACCGGCCGCGCCACTCCTCCCACCTCTCCTTCTGGGCACCCTCCAGATATGTCCCTTTCCCCTGAGTCCTTGGGATCCAGGTGACACAGCCGGAGATGGCACCTCCCTTTTGGATGCGAGGAAAGAAGTAGTGGCGGAAGAGCGCCGTGTTGGGGAGCACTCTGGCGAAGCCCTCGCAGAGATGGGAAAAAAGAGCCATGCACGCCACGGCATTCGGAGTGAAATCCATAAGGTGGAAGCCGTATGTGTGCATAAAGTAATCGACGAAGAATGGGTACCGGTTCGGGCCGGCCTCGGCGAAATCAGCATGGATGATACGCGTGGTAGGTTGCCCCGTCGCCTCTCCCCCCGTCTTGCAACCCCACAGGGGCTTGAAGTAGTCCCGGAGGTGGACCCCGTCGACCGTCGAGGGAAAGTAGGCGAGCTGCGTCCGCCGCGCCACCAACTCGCTCTCCGGCGGCTCCTTGCCCCCGACGTCCTTGGCCACTCCCTTGCCTTTGCTGGTTTTGGGTGCCATGGCGGCTGCGAGAGGTGTGGGATGAAGAACAGCGAAGGCACGGCGGCGGCGAGCGAAAGCGAGAGCTTGAGAAGGAAGAACGAGGGGACGGCGTTTCTGAGATTGGAGATGGCACAGGGGGTAAATGAGTAGCATGCCTGTGGTTATTCATTTTTACGGGGAAGGCGCGGGCCGCCTCTTTTCCATTTACGGTGATGTGACGCATGAGGGCAGCGGCCGCCCCACGCATGACCCCCACGTCACGCACGACCCTCCATGACGCGCATTCAATGCGGGTCGTGGGGAAGCGCAAGCGAGCGAAGAAATTACTGCGGTAAAATCCGCCCCGCCTGCCCGCGCACCATTCTGGGACTAGCCCAACAATGCGTCGCGCTTATGTGTGGCCCATGCCCAGGGGCTCCTGTCGGTGTACAAAAGTAGGGGCTCTCCTTTTGACCACTTTACTGGTGCACGGGCAGTCAGAGCCGCACCCGCGGCCACACTTGGCAGGGCAGAGGAGGGAAGCCGGAGCACAAGGCAACCAGAGCAACACCAAGACCAGAGACCACAGAGAGCAGAAGGGCGAGGTGGGATCCCCGGGCAAGGCCCTTGCCGGGGCGGCCTCGGCAGCCCGGGCAAGGGCCTTGCCGGGGCAGCTTTCCCGATGCCAGCAGAGTGCGCCACCCTTGAGCCAAGGGTTGCAACGGCATCAACCACATTGGGGCCCAGGCTCGGGAGGCACCTCCGTGGTGGCATGCAGATCTTTGTGAAGATCATGAAGCATACAAGATCAGATGAGGACCAGAAGACGACGATGCTCGGCGGGATCCTAGCCGAGGAAATCCACGAGACCCCCGGGAAGACCCAAGCCGAGGACGACCACGGTGCCATGGCAAGACCCTTGCCGGGGCCCCGGCAAGGCCCTTGCCGAAGACACCTACGAGGCCGCGGCCAGGCCCGCGTCCGCCAAGGCTCCACCGCCGTTCCCATACAGCTGCCAGCCCGACCAGCTGGGCAGGCATCTGCGTGGTGACGCGCGGCTTCCAGACCAACTCAGCAAGCACCTGCGTGGTGACATGCAGATATTCGTCAAGATCCTTCCCCCACGCCATCTCAGCAGCCAGCCAGCCTACATGGCGCTGCATGCATCGTTGGCCTGGACGCGCGTCGGAGCGAGGCGGAGCGGCGACGGACGGGACGGGCCTCGTTGTCGTCCCCAGTAAAACAACGGGACACCTAAGGGAGCGCATTTAATGCGTCTTGTCCCATAATGCCAAGCGATAAGCTTGCGCACTGTACACCTTTCCACCTCCTGTGTGCCACAGTGGCAACCCCTTTTGTCTATAAAAGGAGGACCGAGGCGTCCAGGAGAAGGATTCGGATCTTTTGGGCTAGACACGCACCGTAGCTAGCTCAAGAACTCAAGAACACTCAAATACATACACCAAAGCAGGACTAGGGTATTACACATACTCGCGACCCGAACCTGGGTAAACGATCCTTGTGCTGACCGCCAGACCCGCTCTTTGCACAACCCCGTGCCCGCCAACCGTAGATGGGATTCAAGTGATCCCATAGGTGTCGTTTTCCCCGACAAGAACCAAGTGATTTTTAGGCAGACATTTGTGCCTATGAATAGAATATAGTTGCGAGGAAATTGGGAAGAGTCACATCCGTTCTCAGAAGGTTTTCAAAATAAACCAGTTTAGGAAATTGACCATTATCGTCTTGAAAAAAATCACTAAGTATTCTTGACTTAGGTTCCAGAGCTGTACAGATTGAAGCAATTGCACAATTGAGGAATCTAACTATTAAGCATAACTTAGATGAAGTACTCAAGGCTGGCCAAAAGGAACTGTTGAAGAATTGGAAAGTGAGGTAAAAACAACATTTAATGATTTTAAGGTTGAGACGAGATCAAACTGGGTAGAAAAAATGAACATTTAATTACCCCAAAAATGAACTCGATGAACTAGACGACGAAATGAAGGAAATCGTTAGATCAGATCTTCCGTGCCCTAACTTGGCGATGAAAGACAGCTACTGTGGTGGCGGAGATGAAGAAATCCGAGCCAGCGTGAGTACGTCGACGAAGAAATCAAGACACTGAAGGTTTTCTTCTCCGGCGGTGGTGAATTCCAGCGGTAGCACTAGGATTTGAGAGTGACAAGAGCAAGGGAGCAAAGTGAAACTAGGTTGATGGGGTCAGGGCTATTTATAGCCGCGGCGAAAACCGAGTGGTGAGAAGATTTTGGACGGATCAGCCCCTGACGATTCGCATCTTTGTGGCATGCGTCATGCATGCATTTTGACGTCCTTATCTATGCGATGAGTGCGTGGGACATGGATTAATGTGGCAACTACCAAAAAAATGATTTGAAAATTTTAAAATGAGTTCGCAATTTCTTCAGCTATCAAAGGACATAGTGAAGACTCTGAACGGTGTCAAGTACAATGCATATGAAGAATTTGTGAACAGAGTGGGTTGAGTTTAGCATAGAGGGGAGCGGGTCCAATCACATCCACATAGGCGAGGAAATCGACTTGAAAAAATAGCAATATGTGGATGTTGTTGAGGCCATGAAAAACTCAACTATATATATCAGCTCAGGCAATGGAGAATAACCTCAAATGACAAATTTGAAAAGTTTGACAAAATTGCAAATGATGAAAAACTCAAATTTGAAGAATGTCATATAAGAGGTGGTGGCGTTACCCACCGTATAAGAAGTATGATGACTCCAGACACCGCGCACAATTGCCGTAGGGTTCTGAGAGTCAAGTTCTTCATTAATTTCTTCACACTTAGAGGGCAAGTCTTCATTGATTGAAGAAATACGTTACTTCGTGTGTTGTGCATCAAAGTCGTCAAGAATGCATAAGTGTTAGGATGTGTGTTCATTTCAGAGGACATCAAAGATTCTAGGATGTTTAGCTCACACCGCAAAATGCAAAAGCTTCTCTCGTCCAAGGGCTTATTGAAGATATCTGCAAGCTGGTCTTCAGTCTTCACGTGATTGATGACAATGTCTCCCTTCAGCACATGACCACAAAGAAAATGGTGACAAATATGAATATGCTTCGCCCTTAAGCGTTGCACAGGGTTGTGGACGATTTTGATAGCACTCCCATTGTCACAATAGAGAGGGACTTCACGTTGACGCCATAGCCCTTGAGGTTATGCTTCATCCATAGAAACTGAGAGCAACATGCACCGTCGACAATGTACTCAGCCTCTATTTTGGAAAGTGATATTGTTATGCTTTTTGAGGACTAACAAACAAGAGATCGTCTGAGGAAATGGCATGTGCCTGATGTTGAATTGCGATCCACATGATCTCCAGCGTAATCAGAATTAGAAAATTCAGCTAGATAAAAGTATGAGCCCTTGGGAAATCATAATCCAAGCGTTGGTGTGTGAGCTAAATATCAAAGAATTTGCTTCACAGCCTGATGGTGTGATTCCTTTCGTGCCACTTGAAATCGGGCACACACGCAAACACTAAGAAGAATATCTGGCCTAGATGCACATAAGTGAAGCAGCGAACCAATGATGGAGCGATATACCTTCTGATCAAAATATTTACCATTTTCGTCACTACAGAGTTGACCATTTGTAGGCATTGGAATTTTGAGGCCTTTGCAGTCTTGCATGCCGAACTTGTTTAGGCAGTCTTTCATGTATTTCTCTTGAGAAATGAAGAAGCCACTGGGTTGTTGACGAATTTGAAGACCAAGGAAGAATCTCAATTCTCCCATCATAGACATCTGATATTCTTCACACATCATATATGCAAATTCTTCATTGAAACACATGTTAGTGCAACCAAAGATAATATCGTCAACATATATTTGGCATATGAATAGTTCACCATCATAAGATTTTGTGAAAATAGTAGGGTCAAGTCAACCGGGTTTGAAACCCTTTTCTTAAGGAACTCGTTCAGAGTGTCATACCATGTTAGGGATATAACCCTGAGGTATGACCCGCCCAGGAGGGTCTGGGTTATACCGTTGGCGGTTTATTATGAAGAAGGCCCAAGAGGTCCAAGAAGACTTGAAGATGGCGGTTCATAAGGCAAAGCTTATTGGAGGCCCAAGACCCAGAGGTAGTTCAAGACCCGAAGGTGTGAGCCGTTCAATGTTAACTTGCTCTGTAAGGCAAGTTTAGTTAGAAACCGAGCCGGTCATGTTGCGTGAGCCATCCGGGACTCTGTGAGCCATCGGGCATCAACCTGTATATAAAGGTGAGACCCGGTGGCGGGTTAACTCAAGAAAAAACCAATCGAGAACTAGGTCAAGCATAATCGCTCCCTTGTAATCAAAACTCAAGCAATACAACTAGAAGCAGGACGTAGGATTTTACCTTACTGAGAGGGACCAAACCTGGGTAAACTCCTTGTGTCCTTTGTCCCGTTCAACCCCTTTAAGCTAACCTAGTGCGATGGCTCCACACCTAAGTCCTTTCACTAGGGCATCTGTCGTGACAAATCCATGACAGTTGGCGCCCACCATGGGGCCAGAGCACGGTGGTTTCGAGTTCTTGAAGGGTAGCTTCTCAGGGATCAAGGGATACGCGGTAGGCCGGATGACCAAGAGCCTCCGCAGCAAGATCTACATCGACGATTCAAGCTGGGGTCCCGAGGCCGATTCAATCGAGTATGGGTATCGGGTCCCCTTCGGTGGAATCCACATCTTCATCGGCAAGATCGGTGTGTCGGAGCCTGCGCTGGGCATCTGCACCGACATCGTCGAGATGGCTCGGCGCGTGCGATCCACCAAGGTTCAAACCGCCGTGAAGCACGCTTTTGTTGGATTTATTCATGGGGTGGATCTTGAGGAAGGATCTGTGTCCGGTGGAGAGACGACCATCTACTCTGATGATGAGTCCTCAACCGGCTAGACTGGGTCAATCTATCGACTGCAAGACGACGGGCTTGGGGGCTATTCCGACGGCGAAAGCATTCCGGACCCCTATGAGCTGCCAAACAAAGTCACGATCTTCATGGCCGGCATGCAACCGGTGCTGAATTCATCAACTGCTGCGTATGACTTCTGGTTCAACGGCTGTCGCGACAGCCAGGGCGAGCAGCTCTGTGCGCCCGTCGGCTCAGGTCTTATCCGAGCTCTTGGATGCTTTGGGAACTCTATTAGCTGCAGAGGTGACCCCGGCGACTTAAGCATAGCATAAGGTGGACATTGTGAAACTACGAGATGAGATAGCTCAGGCTAAGGAGGAGCTTAATGCTGAAAATGCTAGGATGCCAACAGAGCGAGCCGCCTTGGACGCCGAATCACAATGGATTCAAGCATAAACTTTCCGGTTAAGCCTAGATCAGAATGCATCAAATGTTGTTCTTCGTAGGAGGCACCAGAGTCATCTACCTTTGGAGTTTGATGCAAAGAATCTTTTCAATACACCTCGGGCAGGACCAAGTAACTCGCCCGAGGTGACCCGGGCTGTCGAGGCGCCCGTGGCCGGGGTTACGGCGCAACCACATGTTGCAGACCCGCCTCATTTGAACTTAACCCCGCCTCAGTAGGTGCCAACACCATCGGGTCATTATTCTAACCCTCTGGATAACATGATTGCCGCAGCGTCGCGGCTGGCAGCTATTCCAGTACAAGGCGAGTCTCCCGTGGCGGTCGAGGCCCGAAAGGCTGTGGAGCTTCTTCAAGCGGCGGTAGCTAAGCAAGCGGCTTATTCATATAGCTGCGAGCAGATTCATTCGACTCCACACCCCACTCGAAGTTACAGCCGGCGTGTTGAATCGCCGGTGGTTTCCAGCAGTGAGCGGCGCCGTAACCCTCCCTATGGGCATGACCCGCCACGTGTTGATAATGATGCTCAGGTCCTGATGAATCAGGCTAGGGCACGTCAAGAGGCGGAGATGGAGGCTATGGAGATGTTGGACGTTAACGATGTTGTGTGCACCAAATATTTCACCATGATGTTGGATGGGCCGGCTCGCACCTGGCTAAATGGATTGCCCCCTAATTCCATCAGCTCATGGACTAAATTGAAGACGCGTTTTATTCAGAATTTCAAAGACACATGTAAGCAGCCTTTGTCGATTATCGACCTAGACACTTGTATCCAGCGTGAGGATGAGTCAACCGCCCATTGGGTTCGCCGGGTCTCGGCCATTATCCACTCGTCGGATAGGATCAACGCTGGATCAGCTGTTCTAATTTTGGAGAAAAAATGCCGGTTCGTTTCCCTCAAACAGAAGCTGGGGCGGCTCAAACGTCATTGCAATGACATGGGGGAGATCATGGCGGATCTCATCAAATTCGCCAACTCAGATAACACTAAAGACCCTGAGTCAGATGAGGAAAAGTCCAACAAGGGGAAGAAGAATAGAAATGGAAAAGGGCAGCAGCCAAACGTGGCAGGGCATAACCAGGGTGGTAATGGTAAGCGCAAGCAACCTGACGGTGGGTCAGATTTTGTGGCCAATACCAATGCACTGAGTAACGGTTAGCACCGAAAGGGAAAACCATAATTTCGGGCAGGCGGGCCAAAGTTCGACTTGGAGGTGATGCTAGACCAACCTTGCCCGAAGCGTAGTTATGGAGACAGGATGTCGACTCAATTGTGGAAAGATTGTGTCATCATGAAGGAGTATAAGAATTCCGGCTCTCATCAGGATCATCATAACAACAATGGTCAGCACGGCGGGTCAGGGTGTGGCTCGCACGGGCCTGGCTTTGGAGGTGGCGGGTCAAACTCCGGTTTCCAAGGCCACGACAAGCAAGGCAATCAAGGCGGTTTTAACCAGCAAACCAACCAAGGAAATCAGCAACAACAGTCAGGGTATCAGAGTAATCCAAAGCAGCTTAATAGCAGTCAATATCATGTTTTCACTACAAGCATGTGCAAGCGAGATCAGAAGGTTCATAAATGAGCAGTAAGTGTAGTTGATCCGGCTGTACCTCGATACTTACGATTGTCAGAGCAGCCAATTGTATGCAGCCGTGAGGATCACCCGGCCCGGATTGACAATCCGGGTCAGCTGGCTTTGGTGCTGGCCCCTCAGGTTGGAGGGTACAAGTTCACTAAGGTGCTTATGGGATGGAGGCAGTAGTATCAATATTCTTTATTATGATACTTTTCGCAGTATGAATTTGACCGACAAAGACCTTAAGCCGTCCTCAACAGTCTTTCATGGAGTGGTGCCTCGTAAGTCGGCATACCCAGTGGGTAAGATAGCTTTGGAAGTGGCTTTTGGCAATGAGCACGATTACCGAGCTGAGACATTGAATTTTCAAGTAGTCAAGATCAAAAGCCCTTATCATGCCCTGTTTGGACGGCCGGCTTATGCCAAATTTATGGCACGACCTTGTTATGTGTATCTGCAGCTTAAGATGCTGCACTAGTACGCGTTGGTGCTATACAAACGGTTTTTAACCCCTTTCCGCGACGGCATTTGGAACCGTCGCCAAGTGAGTGTGGGCGATAGAGAGCTCCTTCCCACACGACCCAGAAATCGTTGGGGATAGGCACTCCTGGGACACAGGCTGGGGCCGTGTGCGATAGGGCAAGGCATCAAAAATCAATCATTTCTGTACGTATGTACATCCCACACGGTAATCCGAGAAATAAAAATTCCGTAGGTATGTACATCCAATACGGTGAGTCCCAGAAAAACATTTCCGTTCGTATGTATATCACACACAGTCAATCCAAGGAATACGTTTCCGTTCTTATGTACATCCCGCACAGTTAATCCAAGGAGAACATTTCCGTTCATATGCACATCCCACACAGTTTTATGTATACGCTTGTGTGTGAAAGGTGTAACTATCACACACGCTCTGCCTTGGTTAACTGTTTGCTTTCATTAACTACATCACACACAATTTGATGTAGAAAACTCTGTGGCATTGGGCTATCCATCACAAGCGCTTTTACTGCCAGAACCGTTTGCAAAGTTCTATGACCGTCCGTTCTCTTTTTATTTTTGCCTGTTTTTTATTATTCAAATTGGAAATTTTGAAATATGAAATGTGCAATTCAAATTCTCAGCACAATGGTTCAACAACGAATCCATAAATAAAATTGCCAGTACAATATGTTCAGTAATTACAGGATTAGGCAGCAATTAACTATGATGAACCACAATATTTAAAGGCGGTAAAGGTGAACAGACAAGCGTAAATCATTTTGAATTCCGACGGTGTTGAAGAAGCGGAATGCCCATAATGTGCCTTCCTGCATGCCATAGGCACGGACCACTTTTGTCCAACCCCTTGTGATGATAGCCCGCCGATCCTTCACCGCCTTCAGGAAGACTTCTAGAGCATTATCATGGTAGCATGAATTATATACTTTAACCTTAGTTGCCTCCACTCCGGTCATGTAGTTTGCAAGGTAATCATCAGTAAATAGCTTCGGAAACCACTGAAAAGAGAAAAATATCAGATACTGAGGTCTAATAGAGTAACTTGTTGTGGGCAGGGGAAAAGGCAACACATTACTTACCATCCTAAACCTAACTGCTGTCTTCGATAAATTGTAAATAAAGAGCTTAATTCCAATCACCCATTTCTTTCGCCTAACAATCTTTCTTAGTTTCCTCACTTGACGCTTGTTGATGAATATCTCATTGCCCCATACGCAAAAGGGATCGAAGGGTGGATCAGTACCGCTCATATATGTACCTACAAGAAACAATTAAATGTTAGAAGCTAAACTGAGATTGCACAAATGGTGTAAAATACAACTACCTATGTTCCTAAGTACAAGTATTTTTATGAGATTTCAATATGAACTACATGGGATGTATGTAGAATTATAGATATAGTTTAGATTAGAATCTAGATTCACTCATTTTGCTCCTTATGTAGTCTATATTGGAATCTCTAAAAATACTTATGTTTAGGAATAGATGGTGTATAAGACATGGGATGCAGCTAACCTCGACGGCAAACAACAACATCACCCATTGTAGCCCTATGTAAGTACATGGAAAGCCAATGATAACTACAACAGGGTTAACATCCACCAAAAATAGCAAATGGTAATAAAACGGCAGCATCTGTAGTGATATCTTCATTTCGAAAGAGTAGCACGGTAGCAAAGGGACGGATTAAAAAAGGGATACAACTGTTAATTGCAACAGGCTTAACAACATCCTAATTCATGTTTTGTAAGTTTGTAGCCATTGAAATACAACTCTTTAAAAATGGATACAACTTTTAATTGCAACAGGTTCAATGGCCATTGAAACCGGTACTGATAAAAATGCAATTGGCAGAGTTAAACATCATAGGGCAGGTGCTGCCAGAGCAGATAATGGCCCAGCTATCTATAAAAAGGTACGGAAAATAGCTAAAACGTGTTAGGCACGTTTACTACAACATGCTTAATACATCGACCGTACAAAACATAGCCATTAATTGCAACTGGTATTGGTAAGATTGAACTGGTGACTACATACTTGGTAAGTCTTGAGAGGTAGTTGCTAGGGCACTTCATCTTGGCCAGAGCCCGCCCAAAGTCAGTGGCGGCAGAGGCGAGCTGTTCCTCCGGGTCGAAGCATGGATCGGTACCAGTGACATGTGTACCTGCAGGCAACCAGTAAATGGTAGAAGTTAAACTGCAATTGCACAAATGATGTGAAATACTGTAAGACATGGGATGGAGCTAACCTCGACAGCAAACAACAGCATCGGCCGTTATGACGCTGCGTAAGTACATGGACAAGCATGTTAAGTAGAATAGAGTTAGCATCCACCAAAAATAGCAAATGGGCAGCATCTCAAGTATATCTTCATTGAGGAGAGTAGCATGGTAGCAAATGGACAGATTAAAAATGGATACAACTGTTAATTGCAACAGGCTTCTAAGTCAAGTTTTGTAAGTTTGTCGCCATTGAAATACAACTGTTTAAAAATGGATTCAACTGTTAATTGCAACAGGCTTAATAGACATTGAAACCGGTACTGATAAGAATGCAATTGGCATAGTTAAACATCACAGGGCAGGTGCAACCAGAGCAGAGAATGGCCCATATGTCTATAAAAAGGTAGGGAAAGTAGCAAAAATGTGTTAGGCATGTTTACTAGAACATGCTTAATACATCGACCGTACGGAACATAGCCATTAATTGTAGCTGGTATTGGTATGATTGAACTGGTGAGTACATACTTGGTAAGTCCTGAGAGGTAGTTGCTGGGGCACTTCATCTTGGCCAGAGCCTGCCCAAAGTCAGCGACGGCGGAGGTGAGCTGTTCCTCTGGGTCAAAGCATGGATCAGTGCCACTGACATGTGTACCTACAGGCAACCAGTAAATGGTAGAAGTTAAATTGCAATTGCACAAATTATCTGAAATACTGTAAGACATGGGATGCAGCTCACCTCGACGGCAAACAAAAGCATCAGCCGTTATGACCCTGCGTAAGTACATGGACATGCATCTCTAGTGATATCCTGAGTCATGTATTGTAAGTGTGTTGCTGGTATTGGTGAAATTGAGCTGGACACGGTAATATTTGAACATCACACAGTGTGCAGTACTGAAATAAATAAGGCACGAACATGCTTAATACATCAACCGTACAAATCATAGCTGTTGCAAGTGGTATTGGTAAGATTTAGCTGGTCAGATCTTACCTGTTAAGTCCTGGGAGACTTCATCTGGACCAGAGCTTGCACCATGTCGGCAGCGGCGGCAGAGGCGAGGTGTTCCTCCGGGTCAACACGCACATCGGCCATCACGCCATGGACTGCCATTAGCTCCTGGCGGTGGAGATTTGGAGGCATGAGGATGCTTGGCAGGCGCCATTTAAGCAATCAGGCCGGGGCCGTGATAGTGATCGGTGGGTTACCTGACTGGATCCGAGCAGAAAGTAGATGTGGTTGAAGCTGTGGTTGTGGCAGCGGCGGTTTGATATGCCGTTAGGGCGAGGCGCGAGGGGGGATACTGAGGGTGGGGATGTGGTTGGAGGAAAAAATTCTGAAATCGCGCACCTAATGAAAATTTCGCTGTGAAACTTGAAACTTGGGCAGGGGAAACAAACAACACAGACGAAGCGCGTAAAATACTCGTGTGCGAGAAAAAAAATGTTGGCAGATCCCTTCTCCAAAAAAATGTACACGTGTACTTGATATTTTTCGGTCAATGGTACGCCTGGTTTATTAGGAAACATTTTTTTGAAGGTTAGGACAGTAGGAAAGGCTCCTACTGCTTATATATTACCACAATGTAAAAGTTTCGTTACATATGCACAGGGTGGGGTGGGGGAGGGAGGGAGAAGAACAACTACATAACTAAGTTACAAGGTGGAGGCAACTTCCTTAGCAAGGATCCCTCTACAGCTCCCTCTATGTATAGGTTCATTGTATAGTAGCCAAAGTTTCGTGCACAAGTTGTTTTTTGTGATCACGCAGCCTGTGTAAGAGTTTTTTGAACCTTCCTTTCCACGAGTCAATGTATGGCAGCACTTTTCTAAAGTAATTGGTTTTACGTTCCTTCCACAAGATCCAAGCTGCCAGGAGGAAAATCTCCCTGATCATTTTGTGATTGTGCCTTTCTTTCAATCTTTCCAGCAGCTGAAGGCGATGTTGGTGATCACTCCAGGTAATGTTCAGTATCCTCCAGCAGGATTGGCTGAAAGTGCAGTGGAAGAAGAGGTGTTCCACTATTTCTTCAATGTGTTGACCACATAACAAACAGTCCAGGTTGGACCCAATGTTATAGTGTCTCCGTTTTAGCATGTTCCTTGTATTGAGATGGTCAGAAAGTAGCAGCCACCCGAAAACCTTTATCTTAGCCGTGCACTTAGTTTTCCATAGCCATTTGAATGCCACATGTGCAGTTATCTCTCTAAAGTAGTAACTGTAGTATGATGTTGTTTTGAAACTTTGTGCACCCCAACAGCAGGTCCATGTATCATCCGCGTTCGTGAGTTCCACGTTTGCTACCTCTCTTTGGATCTGCCTCAGCTCATCGTGGGCTTGTACTGAAAGTGGTGGATGAAAGGTTGTTGCCAGATCAGTTGTGTTGAGGAAGGCTTGAATTGGAATGTCACCGTTCTTGTAGTAAGAAAATGCTCTTGGGTACTTTTCCTCATATATAGAATTGTTCCGGTCGTCTTTCCAGAACAGGTCCCGCCACCAAAAGGAGCCGCAGGGCTCTGTTGCATGGGGTACAGACTCTGTAGAGTAAGTATTCCAGATGAGGCTGACCCAGGGCGTGTCATGCTGATTGTAGAACTTGTGTAGGAGTTTGAGCAACAAAGCATCGTTTTGAACATGTAGATCCAGTATCCCGAGCCCACCACTCTTTCTTGGGCGGCAGGCCATGGACCAAGCTGCCAACGAATTACATTTGTCCCCATTATCCATTTTCTTGTTCCAGAGGCAGTACCATCTGATTTTGTCCAATTGGGCAATAATTTTCGGAGGGAGTCTTAATGTACCCATGGGGTAGATAGCCAGTGACGTGATGATGGAGTTGAGAAGTGCTAGTCTACCCGCATAAGACATGAGTGACATAGCCGCAGTAAGTTTCCTTTCTGCCTTGCAAACAAACGG
Source organism: Aegilops tauschii subsp. strangulata (assembly GCF_002575655.3). Taxonomy (NCBI): domain Eukaryota; kingdom Viridiplantae; phylum Streptophyta; class Magnoliopsida; order Poales; family Poaceae; genus Aegilops; species Aegilops tauschii. Next base: position 355,377,515 of record NC_053039.3, read on the forward strand.
TGTCAGATCCAGAACTGAAGGTCGAGTAGTACCTAAGGGCAGCCCAAGGTAAGTGAATGGCATGGTTGCTTGAGCACAGCCAAAAATCGCTGTCAGCGTATCGCATTTGTCCTGAGGGGTGTTGATGGGCACCAAACTTGACTTATGAAAGTTGATTTTGAGTCCCACTGAAGTGGCAAAATCCTCAAGTATCTGTTTGATCTTGGCGGCCTGGTTGATGCAAGCAGGGAGGACAATTATTGTGTCGTCAGCGTATTGAATCACCGGGTATTTGTCATTTCCCTTTGGCGGGATCGGGTGTTGGATGGTCTGGTTTTGAAGTGCCTCATTAAGAGCGGTTTGGAGCAGGTCAGCTGCTAACACAAATAGCAATGGTGACAGAGGATCGCCCTTACGCACTCCGCATTTGCAAAAAAATTGGCGACCTGGCACCCCGTTGAGAAGCACCGAGGATTTGCCCGATGAGAAGATATTTTCCATTCAGGTTAGCCATTGGGTTGGAAAGCCCATGTGTTTCATAATGAGCAACATCGCAGGGTGTTGGATCGTATCAAATGCCTTCGCGATGTCTAGTTTCAAAAGTACGATCTCACGTTTGGACGCTTGGCACTGATGAATATACTCAAAAGCCCAGGCAAGGCAGTCATGAATGGAACGACCATGGAGGAAGCCATATTCCTTGCGATGAACAATCTGCAGAATAATCTTCTGAAGGCGATTGGAAAGGATCTTGGTTATAAGATTTAGACAGCAATCCAGGAGCGTGATCGGGCGAAAGTCATTGACTATCACAGGAGCATTCGTCTTAGGTATCAAAGTGATATGTCCATAATTGATGCTCTCCAGATTCAAATTTCCTCCATGGAACTCTTCACATAGCTGATAAATATCATGTTTGATAATAGGCCAGCAAGCTTTAATGAATGCACCGTTAAACCCATCCGGTCCTGGGGCCCTATCTGGTGGCATTTCTTTGACTACCGCGTCTATTTCTGCATGTGTAAATGGGGTAATCAGGCTGTGAAAATCTACCTCTCGTCGGAGCATTTGCGAGATGTTGAACTTCATTGGTTGTGGGTTGTATGATCCCAGTCTGTCTTTGTATGTATCAAACAGGATTGCCTCTTTCGCTATGTGATCGTCCACCTCAACTCCATTATGATCTTTCAAGGTTTTTATAAAGTTCTTTCTGTAGCTTTCAGTTGCCACCGCTTGAAAAAATTTGGAATTCTCATCACCGAATTGAATCCATCGAATGGTGCATCGTTTTTTCCAATGTTCCTTTTGATATTGTAGAAGGCGAAGCAAGTGTTTTTTTGAGTATATCTCTGAAATTACCTTCGGGCAAAGTGAGGGACTGCCGGTCTGCAATGTTGTCTAGTTCAACCAGAGCTTTATTGGTGTTCTCAATCGCAATTTTCAGTCTAGAGATATGACGGCTCCAATGATTGAGAGCGTGACGGACTGCCTTGAGTTTTTGACACAGACGGGATGCTGCATTGGCCCTCTTGTTATATTTGATCGGCTTATTCCATGCTAGGGACACAACATCCATAAACCCTGGGTGTGCGATCCAGTAGGTTTCAAACCAGACCATCCATAAACTGCGTGGGATGGTGGTCTGAATGGCCACAGAGCAGGGGACATGATCAAAGACTGGCTTACCAAGGTGGGTCACCGTGGTGTTTGGAAACGTGGCAGTCCAGTTTAAGGATGTGAAAAACCAGTCGAGTTGTTCCAACAGAGGGTTTTGTTGCATGTTAGACCACGTATATCTTTTGCCCTTTATAGGTAGCTCAGTTAGATTTTGTTCACGGATAAAGTCATTAAAAGTGAACATATCGTGGACGTCCCCTCCTGGTTTATTGCGATTTTCCGGTGAGCGTATGTAATTAAAATCACCCAGAATAAGCCAATATTCTGTCGAAGGAATATGCAAGTCAAAAAGCCATTGTGTATATGTGGATCTTTGTTCTCCTTGACAAGGACCGTATACATTTACTAGTTTCCAACGATGGCCCGATTGGGTTGACGTAAATTTGACCCCCAGAGCAAAATGTTCTGATAAGAAAACCCGTCCCGTGAAAAGATGACTATTCCATATCGTAATAATACCACCCGAAGCGCGGCGCGAAGGAATATAAGCAAACTTATCAAATCGTTTGGGGCATAAAGCTTTAAGGGAGGAATCATCAAAGCAAGGCATTTTTGATTCTTGCAAACATATAACCGCACAGCCACTAACGTTGATTGCATTAGAGAGAGCTAGCTGTTTATTAGGAAACATTGCACAGATAACTGACTTATGGGTCATTAACGCAAAAAACGCAGACGGGTACGGCATAGGAACCATGTGTTTTGTGATCTCTAATGATTTACGCAAAAAAACGCACACGACCACACATGCTAGTCAACACTCAAAGCCCTCAAAGGATGCTCTTACCGACATTGTACGTTAATACTACAAACTTAAAGTACTACTGGTAATTTGCTCTAATACTACAAACTTAAACTACTTCTCACATGCTGCCATCGGGGCATGCTGGCCAGACGCCGGCGTTCTCCTTCCCGGCCTTGTAGGCGGCAGCCCACCGTGCTTCGATCTCCGCCAAGCTCTCGTCACCATGGCGTGCGGCCTCTTTTTTCTTGCGGCGGCGGGACTCTCTTTTCTTGACTGCTTTCTGCCTTTGCACTCCTTCTATGTGGCTTTGGCCGCCTCTAGATCCACCACCCATTCGGCCATGGCAGCCTCAAAGTCTGCCCATGTAACTGTCTGGCCGCCGGCGGTGATGAACTCGGCGCGGCGAGATGCCATCGCTTCCTTACCATGTGTGCGGTCGCGGGCGGCGAGGAACGCGGCACGACGGGATGCCATCGCTTCCTTACCAGTTACTATGCGCCGCGGTGCCATGGATGACGCCTGGAGAGAGCTCTGGGATGGAGGGGCCCGGCAGCCGTACAGTGCGGTGGTATTCAAGAGCTCAACGACAAACTACAACAGAAATTTGGCTTCCCTTACAATTTTGCTCGTTCATTATCGCACACGGTTCATCTCCGTCGCTTCCGGAAACAGTGTGCGCTGAGCCTATTGTGTGTTGCGTTATGATTGACCAGAACCCCAGCCACGCTGATCGCGCGTGTGCACCGTAGGACGCGCCGTGATCGAACGGCAATCCATGTCCCTCACATCTCACCCGTGCACCTATAGCTGGATTGGATTTATATGCGCTAAATGCCTAGAAAATGGACATAATCCCCTAAATATGGTAAATGAGCCCGGAAAAATGCCAAATTTGAACACGGTGATTTGTAGGGTGTATGTTCATCGTAGAAAAAAACTCCTGGGCAAAGAACAAAGAAAAGTTGGATTCCCCTTCAATCTTGGTGATTTCCCTCTCGAAAGCGTGGAACTTCTTTGGTGATGGTTCGATTTATGAAGGCCGTGCATGACGACATAAGCCAAACCTTCTCTCATTTTTACCAGTGCATGGTGAGGTCATACCATGGCACACCATGCCAGGCGTCATGTTTTTCAAGCATTTATTTCATTTTTTCTATAGTTCAAAACCCAATAAGCAAACATTTCTGGTTAACTATTGCCACACATTTCATCAAAATATATGTCCCTTCCTTGTAAAAGGATGAGAATTTACTAAATGGCACGAGCATGGTTTTCCAGGCCGTTCTTGTGCACCCTTTTGTCGGATCACGGGTTTCGGCAAAACCCTCAAGGTTCGAACACTGGGTGCGCGCGGAGATTTCCTCCCTACCGATCTACGCCCTAGCTCGCTAAGATCTCGCGGACGAACTCGACGAACTCGCAACACAAAGACACAAGATTTATACTGGTTCGGGCCACCGTTGTGGTGTAATACCCTACTCCATTGTGGTGGTGGTGGATTGCCTCTTGGGATGATGATTGGTGTGTGGCTAAGGATTGGCTCTCGATCAGATGAGATCAAGCTGCCACCGAATGTGGTGGCTAGTTCTACTTATATAGGCCCTAGTCCTATCCCCAAATATTGAGCGGGAAGGGAGCCAACAACGGCCAATTTGAAAGGGGACAACTAGTACAGCTTATCCTGACGAAAGCGGTCTTCGCCTGCGGAAAGCTCTGGTGGTGACGGCGTCTCGGGCTCCACGGTGACCTCCGTCCTGCCGTTCGGCTGGTCTTGGTCTTGTTGCACTAATATGGAAACCTTTGCCTGATGCCTCGGTACTCCGCGCCTGCGCTGGACTCCTTAGCACCAAAGAGGAAACAAGTACGCTGCGCGCGCTGGCGCCCGCCAGATCTTGATCATCATGGCTCATGTCACGAGAGCCTCGCGAGGTTTGCCCTGCCTTCATATCTCCGCTCCTCGCGAGGCAGCCTGGGGAGGCCGCTCCTGAGGAGGTCTCGCGTTGTCCCCCTCGCGAGGGTCTTGATTGCCTTGTTGATGAAGATGGGCCGTACAGGCCTGCTAGCGCAGCCACGCCGTGGGCCGCAGGCAGGCAAGTCTAGGCACCCCCATTTCCTGAACGCCGACAGTAGCCCCCGGGCCCAAGGTGCACTCGGGCTTGGCTTCGCGGCGATGCCAAAGGTCAAGCGCGGAGCGCTGCGGGCCCCAAAAGCCTGCGGCCTTCGTCGACGCGTGGCGGTTGATTGGACATGGGCGTCTCCACTTCCCCACGCTGCCTCGGCAACTGCTCGACTTGACAAGTCCCTATGACATGCAAGGAAAATCATCATTACATGTGATCGTGGGAGGCGCCGGTTGGCCTTCTTCAGCTATAAATGGGGAGGGGGGGCGGAGCCCTCGTCGCCCATATCTTCTTGGTTTGCCTGCTTCTTCCTCCTTGCTCCACCGCTAGCAGCAATGGCGCCTTCAAAGAGGTTCTCCGTTGCGGGGAAGGGCAAGGCCCCTCGGGAGGTACCCGGCTCCCCGGCGCCCAAGCGAGGACGTGGTCGTCCCCGTAAGCATGCCGCGACCCCCGCCGCGGCCCCTGGCTCTCGGGGTGGCGCAGCTGCGCGTGGCAGGAGTCGCTCTGGTCGCAGCAGTCCTATCGACGAAAGAAGACGCGATGTGGTTGCAGGCAGACGGTTCCATGCGTTAGAGGCGCTGCCGGAGTTCTTTGTCTGGTCGGAGGATCCGGCCGGCACCTGGCTCCAGCTCCCCCGCTTCTTTGCCGACGAGCTGCTGGTCTCCGGTCCAGGCGGGCTCTGGCTGCAGGCAGACGGTTGCTGCAGTCGGGCTTCTTGGGTCGCGGTCGAGGTCTCCGTCGTGGGCAACATAGGTCTGGCCCGCGGTTGGCGGACGTTCGCCCGCGCGCGCGGCCTGGGCAGGCGGTGCACCCTCCACTTCAAGTTCGACGGCGATGTGACCCTCTGTGTGTGGGTGTTCGGGGAAGACGGTCGCCGCACCGGATGCTGCCCTGAGGTGAACGACGGCGAGGAGGTGCTCGGCCTTGGCAACGGTCGGGACGAGGAGGAGGACGAACCCGCTGGCCGCGCCTCGTCTGGCTATGGTGGCTCCTCCCTTGGCGACAGTTCCAGCAGCGGCCGCCTTGATCAGCCGCCACGCCTGCTTCGAAGGCGGTAGCGGGTCATCTCGTCACCGCGCATCGGTGAAGCGCGAGGAGGGGTCCGACTAGACCCGGGACGTCGCCAAGGCCCTGCCCCCGTCGGCTGCTGCGGGGGCGAGCGCCGCTTTTGTCATGTTCCCCTTTTCCTTCCTGCATCGAAATGAAACCAGCATGGGCCCGGAGGGGCGTGTATCGAACCATAACTTATTAACCATTATGCTACGCTTGTCGTTTCAGTGCTGTGTGGCTATTTTGTGCAAAATAACTTAGCCTGGTGCATTCGGGGCGCCCTCCTCCTTACGAGGCGTTTATTTCCTCGTGTCCATCTTGACCTAGTGGTGTGTGATTGCTCTGGAACTGCTAAAAATTCGTTAGGGAGTTTGCCAGGAGATTTGCCGTTCACCCAAGCCTTGACCCGGCGCTTTGCATCGCGGTACCCGAGGGGCACGGATTAGGAGAGAGGCGCTAGCTTTCGGGCTCGAAAACGTGGGTGGCTCGCGAGAAGGCAGAAAGAAGAAAAACGCTCGTGAGGGCACCTGCCTAGCCCCCCTCGCGAGGTATGCGAGAGAGAGAACACGAGCGAACCAGAGCCAGAAAATGTGGTAAGAGGCGAGGGAATCGAATCAGCAAGGAACACCAGAAGAAAACTTCGATTAAGGAAAAGTGAGGCAACTACGGAGAGCAAATGAAAAGCCGCGTCCGGCACCTAATGTAGTCTTCAAGTCTTCTCACCATCGTGGAGCTAAGTGCTGCCACTAGGTGTGGGAGGGAGCCCCAAGGCCTGAGTCCGGCGCTCCTGAGACTCCGGGGCGTGTACAGCCCCACTCATTATTACGTGAGAGTCTCACGGGCGGCGATTCTTCACAGGCACCGGGCCTTCTTCATAGGCTCTGGGCCTTGCTTCATGGGAAGAACTTCCGGAGGTGCTGGATGTTCCAGGCGTTCTAGATGGGTATCCCGTCCTGCGTCTCCAGGCGCGCGGCGCCAGGCCTGGAGACATGGACGACCCTGAACGGGCCCTCCCACATGGGTGAAAGCTTGTGCAGCCCTTCCCTGGAGAGGACCCGCCTTAGGACGAGGTCGCCTGCCTCGAGCGTTCTGGAGCGGATGTTGCGGCAGTGGTTGAGGGAGTCCTGGATTAGGGGGTCCTCGGACAGCGGGACTATATACTTTAGCCGGACTGTTGGACTATGAAGATACAAGACTCAAGACTTAGTTCCGTGTCCGGATGGGACTCTCCTTTGCGTGGAAGGCATGCTTGGCAATACGGATATGTAGATCTCCTCCCTTGTAACTGACTCTGTGTAACCCTAGCCCCCTCCGGTGTCTATATAAACTGGAGGGTTTAGTCCGTAGGACAACAACAATCATAATCATAGGCTAGCTTGTAGGGTTTAGCCTCTACGATCTCGTGGTAGATCAACTCTTGTAATACTCATATCATCAAGATCAATCAAGAAGGAAGTAGGGTATTACCTCCATCGAGAGGGCCCGAACCTGGGTAAACATTGTGTCCCCCGCCTCCTGTTACCATCTGCCTTAGACGCACAATTCGGGACCCCCTACCCGAGATCCGCCGGTTTTGACACCGACATTGGTGCTTTCATTGAGAGTTCCACTGTGCCGTCGCAATAAATGCTTGATGGCTCCTTCGATCATCGACAACGATGTGATCCAGGGCGAGGTTTTCCTCCCCGGACAGATCTTTGTATTCGGCGGCTTCGTACTGCGGGCCAACTCGCTTGGCCATCTAGAGCAGATCGAGAGCTACGCCCCTGGCCATCAGGTCAGGTTTGGAAGTTTGAACTATGCCGCCGACATCCGCGGAGACTTGATCTTCGACGGATTCGAGCCCGTGTCAGGTGTGCCACGTAGTCACGATGAGCATGACCTAGCTCTGCCATCGGACAGTGTTTGGGAAATCGCACTTGCGGCTACCCCGGCCCTCAATCCGGAATAGATGGCGCCATCTGAGGACGGGTGGATGGACCCCACCATGAAGGCCGCGCACTCAGCGGCGATGGAGCCGAATACTGACTTCACTTCCTATGAGACCCGTGTTGCTGGACACTTGGATTCGTCCCCGGCCACGGGCTCCGAACCGCCTGCGTCCATGCCTATCTAATTTGATTGGGCACCAATCATGGAGTTTTCCTCCGCGGATATCTTTCAACACTCACCACTGTGCGACGTGCTAAACTCATTGAGGTCTCTCTCCTTGTCAGGAGACCCTTGGCCGAACTATGTCCGGGTAGAATGGGATGCGGACGACGAAGAAATTCGCTCCCCACCCACCACCCACTTAGTAGCCACTGTCGATGATTTAACCGACATGCTCGATTTCGACTCTGAAGACATCGACGGTATGGACGACGATGCAGGAGACGAACAGGAACCACCGCCTATAGGGCGCTGGAGTGCCACCTCATCATATGATATATACATGGTGGACACCCCCTATGCTTCACTGATGAAGTAATGGATCACGAATTCCTGGAAGGATTTAAACCCATGAACATTGAGTCATATGATGGTACAACAGACCCCGCGGTATGGATCCATGATTTCCTCCTCCACATCCACATGGCCCGCGATGACGATCTACATGCCATAGAGTACCTCCCACTAAAACTCAAAGGACCAGCTCGGCATTGGCTGAATAGCTTGCCAGCAAACTCCATGGGCAGTTGGGAGGATTTGGAAGATGCATTCCTTGACAACTTCCAGGGCACTTATGTGTGACCACCAGATGCTGATGACTTGAGCCATATAACTCAGCAGCCAGGGGAATCGGCCAGGAAATTCTGGACCCGGTTCCTAACTAAAAAGAACCAAATTGTCAACTATCCGGATGCAGAGGCCTTAGCGGCATTTAAGCATAACATCCGTGATGAGTGGCTCGCCCGGCACCTCGGCCAAGAGAAGCCGAAGTCTATGGCAGCCCTCATGACACTCATGACCCGCTTTTCCGCGGGCGAGGACAGCTGGCTGGCTCGCAGCAACAACACATCAAGAAATCATGGCAATTCAGATGCCGAAGATAGTAACGGCAGACCACGTCGCAACTGACACAAGCGCCGCAACAACGGCGACAACGCCGAAGACACGGCAGTCAATGCCGGATTCAGTGGCTCTAAATCCGGTCAACGGAAGAAGCCGTTCAAAAGAAACAATCCGGGCCCGTCCAGTTTGGACCGCATACTCGATCGCTCGTGTCAAATTCACGGCACCCCCGATAAGCCAACCAATCACACCAACAGAGAATGCTGAATGTTCAAGCAGGACGGCAAGTTGAATACCGAAAACAAGGAAAAGGGGCTGCATAGCGACGATGAGGAGGAGCCCCAGCCGCCGAACACAGGAGGACAGAAGAAATTTTCTCCCGAAGTGAAAATGGTGAACATGATATACGCAACCCATATTCCCAAGAGGGAACAGAAGCGTGCACTAAGGGACGTCTATGCGATGGAGCCAGTCGCCCCAAATTTCAACCGATGGTCTTCTTGTCCGATCAATTTCGATCGTAGGGACCACCCCACTAGTATCCATCATGGCGGTTCTGCCGCATTGGTTCTTGATCCCATCATTGACGGATTTCACCTCACATGAGTCCTTATGGACGGTGGCAGCAGCCTGAACCTGCTTTATCAAGACATAGTGCGCAAAATGGGTATAGTCCCCTCGAGGATCAAACCCACAAAAACCACCTTCAAGGGTGTCATACCAGGTGTAGAGGCCTGTTGCACGGGCTCAATCGCACTGGAAGTGGTCTTCGGATCTCCGGACAACTTCCGAAGCGAGGAATTAATCTTCGATATCGTCCCCTTCCATAGTGGCTATCACGCACTACTCGGACGAACCGCGTTCGCTAGATTCAACACGGTACCGCATTATGCGTACCTCAAACTGAAAATGCTGGGACCTCACGAAGTTATAACAGTTAATGGAAACACAGAACGCTCGCTCCGCACGGACGAGCACACTGCAGCCCTCCCAGCGGAAGCACAAAGCAGCCTTCTGAGGCCAACCGCCAATTCGATGAAAAGGCCCCCGGACACCTTCGAGCGAGTCCGGAGTAACCTGCAACAGGATCTCCAGGCACGTTCAGAGCTTGGATATCAATTTGGCCTCCGTCATAGTCCCAGTCAAGCGGTGAAATCTGTGCCGCGCGTACATAACTACGCACTCAAGATACCATGGGCATTGGCGGAGGCACGGCTATGGCACGGCCCACAATTCGGCTCAACCGCCCCAGGGCACGTATACCTTTATCATTTTTTCTCTTTCAGGACCTTACTCTCTGGAAGACCTCTCCGGCAGTCTGATTGTTGACTCATTGCAGGAAGGAAATACCAAGGAAGCAAGACGCTCTGACGTACAAGGGAATCCCCAGGTGGTCTTTGATAACAACCGAATACCTGTTTTACATACCCATACGCAGCCTGCCCATGCATAGGACATGTCAAATAGTCCTATTTTCTGCTTATTACACTACTTGTATCCGTACGCTTTGACATATTATTTAAATAACAATGCATAGCGTTAGTCTATTATTGCATTTCCTTTTTCCTTGTTAGCTTATTTTACGACAAATTGCACCCGTACATTCTGGTACGACCAGTGCGCCAGGGGCTTCAGTATACCCCATAACACGGCGTGAAAAGTCCGAACACTTTCGACAGTGCGGCACCCCAAACTTATAGCATTATATGCATCAGCTCCGAATCATGTCTTGGGTCAATAGTTGGGTTTGCCCGGCTCCCATGTTTTGGTATATTACGTTCCGCTATATCGGCTAAGGTAGCACTCGGAGAACTACTGCGATTGTGTCCTGGTTCTTCCGGACGAGCACCTCAGTAGGGAAAGCCGAAAACTGGCTGTCATGATGAGGCGAGAGCTGGTTGCTGTTCAAGAGGTCTCAAGTCCTTAAAGACTTCTTCCGCTTCGGGCGAGGAGTCGGCCTTGCCCGACTTAGGCGTATATAGCGCCCCAAATTCGGCCTTCCGAATACTAGGGGCTTCGCCAAAATTTAAAATTGTAGACTTCTATGGCTAAGTGAGAGTGATAAAGCTTTATAGTCCGATTGCCTGGTTCGTTGTGCTGAACACCTCCTTCGAAGGACCCAAAATTGGGATAAAGAGTGCTCAGGTTTATCCCAAAAACCTCAGTACTAGTTACATGGGGGCAGAAGCCGACGACTGGCCAACTCTCAGATTTTATAAACGGCCGCACAGAAGGTAATATTTTAAATTAACAAGCGTTTCATAGTGCAGATGAACTCGTTTCATATTACAGGATCACATGAGTACATTCATTCAATTATTACATCCTTAGCACATTCCTCCGCCACAAGGCGAGCATCCTTCAAGACATTGTCATAATACTTTTTGGGGTGGCGATGCTCCTTGCCCTCCGGCGGCCCTTCCTTCACCAGCTTTTCGGCATCCAACTTCGCCCAGTGCACTTTCTCCCGGGCAAAGGCCCTGCGCGCACCCTCAATGCAGACAGACCGCTTTATGACTTCAAACCTCGGGCAGGCATTCACAAGCCGCCTTACCAGACCGAAGTAGCTACCAGGCAGGGGCTCGCCAGGCCACATCCGGACTATAAGACCCCTCATGGCCTGTTCGGCTGCCTTGTGAAGCTCGACCAGTTGCTTCAACTAGTCGCTCAAGGGCATTGGATGTTCAGTCCCAGTATACTGATATCAGAACAACCTCTCCGTCGAGCTCCCCTCCTCGGCCCGGTAGAACTCCGCGGCATCCGACACACTGCGGGGTAGATCTGCGAACGCTCCTGGAGAGCTCCGAACTCGGGTAAGTAAAAAGAAAGTTTCCTTCACATGCTTGCTTTGCATAATGAATGCCTTACCCGCCGCTATCTTCTTAACCGCCTCAATTTCCTGGAGGGCCTTTTGGGCTTCGGCCTTGGCATGTTGTGCGTTTTCGAGGGCCTTCGCAAGCTCGGACCCTTGCGTCTTAAGTCAAGCTCCAAGGACTCGTGTTTCTTGACGAGAGCCTGGAGCTCTTGCTGCACCTCGCTAAATATGCCCTAGAGGCAATAATAAATGGTTATTATTATATTTCTTTGTTCATGGTAATTGTCTATTGTTCATGCTATAATTGTATTGTCCGAAAATCGTAATACATGTGTGAATACATAGACCACAACGTGTCCCTAGTAAGCCTCTAGTTGACTAGCTCGTTGATCAACAGATAGTCATGGTTTCCTGACTATGGACATTGGATGTCATTGATAACGGGATCACATCATTAGGAGAATGATGTGATGGACAAGACCCAATCCTAAGCATAGCATAAAAGATCGTGTAGTTTCGTTTGCTAGAGCTTTTCCAATGTCAAGTGTCTTTTCCTTAGACCATGAGATCGTGCAACTCCCGGATACCGTAGGAGTGCTTTGGGTGTGCCAAACGTCACAACGTAACTGGGTGACTATAAAGGTGCACTACGGGTATCTCCCAAAGTGTCTGTTGGGTTGGCACGGATTGAGACTGGGATTTGTCACTCCGTGTGACGGAGAGGTATCTCTGGGCCCACTCGGTAATGCATCATCATAATGAGCTCAATGTGAGTAAGGCGTTAGTCACGAGATCATGCATTGCGGTACGAGTAAAGAGACTTGCCGGTAACGAGATTGAACAAGGTATTGGGATACCGACGATCGAATCTCGGGCAAGTAACATACCGATGGACAAAGGGAATTGCATACGGGATTGATTGAATCCTCGACATCGTGGTTCATCCGATGAGATCATCGTGGAACATGTGGGAGCCAACATGGGTATCCAGATCCCGCTGTTGGTTATTGACCGGAGAGGCGTCTCGGTCATGTCTGCATGTCTCCCGAACCCGTAGGGTCTACACACTTAAGGTTCGGTGACGCTAGGGTTGTAGAGATATGTTTATGCGGAAACCCGAAAGTTGTTCGGAGTCCCGGATGAGATCCCGGACATCACGAGGAGTTCCGGAATGGTCCGGAGGTGAAGAATTATATATAGGAAGTCAAGTTTCGGCCACCGGGAAAGTTTCTGGGGTTACCGGTATTGTACCGGGACCACCGGAAGGGTCCCGGGGGTCCACCGGTTGGGCCACCTATCCCGGAGGGCCCCATGGGCTGAAGTGGGAAGGGAACCAGCCCCTAGTGGGCTGGGCGCCCCCCATGGGCCTCCCCCCTGCGCCTAGGGTTAGAAACCCTAGGGTGGGGCCGCCCCACTTGCCTTGGGGGGCAAGGCACCCCCTTGGTCGCCGCCCCCACCCTAGATGGAACTTGGCCGGCGCCCCCCCTCCCAGGGGGCCTATATAAAGGGGGGAGGGAGGGCAGCAATATTACAGCCTTGGGCGCCTCCCTCCTCCCCTGCTACACTTCTCTCTCTCGTAGAAGTTCGGCGAAGCCCTGCCGACATCCCGCTACATCCACCATCACGCCGTCGTGCTGTTGGATCTCCATCAACCTCTCCTTCCCCTTGCTGGATCAAGAAGGAGGGGACGTCGCTACACCGTACGTGTGTTGAACGCGGAGGTGCCGTCCGTTCGGCACTTGGTCATCGATGATTTGAATCACGGCGAGTACGACTCCGTCATCCACGTTCATTGGAACGCTTCCGCTCGCGATCTACAAGGGTATGTAGATGCACTCCTTTTCCCTCGTTGCTAGTATACTCCATAGATGCATCTTGGTGAGCGTAGGAAAATTTTAAAATTATGCTACGATTCCCAACAGTGGCATCCTAAGCCAGGCCTATGCGTAGTTACTATGCACGAGTAGAACACAAAGAAGTTGTGGGCGTTGATGTTGCCAATTCTTCTTGCCGCTACTAGTCGTTTCTTGTTTCGGCGGCATTGTAGGATGAAGCGGGCCGGACCGACCTTACACGTACGCTTACGTGAGACAGGTTCCACCGACTGACATGCACTAGTTGCATAAGGTGGCTAGCGGGTGTCTGTCTCTCCTACTTTAGTCGGAACGGATTCGATGAAAAGGGTCCTTATGAAGGGTAAATAGAAATTGGCAAATCACGTTGTGGTCATACGTAGGTAAGAAACGTTCTTGCTAGAAACCTACAAACCACGTAAAAACTTGCAACAACAATTAGAGGACGTCTAACTTGTTTTTGCAGCATGTGTTATGTGATGTGATATGGCTAGAAGATGTGATGAATGATATATGTGATGTATGAGATTGATCATATTCTTGTAATAGGAATCACGACTTGCATGTCGATGAGTATGACAACCGGCAGGAGCCATAGGAGTTGTCTTTATTATTTTGCATGACCTGCGTGTCATTGAATAACGCCATGTAAATTACTTTACTTTGTTGCTAAACGCGTTAGCCATAGAAGTAGAAGTAATCGTTGGCGTGACGACTTCATGAAGACACAATGATGGAGATCATGATGATGGAGATCATGGTGTCATGCCGGTGACGAAGATGATCATGGTGCCCCAAAGATGGAGATCAAAGGAGCATAATGATATTGGCCATATCATGTCACTATTTGATTGCATGTGATGTTTATCATGTTTTGCATCTTATTTGCTTAAAACGACGGTAGTAAGTAAGATGATCCCTTATGATAATTTCAAGAAAGTGTTCACCCTAACTGTGCACCGTTGCGAAGGTTCGTTGTTTCGAAGCACCACGTGATGATCGGGTGTGATAGATTCTAACGTTCGAATACAACGGGTGTTGACGAGCCTAGCATGTACAGACATGGCCTCGGAACACACGCAATACACTTAGGTTGACTTGACGAGCCTAGCATGTACAAACATGGCCTCGGAACACGGAGGACCGAAAGGTCGAGCATGAGTCGTATAGAAGATACGATCAACATGGAGATGTTCACCGATCTTGACTAGTCCGTCTCACGTGATGATCGGACACGGCCTAGTTAACTCGGATCATGTTGCACTTAGACGACTAGAGGGATGTCTATCTGAGTGGGAGTTCATTAAATAATTTGATTAGATGAACTTAATTATCATGAACTTAGTCTAAAATCTTTACACTATGTCTTGTAGATCTAATGGCCAACGTTGTCCTCAATTTCAACGCGTTCCTAGAGAAAACCAAGCTGAAAGATGATGGCGGCAACTATACGGACTGGGTCCGGAACCTGAGGATCATCCTCATAGTAGCCAAGAAAGATTATGTCTTAGAAGCACCGCTAGGTGATGCACCAATCCCAGAGAACCAAGACGTTATGAACGCTTGGCAGCAGCGTGCTGATGATTACTCCCTCGTTCAGTGCGGCATGCTTTACAGCTTAGAACCGGGTCTCCAAAAGCGTTTTGAGAAACATGGAGCATATGAGATGTTCGAGGAGCTGAAATTGGTTTTTCAAGCTCATGCCCGGGTCGAGAGATATGAAGTCTCCGACAAGTTCTTCAGCTGTAAAATGGAGGAAAATAGTTCTGTAAGTGAGCACATACTCAGAATGTCTGGGTTGCACAACCACTTGACTCAGCTGGGAGTTAATCTCCCGGATGACGCGGTCATTGACAGAATCCTCCAGTCGCGTCCACCAAGCTACAAGAGCTTTGTGATGAACTTCAATATGCAGGGGATGGAAAAGACCATTCCTGAGATATATTCAATGCTGAAATCAGCGTAGGTGGAGATCAGAAAAGAACATCAAGTGTTGATGGTGAATAAAACCACTAAGTTCAAGAAGTGCAAGGGTAAGAAGAACTTCAAGAAGGACGGCAAGGGAGTTGCGCGCCCGGTAAGCCAGTTGCCGGGAAGAAGCCAAGGAATGGACCCAAGCCCGAGACTGAGTGCTTTTATTGCAAGGGAAGTGGTCACTGGAAGCGGAACTGCCCCAAATACTTAGCGGACAAGAAGGCCGGCAACACCAAAGGTATATGTGATATACATGTAATTGATGTGTACCTTACCAGTACTCGTAGTAGCTCCTGGGTATTTGATACCGGTGCGGTTGCTCATATTTGTAACTCAAAACAGGAACCACGGAATAAACAGAGACTGGCAAAGGACGAGGTGAAGATGCGCGTCGGGAATGGTTCCAAGGTCGATGTGATCGCCGTCGGCACGCTACCTCTGCATCTACCTACGAGATTTGTTTTAAACCTCAATAATTGTTATTTAGTGCCAGCTTTGAGCATGAACATTGTACCTGGATCTCGTTTAATTCGAGATGGCTACTCATTTAAATCCGAGAATAATGGTTGTTCTATTTATTTGAGAGAGATGTTTTATGGTCATGCCCCGCTGGTCAATGGTTTATTCTTGATGAATCTCGAACGTGATGTTACACGTATTTATAGTGTGAATACCAAAAGATGTAAAGTTGATAACGATAGTCCCACATACTTGTGGCACTGCCGCCTTGGTCACATTGGTGTCAAGCGCATGAAGAAGCTCCATGCAGATGGACTTTTGGAGTCTCTTGATTACGAATCATTTGACACGTGCGAACCATGCCTCATGGGTAAGATGACCAAGACTCCGTTCTTCGGAACAATGGAGCGAGCAACCAACTTACTGGAAATCATATATACCGATGTGTGCGGTCCAATGAGTGTTGAGGCTCGCGGAGGATATCATTATGTTCTCACTCTCACTGATGACTTAAGTAGATATGGGTATGTCTACCTAATGAAACACAAGTCTAAAACCTTTGAAAATTTCAAGGAATTTCAGAGTGAGGTTGAGAATCAACGTGACAGGAGAATAAAATTCTTACGATCAGATCGTGGTGGAGAATATTTAAGTCACGAATTTGGTGCACACTTAAGAAAATGTGGAATAGTTTCACAACTCACGCCGCCTGGAACACCTCAGCGAAACGGTGTGTCCGAACGTCGTAATTGCACTCTATTGGATATGGTGCGATCTATGATGTCTCTTACCGATTTACCGCTCTCATTTTGGGGCTATGCTTTAGAGACTGCAGCATTCACTTTAAATAGGGCTCTGTCGAAATCCGTTGAGACGACACCGTATGAATTATGGATTGGGAAGAAACCTAAGCTGTCGTTTCTAAAAGTTTGGGGATGCGATGCTTATGTCAAGAAACTTCAACCTGAAAAGCTCGAACCCAAGTCGGAGAAATGCGTCTTCATAGGATACCCTAAGGAAACTATTGGGTATACCTTCTACCTCAGATCTGAAGGCAAGATCTTCGTTGCCAAGAACGGGTCCTTTCTAGAGAAGGAGTTTCTCTCGAAAGAATTGAGTGGGAGGAAAGTGGAACTTGATGAGGTGACAGTCACCCCTTCCGAACCAGAAAGTAGCGCAGCGTGGGAAGATGTTCCTGTGGTGCCTACACCGACTGGGGAGGAAGTTAATGATGATGATCATGAAGCTTCGGATCAAGTTACTACTGAACTTCGTAGGTCCACAAGGACACGTTCCGCACCAGAGTGGTACGGCAACCCTGTCCTGGAAATCATGTTGTTAGACAACGGTGAACCTTCGAACTATGAAGAAGCGATGGCGGGCCCGGATTCCGACAAATGGCTAGAAGCCATGAAATCCGAGATAGGATCCATGTATGAAAACGAAGTATGGACTTTGACTGACTTGCCCGATGATCGGCGAGCCATAGAAAACAAATGGATCTTTAAGAAGAAGACAAACGCGGATGGTAATGTTACCATCTATAAGGCTCGACTTGTCGCTAAAGGTTATCGACAAGTTCAAGGGGTTGACTACGATGAGACTTTCTCACCCGTAGCGAAGCTGAAGTCAGTCCGAATCATGTTAGCAATTGCCGCATACTATGATTATGAGATATGGCAGATGGACGTCAAAACGACATTCCTTAACGGCTTCCTTAAGGAAGAGTTGTATATGATGCAGCCGGAAGGTTTTGTCGATCCTAAGAATGCTAACAAAGTATGCAAGCTCCAACGCTCAATCTATGGGCTGGTGCAAGCATCTCGGAGTTGGAACATTCGCTTTGATGAGATGATCAAAGCGTTTGGGTTTACACAGACTTATGGAGAAGCCTGTGTTTACAAGAAAGTGAGTGGGAGCTCTGTAGCATTTCTCTTATTATATGTGGATGACATATTACTGATGGGAAATGATATAGAATTCTTGGAAAGTATAAAGGCCTATTTGAATAAGTGTTTTTCAATGAAGGACCTTGGAGAAGCTGCTTATATATTAGGCATCAAGATCTATAGAGATAGATCAAGACGCCTCATTGGTCTTTCACAGAGTACATACCTTGACAAGATATTGAAGAAGTTCAATATGGATCAGTCCAAGAAGGGGTTCTTGCCTGTATTGCAAGGTGTGCAATTGAGCACGGCTCAATGCCCGACAACGGCAGAAGATATAGAAAAGATGAGTGTCATCCCCTATGCCTCGGCCATAGGGTCTATTATGTATGCCATGCTGTGTACCAGACCTGATGTAAACCTTGAAGTAAGTTTGGTAGGAAGGTACCAAAGTAATCCCGGCATGGAACACTGGACAGCGGTCAAGAATATCTGAAGTACCTGAAGAGGACTAAGGATATGTTTCTCGTTTATGGAGGTGACGAAGAGCTCGTCGTAAAGGGTTACGTCGACGCTAGCTTCGACACAGATCTGGATGACTCGAAGTCCCAAACCGGATACGTGTATATTTTGAATGGAGGAGCAGTAAGCTGGTGCAGTTGCAAGCAAAGCGTCATGGCGGGATCTACATGTGAAGCGGAGTACATGGCAGCCTCAGAGGCAGCACAGGAAGCAGTCTGGATGAAGGAGTTCATTACCGACCTAGGGGTGATTCCCAATGCGTCGGGCCCGATGACTCTCTTCTGTGACAACACTGGAGCTATTGCACTTGCGAAGGAGCCCAGGTTTCACAGGAAGACCAGGCATATCAAGCGTCGCTTCAACTCCATTCGTGAAAGTGTTCAAAATGGAGACATAGATATTTGTAAAGTACATACGGACCTGAATGTAGCAGATCCGTTGACTAAACCTCTCCCTAGGGCAAAACATGATCAACACCAGGACGCAATGGGTGTTCGATTCATCACAATGTAACTAGATTATTGACTCTAGTGCAAGTGGGAGACTGTTGGAAATATGCCCTAGAGGCAATAATAAATGGTTATTATTATATTTCTTTGTTCATGGTAATTGTCTATTGTTCATGCTATAATTGTATTGTCCGGAAATCGTAATACATGTGTGAATACATAGACCACAACGTGTCCCTAGTAAGCCTCTAGTTGACTAGCTCGTTGATCAACATATAGTCATGGTTTCCTGACTATGGACATTGGATGTCATTGATAACGGGATCACATCATTAGGAGAATGATGTGATGGACAAGACCCAATCCTAAGCATAGCATAAAAGATCATGTAGTTTCGTTTGCTAGAGCTTTTCCAATGTCAAGTGTCTTTTCCTTAGACCATGAGATCGTGCAACTCCCGGATACCATAGGAGTGCTTTGGGTGTGCCAAACGTCACAACGTAACTGGGTGACTATAAAGGTGCACTACGGGTATCTCCGAAAGTGTCTGTTGGGTTGGCACGGATCGAGACTGGGATTTGTCACTCCTTGTGACGGAGAGGTATCTCTGGGCCCACTCGGTAATGCATCATCATAATGAGCTCAATGTGACTAAGGCGTTAGTCACGGGATCATGCATTGCGGTACGAGTAAAGAGACATGCCGGTAACGAGATTGAACAAGGTATTGGGATACCGACGATCGAATCTCGGGCAAGTAACATACCGATGGACAAAGGGAATTGCATACGGGATTGATTGAATCCTCGACATCGTGGTTCATCCGATGAGATCATCGTGGAACATGTGGGAGCCAACATGGGTATCCAGATCCCGCTGTTGGTTATTGACCGGAGAGGCGTCTCGGTCATGTCTGCATGTCTCCCGAACCCGTAGGGTCTACACACTTAAGGTTCGGTGACGCTAGGGTTGTAGAGATATGTGTATGCGGAAACCCGAAAGTTGTTCGGAGTCCCGAATGAGATCCCGGACATCACGAGGAGTTCCGGAATGGTCTGGAGGTGAAGAATTATATATAGGAAGTCAAGTGTCGGCCACCGGGAAAGTTTCGGGGGTTACCAGTATTGTACCGGGACCACCGGAAGGGTCCCGGGGGTCCACCGGGTGGGGCCACCTATCCCGGAGGGCCCCGTGGGGTGAAGTGGGAAGGGAACCATCCCCTAGTGGGCTGGGCGCCCCCCCATGGGCCTCCCCCTGCGCCTAGGGTTGGAAACCCTAGGGTGGGGGGCGCCTCACTTGCCTTGGGGGGCAAGGCACCCCCTTGGCCGCCGCCCCCCACCCTAGATGGGACTTGGCCGGCGCCCCCCCTCCCAGGGGGCCTATATAAAGGTGGGGGGAGGGAGGGCAGCAATATTACAGCCTTGGGCGCCTCCCTCCTCCCCTGCTACAGTTTTCTCTCTCGTAGAAGCTCGGCGAAGCCCTGCCGGCATCCCGCTACATCCACCATCACGCCGTCGTGCTGCTGGATCTCCATCAACCTCTCCTTCCCCTTGCTGGATCAAGAAGGAGGAGACGTCGCTGCACCATACGTGTGTTGAACGCGGAGGTGCCGTCCGTTCGGCACTCGGTCATCGGTGATTTGAATCACGGCGAGTACGACTCCGTCATCCACGTTCATTGGAACGCTTCCGCTCGCGATCTACAAGGGTATGTAGATGCACTCCTTTTCCCTCGTTGCTAGTATACTCCATAGATGCATCTTGGTGAGCGTAGGAAAATTTTAAAATTATGCTACTATTCCCAACACTCGCCTACTCGGGCCTCTTGCTTCTCTCGCTCGATGCGCTCCTTGGCCGCTTTGTCTTCGGCCTCAGACAGTGCCTTCTTCAGGGCCGCCACTTCGGTCGTGGCCCCTAGCAAAATTCATGATGATCGTATTATTCCAAAACCAATTTTTTCTTTATCAATATTCAGACGGGGTGTCACTTACCTTTGTTCTCTTCGAGCTGCCTCTTGGTAAGGCCGAGCTCTTCCTTGGACCGCTCAAGGTCCCGCTTCAGTGCAGCGACCTCCGCAGTACGAGCGGCGGCGGCCAACAGTGAAGCCTGCTCATTCACATCGACACATTCTGATTAGACTCCTGTGATTATTATTTGATCCTCTATTCGGCCTTTCTTCGCGAACGCCAAACAGAGCATCAGGGGCTACTATCTATGCTGTAACATTTTCTTATAATTTGATTACTTACCTCAAAGCCTGTTAGGAGGCTGGCACATGCTTTAGTCAGTCCGCTCTTGGCGGACTAAACCTTCTTGACCACCGCACTCATAATAGTGCGGTGCTCTTCGTCAAGGGAAGCGCCGCGAAGCGCTTCCAGCAAGTTGTCCGATGCCTCTGGATGGACAGAGGCCATCAGCATAGACGGCTTGCCCCCCTTAGCGAGGGGTTGCCTGATAGAATCCGGAACCACTGGATGTTCCGGCGTGGTATTCGACTAGGGGCTAGACTTGCTGCCCCTGGCGTTAGGGCCCAGGGGAGTCTTGCCCCTCATGCGCCCATCGCCTGGAATGTCGCCTTGGGGCGCCTCCGGAATTGTCTCCCTTGGTTCAGTGCCCTTTGAGACAACACCTCGGCGTCGTCCATAGGGCGGGGGGAGGAGGCGGTCGGGAGTGAATCACTGTTCATACCCGGCGGGCCCAAAGAATCATCCTACGAAGATACGTCGATATGGGCTCGGGATGGACTGCATACTCATGTTTGGCGTGATAAGAAGCAGTAGAATAAAACGTACCAAGAATTATTATGGTATCCTGATACTTATGACTTCGCCAGGGGCTTATCCCTGGGCAGCCACTCGTCGTCGCTGTAGGCGGCGGTTGTGGAGTTGTCCGGAAGGAGGGTCCTTCCCTTCTTGGACCCTTCAGCCTCCCCAGATGGGGCGGCCTTCCTTTTCTTGTCTCCCCCGGCTGGGGGGGAGAACTTTCCTCTTCCTCCTCCTCGTCTTCATGGGAGGAGGGCGCTTCAGTGTTATCGGATGATGAGTCCGATACAACCTTGCGCCGGAGACCTTTCCTGGTCCCCGTGGCCTTCTTCTTGGCCTTCTTCTCCGGCACCTTATAAGGCGCTGGAACCAGCATCTCCATTAAGAGAGCATTTTCTAGATCTTCGGGTAGAGGGGCTGGACAATCAATCTGCTCCCCTGTCGCTACCCAGTCCTGTTAAAATGGCGTGGAGGCTCAGTTCATTCACATAGTTATACTGGGGAAAGGAACATCTTGTGAGATGTGAAAAACTTACCAGATTGGCAGGGCGCTTGGCGCTGAGTCCACGATCTTCGGTAAAGGGAGGAGGTACCTCGGCACCCTTTAACAGCACCTTCCAAACGTCTTTGTGCGTCGTGTCGAAAAGCTCTCGCAGCGTCTGGTGCTCCGCCAGGTCGAACTCCCACATATTTAATGCCCGTCTTTGACACGGGAGGATCCGGCGGAAGAGCATGACCTGGACCACGTTGACAAGCTTGATTTTCTTGCTCATCATGTTCCGGACACATTTCTATAGTCCAGTCAGCTCCACCGACGAACCCCAGGATAGGCCCTTCTCTTTCCAGGAGGTGAGCCGCATGGGGATGCTGGATCAAAATTCGGGGGCCGCCACCCAGTTGGTGTCGCGCGGCTCCGTGATGTAGAACCACCCCGATTGCCACCCCTTCACGGTCTCCACGTAGGAGCCCTCGAGCCAGGTGACATTGGGCATTTTGCCCACCATGGCGCCTCCGCACTCCGCTTGCTGGCCAACCACCACCTTCGGTTTTACATTGAAGGTCTTCAGCCACAGGCCAAAGTGGGGCTTGACGCGGAGGAAGGCCTCGCACACGACGATAAACGCCGAGATGTTGAGGATGAAATTGGGGGACAGATCGCGAAAATCCAGCCCGTAGTAAAACATGGGCCCGCGGACAAATGGGTGGAGGGAAAATCCCAGTACGCGGACGAAGTGGGTAAGAAATACGACCCTCTCATGGGGTTCTAGAGTAGGGACGATCTGCCCCGCATCTGGTAGCCGGTGCGCGATATCTGCGGCCAGGTATCCGGCTCCCCGAAGCTTTGTAATGTCCTCCTCTGTAATGGAGGAGACCATCCACTTGCCACCCGCTCCGGACATGCTTGGAGTGGTTTTGAGGAGAAAATGCGAACTTGGGTGCTGGAGCTCGAGTGCGCAAGAATGGATGAGCAAGGAAGAAGAAGGTGTGGGTGAAAAAGATGAATTCTTGTCCCTTTATAAGGGCGAAAGAAACTATGCGCCTCCCCATCTGCCTGGTAAACTCGCTTATTCCCCAAGCGTCGTAATTGATGGCGCGGTTGGGTTACCCACACCCATATTGATGAGAATCCCGTGATAGGGGGGCACGATCTCTGCTTCGACAAGACGTGCCAAGAAAACCGCCTCGCAATATGTGCAGTAGCTGGTTAGGAAAAATGGTTCGAATAATGACCGGGCCGAGGCGTGATTTCACGCTATGAAACTTGTCAGGAGATTAGATTTGTGGAATATTATACTCTCTACGGCGGTATGTGGAATTTATTTTGCAGAGCCGAACACGATCCTTGTGTTCAAAATCTTCTATGGAGTATTCCGAGGAGGAACCCGCCTTGCAATGCCGAAGACAATCTACGCGCCGGGCTCATCATCATTGAAGCCTGGTTCAGGGGCTACTGAGGGAGTCCTGGATTAGGGGGTCCTCGGACAGCCGGACTATATACTTTAGCCGGACTGTTGGACTATGAAGATACAAGACTAAAGACTTCATTCCGTGTCCGGATGGGACTCTCCTTTGCTTGGAAGGCAAGCTTGGCATGTAACCGACTCTGTGTAACCCTAGCCCCCTCCGTTGTCTATATAAACCGGAGGGTTTAGTCCGTAGGACAACAACAATCATAATCATAGGCTAGCTTCTAGGGTTTAGCCACTACGATCTCGTGGTAGATCAACTCTTGTAATACGCATCTCATCAAGATCAATCAAGCAGGAAGTAGGGTATTACCTCCATCGAGAGGGCCCGAACCTGGGTAAACATTGTGTCCCCCGCCTCCTGTTACCATCTGCCTTAGACGCACAGTTCGGGACCCCCTACCCGAGATCCACCGGTTTTGACACCGATAGTGGTATCTCCGCAGCGCCTGCTGATACCTTGGTGCCCTCAGTGCAGCTTCGCGACGACGTTCCTCCCCCAGCACGAGGTCCATCCCCCGCATGGCGTCCTGCTGCGTTTCATCGAACGCCAGGACCCGTGCGGAGCGATGCTTGACCTCGTGAGGAAGGACCGCTTCAGCTCCGTAGACAAGGAAGAATGGGGTCTCGCCCGTTGGCTTGGTGGCGGTGGTGCGGATGGACCACAACACGGACTGGAGCTCGTCGTGCCAGCCCCTGCCACAGGCCTCGAGCTTCTTCTTGAAGGTCCTGGTCTGGAGGCCCCTCAGGACCTCCGCGTTGGCGCGTTCGGCCTGACCATTGCTCCTGGGGTGTGCCACCGAAGCATAGCAAATCTGCGTTCCAAGGTTAGCACAGTAGGTTTTGAAGAGGTTACTCGTGAACTACGAGCCGTTATCTGTGATGATACGGTTGGGGACCCCAAAGCGGCTCACGAGGCCCTTGACGAACTTGACAGTAGAGCCGGCTGGGATGGTACGGACGGCTTCCACTTCCGCCCACTTGGTGAACTTGTCGATGGCGACGTAGAGGTAGCGGTAGCCCCCAGGCGCTCGAGAGAACGGGCCCAAGATGTCTAGCCCCCAGACCGCGAACGACCACGTGAGAGGAATGGTCTGGAGGCCCTGAGCCAACTGATGAATCTGCTTGGCGTGGAACTGGCAGGCTTCGCAGGACTTCACTAGCTCAGCAGCGTCGTTGAGCGCAGTGGGCCAGTAGAACCCACTGCGGAACACTTTGCCGACGAGGGTCCGTGATGACGAGTGGTGCCCACAGTACCCACCATGTATGTCAGTTAACACCTCCTTCCCCTGGTCCCTTGAAATGTAGCGCAGGGAAACGTCGTTTGGCCGCTTCCTGTACAACTCACCGTCCTAGACGCAGTACGCCGTGGCTTGCCGAACCACACGCTCTGCATCCTCCTCCTTCTCTGGCAGCGCCCCTTGCATAAGATATTCCTTGAATTCCTTTGTCCAGCATCCCTCCTGAGGCTCGAGCGCCAAGAGCAGGCGAGCTCCTGAGGTTGGGCCATAAGCCGGGGCTCCTAAGGCAGGAGGCTGTGGGAGCTCCTCCCGAGGCTGAGCTGTGCTTGAAAGTGGTGGTGTCGCCGATGGCTTGAAGAGCCGTTCCTCAAAGACGCCGGGCTCTTGTGGCTGCCGCTTGGATGCTCTCTTGGCGATGTCGTCGGCTTCCTTGTTGGTGCCCCGGGGCACGTGCTGCAGCTCCAGGCCCAAGAACTGCTTCTCCATCTTGCTCACCTCCGCGAGGTATGCCTCCATATGCTCGTCCTTCGGCTCGTATACCTTGTTGGAGAAGTTGACGAGGAGCTGTGAGTCGCCTTTAATGGTAAGGCGATTCACCCCCAGAGCTGCCGCAGCTGCTATGAGGCCTTCGTATTCTGCGATGTTGTTGGAGACCTTCTCGCCCTGCTGAAAGCAGAGCTGCACGACGTAGTAGAGCTTATCCTGGGCGGGCGAGATGAGTACTGCTCCAGCCCCTGCGCCCTGATGCGCGAAGGCGCCATCGAAGTACATGAACCAACCGTCTGGTGCCTCACTTCCTGGCGAGGTGGACCAGTCTTCGCCTACTTATTGTCGGGATGTCCGTCCATTCCGCCACAAAATCAGTGAGCGCGGCTCCCTTGATGACCCTGGTAGTGCTGAACTCTAACTGGAATGCTTGCAGCTTGATGTTCCACTCAGCGACCCTTCCAGCGGAATTGGGGCTCCCGAGCACCCTCTCCAATGGGTAGGCTGAGACAACCTTGATGGGGTGCCCCTGGAAGTAGTGCCGCAGCTTGCGTGAGGCCACCAAGAGTGCGAGTAGGAGCTTCTGAGGCATGGGATATCGTGCCCTCGCATCTCGCAACACGGTGCTGATGAAATACACCGGGTGTTCGACGAGGGCTGGTGTGGTGTCTGGGCTCGCGTCTTGCGGAAGTTGGGACGTCTCCTGAGGTGACGGGACTCCTGACGCCTCATTGTTTGCGGGAATTTTGGTAGCGGCGTCCTGCTGAGCTTGGTCTTCTGTCGGCGCTGCCTCGGCTCTTGGGGCGCCTTCCCGATCTTGCATTGCTTCAGCTGTAGCCCAGCGCAGCGCGCCCTTGGCTTGGTGCTCCTCCCGAACCACCACCAGTGCTGCGCTGGCGGAGTACGGGGTAGCGACGAGGTACAGTACTAGGGGCTCAAGGGGTCGTGGTGTTACCTTCACCGGAGGGCTGGTCAGGTATCTCTTGAGGTCTTGAAAAGCTCGGTCAGCCTCCTCGGTCCACTCGAATGGGCCCTTCTTCGTCATCAGCTTGAAGAAGGGTAGGGCGCGTTCCCCTAGCTTGGAGATGAAGCGTCCCAATGCAGTTACCCGACCAGCCAGCTTCTGCATCTCCTTAAGGGTCTGCGAGGGGCTCATGTCCTCGATGGCCTTGATCTTCTCCAAATTTGCCTCGATCCCTCTATGGGAGACGAGGAAGCCCAGCAGCTTGCCGGAAGGACGCCGAACACGCACTTCTCCGGGTTAAGCCGCAAGTTCACTTGGCACAGGCTCGCGAAGGTCTCCTCCAGGTCTTGAATCAGGGTCCTTGCCTCCTGAGACTTCACCACAATGTCTTCGACGTAGGCCTCTGTGTTTCTCCCGAGCTGCCGCCCCAAGGCGATGTGCATCAGCCGCTGGAAGGTTGCGCCCGCGTTGCACAGTCCAAAGGGCATGCAGGTGTAGCAGTACACCCCACACGGGGTCAGGAAGGCCGTCTTCTCCACATCTTCTACCGCCATCTTGATCTGGTGATACCCTGAGAACGCATCCAGGAAGCACAGCAGGTCGCACTCGGCGGTGGAGTCGACAATCTGATCGATGCATGGGAGCGGGAACGGATCTTGGGGGCAGGCTTTGTTAAGGTTGGTGAAGTCGACGCACATCTGTTCCTTCCCGCCTTTCTTCGGCACTACGACGGGGTTCGCCAGCCATTCGGGATACCGAACCTCGCGAATGCCACCCGCCGCCTCCAGCTTGAGGGTCTCTTGGACGTTGAAAGCCTGCTTCTCACTGGACTGCCGTCTCGCCCGCTGCTTCACAGGGCGTACATTGGGGCATACCCTTAAATGATGCTGAATGACCTCTCTCGGGACTCCTACCAGTTGATTGGGCTCCCACGCGAATATATCCTTGTTTGCGCGCAAGAACTTCGCCAATGCTTCCTCTTGGCCTGGGTCGAGGCTGGCACCTATAATAAAGGTGGCTCCTGAGGGCCCGTCCTCATTGACTGGCACCTGCTTGGTTTCCGCCTTGTCTTGTGTGAACAACTGCTTCTTCTTGGTCGGTACGGCTACCTTGGGCTCGGAGGTGCCCGCGTCGGCAGGCTGCGCCGCCACAGCGGTTTTGAGGGCGAGCTTGAGCGCCGCCAGGGCCTCCTTGGCGTCCCCTTTGACAGTGAGGACGCCTTTGCTCCCAGGCATCTTCATGAGGTTGTAGGCCGGATGAGTCGCTGCAATGAACTGGGCCAGAGCCGGGTACCCGAGAATGGCGTTGTACGGGAGGCCGATGCGGGCGATGTTGAAGTCGACCAGCTCGGTGCGGTAGTTGTCACGCGTGCCGAAGGTGACGGGAAGGCGGATCTGTCCCAGAGAGCGGGCAGTGCGACCACCAACTCCTGAGAAAGGCTTGCTGAGGCTGAGCCGCTTGAGTGGCACGTGAAGAAGGCTGAAGGCCTCCACGGAGAGCAAGTTGAGGCCGGCACCGCCGTCGATGAGGGTCTTGGTAACAGCCACGTTACAGATGGTCGGCGTGCAGAGCATTGGGAGCATGCCCGAGCCAGCGGTGGAGTCGGGGTGGTTCTCTGAGCCGAAGGTGAGGTCGGCCTCTGGCGGAGCCCAACCCGGCGGAGCCCTCGGACGCTTTGAAGCGGCACCAATCTGGCGGAGGAACGGCTTGACATGTCGATCTGAAGGTGGTGCTTCAGAGCCGCCGAGCAGGGCCGCGACTGCGTGGTGCGCCGGTACCACGTAGCGAGCGGTGAAGAGGTCGCGGAGTTCCCCCCCAGGATGCCACCATGGATCCAGGGAGGTTGAGCAGCCAGGCGCGCGGCTTGCCGGCAAGGGCCATGGGGAGCCAGTTGGCCATGACCTTGTCGTCGCCCCCGGCCTTGAGGACGGCCTCCTCGTATGCCAGCAGGAAAGCTGACGGGTCTGCCGTGCCGTCGTAGCGCGGCGGGATCTCCGGCCTGAACTTGGGTGGCAATCGCACCTGCCGCAGGGCGGGGGCCAGGGCTCGGAGCCCCGTGGCCCCGTCGTCAGCACCGGCCGTTGGAGCCGGTGGCGGGGCGCCTGGCATGAGGGCGAAGTGCGGTGGCGCGGAGCGTAGGCCGGTGGAGAGGAACTTCGGTGCACCCCTACCTGGCGCACCAAATGTCGGATCACGGGTTCCGGCTAAACCCTCAAGGTTCAAACACTGGGGTGCACGCAGAGATTTCCTCCCTACCGATCTACGCCCTAGCTCGCTAAGATCTCGCAGACGAACTCGACAAACTCGCAACACAAAGACACAAGATTTATACTTGTTTGGGCCACCGTTGTGGTGTAATACCCTACTCCAGTGTGGTGGTGGTGGATTGCCTCTTGGGCTGATGATGAACAGTACAAGGGGAAGAACAGCCTCCTGAGGTTGGGGTGTTCTTGTGTTTTGTGTGTGGCTAAGGATTGGCTCTCGATCAGATGAGATCAAGCTGCCCCATATTGTGGTGGCTAGTTCTACTTATATAGGCCCTGGTCCTCTCCCCAAATATTGAGTGGGAAGGGAGCCAACAACGGCCAATTTGAAAGGGGACAGCTAGTACAGCTTATCCTGACAAAAGCGGTCTTCGCCTGCGGAAAGCTCTGCTGGTGACGCCGTCTCAGGCTCCACGGTGTCCTCCGTCCTGCCGTTCGGCTGGTCTTGGTCTTGTTGCACTGATATGGAAACCTTTGCCTGATGCCTCGGTACTCCACGCCTACGCTGGCCTCCTTAGCACCAAACAGGAAACAAGGACGCTGCGCGCGCTGGCACCCGCCTGATCTTGATCGTCATGGCTCATGTCACGAGAGCCTCGCGAGGTTTGCCCTGCTTTGATATCTCCGCTCCTCGCGAGGCAGCCTGGGGAGGCCGCTCCTGAGGAGGTCTCGCGCCGTCCCCCTCGCGAGGCTTGGCCCCTCGCGAGGGTCTTGATTGCCTTGTTGATGAAGATGGGCCGTACAGGCCTGCTAGCGCAGCCACGCCGTGGGCCGCAGGCAGGCAAGTCTGGGGACCCCCGTTCCCAGAACGCTGACACCTTTCATGCACCGATTGTTTGAACTTGAATTATGTGCATTAATGCCTAGGAAATGCACATAATCCCCTAAATATGGCAAATGAACCCGGAAAAGTGCCAAATTTGAACACGGTGATTTGCAGGTTGTATGTTCATCGTAGAAAAAAACTCATACACAAAGGACAAAGGAAATTTGGACCCCCCCTTCAATCCTGGTGATTTCCCCCTCGAAACTATGAAACTTCCTCGGTGATGGTTCGATTTATGAAAGACGTGCATCACGACATAAGGAAAAAATTCTCCAATTTTTACCAGGGCATCGTGAAGCCATACCATGGCACCACGCCAGACGTCATGTTTTCCAACCATGTGTTTCATTTTTTGTATAGCTGTTAACCCAGTAAACGACACGTTTATGGTTGACTATTGCCACACATTTCCTTGAAATATCTTCCCATTCCTTGTAAAAGGCATGAGAATGTACTAAATAACACGAGCATGGTTTTCCAGATCGTTCTTGTGCACCTTTTCATGCACCGGTTGTTCGAATTTGAATTATGTCCATTAATGCCTAGAAAATGCACATAATCCCCTAAATATGGTAAATGAGCCCGGAAAAATGTCAAATTTGAACACGTTGCATTTGAGGCGGTATGTTGATTGTTGGAAAACACTGAATGACAAACTAGGACGGAAATTAGGATTCCCCTTCAATCTTGGGAATTTCCCTCTCGAAAGCATGGAACTTCCTCGGCGATGGTTCAATTTATGAAGGGCGTGCATGACGACATAAGCCAAACCTTCTCAAATTTTTACCAGGGCATGGTGAGGTCATACAATGGCACCATGCCAGGCATCATGTTTTCTAAGCATTTATTTCATTTTTTCTATAGTTGAAAACCCAACAAACAAACATTTGTGGTTGACTATCGCCACACATTTCATCGAAATATCTGTCCATTCCTTGTAAAAGGCATGAGAATTTACTAAATGGCACGAGCATGGTTTTCCAGGCCGTTCTTGTGGACCCTTTCATGCACCGATTGTTTGAACTTGAATTATGTGCATTAATGCCTAGGAAATGCACATAATCCCCTAAATATGGCAAAGGAACCCGGAAAAGTGCCAAATTTGAACACGGTGATTTGTAGGTTATGGTTCATCATAGAAAAAAACTCGTGGACAAAAAACAAAGGAAATTTGGACCCCCCCTTCAATCTTGGTGATTTCCCCCTCGAAATCATGAAACTTACTCGGTGATGGTTCATTTATGAAAGGCGTGCATGATGACATTTTTACCAGGGCACGATGAGGTCATACGATGGCACCACACCAGGCGTCATGTTTTCCAAGCATGTATTTCATTTTTGTATAGCTGTTAACCCAGTAAACGACGTGTTTATGGTTGACCATTGCCACACATTTCCTTGAAATATCTGCCCATTCCTTGTAAAAGTCATGAGAATGTACTAAATAGCACGAGCATAGTTTTCCAAACCGTTCTTGTGCACCTTTTCATGCACCGATTGTTCGAATTTGAATTATGTGCATAATTAATGCCTAGAAAATGCACATAATCCCCTAAATATGGTAAATGAGTTCGGAAAAATGTCAAATTTGAACACTGTATTTGAGGCGGTATGTTGATCGTTGGAAAAAAACTGAATGACAAACTAGGATGAAAATTTGGATTCCCCTTCAATCTTGGTGATTTCCCTCTCGAAAGCATTGAAATTCCTCGGTGATGGTTCGATTTATGAAGGGCGTGCATGACGACATAAATCAAACGTTCTCAGCTTTTAACCAGGGCACGATGAGGCCATACCATGGCACCACGCCAGGCGTCATGTTTTTCAAGCACATATTTCATTGTTCTATAGTTGATAACCCAGTAAATGACGCGTTTGTGGTTGACTATTGCCACGCATTTCATTGAAATCTCTGCCCATTCCTTGTAAAAGGCTTTAGAAATTACTAAATACCACGAGTATGGTTTTTCCAGACCGTTCTTGTGCACCCTTTCAAGCACTGATTGCTTGAAGTTGAATTATGTGGATTAATGCCTACAAAATGCACATAATCCCCTAAATATTGTAAATGAACCCGGAAAAGTGTCATATTTGAACACGGTGATTAGCAGGGTTTATGTTCATCGTAAAAAAACTCATGGATGAAGGATAAAGGAAATTTGGATTCCCATTCAATCTTGGTGATTTATATCGCACACGATTCATCTCCGTCGCCTCTGCGAACCGTGTGTGTTCACTCACACATGCAAAAGGAAAAAAGAAAACCCTCGCCCACTTCGTCCCCACTCACTCGCCGCGGACTCCTCTGCAACTCTGCACCCTAAGCTCGACGGCTGTTGGCGGCGGGCATAGGTCATGCCCCAAACGGCACCGAATTTCTCCCCTACCGCTTTTCGCCGCCTATCTGCACTGACATTCTAGACTCTGGTCGACTAGGGTTTTCTGCGGGATTGGGCCGGGGATTTTTCTCAAGGAGAAGGTAATCAACTTAATTAGCAAAATATTCACTCATCTCTTATCGCAGACCGTCTGTCGCTGTTAATCAACCGGCGGAATCGCCGTGGAATCATTTTTGTTCTAGCTGATTCGTGGGTGTTCATTCATGTGTCCACAGTGCGAGCACAAATCGGGCAACTGTGGTCGTGGCCAGTCGGAAATGAAGTTCTATCTCACCATTCCGGATGACTTCAGGGAGTGCTCGGTATGTTCAATCTCAACCTACCACCGTCGGCATGGCCTAAATTTGTGAACATATACCGTCTGTTGCTACATTATCTATATATTTGCATAAAATCTTGGTTGCATTATCTATTCTTAATTCTATATTTTTGTACTTTGCTTTCATCTATATATATTGATCTGTTCTATCAATTACTCCCATATTTTCATCTTCCTCTATTATTTCAATATATCTAATTTACGATCTTAATTTTCATTTCAAGCAGTACATCCCTTGCTTTGCAAGAACAGGAGTAGAAGGAAATCTTGGGCTTTACATTGCCGATGACTCCCAGGATGTCATATTGACAACGCATCATGATTTACCATGACGGTTAGCATAAAACTTGATAAAGATGGTCACTCCTATTTTAATGCAAACCTTTGGAGAAAAATGTCTAAGTGTTATGAACTGAAAGCTGACAATAAAATTCTAGTGCGTGCACCACAGCCTGGTCTAATTAACATGGATGTTTACTTCCCCAACGTCATCGGCCGATCAAAGTCTGATCGAGGTTAGTGTCCTTTCAACTTTCTCCATGCCGTCATATTACTATTTAAGCAACCAACTGATCACTATTTAAGCAACCAATTGTGATATCATATTCTGACTCCGTTCCTAGGCAGTAACAAATTCTATTTACCAATTTATGCGCACTATATATTCTTCTGCCATGTTCTGAATAAATAATACCTTTCCACCTTTTAAGCAGGATATGTTGGATGCATATTGAACGATCTGTATGTTACTAAGCGTACCAAATTTCACTGGAAGGACTTGAAGCTTGTCATAAACTTTGTTGATAATCTGACAGAGATAGCACATCGTATGAATGCTGGATTTTGGATGGGATTAATTAGACCTATGGTGCACACACTGAACAAGACCAATTGTGTGCACAAAACGCTGGTAAAAAGTCTTATTTTAATGTTGATGCTCATAAACTATATATATCTTCAACAATATGTTACAATTGGTTTTTATTCTACATGTCAACAGAAATTTCCCCCTGTAGCAGTTCCTGGATCGATTTCCCGGCGTGGTCGAATTACACTTGTGCCTGCTAATAACGCCAAAGTGATTGCAAGGTACTACATTTCCCGCAGAAATCGGACCATTCAAATTAACAAACTAGTTCTCGCTTCTCGTGGCAATGCATCCATATTGGAAAATTGGAGACACTGTTCTACTCATGCTCTACCAAGGCACAGGAGGGCTCTTTCTTTTCATTGACGAGATGCCGAGTCGCCGTGATCAAGCTGCTTCCAGTGGATAGTTGTGGTTGTTGGCCCTCAGCCTCTTAAAATGTGATAGTTGTTGCTATATATGTTAAGTATGTAGATATGGAACATATGGTTGTTGGCCCTTGGCCTCTTAAAATGTGATAGTTGTTACTATGTTAAGTATGTAGATATGGACCATATGGTTGTCAAAACCGTGTTACGAAGATCCTCCTTTTTTCGAATAGTGTAACCACTATATATATGTTACTCAAATGCTGTTACAGAAGTTCATAAATTTTCATGGAAAGTATTAGTATCGTACACAGTTCATTGAGTTTAAGCATCTGCCCGATGTCCAGAAGGCATTGGCATATTAACTGTCCATATTGCAAATTCACACACATGTTAACATAAGGAAACATATGTGTAACATACTAATCATCGCACATGAGTACTCGCAGACGCATCGTGTGCAATACTCCTAGCCACCGCAAGCAACTAGTTTGCATTTTTCAAAGTTTTTTGTACACACAGAATCGCACACGAAGTAACTGTATTGACCGTCTGTGTTGTAATTTCTCATCGCAAACAGTTCATCCGAGTCGGCTGTTTGCCATGTATCACACACATATTGTTTACATGACTCGTTTGTGTTCTTTTGGCTCATCGCAAATAGTTCATCCATGTGAACTATATGCCGCATATCACACACATCGTGTTAAGTTGAACCGTTTCTCTTGTGTTCCCTAATCGAAAACAGTTCATCCGAGTTAACCGTATGCCGTATATCGCACACACATTGATATGGCTGCCTGCTTCTGTTGTTCTACCTCATCGCAAACAGTTCGAATGGATTAACCGGGTGTCCTGCATTGCACACACATTGTTATGGCTGCTCGTTTCTATTGTTCCGCCTCATCGCAGACAGTTTGAATGGATTAAGCGTGTGCCCTGCATCGCACACGCAATTAAAATCTGAACCGTGTTTGATGGCTCCGCCATCGCAAACGTTTTGCACCTTTTTTGATGGTTTTTACACCACCGTTTGTGATTATTGCATCGCACACAGTTTCGGCAAAGGGTGTCTGATCGTAGTGTCGCTTTAGCAGCATCTTGCAGTAGTGCCGGGTGGCAAGGGTACCATCACAGTGCATGGTGACAGAAAGATAGCTTTGGGATGTGAAGAGGGTGATGCTGCTTATGCTGAGTCTGCTTGTGCAACGGAGGAGTTGAAGTTTTATAAAGATAATGTTGACCCAGCGAATATGACCCCCTTGAAGAAACCAATCACAGAGCATGACCCTTTGTTGAAGTTTAAGTCGGCAGATGACACCAAACAGGTTGACTTCGTCCCTGGCGACTGATCCAAGAAGTTCACTATTGGTGCTAATATGGATCTGAAATAGGAAAGCGCACTCATCGAGTTCATCCATGAGAACCGGAACATCTTTGCATGGAAGCCTTCAGACATGCCAGGTGTACCAAGAGAACTTGCTGAGCACACTCTTAACATTGATCCTAAGTTTAAGCCGGTCAAACAATTCCTTCGTCGTTTTGACGAAGAAAGACGTAAGGCCATCAGAGAAGAGGTGGCCCGGCTCTTAGCGGTTGGGTTCATCGTTGAAGTTTTTCACCCTGAGTGGTTGGGTAACCCAGTGCTGGTACTTTAGAAAAAAGGCACTTGGTGTATGTGTGTTGATTACACAGACCTTAATAAAGCTTGTCCAACTGATCCTTTTGCTCTTCCCCATACTAATCAGATCATAGATGCTACAGCGGGTTGTGAGCGTTTGTGTTTCCTAGATTCTTATTCTGGATATCACCAGATCAAGATGGCAGTTAAAGACCAAGAAAGACGGCTTTCATCACGCCTTTTGGAGCTTTATGCTATGTATCTATGCCTGTTGGGCTCAAGAGTGCCTAGGTGACTTATCAGTGTTATGTGCAGAACTGTTTTCACAGTCAGATTGGACGCAATGCTCATGCCTACGTGGATGATATTGTTGTCAAGTCTAGAAAGAAGGAGACTTTGTTGGATGATCTGAAAGAGACCATTGATAATCTCCAGGTCTACAAGATGATGCTTAACCCGGCCAAATGTGTTTTTGGTGTACCTGCAGGAAAGCTTTTGGGTTTTTTGGTTTCAGAGAGAGGCATTGAAGCTAACCCGGAGAAAATCAAGGCTATCACTTCATTAGCTAAGCCGGCGTGCGTCAACGATGTCCAACATTTGGCGGGTCGTATTGCAGCTCTGAGCTGGTTTAGAAGCCGCCTGGGAGAGAAGGCTATCCCTCTGTACCAGATGATGAAGAAATCAGACCGTTTTGTTTGGAGTGATGCTGCTAATGAGGCGTTTGAAATACTTAAAAATCATCTTGCTGAGTCGTCAGTTCTTGTAGCTCCTGTTGAGAAGAAGGCCTTGCTCTTATATCTGGCTGCTAATAGCAGAGCCATCAGCGTGGCGGTTGTGGTGGAAAGGAAGGAACCAGGCAAGAAGTATACGGTTCAAAGGCCGGCTTACTATGTCAGCGAGGTGTTAATTGAGTCTAGACAGAGATACCCACATTGGTAGAAGCTAGTTTATGGGGTATTCATGGCTAGTCTCAAGTTGAAGCATTATTTCTTTGGTCATCCCATTACTGTGGTCCGTTCAGCTCTCTTAGGGGATATTATTCTGAACAGAGAGGCCACAGGCCGGGTGGCCAAGTGGGCCAATGAACTTGGACCTCATGGGTTGAAATATATGCCGAGGACAGCCATCAAGTGTCAGGATCTTGTGGATTTCATCAACGATTGGACAGTGTTGCAGACGCCTGAGGAGAAACCAGATAACACTTACTGGACGATTCACTTTGACGGGTCAAGGCAGCTAGAGGGCTCAGGGGCTGGAGTTATTTTGACTTCCCCACGAGGTGATAAATTTTGCTACGTTTTACCCTTGCACTAACAACGTAGCTGAGTATGAGGCTCTGCTCCATGGCCTTCAGGTGGCTAAAGAGATGAACTTAAGATGGGTGAGGTGCTTTGGCGACTCGGATTTGGTGGCTCAGCAAGTCTCGGGTACTTGGGATTCTAAGGACCCGCTTATGGCGACTTAACGTCGAGCGGTTGACAGTATTGCTGGTCATGTCAAAGGTTATCAGGTGGAACATGTTGATCGCAAAAAGAATGAGGCGGCGGATGCTTTAAGCCGGCTGGGGTCTCATCGTAAGCTGGTGCCCCCTAATGTTTTTGTTAACATGTTGAATAATCCTTCAGTTAAATTGCCAAAGGAGGAGGATCTTGCTATTCCTGACCCGGAGGCACAGTTGGTGGTGGCTCTCCATGCCACTCCTGATTGGACGGTCCCATATTTGTCTTATACGACCCGGGGTGAGTTGCCTGAGGCTGAGCTTTCGGCCAGGCAGATAACCCGGTGGTCCAAGTCTATGACCATTGTCAATGGCGAGTTACACCGTTGCAGCATCATAGGTGTGTTCCAGCACTATATTTCTCCTGAAGAAGGCCATGAGATTCTAAGGGAGATACATGAACATGATTGTGGCCATCACGCCTGCTCTAAGTCTCTTGCGGCTAAAGCTTTTCTTCATGGGTTTTAGTAGTTGACGGCTCATGCTGATGCAGAGGATCTGGTTTGTAAGTGTGATGGCTGTCAGAAATTTTCTCGCCGGGCTCATGTGCCGGCTCAGGAGTTGAGGATGATTCCAATTACTTGACCGTTTGTGGTCTTGGGGCTGGATATGGTTGACATTTCATGAGGCCTATGGATAAGAAGACCCACCTCCTGGTGGCGGTTGACAAGTTTACCAAGTGGGTTGAAGAAGAGACGGTCAGTAAGTGCGATGCAACAATGGCAGTTCAATTCATGAAAAAAGTAATCTTCCGTTTTGGTTACCCTCACAGCATCATAACTAATAATGGCACTAATTTATCCAATGGTGCTATGAGAGAGTTCTGTCAACGAGAGCATATTCGTCTTGACGTCTCATCAGTAGCTCATCCCTAGTCCAATGGTCAAGCTGAAAGGGCCAATCAAGAAATCTTGAGAGGGATAAAACCCCGGCTGATGGTCCCTTTGCAAAGGACGCCAGGTTGTTTGGTTGAGGAGTTACCCTCTGTGCGTGGAGTATCAACACCACCCCCAATAGGTCAACGGGTTACACACCTTTCTTCAGGGTTTACGGGGCCGAGGCGGTTCTTCCCAGTGATATCCGTCATGACTCGCCCCGGGTGGTGGCTTATGTTGAAGCTGATAATGAGAAAGCACGTCAGGATGCTCTTGATATGTTGGATGAGGAGCGAGACCTGGAGGCGGCTCGTTCGGCGATATACCAGCAAGATCTCCGTCGCTATCATAGCCATCAGATTAAACTCGGACCTTTCAAGAAGGCGACTTCGTGCTCCGGCTCATCCAAGATCAAACAGATATGCATAAGTTATCCCTGCCTTGGGAAGGGCCTTTTGTGGTCAGCAAGAACCTGAACAACGGGTTATACTGCCTCATTGATATTCGAGAGAACAAGGACTCACGCACATCGAAGGAGGAGACCCACCGGCCGTGGAACATTGCTCATCTTCGGCCATATTACGCTTGAGCCACCAGCTCTTGTGTTGTACATACTTTCTTCATTGTATATATTATGATCATTATAATAAAGCTGGCATCCCTGATAATTCAGGGCCTCTATCGTTTCACTTTTACGAATCAGAGCCTTTATTATTTGGTCATAAGGTCATTTGTTGGCGACTTGCTCAATGAGCAGAGCCTTGATTACCCTCTTGATTCGGATTACATTCCGACTCATTGGTCATTTGAGGGCGACCTGCTCAATGAGCAGAGCCTTGATTACCCTCTTGATCTAGATTACATTCCGACTCATTGGTCATTTGGGGGTGGCCTGCTCAATGAGCAGAGCCTTGATTGCCCTCTTGATCCGGATTACTTTCTGACTCATTGGTCACTTGGGGGCTTCCTGCTCAATGAGCATAGATTTTCTTACCCTCTTGATCGGCTTATATGCCAGGTGTAAACACCAACTTTCGGGTTAAGCGACGTGTATGTCGTCGCTACTCCGCCCAGGTAATCCTGGAATGACCCGCCGTGTTCTTGACAGTCAACCTTTTAAATAAGACCCTGAACTCGTTCAAGTTAAACCGGCGGTTTGTCATGTGAGGGCCGGCTTACAGGTGTGCTGGAAAATAACCCAGTGGCTATGCAGCCCATGAAAGCACTTGAAGTTTTAGGCTTGGCAGCCTATGAAAGCCTTGTTTTCTGAATTTCTATTTTTCTGAAGATTTTTGGGTTCATATCTTTGTTCCATGTGAATACATAGTTTTCACAATTCAGGCCATGTAGCCTTGATCATATGTCTTATAATTGAGCATATTTGGTTAACAACCCGCCCTGATAGCGGATCATAAGCCGCCAGGAAATTTGCCTCGAGCAATCAACATCATGATGATTCATGCCTATGACTTCTCATCATAAAGGGAGTTGTTATGACTTACAGGTATGTTCTTTCTATAATGATATAAACATTCAGGGTTTTCGTAAACCACCCTAGCTTTTGACTTTGTCATTAGCGTAGTTTTCGGCTTATATAGCCTTTCATCTTTCTATCAAACATTATGTTACCCGCCTTGGCTTAAACTGCCAGGGCACATGTTATTTACTTGTGTGCAGGGAGTATGATAATATTCAGTATGACCCATATGATTGATGATAATATACGCGCGATTGGCGGATCATAAAGATAAAGATTGGCGGTTTAAGCATCCAAGAATATAAACATGCACGATGGCATGCGAGATCAGTGTTTCCACATCTATCCTATTACAAGGCCAGTGGGCCTGCAAGGTGCGGCCATGTGTTTTTCAGCACATTAAAAATAAGAACATGATGGAGAATCGCACCATGGATCAGTTATCCTGGCCTTGGCAGGTTGAAGTCTTTGGGTTATCCTGCGCCGCTTCTTCTTTTTCGTCCATCGTCTGGAAGTTAAGGCTTTGACACAGCTTCATCATCTACAAGTTTGGATGGATCTACTTCAGGAGAAAAAGTATGCTTACGTATTGGAGGAATAAGATACATCACTTCATAAGCTGGCACCTTCACTTTTGCGCTTTCAACGGTATAAGCCGGCTGATATCTGGATAGGTCAGTTTCTTCAGCCAATTTGCTTGCCAAGGGGCGCATCTCCCTTACACATTTGGCAAAACCATCTGCATCAAAGGGAGACCCGTCTTCTTTATAGCTAGGACAACCAGTGGCCATCTCCTCTGGGTCTAGTTCCGCTTGCCACGCTTTGGCCTGGCTTAGGGCGGTGATGGCACCAGCTCTGGCAGATGATCATTTTATCTCCTGCACTCTTTGGGGTGTGACGAATAGCTTGTCCAATACCTCCATGATAAGGGTGGGCGGCTGTTTGGTGTGGGAGATAGCGGTTATGGTTCGATGGGTGCCTGTGTATAGTTGCTCCACCAATGTGTAAACCGCCTTCAGCTTCACCAACATGTTTTGGCCAAGGTTGTCACTCCTGGGACCTCTTCATAAAACACGCAGATGAGTCGCCGGGCGGGTTAAAATTAAATATTGAAAATAAACAAAGAATCTTGACTATTTACCAAAAATACACTACAAAAAAAAGACACATCCGTGACATTTTGGGCCGAACGAATTTTTTTCTGTCATACATATGACACTTCCATGACGATAATTGTGACAAAACCCGGTATCATCATAGATGTGGTGGGCTCCTACTTCTATGACAAAAATCATGACAGAAAATGGGCTTTTCATCCTGGGCGGGCCAGAGACGCAACTGCATGACATTCTTTGGGCCGTCCATGACGGAAAAAACCGTGGTAGAAGTGAGGGGGAGGAAAATTTCGGGGAGTTCCCGGTTACGGTGGGAGGTCGGGGGGCGAGCGATGCGTGTTTCTCTCGTACACGTACGCACGTGTGTGCGAGGTGTTGGCTCTAACTGAACCCGAGCGAGGCGTTGGGCTCTAACTGAACCCGAGCGATTGCACTGGAGGCTACGCATTACTGAACCCGAGCGATCGATCGATGGCTGTTAACTGAACCCGATCGAGCGATTCCTTCGCTACTGCTGCTAACTGAAGCCGGTCGTTTGGATGAACAGTGAGTGTTGCGGGGGGGGGGGGGTGGGTTGGATGAACAGTGAGCAGTGGCATTGCCTCTAGATGAACAGGACCCCCGTGGTGTGGAGGGCTGGATGAACAGTAGACGGTGGAGGGGTGCCCGTGGAGGGGTGGTTGAACAGGACCCCGTGGTGTGGAGGACTGGATGAACAGTAGACGGTGGAGGGGTGCCCGTGGAGGGGTGGTTGAACAGTAGCCGGTGGAGTAGCGCGCAGTGGAGGCTAGATGAACAGGAGCCCGTGGAGGCTGGAGGAGGTCGACGGTAGCCCGTGGAGGCTGGAGGAGGTCGACGGTAGCCCGTGGAGGCTGGAGGAGGTCGACGGTAGCCCGTGGAGGCTGGAGGAGGTCGACGGTGGAGATGAAAAGTCTCCCGTGGAGTCCCGTTTTGCGGTACGCCACACCCCTCCCGATGAACAGGACCCCCGTTTCGACTGTAGGAGGTCCGTTTTGCGGTACGCCACACCCCTCCCGATCAACAGGACCCCTATTTCGACCGTAGGAGGTCCGTTTCGTCCGTTTTGCGGTACGCCACACCCCTCCCGATCAACAGGGCCCCCGTTTCGACCGTAGGAGGTCCGTTTCCTCCATTTTGCGG
This sequence comes from Aegilops tauschii subsp. strangulata, assembly GCF_002575655.3. NCBI lineage: Eukaryota > Viridiplantae > Streptophyta > Magnoliopsida > Poales > Poaceae > Aegilops > Aegilops tauschii. The sequence goes on from NC_053039.3 coordinate 355,418,250, forward strand.
TACACCACACCCCTCCTGATCAACAGGACCCCCATTTCGACCGTAGGAGGTCCGTTTCCTCCGTTTTGCGGTACGCCACACCCCTCCCGATCAAAAGGACCCCGTTCCGAACGTAGGAGGTCCGTTTCCTTTGTTTTGCGGTACGCCAGGGCTTGTTTCCATCGCCTGTTCCGTCCAAGCCCTCCCGATGAACACGACCACGCATTCCGTTCCGACCCAGCCGGTTGGCTACCACGCGTTCCGTTGCCTCCCGATGAACACGACGCATTCCGTTGCCTCCCCATGAACACGACGCATTCCGTTGCCTCCCCTTGAACACGACGACGACGCTGTTTCTCCGTTCCGACCCAGCCATGTACACGAGCCCTGGCCGTACGTATGCGCGAGTAGGCGTTCGAGACCCCGCCCGTATGTACACATACGTGGCCGTATTTTCTTTCTTGCACCCTGGCCGCTGTACGTACGTGTACATGCTACGTGCGCGCCTCTACTACGACACATACGCGCCTCTACTACGACACGTGCGATCCTCTACATCCACCAGTATATATGTACGTACACGTTCGCGACCAGAATGACAACGCAACGTATGCTTCGACCAGGTGGGTCCTGACTGTCAGACACTTCCTTGTGTGCGAAGATGTAGCTGGTGGGTCCCAGCAGTCAGGGGGGCAAATCGTTTTTTTGCCCGGACGCACTTCCTTGCGTGCGAAGATGTAGCTGGTGGGTCCCAGCAGTCAGGGGGAAACGTTTTTTTCGCGAAATACGATGGCCCGTCCGGTGGGTCCCCGCTGTCAGGTGGAGGAATCATTATTTTGCGCGTAATAAGGAGGCACTTCCTTGCTGCGGCCGTGGACCAAGCTGTCAGCCTCTCCACGTAGAGTCCACGTCCGATGGAAGTCGTTCCTTGACCACGTTGACCACGCCGCGCCGAGAGCACCACGGCAGTGGACGACGGCGAGGACTAGGAAGGGGACGACTCAGAGCCGGGGAGGACGCAGCAGTGGATGCCCACACGAAGAGGAGTACGAGGGTTCACTGGTTCGGCTGCGGTGTGAGGCTGCTGTCGCCGCAGAATAACAGGGGGTGTGGGTGACTAGAGGGATGGCCTGGCATTGGTGGGAGTAGTAGGGGGCGGTGAGGCCTCCGCGGCATCACAGCCGGCCACAAGAGGCAGGAGCACGCGACACGACCGGCGCTGGTTTGGGCGGCTGGAGCAAGAAGACCAGAGGTTGAAGAAGCACTACGGCCGTTGGATGAACAACGTACGATAACACGAGCTAGAATCATTCATATTGACTAAGTTGACAAAGCCCTCCATCCCCGTCAACTTGGTAGGCCCACAAGTCAGCCTCCCCCTATGTTGGGTTCCAGCTGGCAGGGGGAGTATTCATTTTTTGTGCGTAATAAGGAGGCACTTCCTTGCGTGCGAAGATAGCTGGTGGGTCCGACATGTCAGCGGGGGGCACGTTATTTCGTGAAATACAGAGGCCCTTCCGGTGGCTCCTAGATGTCAGGTGGAGGAATCATTATTTTGCACGTAATAAGGAGGCATTTCCTTGTGTGCGGCCGTGGACCCAGTTGTCAGCCTCTCCACGCACAGTCTACTTCCGATGGTGTCGTTCGTTGACCATGTTGACCACGCCGCGCCGAGCGCATCCAAGGTGGTGGACGACGGCGAGGCCCCGGACAACAACGAGGCGGAGATGGGAAGACGCGGGAGTAGAGTTGCAGACGGAGAGGTGTACGAGGGTTAACTAGTTCTAGTGCGGTGTGGTTCGGCAGTCGGTGGAGAAGAACAGTAGGTGTGGAGGGGTGGAGGGATGGCCTGGCCAACGGTGGAGTAGCGCTTCATAGCGAGGCGTGCTAAGCAAAGCTGCTAGCAGCAGGAGGCGGGAGGTGGTCCCGGCGGCACTGGAGGAAGAAGACGAGAGATTGAAGATGGATGCCGGTCGTTGGATGTAAATCCAATGGCTAACATGTCAGAATCATTTGTTACTAAATTGACAACGACTTGCGTTGGCTTTGACCTATTGGCCCACATTTCAGCCTCAAAAAATGTGGCACGTATTCAACCCATTATTTCAGAATTTACAGTCTTTTTTTGCGTGGTAGAATTTACAGTCAATTTGATCTTTTTTTGAATTACAGCCATTAGCTGGGCTGGGTGAACAAATAATGTAGCGTCCATGTGGCCCATTTGTTTTATTTCCTAAAAAATACAAGCCATTTGCACTTTCTCGAAATACACGATTTTGCTGGGCTGATTCTAATTATAATGTTGGGTTGGGCCAGCAATGTTATCAAAAAATAAAATGGGGCTGAGCATTTTGTTATAAATATATTTAAATAATAAGTGATATTATTACATTCGTCCTTAAATCTTACCAAGCTTTTGTACACAATCACTAGGATTGTCGTGCCAAAACAATCCAGGATTTTATTTGTTAAGAAATTATTTTTATAAGTTAATAAGATGTGGGATATTGTTTTCTTACATATGTAAGTATCTGTTAAATATATGATGACAATAAAAATAATATATAATAACATATAAAATAATCTAAATATATATAATATAGTTAGAAGGGAAACATAAGTTGGACCTGGCGTTCCTATTCTTATATAGAAAAATAGAACAGACCTCTGCGTTTTCTTCAAAAAAATACATAAATTGGGCTGCCAAAAACAACTCGGATGGGAGGTCCATAGGCCGGTCGATACATGACGGCCCTAAGAAAATACAAACAGGCCTATGGACCTCCCATACGAGGTCATGGGCTGCGCATGTTAAAAATGAAAGCCTGGACGGGGCAGCCCAAAACCACGTCCAACACTTGCCAAAACTTCGTCCCTCGTTTTCTCTGTGTTTCGCACACTCGACATTGTGTGGGCATTTTGACTGTTCATCATATGAAGATGTGCTATGCATGAATGTTGATCAGCATGATGTTAATTGGCTGGTAGTTCCATTTTCGACCATGAATAAAACTTCCAACATGATGTTAACCCTGTTTGAAAAGGCCGTGTTAATATAAATGCTCTGCCTCTGAAAGTTGCAGTTTCTTATCTGAAACTGAACTTCCAGTTTCTTATCTGAAACTGAACTTCCAGTTTCTTATCTGAAACTGAAACTTGCAGTTTCTTCTTTGAGAATCACATTGTCTGCACTTTTATACTCCTATGAAACTACATTTTTTTAAGTGCTAAAATTAGATCTCTAGAATTCATAAAATACTTCATATGCTCAATACTGCAAATCTGAAATTCAAAAGACATTCATATCTGAAAGTACTCTCAAAATACACAACACAAAATACAATTCACAACTTGCAAATACTGACAACCCTAAGCTCCTCCTAACAATTCACAACCTGCCCGACTATTGGGCTGGGGGGCGGGCAGCCCCCTCCTAATCCTCGGCGGCAGACAGCCGCCCTGTGAGACGATGTGAACGGCGAGGGAGACGATGGCGGGGAAGCGTCGTCGGGCCAACTACTTTTCTCCTCTTGCAGTTGGGTTCGGTCGACGAAGACTCCACAGGCTTGCTCTGGCAGGACACCCTCAAAAATGGCACCCTGTAGATGCTCGATCCTTCAATCTCTGGTGGATGCTCCATCTGGGATCGATACTTCCACCACCGCTCCCTCACGATCAGATTCGGTGAATCTGTTTGCTCCATGTCCCAGAGGAGCAGCTCTATGTACTCCGGCGTGACTCCCTCCGGGAGTATCGCCGCCTTTTCGCTCTGTTGCAGATATTTGGCCATGGATGTCGCCGTCGCCGCTAGTTGGTCCTTGTTGTCAAACCAAGACTGTATCTCCAACATCCTAGCTAGCTTCACAGGGTCGCCGTCTACGATCCTCGCATATCGGTTGTACTCCTCCATCGATCTACTTCTCCACAACACCTTCACTCGCCGGTGGTGGTTTTTGAATGGAAGAGGAGAGGAGCAGCGCTGGTTTTGGATTAGAACGGGAGAGGAGTGACGCTGGTTTTGGACTGGAACAGGAGAGGAGGGGCGGTGGTTTTGAAATGGAAGAAGAGAGGAGCGGCGCTGCATTTAGATTGGAACAGGAGAGGAGCGGCGGTGGTTTAAGAGGAGAAGAGCGGCGCTGGTCTTGGAAGTATTATTTTTGTTGTTTTGCGTATTTTGGGTCAAAGTTTGACCACATACTGTATTTGACAAGCAAAATGTGAATGCATGTCACCAAAAATTGTATCGTTTGGTTCGTATCTGAATGTACTTTCAAATTATATTATTTTTGCAACGTATAACATATATTTTATGTGCAAAAATCATGGTCAATTATGACCCAGAATAAAAGGGAGAGTAGTTAATGTGGGGTCGCTTTCTTAATTGAAAGGGAAATTGATTTTGATTTTGATCCAGTCATAGCGCGCCGGCCCTCTCGTCCAATCCTAAATCGCTGCCGCACACTCCTCTCCCTCTTCTCCATTGCAAAACCACCTCCTCTCCTCTCCATCATCTCCATTCCAAAACCACCGTCTCGCCTCTCCCTCTTCTGATCTTCTCCATTGCAAAACCACCTCCTCTCCTCTCCATCATCTCCATTCCAAAACCACCGCCTCGCCTCTCCCTCTTCTGATCTTCTCCATTGCAAAACCACCTCCTCTCCTATCCATCATCTCCATTCCAAAACCACCGTCTCGCCTCTCCCTCTTCTCTATTGCAAGACCACCGTCTCTCCTCCCATCTTCCAAAGCTAGCACCGGGCCACTCAGAAGGACATCTATGGAGAGGATGCAGCAGCGAATCAGGCAGATCGCCGGCGGCGACCAGGCAAAGTTAGCCAGGTTGAAGGAGATCCTTAGTTGGTTTGACAATGAGTGGGAGATTTCGAGGACGGTGCGGGCCATGTGGCAATGTATGCGAAAGAGCGAGACGGCGGCGATGAGGGCAGCGATGTACATGTACTCCTCGGCGGCAGTCACGCCGCAGTCCTCCGAGTTCATCGAGTATCTCCTCTAGGCGATGGAGCAGACAGATTCGCCCGAGGCGACAGTCAGGCGGAGGTGCTGGGCGTACAGGTCGAAGGTCGAGCACCCAGAGGATAACGAATCGATCGAGTATGGTGTGCCGTTCGTGAGGGTGTAGAGCCAGCCGGAGCCACAAGAGTATTCGTTCTCCCACCGCAAGAGGAGGCCAGATGGCGCGACGTCGCTTCCCCGCCGTTCTCCACGGTTCCCTCGACGCTTGCCTCGTTTCAACGGCGGCGGTAGGGTTTAAGGTAAGCTTCGCACTAACCTAATCTTCCACCTGCTCATGCTCACAATTAGTGTGACAGCTAATGAAAATCATGCTTACAATCAGTCTCCGAGTACTATGCCAATCACCCTAAAATATCTCTAGACCTTTGGGTCAAAGTTGTGACACAGTGTACAAATAAAGAAAAATAGATTGGTGCTTCTTTCAGAAAAGAGTACTCCCTAGAAAACTGCCAATATAAGCTACTAGTATTTGGTTAGATGATTTGCTGCCGAGAAAGATCCATCCACAGAGAGCGCCACACATCCCACTGGTGGTGGTGGATGCCAATGCGTGCATGCAACATGGTTGGTGTCGGTAATTTTTACTTGGCACACCTGGCACTCTGCATATATGCCGGTTCCATACGTACATTTGTGCAGTTCCACCAAAATGCAGCTGAATAACCATATTTGCACAGATAATGAAAAAGTGTGATTACATTATAGTGGCACTAGTTGATGAAACACACAAAATAAATAGAAGAAAATATTGCGATAGTATCATAGTATGCCATGCTGCGAGGGCGAGATGGGCCCTGCGACGCCTCATACGGTACGCCTCATACTGGACATCGTCCCAAGTCTCCCAGATACACCTTTTGCCAGTGATGAACATCAGTGTACAGCGGTAGTACAAGGAGGCGCCTTGAGACATTCAAATCTGAATTTTTGTACATATCAACTAAAATTAAGCACCCCAGTTTGCAGAAACGCTTAAACATTAACAATGGAACTAGTTGATGAAACATACATTAACAAAGAGAAGCACTTTCTTTATCTACATTGGAAATGAAATGATAGAGATGACACTCGCTCTATTTTAACTGTATTATTACTTCATTTTATCAGTAACACTAGGGTCGAGCAGGTGGCAAACGAGGTGTACCGTGCGTCCCAAGGATGGAGGCCGGGGGTGCTTAGACTGGGATGCTGAAGCTGGCTCTTTCAGTCACCAACATGGATGATTCAATTCATGGGACCTTTTGGTGCAGTTCACCTAAAATGAAGCAATGTCCCGTGAGCTAGCAGCTTCTTCTTCAATTTTTTTGAGAAAAGGGCTCCAGCCCCGGTTCCATTTCCATCAGAAAACGAAACCCACAGAGGTTCTTCTTCATTAGTTGCAATAAAATTGAGCAACATCAAGGTTGGTTGTGAAGCTCCTGGAATGCTCAACTATAATTTGGATATCATTTGTGCAGTTCAACTAAGATCGAGCGTGAAATGTATATCTCTGTTTGCACAAAAAAGGTGGAAAGGAGGGTGACTAACAAGTGATGAAACATGCATCAAATGAAAAGAAGCATGTTCCTTATCTGAATGGCAATCCTACAAGGACAGTAGCAATTTCTAAAGCACTGGCATTGCTAGATATTAGTGTGGGCATTAGGATTAACTATGACAACCGTTAAATACGACATTACTTTGGGCACGGGAGAGTAGGCGGACCAGGACAGTTGCATTTCTAACGAAAAGAACCAACTTATCTTAATGGGAAATTTTAGCAGGACATGTAAAGAAGTGCCATTGATTCATATTACTGGAGGCATTACATTGAAAACAAGATTGGTTTAATGTGTCCTTACTTTTAACAGTGCGACTGCTACATTTTACCAGTGGCATTACATAAGAGTGGCTCGGGGCAACAAACATCAGAACATGATATCTGGGTTGGTCCCATTTTTATTCGGTATAGCCACCTTATACTGTGTGAGGCTAGCAAATCTAGTGCTGGACTTACTCTGTTGACTTGTCCCCCAGTCCCCACTTTCTTTCCTTTTTCAACCAATAGATCGGGTTTATATTGAGTTTGTACTGCGTTTCCCTTTATTTCCCTATTAGACCTAGAGACCAGTTGGATAGCCAGTCTCTGCTACTTTTCGCCCCCATTATTTCCTCTTTCGACCAAGTCCTAGATTCAGGTAACAAATCCTCCCCCACCCCCACCCCCTTTCTTCCTTGTTTGAACCAAGTAGTACTAGATTCGAGTGCATGAACTAGTTTTACCTCTTAAATGTAAAAAAAATTAGGTGGTTTTCGAACAGCCGATCGATCCTATCTACGAGGGGGCCTGAGAAATGGTAAAAGATACAAATGCAGCGCCGTCAGGAGCTCGGGAAGTAGAGCAAGGCCGGTTTCGAAGGAAGTTAAACCTGATGGTCGCCGGGATGTCGCTAGGTGGGCGGCGGGAGGCCGGATCTGCCCACACTACGGCAGCGAGGAAGAAGGGGTCGGAGGCCCTCCCTCGCTAGTGGTGCTTGGGAGAGAACGGCAAGGCAGGCTGATCGGGACGCGCCCAGCAGTGGGTAAGAGCCGTCGCGAAGGACGACCGCGTGAACGTTGCACCTTCTCACCTTCCAAGGCGGAGAGGATCCGGCTGGATCTGTGACCAGCGGTGAGCAGAGAGAGAGGGAGAGTGTGGCCACCGCTGTCGTGTTTAGATCTGGAGAGGCCGAGACAGTGTGAAGAGAGCAACACTAGCAAGCAAGCGCGGAGGCTCCTACCTATATAGTGGAGTAGTACTAGTTTTCTTTTGTCTACCGTAGCCAGCTTGACCTCGTCAATGACTGTCGAGAAGTCTTCATGCACGTGGCCTGGAGGCGCAGTTGTCGTCATTTTGATCTGAAGTGCCAGATTATAACATATAACACGAAAAAATGCCACATGGCAAGAAATCATAACCTCACTGCCCAAAGGAGACAACATGAATCCCGGCGGACAAACTAGACGAGGAACAAAGCTCAAATTAAAGATAAACTCGTAGAAAAGGGGTCCGTCGATAGATGTCCTAATTAACATAGCCGGCTTGACCTAGATGGCAGCCGAGTAGTCACTGTTCGTGCATGTGCCCCCAATGACTAGCCCAACTCAGTTGTCGCTGTTTAACCCTCGCAGTGATCCGAAGCACATGACACCTAATTTTGCGAGATAACAAGAAACCTTTTTTTAGATTTCTCACCACAACTACAGCCATGTATAACACAGCCTGCACGATATGTACACGATAGCCAATCCAGGCGTGTCTGCTGGAGTCTGGTCACATGCATGGACGAACTGAACTTCCGTGTCTTGCAGGGATCCTCCAGGCACCAACGTAGTACAACACTTCTCTAGTACTATCGCTCGTCTCCCTCTTCTATTAAGTCACCCGACTTGCGGGGCCGGGGAGTGTGCCTATGGTCGATTCTCAATTGCCGTCCCACATGTGTGTGCAAACGCAATATGACGAGCGTTCCATTCGGAGAGCAGCGTGCCAGACCGACCGACCGTCTGGGGTGCGACGCGAACGCGACGGGCGTGCTGTATACTCCATACATGTGTACCGCCGTTTTCTACACGCTTTGCTCCATGGCGCGGGCGCAATCCATGGATACAAAATTAGTATACTGTATACTATTTAAAAGTCGAGGGCGGGGCTTTTCCTGCGCGGTAGGCGGCGGGGCAGTTCCGCCTAGTCGGTTCGACAGAGACCCGAGAAGATGAGGGAGTAGGCTTCTGCAAACGTAGGGCTATGTGATTTGACAGCGAGTTACTGCTGGACAGGTGGGGCCCCGTGATTTGACTTGCCATTATCATTTTAACTGCGGTGCTACGACCGACGTGAGTCTCCTGATTCTTGACCACCTCCATACATGTGCCTCTCCCAATGCTCCACCATGTACTAGAGGCTGGCTCTTGCATGAGAGCCCACTTCTCCACTTTTTCCTTGCCTCTCTTTCCTCCACATATGCAAAAATGCCATGTAAAGCGCACTATTGTACTTACTTTTACTTGCTCCTACAGGTGCTTAAGCTTGCCAAATAGGCATAAAGTCTAATGTGGCAAGTTAATCAAGAAGAGAGAGACTAGTTTGGTGACCCAAGGAAGAAACGGTGCTAAGCGCGTGTACCTAGGTCAAAAGACAATTTTGAGTCTATAGCTAATTAAAATTAAGCAAACTTAGCAACACCGTTTCATTGGAAGAGGTCACTCCTTGGCAAATGCAATAAATACTAGTACTCCCTGTGTCCCATAATATAAGAACGTTTTGGGCACTACACTAGTGTCAAAAACGTTCTTATATTATGGGACGGAGGGAGTACGAAGAAAGAGATAGAGAGGAGTAAACAAAAATACACTTATAGCCAACCTTGTTGTAGTATGAGTGACTAAGTGATGACTATGTATGACATGCCAACATCAGATAGCCTAACGCACCGTGTTAAATCTCCAAGGGCGCGACCGCGCGAGCGACGCGATGGTCGTGGTAGGCGCGACCATGATACAGGCTGCTGGCAGCCCTTGGATCTGAGATCAAACGGTCGCTTGCTAAGTTGCTGAAAATTTGCAGAATAACCCTCCAGGATAGGATATTCACCCATAGGTCTAGAATCACGCGATGCAACCGTTCGATCTCAGATCCAAGGGCTCTCGGAAGCCTGTATCATGGGAGAATGGAAAGCCACTACCCTGCCGTTCGCACGCTGGCAGTTCGCTCCTACTCGTCCCCGCACGTCCTTCAATACTACGGCGGTTCGCTCCTAGTCGTCCCGTCCATTCACATTACGGCAGTTCCACTAATCCTAACCCTCCTCCCAAATCCATGGCGTCCCAAATCTCCACGATCGGCGGTGAGTACAAGGTTAGAACCATCACCGGCGATGAGTTCGACGTCATCTACACCCATTCTTCCGCGACGGTGAAAGGATGCCTTTCTCGCTTCAGACGCATGTTCGAAGACTCAGATGATGAGTGGGTCGCTGGGCTTGATGTTGAGTACACCACAATCCTGGGACGAGAGAAGGATCTAAAGGACGAAGAGAGGAAGAAGCCCGCCGTGATCCAGGTTTGCGTGCATGACTTATGCTTGGTCTACCACATATGCCATGCCGACGTTGAGTGCCAGGATTTTAACGACTTCCTCGAGAGCAACCTAGTCAAATTCGTTACTGTAGACTTTGGTAACGATAAAGAAGTCCTGCGTCGGATAGGCCTCGTTGTAGGCAACACCTTCGACCTCCAGAAGAATCGGCTGGTGTCCTCTCGTCAGCCTTCAATGCTGACCCTGGCAGGAGCCATGGTTCATCCTTCGTACGGTAAACTGGAGAAACCTCCATACATGTTTCATCGTCATGCATGGCAGTGGAATGTACTAGATATAGACCACATCCACTACGCTGCAATGGATGGCTACCTTTGCTTCAATATCTACAAGGGTTGGATGAAGAGCAACAGCCAAGTGTGCGGTTCAAGCAAAGAAGTATCGGCCAAGAGCAAGAGGGACAAGGACGAAGTCGAGGACGTGGACGAGGACTCCGAGTAAGGTGGCAGTGTCGTTGCTCATGGTGGTTATAATGCAGTGTCTACCGGAATAGTTGCAAAGTTTAATTTCAGGTGTGCTTAATTTAATTTGAGGGGTGTGTTGTGTTGAGCCCCCAGCAGAACTATGTTATGTTTCTTCTCGTTACTTTAACTCTTCAGTACGTACATACTAGTATTTCTTACATTTCATCTTTTAGTTGGTATAGTACTACCACTTGTTTCTTCACATTATATACGTACAATATATATGGCCAACATCATATAGCCAGCAGTTTAGTTGTCAAAGAATTTCAGGGTGCTTAGTTTTGTCAAAGAATTCCAGGATGCTTAGAGGGTGCTTGGATCCAAGGGACTTATTTTAGTCTGACTAAAAATAGTCTCTTTAAGAGGCTAAAGTTCCAAGCACCCCTGACTAAAGAGGGCCTAAACTAGTCTTGAGACTAAATTTTTTTAGTCAGGGGTACCCCTACTAAAATGTGGATTAGTCCTCTCTCTACGCATTTAACTCCTCTCCTTTAACACAGGCGAGTTCTGGATTGGAGGGTTTGGAGGATAATAAATGCTCATTAACTTGATTTTAGCCTTTTTAGTATTTGGATCCAAGCATGGGTGAGACTAGCATGTTTTAGTCCCACTACTTTTAGTCATGGGACTAAAACGTATCCAAGCACCCTCTTAGTTTTATTTGAGGGGTGGGTTGCGCTGGACACCATTATTGTGACTAGCCTTTTTAATAGTACTATATGCATAATTTGGCGAGGAGCGCTCTCTATATGTACCACCTTTTTTTTAATTTCAAGTTTTGCTCCATGGCGCAATCCATCGATACTACTGTTGTACAAAAGTATACATTTTTTAAAAGGCTAGAGGGCGGGGCAGTCTAGCTTGGTCGGTTTCACGAGAGGCGAGGGCCTTTCTGATTTGACGGCTCATTACTGCTGGAAGGCGGGGCCTTGTGATTTGACTCCTCGTATAAATGCGCCGACGACCTGATCAAGGAGGAGCAAAGAACCGTGCGGTATACTCAAGTTTTTTAACTGGAGTAGTACTGCGACGGAGGAGCACGAAACACGGCAGCCCAGTGCCATATGGCAATAAAAAATGATCTAATTTGCTAGTCATCTCATTGTTAGCATTGTTCTATTCATTCCCTCAAAAAAACCATTGTTCTATTCATGCCTCGCAGAGAACGTGACACGTGCGGCGAAACACCCGAAGCAAAAGATGAAACACAGGAGCAAAAGAAGAAGGAAGATTACACCCCAAATGATCTAATTTGCCGCGGAGTCGTAACTCCTTCTTCATCGCCTCCACAACCTCCATCTCCTTGCGCGTCTCCTCCGCCATCTTCTTCATTCTGTCCATGATGCGGGATTTCTCGACGCGAGCTTTCATCATCTGTTCCACGGCCGCATTACGTACCTTCACAGTAGCCGGGTGCTCGATGCGGAGCTTCGCCAACTCCTCCTTCTGTTCCATGACGAGGGCCTGCAGCATCTTCATCGAGGAACTACTATTCTCATGCAGATTCTTCCAGCCGGCATTCTTCTCCTTCAACAGGTCGATCTCGTGGCAGAGCTTAGCCTTGTCCTCCTGAAGTCGCAGGATTTCGCCGGTCGCCTTCTTCTCCGAGGCAGTGCTCTTCTTCAGCAGCATCACCAAGCCAGTGGTCAACTCCCCCAGCTGATTGAGCTCAGCGGGCATGTCGTCCAGGCTCTCCTTCAGCAACTCCATCAAGCCTTGGATGAACTCCTTCTGCTTATTGAGCTGATTGGGCATGCCGTCGAGGGATAATGACTCCAGCTCCGCCGGCTCGGCATGTTCACCTCCGTGGCTAGGGCGCTCCTGGTAGCCATCGCCTGCCCATGAGAGATCTTTCGAGGTCTCTTCGTGGCGGCGAGCCCTCTCTTTTTTTCCGCAGCCTTGGTTGCCGCTCCCTTCTTACGAGTAGTACTTGACCTAGAGCTCTGCTCACCGGCCATGGCAACGACAGACGAAGAAGAAGCACTTATGAGGAGGAAAGGTAGAGTAATTTTCGGTTAGGTAGTTTCCCTTTTTATAACCTAAGTACTAGCACTACTACTAATACCTGCATAGTGGGAACACGTTCAGGTTTGGTACGTACTACTAGGTGTGAGCAGGCTTTCGAATGTGATGGGAACAAGGTAAAGATTAATTGATCGTTTTGGTTTCGAGGCCCGAAACGGCTCCCGATGAGTTTAGCAGAACATAAATTTCAAGTAGTACACTGCTCAAATGCGTAAATATTATGTTATACGAAGGAGACCAATGGAAGTACTACTAGCGACCCACGATTTAACTACTCGCATGCGCGCAGTGGAGTAATAATGTCTTTCTTCCGCCCTCACGTCCACTCAATTTGCATGCGCTGTATTAATTGACCATCAATGGAGTGAACGACTTTACACGCGTCAAATTATCACATGGGGTGGATCTTGGTATAAAATTGAGTCCGCCCATGTACTCGCGTGTGCGTGCGAGGGAATGAGTGCATGCGTGCACATCTTCGCTTCGTGCATGTACCGCCAGTATGGCTCAGGGAGGACGAGTACATTCTTCTAGAACCAGCAGCACGTCACTGTGATCAATCCACGCAAGGAGGTCGCGACAACGCCACCACATGTGCCACGTGGCTTCATGAACTATAAGAGAGACACTGTGTAGCGTGCCATTGGTATTCTAATTTACGTGTTTTGCACATACTCGAAGTACTAGTAAGGTACACGTGCATTGGACGCACCAGATTTTGCAACCAAATTATGAATAAATACCACACTATAGCATGTAAGCTCTGAGTCATATATGCCTGATGTAGCCCTTCGTTTAATTCTTATACTTCATCTCATTCAAAATCAATTAGTTTTTATTTAAAAAACTAAGAACGCGGGAATAGGAAAAACATGGGATTATAGTGGAATGTCGTCTTGAATCCTACAGGATTGTACGAGTGTTGGATTGTGCATAGAAAAAACGCAGAATTCTTTCAAAGAGGTTTGAGTGGATGGGATGTTTCCTATGAAATCTAGTGCAAATGAATCATATGGAAAAATTCCTATGGTTTACAATCCTACGAATCAAACAACCAAGATAGGAAAATTCCTAATGATTAGAATCCTCCAAAATTCCTTTGAGAATCCTTTGAATCAAAGAAGTCCTTAATCTATTTTGTGATTCATGGAATTGTGCGTTTTAAAGCATAAAGTAAAAACAAATAATGGCAATTCAACTAGAAAAAAAGTTTGGGCAGTTATGATATGGAAGATTCTAGAACAAAAGAGAACCACTGTTGTTTTGAGGTTTGTGCATTATGCTTAAGTTCAACCATGGAGTCTGCTAGATTGTACATGTGGCAAAATCCGGTGGGGGGCTAGAAGATGGTGCGAGGGGCCGAGTGGAGGGAGACTAGAAGGAATGCACAAGTGCGAGATCGATATTTAGAGAGAGGGGGCGAACACGTGCGCTGTTGCGCGCAGTGGCGTAGCCATGAAAAATAAATGAGCTAGGGGGGCAAGCATTGCTAATCCTTTACGAGGAGGGTCAATTCATGAACTTAAACCATTTTTAGCAGCAATTGTCTAATGATCACTTTCATATTAGCCCCGATATATAGTGACGTTAGGGGGGGAGGGGGCAGGGCCCTTACTGTCCCCTGTCTTTGCCATTGTGCACGCATCTCAGAGATGAAGCGGAAGGCATGGATGATGAGAGGGGGACGTTGGATATATAATTAATGTGGGTGTATTAGCTATATTTGTTAATCCTATATAGAGAGGTATAGATTGATCGATGTGGACGTGTGAAAGAGGGTGAGACCTCACTGGATATATCGATTGATCGGTTTGTGTGGAAAACTATGAAAGACCTAGCTATATACACACATACATAGAGGAACAACGAACGTTGCGCATGCACGCG